>NC_072405.2:26817500-27442500 GCF_028858775.2 Pan troglodytes
ATCTCAGCTACTTGGGAGGCTGAGGCAAGAGAATCGCTTGGACCTGGGAGGTTGCAGTGAGCCAAGATTGTGCCATTGCACTCCAGCCTGGGTGACAGAGGGAGACTCTGTCTCAAAAAAAAAAAAAAAAAAAAAAAAAAGTGACAAAAAAACTCATAGTGGATGTGATGTGCCAGTTCCTAGCCAAGGCTTCCACATACCTTGCCTGTTTTTACTGTTTCTCTTGGAAGTCTGCCCAGGTGCCATGTGAACATGCCTGAGCTGGCCTCTTGGAGCCTGAGAGACCATGTGGAGTACAAACAAATCCTATTGGCTGAGGCCAACACAGGTCAGCTGACCCCCAGACGACCTGGTAGCTGACTGCAGATGCCTAGATGAACTTATTCAACAGCAGATACACTATCCAGGTGAGCCTAGCTTAAATTTATGATCCATTGAATCGTTAGCTAAATACATTTTTATTGTTTAAAACTAGTAAAATTGAGGTTATTTGTTATGTGTCAGAAGCTAACTGATACATATGGCCTCCCTAGTTCTAATGACCACTTTGTCTCTAACCATCCTTGCAAACTTGAGCAAATCCCTTAACTCAGGAGTTAAACGTTAAGTGAAGGCTGGGCATGATGGCTCACACTTGTATTCCCCGCATTTTGGGAAACCAAGGTGGGAGGGTCGTTTGAGGCCTGGTGCTCAAGACAAGCCCGGGCAACAGAGTGAGGCCCTGTCTATGAAAATAAAAGTTAAGTGAAAGGCAAATAAATCTTGTAAAGAGGTAAGTGCTGTTGCCTGTATTTGTTTCCTATTCCTATTGTTGCCGTAAAAAAATTACCACAAACACAGTGGCTTAAAACAACACAGATCTATTCTTTTCCGGTTCTGGAAACTAGAAGTCCCAAATCAGTTTCAATCAGTTTCAACAGCAGAATCTGTTCCCTGCCTTTTCTGGCTTCTGGAGGCCACCTGCATTCCTTGGCTCTGACCCCTTCTTCATTCCAACCTCTGCTTTAATTATTGCATGTCTTACTTCCTCTCTGAGCTCCTGCTTCTGTCTCATAAGGATCCCTGAATTTATATTCGGCCCACCCAACTAATCCAGGATTATCTTCCCATCTCAGGATCCTTAATTTAGTCACAACTGCAAAGCCCTTTTGCTATATGATATAACGTTCACAGGTTCCACGGATTAGGAACTGAATATTTTTGGGGACCATTATTCAGCCTACCACATTGCCCAGCAACTCTACATAGTAGGCACTCTCTTGAGAACTAGAGAAATAGAGATACAAAGAACAGTTCCTATGCAAAAGTAGGAAGCTGGACTGCAATGACTTTCATGTATTCTTGAGCAATAATACTTTGGTGTTCTTCATTTCTGTGTTGCCACAATTGCCCCTTGCATAGCATAAGCCATTGCTTGAGGGGTGATACAAGAATGAACATTGTTCATTAAGGGCTTGAGATCTAAGGATCAATTTTTTTCCCAGTGCCTCATCCTAAGTGAGTCATATGGCCAGAATGCATTACATATATATATGCATTACATTCTGTTACATGTTATATAGTCCGTACCTGAGAT
The DNA here is from genome assembly GCF_028858775.2 of Pan troglodytes. NCBI lineage: Eukaryota > Metazoa > Chordata > Mammalia > Primates > Hominidae > Pan > Pan troglodytes. Next base: position 26,819,077 of record NC_072405.2, read on the forward strand.
GGTGATGGTTTAGTAAGTGCAGCTGGAAAAAATGAGAAACTGAACGAGGGACATATATTAACTCCAATCTGGGAAGAGAGATGCTGTAAATGGAAGCTATCCATACAAATTACACACGCTAGAGTAATTACCTATTTGTGGCCAAGGGTGCAAGAGAGGGTAGATGGTAACAATAGGGAGAGAGAGTGTGCAAGAAAAGAATGAGACTTCAGGAAAAAGGGACTGAAAAATGCAAAGTAGAAGAAAGGAAAAGCAGCTCCATTTGGAAGAACGAATCTTATAAAATACCAAATGGCACAGCGACCACATGCAGGTAGCGCAGGCTGAGTGAGAGGCGGAGCCACCAGCCCAGCCCTCCTGCTGGGACCCATAAGGCATTTGTAACCATTACCATGCCATCTGCTTCTATGATTAATTGCTTTTGAGGAAGCACTTATTCTCAGTGGGAAAAGATCAGAATATTACAAAAAGGATTTCTAGAAATGATAAAAATGACTGCCTATCAAACTCGAATTGGGAAGTAAAACAGGGCTGGTATATGTGCTACTAAGAGAGAATCTAGAACTGAGACTCAGATGAGCTGTCCCTGCCAGGGGACTTTTGATGCATGAGGATCCTGGGACAGCAAGCAAAGTAGGGAAGACTCACAACATGGATCAGGATAACAACAACAACAAAATTTGCTGAGCACTTACTATGTGCTAGGAGTTCCACATGCATTAAGACACTTGGTACCAAAAATGACACTGGGAGGTAAGTTCTACACACCCTTGTCTTAAGACAAAAGTGGCCAGGGGAGGTGGTTCACGCCTGTAATCTCAGTACTTTGGGAGGCCGAGGTGGGTGGATCACCTGAGACCAGGAGTTCGAAACCAGCCGGATCTCGATAAAAAATTAGCCGGGCGTGGTGGCACATGCCTGTAATCCCAGCTACTTGGGAGGCTAAGGCAGGAGAATTGCTTGAACCCGGGAGGCGGAGGTTGCAGTGAGCTGAGATCGCGCCATTGCACTCCAGCCTGGGCAACAAGAGTGAAACTCCATCTCAAAAATAAACAAATACATAAATAAAAGCTCTGAGGTACAGAAACTTCCTGATTCTCATAGAATAATAGCAGCAGTCTAGACAGAAATCTTTCCTACATTCCTACATCCTACAAAAACTATACAAATCAGCAAAAAAGCACAAGTTAAACTACCCCAAATATGTTTACAGTGTGCTTTTCTCTACAAGAGAAAAAAAGTCTTAAAATTGTATTCAGATGTAACCAGGAAGAGAAATATCCGGAATGAGCCAAGCCAATTCTAAAGTTCATGCAAAAGTAAAGATGAAAGTACAGAGAAAAGAGAAGACAATAACCGGGTGCAGGTGGGGGACTAATTGTGCAAAACGCTGAAAAAAAATCACCCCCGGAGAGAGAGAGTCCCACTCTGATTGAAGAAATTCTGAAAACAGGTCTGGGGGCTGGTAGAGCAGAGCACTGGCTAAAGGAGACTTAGAAGGAAAGGAGTTGAAAGTGCTCAGAATACATGATGGCAATTTTGGAAAAGCACCACTTCTGGAAGAGGGGGAGGCAACGTGGAGCAGAATGCTTGTAGGTGAAAGGAAAGGAAGAACCACGTGGCAAAAATTAAGGGGACTTTAGAAAAAAAAAAAAAAGGAAACGACAGAATCAGTTAACGTTTCCTTCCCAGAGGCACTATTTATTAAAAAAAAATTGTACCTTACTATGCCGAGAAAAAAAGTACTTAAATTAAGAACCCTAGTAAGTCCAGCCTGGCCAACATGGCAAAACCCCGTCTCTACTAAAAATACAAAAATTAGCTGGGCATGGTGGTGTGCGCCTATAATCCCAGCTACTCAGGAGGCTGAGGCAGGAGAATTGCTTGAACCTGGGAGGCCGAGGTTGCAGTGAGCCAAGATCACGCCATTGCACTCCAGCCTGGGCGACAGAGTGAGACTCCATCACAAAAATGAAAAAGAAAAAAAGAAAAGAAAAAGAAACCTAGTAAGCCATGCAAACTCTTTACACCTACCTTTAAAATAATCACGTGTTATTACTGGTCTACGAAAATAACGTAATGTATTTCAAATAACAGAAAATTATAGCTGATATACATACAAAGTTACTGTAAGAAGAAAACACAGCGTGAGAATTTGACTGAAGTTTTCTAGTCCTCCTCCTCCCTCTCCCCACAAAAAGCAGGGAAGACTCACCTTTCAACCAGCATTAAATATAACTCGACTTGAACAAACATTTGAAGATATGAAAGACATCTCAAGATGTTCCATGAAATCGGGAAATACAAAAAAACAGTTGTGAAATAAGAGTTAACCAAACTAAAGGGAAAAAAGGAAAATCATCTGAAAAATTTAGATTACAAGAAAAAATACTGATTCAAAATATAAGGAACACTGAATAGAGGAGTAAAGATAGCCAAAACAAAGAAGATAAAATAAGAAAGAGGTGAAGGGATCCAAGAGAAATTAAGATAGCTATAGAAGGTCGGCAAAAGAGACTCAACATACATATAATTGAAGTTTCAGAAAATGGCAAAAGAACTGCACTAATACTTAAATATAATCCAAACAAATATTTCTGAAATTGAAGAACTAACTATACATATTGGAAGGATCTCCTGTGGACCTGGAAATTTTGAATCAGAATTGCCAACCATGAGATATCTCAGTAAAATAATCAGACTTGATAAAGGGAAAAAAAAAATCCTTTAGTTCTCAAGGTTAAAACCCAAGCTGTTATAAAAAAGGAAATCAGCTTGGCATTAGATAGCCTGACAGCAACATCCAAAGCAAAACAAAAGTAAAACATTTTTTTTAAACTCAAGAAAATGTGAGCCAAGGATTTTATATTTAGCCAAACTGTCCTTCCAATATTAAAGGTATAGAAAAAGTTTTGAAAATGCAAGACATAGTACAACATTTGGGAGCCCCACCTAAGAAATTTACTTGAATATGAGCTTTATCCAACCAAGAGAAAGTCATGAAAACGTTAACAAAACATCTCTTAGTGAGCACTGAATTTCTTAATCTTTAAAGACTAAGACAAGCATGAGGACGAGAATGGAGAAACAATATGAAACTTACATGTTCAAAGAAACAACAAAGCCGAAAACCTGGGAGGAGAGAGAGGAAAGTCAGTGTAAAATAAGTTTAGTAATTGCCAAATAGAAAATAGAATTAAAAGATTTGATTTACAACTGACAAATCACATAGAATATGTGCAAGTAAGGAAAGGGGAGGGGTGACTTATCTTTATAAAGAACAGTAGTAGAATAAAATCAAAAATGCCATAAATATAAAAATAAATATGCATTTTCTAGAGAGTGAAAAGACAACCCACTGAATAGGAGAAATTTTTTTGGCAAATTATATATCTGATTAAGGGATAAAGGTTTAATACTCAGGATATATAAAGAATTCCTACAACTCAACAACAAAAACACAAACAACAAAATAAAAGATTTGAATAGAAATTTCTCCAAAGAACTTATAGAAATAGCCAATAAGTACATGAAAAGATGCTCAACATTATTAGCTCTTAGAGAAATGCAAATCAAAACCATAATGAGATTACACCTCACACCTACTAGGATGGCTGTAATCAAGAACACAGAAAATAACAAGTGTTGGCAAGAATGTGGAGAAACTGGAAGCCTCATACATTGCTGGGGGGAATGTAAAATGGTGCAGCCATTGTATAAAACAGTCTGGCAGTTCCTTACAAAGTTAAACATAGAATGACCATATGATCCAACAATTCTACTTTTAGATATATACCCAAAATAATTGAAAACTGGGACTCAAACAGATACTTGTATGAGAATGTTCATAGCAGCAGCATTATTCACAATAGCCCCAAAGTGGAAAAAACTCAAGTATCCATCACCAGATGAATGCTGAACAACATATGGTGTGTACACATGGTATATTTCACCATAAAAAGAAATGAAGTTCTGACACAGGCTACACATGGATCAACCTTGAAGACACTGTGCAAAATGAAATAAGCCAGACACAAAGGGACAATTATTGTATGATCCCACTTCTATGATGTATCTAGAACAAGCAAATTAATAGAGAAGGAAAGCAGAATAGAAGTTACTAGGAAGTGGGGGGAGGAGAGAATGGGGAATTATTGCTTAATGGGTATAGAGTTTCTGTTTGGGATTATGAAAAAGATTTGGAAATAATAGTGATGGTTGCACAACATTGCAAACGTAATCAATGCCATTGAATTGTACACTTAATGGTTTAAAATGGCAAATTTTGCATTATATATATTTTACCACACGCTCAGAAAAGCAACGGAAGATCTATAGAGACAGATTGCAGACTGGCAGTTGCCAGGGGCTGTGGGAAAGAAGAAAATGGGGGTCAACTGCTTAATAGGTACAAGGTTTTCTCTCTGGGTGATAAAAAATGTTTTGGAATGAGATAGAGGTGGTGGTTGCACAGCATGGTGAATGGATTAAATACCACCCAATCGTTCACTTTAAAATGGTTAGTTTTTTTTTTGTTCAGTTTTGCTGATGGAGGTATAATTGACAAGTAAAATATATAAATATGTAATGTATACAAAGTGATGTTTTGATATACGTGTACATTGTGAAATGATTTCCGTCAAGCTAATTAACATTTCCATCACCTCACATAGTAACCTTTTTTTCTGTAGTGAGAATACATCAGTTCCACCATCTCTGCAAATTTTACATATACATTATTAACCACAGCCATCACAATGTACATGAGATCTTCAGAACGTATTCATCTCATAACTCCAAGATTGTACCCTTTAGCCAACATCTCCCCATTTTTGCTACCTCCCAGCCCCTGGAGTAACTGCTCTGCTACTCTGCTTCCTTGAGTTCTACATTACTACATTTCATATGAAAGTGAGAGCATGTGTATTTGTATTTCTGTATCTGGCTTATTTCACTTAAAGTAATGTCCTCCAGGTTTATCCACGTTGTTGCAAATGACAGGATTCTTTATTATTTTTTTTTTTTTGAGATGGAGTTTCACTCTGTCACCCAGGCTGGAGTGCAGTGGCACGATCTCGTCTCACTGCAACCTCCACCTCCCAGGTTCAAGCAATTCCCATGCCTCAGCCTTCCGAGTAGCTGGGATTACAGGCATGCGCCACCATGCCCGGCTAATTTTTGTATCTTAGTAGAGATGAGGTTTCACCATGTTGGCCAGGCTGGTCTTGAACTCGTTACCTTAAGTGATCCATCCACCTCAGCCTCCCAAAGTGCTGGGATTGCAGGCATGAGCCACTGCACCTGGCACCCACACTGCTTTTTTTTAAGTTGATTATTCCTGTGTGTGTGTGAGTGTGTGTGTGTGTGTGTAGACATCACAATTTCTTTCTTTATCCAGGGACACCTAAGTTGATTCCATCTCTCGGCTGTTGTGAATAATGTCGCAGTGAACTTGGGAGTACAGATAACTCTTTAACAAACCAATTTCATTTCCTTTGGATAGATACTCTGTAGTGGGATTCCTGGATCAAATGGTAATTCTGTTTTTCATTTTTTGAGAAACTTCATAGTGTTTCCCACGACAAGGTATAAAGGATCCCTTTTCTCCACATCGTCATCAACACTTGTTACCTTTTGACATTTTGATAATGGCCATTACAACTAGAGTAAGGTTATATCTCACTGTGGTTGTGATTTGCATTTTCCTGATGATTACTAATATTGAGCACCTTTTCATATACCTCTTGGCTATTTATATATATTCTTTGGAGGGATGTTTATTCAAGTCTTTTGCCCATTTTTAAATTGTCCTATTTGTTTGCATGCTATTGAGTTGTATAAATTTTCAATATTGACTCTTTATCATATATATGGTTTGTGACTATTGTCTTCCATTTCATGGAAGAAATATTGCCTTTTTATTTTGTTGACTGTTTCCTTGGTGTGCATATATTTTTAGTTTGATGTACTTTACATTGTTACACTGAAAATCTTTAATCCACTTTGAGTTAATTTTTGTGTGCCCCGTAAGGTAAGGATCCAGTTTTTCTTTCTTTTTTTCTTTCGCATTTGGATATCCAGTGTTCCCAGCACCAGTTGGAAGAGACTATCCTTTCTCCATCGTGTCTTCTTGGTGCCTTAGTTAAGGATTAATTATACGTGTGGGTTCACTTCTGATGTTTCTATTGTGCTCCAATGGTCTATGTGTCTGTTTTTATGCCAGTATCATACTGTTTTTATTACTCTTGCTTTGTAATATACTTTGAAATCAGGCAATGCGATGCTTCCAGATTTGTTCTTCTTATTCAGAGCTGATATTTGTGGCTTTTTTGGAATTTTGATGGGGATTGCATTGAATCTGTGGATTGCATTGAATCTGTAGATTGCTTTGGTATTATGGGCATTTTGATAATATTGATTATTCTGATCCATAAACACAGGATGTACTTCCATTTATTTGTGTCTTATTCTATTCCTTTTAGTAATGTTTTACAGCTTTTAGTGTACGGATCTTTCACTTCCTTGGTTTAATTTGTTCCTAAGTATTTTACTCTTTTTGATGCTATTGCAAATTGGATAGTTTTTTTAAATTTCAGTTTCAGATAGTTTGTTTTTAGTGAATAGAAACACAACTGATTTTTTGTATGTTGCTTTTGCATCCTGCAACTTTACTGAATTTATTTATTAATTCTAACAGTTTTATGATGGTCTTTAGGGTTTTCTATACCTAAGATTATATCATCTGCAAAAAAAAAATTAAATTCTACTTTCCTATTTGGATCCCTTTTATTTCTTTATCTTGTCAGTTTCCTCTGGCTAGGACTTCCACTACTTTGTTGAATGGAAGTGGTAAGAGTGGGCATCCTTGTCTTGTTCCTGATCTTGGAGGAAAATCTTTTTATGGCAGCAGCAGTGGCATTGGTGTCAATGAGTGGTGCCTGTGGAATGGCCATGCAGCTGGAATCGTGAGTGCAGGCATGTGTAAGGGGACGACAGCTCCAAGCTTTGCTGTGGCGGTGGCACTAGCATCTTGGGTGCAGGAGCCCTCACTGCCTCATTGGCAACGGTATGCAAGGTGTGGGTACTCTTACAGTGGCTGTGGAGTTGGGCTCTGGAGTGCAGGCATGAGCAGGGCTACTGCTGCTCCAGGGACATGCCTGTTGGAGTGGTGGCTCCAGTGTCTGTGGTGCAGGTGTTCATGGAGCTGTCATGGGGCCAGGGGCTCCAGGGACTGGGGCGTGCTTGCTGTGGCATTGTCTCTGACGTCTGAGGCACAGGAGTTCATGTTGCAGTGGTGGGGGTGGGGTCTGGAGCATGGTGTGCACAGAGCAGCCACAGCTCTGGGGTCTGGGATGGGTAGAGGGTTGGAGGGGTGGGTGGCAGTCCTGGTCCCCATTGGCACAACAGTGTCTAATTTCTGTGGGAAGGTAAAGAGCAGCATCTCCTTCTCTGAGGGGTTCATGGCAGTGATGGCTGTTGGTTACATCAGTGGCGAAAGCTTCTGCTGTTCTCTGAAGAGCAGGCCACTGGGGGCTGTGACAGAACCCACCGCATGGCTGAATGATGGCCCTTCCCAATTTCTTTGTTCCTAGCCATCTCGATGTGCCACAGCTAGGCTGTCTCTCCAGTGATCCTTTAGCAGGGGTCATTCTCCATCCATTGTTCCACTGTGTTGCTGGGCACATTCTTAATTGGACCCTTAAGCCCTCCAAAGGCTTTTTTCATTTGTGGATAGCTGCTTAATTGCTGCCCTTTGTGAGGGGATGAAGGCTGGTATCTCCTACTATGTCACCTTGCTGACATCACCCTCCTAAGATGGTTAAGTTTATGTTATGTGAATTTCATCTCAATTTAACAAAGCGATTAAAGAATGTAAAAAGCCAGGTGTGGCAGTTCCAGGGAGTCTGAGGCAGGAGGATCCCAGCTACCAGGGAGGCTGATGTGGGAGGATCACTTGAGGCCAGGAGTTGGAGACCGGCCTGAGCAACACAGCAAGACCCATCTCTAAAAAAAAATTTTTATTTATTTTTTCATTTACCAGTACCACTTGCCAATTTTTTTTTAGTTTTTCTTTTTAATTTCTAAAAGGGATAGAAATAATCCAATGAAACAGATCACATATAGAGAAAAACACAGTAAATACACAATGTCATATGCATGCTAAAGATAACATTAGAAAAGATTACATACTTGAGACCAAATATACCAGTCACATCAATGAGTATAAACTGAGTTGATTCACCTGTTAAAAGAAAGTTTTCAAAAGTGCCTCACAAACCCAATTCTATGATGCATAGAAGAGACATACCTATAACAAAGTTATTTAGAAAGGTTAAAAATAAAGGTCTAGGCAAAGGTAACCCAGACAAATACAAACACTAAGGAAAAAGTGTTATGATTCCTATAGAGAACAGTAGAATTCAGGGGAAAACTATTAAGCGATTAAAAATGATAAAGTTCAAACTTCAGAATGAAGATTTAATAGTTATCATGATCTATACACCAGCAAAATAGCAACCACCCTCATGAAGCAGAAACTATACTAATAATTGAGAGAAGCACACAAATAATAAGAGATTTGAATGTGTAACTCTCAGTCCAAGGCAGAACAAGCTAATGGAAAATACTTAAATATTTACGGACCTAAAAAACAAAAAGAGCCCACAATCACTAAGGTAGAATCTATCGATATATGTAAAACTTTAAACCTTAATATTATAGAACATACCTTCTCTTCAGGAGCACAAAGAACATTCACGAAGATTATCCATACTGTGTTACAAAGGGATATCAATCATCTATGAAATAGATATAATATAAACAATCTTCTCCGATCACAACACATTCCAATAAGACATTAATACTGTAGAGGAGGAAAATATAATTTTCTCTCTACCTTTAAAGTTCTCAGTTGGAATGGGTCCCTACAACAAAAAAGACATTAAGAGGAGAAAAACAAATTAATTAGCATGCATACTTCAGGTAAACATGGGAATATGAAAGGAAAATAAATCTTGGGACCACCAAATCACTAAGCCAAAGGGAAAAGTCAGGCTTGGAATTGCACCAGGCAAACCTGCCTCCCATTTTATTCCGAAATAAGATAGCTACAAAGATAAGCTACATACCTCCCTCACAATTTGTCCACAAAGTAATTCCCCTAAAACAGTTCTTTTGAATTTCAGTTTGGCAAAGTAAATTGATAGCTTATTTTCACAGGTGCAGGACAAAGGACAGAACTCAAAATCATCCCTCTGCTCACCTAAGACAAATGCATATCTGATTGCTTCCTCTACCCTATTGTTCATGGAAAAATGCAGATTCACTGAGGCAGTCTAAGGCATAAGTGACTACTATTCTACACTCCTCTCACATGTAAATTGTGTATTCAGAGAAAGGATGATCAAAGACTCAAAAGAATGCAACTGTTTGTCTTTTATCTACCTATGACCGGAAGCCCCTGCTTTGAGCTGTCTTGACTTTCTGGACCAAACCAGTGTACATCTTATACATATTGATTGATGTCTCATGTCTCTCTAGAATGTATAAACCCAAGCTCTGGCCCCACCACCTTGAACACATGTCATCAGGACCTCTTGAGGCTGTGTCATGGGTGTGTCCTTAATCTTGGCAAAATAAACTTTCTAAATTGATTGAGAACTGTCCCAGATACTTTTTGGGTTCACAGAGATACCCAGAGAAATGAGTAAATCTCAAAGTGGTGGCTGTGTGTATTAGTCTGTTCTCATGTTGCTAATAAAGACATACCTGATACTGGGTAATTTCTAAAGGAAAGAGGTTCAATTGACTCACAGTTCCACATGTCTGAGGAGGCCTCAGGAAACTTACAGTCACGGCCGAAGGGGAAGCAAACACATCCTTCTTCACATGGTGGCAGGAAAGAGAAGTGCTGGGTGAAGGGGGAAGCCCCTTATAAAGTGATCAGATCTCGTGAGAACTCACTCACTATCATGAGAACAGCATGAGGAGAAACTTCTCCCATGATTCGATTACCTCCCACCAGGTCCCTCCCATGACAGGTGGGGATTATGGGATTACAATTCAAGATGACATTTGAGTGGGGAAACAAAGCCAAGTCATATCACTGTGAATTCAGGTTTTAATACCTTAGCCTACTGAGCAAAAAAAGAATGGAGTGGGAAAGGCCATTTACGGGTAAGTGCCCAGGACAAGCTTGGCAAACGAGGGTAAGGTATGTTATGCAGATCAAGTCCATGCTTTCTCCATTGAGAAGACTCTCTAGTGATTCTCCTCTTCCTGGTACAGAGGGAGACACTCTTACAAATGAAGGTTTCCTTTGTACATGTAGATTTCCTCTACAAAAGGGTAACTTCTACCCATTTTTGGAGCTTTTCCTCTGTCTGCAGTTTCTCAAAATAATCAGCTCAAAATAATCATCATGCTAAACAGGCTTATTTTGGGGTGGCATATTCTGGTCTCCTAGAGTCATATTTTGGGGTGGTATATTCTGTTCTCCCACAGTAACAAACATTTAACAAGGCCCTTCAACTTAGAAATGAAAAATATCTCTAACAAACAAGCCTGGGTTTAAGCAGAAATGGAAACCTTAATTGCAAAATTTTTTTTTTCAGTTACAAGAATGAAAACATGATATAACCACTACATTTCACAGTTAAAATGGAGATGACTCACTTATTAAAAGAAATAAATTTTTAGAGAAAAAGTCAACAATATTTATTATTAAATGCTTAATAAATTATCTAATAAAATATTAAATACTTAATTCATTACATAATAACCAATATTTATTATTAAATACTTGAGAATAAAAGTAAAGGAATTAAACTTCCAATTCAAAAAGCGAGAAAAAGAAAATCCTATATAAAGAAAGCATTAAAAAAATACGGGTGAAAACAGAAATTAACAGAAAAACCTTTGAAAAAGGCAGAGAAATATACAAACCAGACTCTAACTTAACTATGGAAAAATTGAAAAATCCACAAATTCACAAAATAAGAAATGTCATGGGGAAACTAGTGCAGGGGCAGAAAGGTGTGATACCTTTCCTCACCCATCGTAAAACTCATGGCCAACACTCCTATAACAAAAGACAGGTTAAAGGACAAAAGCATAAAAAATTTATGTAATTAAAATTTTAGGTGACACAGGACACTTCAGAAATAAAGACCCAAAGACCCAGAGAAAGCTGTCTATTTTTAAACTTTGGTTCAATGAAAGCTAGCAGTGTGATTGGACAAAAAGGGTATTATCTAAGAATAGTAGACGGATGAGGAAAAAGCAGCAAGGCCTGTTGGGATTCTTCTTTGCCTCTCTGGGTAGCATTTCTTCCTCCTGGATGTAGGGCAGGACCCCTTCTGGAATAAGGGTCTTATGGTCTACTGTCAGATAAGGTAGGTTAGAACTTCTTTATGGAAAGGTGGGGGAAGGGTAGAGTAACATTTCTAGGATTTTTTGGCTTGCTTTGGGCAAGAGGGATTCTGGTTTCTATGACCCAACTTGGGGAAGAAGAACTCTGATTTCTATGGGTCAGTTTAGTGGGGAATGAGGGGAGAGAGCCAGGAGGGAAGAAGTTCAGAGAGACCTTGGTTCTGAGGCTGCTTCTAAGAGCCACACTTTGGCATATTATCTTCTGAGCCCCAATACTAGTCATTGAAACACAGGGTATTGAACAAAAACCATGAGAGCTTACTTTGCACAACTTTATGTAAAATACATTTTAAAATGTAGATGGAGTGTATAATTTCTTAGGAAAATACAATTAATCAAAATTGACCCTAGTAGACATTAATGCACCATACTGGACCAATTTCCATAAAGGTAGAGGATGTTATTAGACATCAACTCTGTAAAGAACTACTGTACCCAGATAGTTCAAAGAGGGAGCTTTTCAAAGTCTAGATAATTCTAACCTTCTGAAATATAAACTAGGAAATTCCAAATTCTTCTTATGACACAAGAATAACACTAACGAATAAATAGAAATAAAGAATCAAACCAATTTTACTTATGAATATTGATGCAAAAGTCAAAAAAATTAGCAAAGAGAATCTGACAGCACATTTTAAAATAATGAATAATGACCAATTGGATTATTTTGTGTAGGTGTTAAACAAAATTATGGGAAGCCAGTGTTTGGGACTGAGCTCCTGCTTTAGACGCCAACAAACCAAACCAAAATGGAGCCACTCATGATAAGTGCCACAGAATAAAACTGAAACTTGAAGGAATCAGGTAGATCCACAAACAGAGCTGTTTTTCCTGAAAATAGGAGATTCACAGCAACCAATCAGAGAGGGCCCAGTCAACCTCAGACAGTGTCATAAGGAAGTTTCTTCTGCTTTAACCCTTACATGAAAAAATAAACTGAAGTAACCTGTTGGTAACCAACCCACTTTTTTCTGTTTCCTTGTTCCCACCTTCCAAAAACCAACTGCTCTGTCATGCCTAGTTGGGCGCTCATTCTATAGAAAGAAATGCTGCCTGACTCTAAAATGGCAAACAAAAATCAGATTTTTAAACTATATTTCTTGTAATTGTGTCTTTTGACATAGGTTTGACCTAGAAATATAAAATGGTTAAAAATTAGAAAATTTGTCCATATAATGCACCATGTCGGTAAAGTTAGGGGGAAAATCATATAATTATCTCCATTGGTGGATAAAAAGCTTTAACAAAATGTAATACCCCTTGCTGATATAAACACTTAATAGGAATTGCAGAAATTAAATTTACCTGACTTGAATTTAAATTGTCACATGTGGTTAGTGGCTACCACACTGGAAAATGATTTTTCTAGAGGATCAAGATCTTAACAAAAATAGACAATATAAATGATAAATGATAATGTTCACCTCTATGTGCAAGCTAAGGGTTAGCAAAGTAGCCTTCTCCAAAATTCTGCTGAGTTAAATTACAAAGTCAACACACAGTGGATGAGCCCAGGTATGTGCTAAAGGCATAATTCTTTCTGGGCCAGAAGCAGGAAAAAACCAGCTGACAATGATGATTAATGGAATGAATGATGTTAATAAAGTAATGTTAGTTAATACTGTTTACCATTCTTATAGCAAGGGCTTACTAAGGGCCACGTGCTGGGCTGTTTTGTATGCACTGCCTCATTTAAGCCTCATAACAACCCTATGAGCTAGGTGTTCTCATTTTTGAATGTGAAAACAGGTACAGATCAGGTAACTTGCCCCAGATCACTTAGTCCATAAGTGGCAGAGTGGGGAGTTATAGGCAGCTTCTCTGGACTCCAAAATCTCTGTTCTAATTCTAATTTGACTTCCACTGTACATCTGCCTGAAGGAGAAAATGTTTGTCACCACAATACCTGTGTTCTAGGCCACGTGATGGTTTTACATCCATTACTGGCATTTAGCTTTACACTTCATTTCCTTCTGAGTTTGATCAGTGTGAAGAAGTTTCTGCAGGCGCAGAAACGGGGTGATCTGGAATTCTGGCTTCTATGACGCAGTTTGGGGGAGTGTCAGGGTGAGAGACAGCAGGGCAGGAGGTAAGAGAGACTTGGATTGAGGCTGCTTCTGAGGGCTTCCAATCTCCCTTAGTTCAAAGCACTCAGCATGTCAAAGCGCCATATTTTAGGGTATCATTTTCTGAGCCCCAACACCTCCGTAAGTCTGAATAACCAAAGATATTGCCAGTATCCCCTTTCTAGCTGAGAAAGGGAAAATTCATGAGGAAATGCTACCCTAGGAGGCCTCCTGGGTAGAGCTGCCAGATAAAATACAGGATGCTCAGTTACATTTCAATTCCAGATAAACAATGAGTACTTATTTTTTTTTCTTTCATGAGGATGTTCCAAACATTGCATGGGGCATACTTCTGCTAAAAAAGTATCTTCTTTATCTGAAATTCAAGTGTTACTGGCCATCCTGTATTTGATCACAGCTGTATTCCCAGAAGACTACCAGGTAAGTGTTCCCTGGTTATACTCTTCCAGACCGTGAGTGCATTTTGCAAATTATAGCGGTGTGGCCAGAATTCTGTAAACGGTGTGCTTACCAGAGAATTAGCTCTAAATAGCCAGGGAAGGTTACCTAGAAAGGAGGAACAGGTTGTCCTTAAAGCATGAGTGGGAACATGCACTGCATTCCATTTCAGGAGGGCCAGGCCAGGCCAGGTGCCTCAAGGTGGATCCGTGGGGATAAGCAGCGAGGGAGGCTTACTTCTCGACGGGAAGAATGGGCCAGGGCTGAGTCTCCTTCACTCCTACATACAGGGAAGCCCTCTGGCCATCTAAGTAGCACTCTCCAGTTAACATTTCATTCCACAGTGGGGATAGCCTCGTCTCCCTTCTTCACAAGGACAGTTAAGAGATGCAAGTGACAGCGGGCAGCATTGCACCAAGCACAAAAATGGCGGAAAACTCCCTGTTGCCCTTTGTGAGCATGAAGGGCTTCCGTAGCCATGGAAGTTACTCTAAACAGTGTGTCTCAAACTTTATGCGCATCAGCATTTCCTGGAGGGCTTGATCAAGCACAGATGGCTGGGCCCCATCCCCAGAGTTTGTGGTTCAGTAGGTTGGGATAGGGCAGAGAAGTGCATTTCTTCGTTCTTATTTTTTAAAACTTTTAGGTTCAGCGGTACGTGTGCAGGTTTGTTACATAGGTGAACTCGTGTCACAGGGGTTTGCTGTACAGATTATTTCATCACCTAGGTACTAGGCCTAGTACCCAATATTTATTTTTTTCGGATCCTCTTCCTCCTCCCACCCTCCACCGTCAAGCAGGCCCCAGTGTCTGTTGTTCCCTTCTTTGTGTCTGTGTGTTCTCATCATTTAGCTCCCACTTATAAGTGAGAATATGCGGTAATTGGTTTTCCATTCCTGTGTTAGTTTGCTAAGGATAACGGCCTCCAGCTCCACCCAGGTTCCTGCAAAGGATGTCATCTCATTCTTTTCTATGGCTGCATAGTATTTCTAACCATTTCTCAGGAGATGCTGCTACTGTTGCTTCAAGGAGCACACCTTGGGAATGCTTTAAAGCGGGGCTTCTCACAATTGAATGTGCGTACACATCACCGGGAGAGCAAGTTAAAACGCAGCATCTATCTGACTCACTAGCTCTGGGAAGGGGCGTAAGATTGTTCTTTTCCCACAAGCTCCCAGAGATGCAGCAGGAGCAGGCTGAGTTGCCAAACTCTAGGGAAGTGGTTCTCAATCCTGGCTGCGCATGTTAGAATGATGTGGGGATCTTTTAACATTTCCAGAGAAGCAAGATGTGGAGGCTCCCACGTCATCCCAGCGCTTTGGGAGCTCAAGGTGGAAGGATCGCTTGAGTTCAGGAGTTCAAGACCAGCCTGGGCAACATAGTGAGATGCCGTCTCTAAAAAAAATTTTGAAAATTATCTGGGTGTGGTGGCATGCACCTGTGGTCCCAGCTACTTGGGAGGCTGAGATGGGAGGATTTCTTGAGTCCAGGAGTTCAAGGCTGTGTGAGCTATGATCTATGATGTCGCCACTGCACCCCACTCTGGGTGACAGAGCTCACCCCAGCCACAGTTCAGGCCAATTTAATCAGAATTTCTTGGGTGAGACCCACGTATTTGGATTTTTAAATCCACGGGATTCCAATGCAGAGTGAAAGGGACTATTTTTATTGCCAGTTCTTCCTGGATGACACCCATACATCCTATTCCCGTGAGTGGAATCATTGCTTCTTCAATCTGAAGCTGACAAAGTTGGTGGGTCAGAGCTCTGACTTCTGTAGTTCAAAGCAGAAGATGCTGAGGTGTGTTCAAATGCTGCAGCATATCTGAAGAAGGGGGCCTGATGCAGGCTTTTCCTCTCTGTAAAATGGTGTAAATAATAGAGCTGCATCAGACTTACGCAAAAAGATTATGCCAAAAATTCATGCTAAGTGTTCAGCACAGTGCCAGGCTCAGAAAATATTTGTAATAATATTGTCTATCATCATAATAATCCAACCACTTACCCAAAGCCTCACTCAGTTCTCAGTATTTCCGGCTGAGGATGCCGAAGCACACTTGAACTGCTCCACTGGCTGACAACTTGTTTGTCATGGACAGCCTGGAATACTAGAAATGCTCCTTTCTGTTGAGCTGCCATCTTATTTTTTGTAAGTTCCAATAACTAATCTAGTTAAACCCTTTAGATTGCTATAGGACAGTTCTCATGTCCCTCCCACGAAAGACTCATTTTGACATTGAAGACCAGTCTTCCCTGATTCTGCATGGGTTAACCGTTTCCAGGTCATATGTTTTCCATATTCCTCTCAATTGCTCCCATTTTTGGGGCACCCTGGCTGCTGCTTTTACACATGCTCTGTTTCGTGTACGTGCCAAGTCTCAAGCAATTTACCCAGGGTTAGCCTTGGTGTCAAGGGCACTGCGACTCACCTTCCTTGTTTTAGAAATCATACATACATCAGGCTGGGTGTGGTGGCTCACGCCTGTAATCCCAGCACTTTGGGAGGCTGAGGTGGGCATATCACGAGATCAGAAGATCGAGACCATCCTGGCTAACACAGTGAAACCCCTTCTCTACTAAAAGTACAAAAAATTAGCCGGGCGTGGTGGCGGGCGCCTGTAGTCCCAGCTACTCAGGAGGCTGAGGCAGGAGAATGGCGTGAACCCAGGAGGCGGAGCTTGCAGTGAGCCGAGATCGCGTCACTGCACTCCAGCCTGGGCGACAGAGTGAGACTATGTCTCAAAAAAAAAAAAAAAAAAAAAAAAAAAAAAAGCCATACATCAATGTAACCCAAGATGGCACCAGTGTTTTTGGTGGTGCATCATCTGTTGACTTTCATCGAGCTTGCTATGGATTTCAGTTGGAGGCTTTCTTTCCCACTTACTTGCTATTCTGTGCGACACAATGTCCTATCCTGACCTTGTATAATTGTTTTTTTTGTAACTGAAGTGTAAGACATTACACCCTCTTGCATTCTGCATTAATTTGCCCCATTTCTCTGCCTGATGAGATTTTTTTTCGAATCCTGATTCTGTCATTTAGTGTAATCATTTTCTCCCAGCTTTATGACATACCCATTTTTCATAAACTTGCCTTCTGTAGCTTCCATCAAGTTATTAATTAAAATGTTGAATGGATGGGGCCAAAAGGCAAGCTTTGCAGCGGGACAATAGAAATGCTCTTCCGAGTTGATACATATCCTTTAATTAGTGTCGTTCAAGTGGTTTCACACCCACCAACTCTATTAACGTCCAGATAATATTTCTGCATTTTGCCCAGACATATTTCATTAAAGACTTTGCCAAATCCCTTGTTATGACCCAGATATTTTGTCTCCTGCGTTTTTCTAATCTACAGGTTAGTCTTATAAAATAGGGAATAAATGGAGTCTGAAAAGCTTTCTTTTTGGGAACCCACACTGGCTTCCAATAATTGCTGCTGCCCTTCCAATTTACTCTAAAAATATGCCCAGAATTAATATCAAGCTCACTAGTCTATAGCATACAGAACTCACACTCTTCTCCACTAATATTAGAAAGATGCATGCCTGTCTGCAATATTTCCTATTGCTTATAATTTATCAATAAAAATGGACAGTGATTGAGCAGTCTCATTGATGAATCTCAGTTCTGTGGAATAGAATTGATCTAGAGATGAGACATTTAGAGTTGCTTGTTGTATCCTTATTCTATTTCTTCCTTATGCAATTTAATTTGCTCTAGGTTTAATTTCCCCCTATGAGTTATCAAATATCTCTATAGTCCCACTGGTGCTGTTATTAACTGTGCAATACAGAGAATACAACAAGATACAAAACCCCCCACCTCCAGAGGACAGGCAGCTGACAAGGAGGGATTCGTATTTGAGTTTGTGATCTGAGAGACTGAAATAGACACTCTTTTATCAACTAAGATGAACCCTGAGGTTAAGGGAACAAATTTATCTGCTGTGGAGGCTTTAGGGCTTGACTAGCACGGCCCCTAAATTCCTATGGCTACAAGAAAAACCACATTCTTGATAAACTCCCTAACATTAAGAGCTACAGACAAATTGTCTGACCCTTTCTAACTCTGAATTATTAATACAACTACTACAATGCTGATTGGAAAGAAGACCAGCCTTACGAACATTCTTTCCTGGTAAGAAACTGCAGAGCTCAAACCAGTTTCAGCAGGTTCTAGAGACTGCACAAACTTAGTATCCTATAGGCCACCTTTCAACATGAAGAGCCAAATTACACCTCATTTTAATGCTAACACCTTGCCCTAAAATGAACGTAGGGTGTATGCTATGCATATATTTACCTATTGCACATGCGCTCGGCTCCCCACATACATATGGATAGCTCTTCCTCCAAACCCACTGCTGAATATGTATGACTCTATTGTGTAATACAGACCCTGTGAGGCATAAAAACCAACCTTCCCTTCCCTCTTTGAAGAGAGAGGACCTTCGGTATACTTCGGAGACCACTCTCCGAGTTTGCAAACTGATATGGCCAATAAAGCTCTCCTTTCTACTATTCAGCCATCCTGGTGGTCTTTAGACACATTTCACATTCCAAACAGGGAGCTGGAGTGAAAGCGAAGGGATGGTAAAGGATATAGCTCTCCCAATCCCCACAATGCTTTGATTTCTTTGAGATTTACACCTCATAGCAATTTTGATCTCTGCCATACATCATGTTCATTTGTGCTGGAGAGGCTGTAACCAGTGATCTTGTTTCAAAAAGTCCAAATCCCCCAACATAAGACATCCTTTCTAATATTTAGAAGTGAATAGGATGGCATTTTATTTTTGAATTTCCAAGTCAACGGATCTTACTTTTAACATTAGGTTTGATGAAAAGAGTACAAAGGTACACACCAGGCAGAGTAAGGCAGTGATTTGGAGATCAGCATTTGCATTTTAGGACAATAACTAGCTGCATGGTCTCTTTGCCTTGATGAGAAATAAATGGGAATGCAAATGGCTCTTGAAATTGCTTCTAAAAGTTCATTTTCTCCTCCCCTGCTCAAAGCCCCTTAATGAAGACAACAGATCTCTGAAGTGTTCACACACAAATCTTCACAGAAATGCATGGAGGTGAGTCGGTGTTAGTCTGATTTTCTCACCACTTTGTTGAACCACTCTGGTGACATCTTTCAACGTGGGGCTTGCGGTTGTGTTTTTATGGAGGCAGGCAGAGTGTGGTGTTATTTGACTTTTAAAGGTATTATTATAGCTGCTTAAATAAGCAAATAAAAACATTCCCTCAAATGATTGAAATTTGTTGGATTTATTTCTTTCTAAAGTTTGTACATTTACATATATCATATACATATTTTAAATCCTTCACTATTTTGCATGATTTCTATTACATAAAAACCATTTAAATGCAATAAATTTTGTTGCTGTAGAACAACAAAATATCCCCAACTTATAAAAACACAGGAACAATTATATTCATAAACATTTACACAATAAATGTACTCTATATATCACAGCTTCTATACATATCAGGTGACTCACTTGTCTACGAGGTTTAGATTTACTTGAACAACAGTGAAATAGGGTAATATTTATATACAACTATTTTAATAAAAAATAAAGCAATTGTAAAATGTAAACTTAATTGTCAAAATATTCTTTAAACACTTTAACAATATCCACACAAATTACTGTTCCATTCAAAAGAAGACCACCACAAACGCCATCGTTTTCTAGAAGACGGCATTTCCAGAATCTGGTAGGTGGTGATGAGGAACAGGTTTCCAGTACGTGTTATAGTACCGCCAGCTTACCCAAATCTGCTAATGCCGACAGTTTCGCCATTGAAAAGGAGCAGGTTGCTATTTTGTCACTAATTACTTTCACAATTTGCAGGGGACATATGGCACCAGGACTGCAATAGAACTGAAATGGCTGGTGGAGAAAACTTTGAAGGTAAAGAAATGTTCCACAATGCCAATTAGTTTGAGCCACAGTGAATATAACTCAGTTATTATAATAGGCTGGAAAAGTTAAAAGCTTCTTTTATATTAAAAGATACAAATTATCGCCTTTCTGCCTGTCCTATGGTGATCAAGGCTGACAATATAAATTCTCCGCTAGTGTACATTTAGAAATGGGTTCCTAAAGCTTGAGATATAAGAGACTGCAGGGAGGTGGTTAGGCCTTTACCTAACAGCTCTGATCTGGACTGAACAAAGCTGCTAAGCTAGCACTTGAGTATTCCTCGACCCTTCCCCTAGAAAGGAAACGTTAGCCATTTCCAGGAATCTGGGTGTGGAGGCAAAGATATCGTCCGTCCGTAGTTAGAACTCAGGGTGCCAGTTTGTTTTTTGCAAAGGTAAAATACGTGGTGTTAGCTTCACTCAGAGAATCTTTGTCATGACGTTTGTTCATGTGCCACGCTCAGTGACTCAGTCACTCTCGGAGTTGATACCTTGCCTCAGCAGGGTCATGCTATCAGGACACCTGGATCCCTAAAGCAGGGGAAGTGGCATTTGAAACCCAGGCTGTCCTTGCTGCTCAGTAGAAGCCTGAGTGAAGTGGCGGCCGGGGGAGAGGTTCCTCTTTGCAGAGATGATGTGTTATCACCACCCTCTGCAGGGCTCTGGTGTTCAGGACTCAGAGCAGTGAGCCTCAGACCTGCAGTGTGGTCCTTAATCGAGCCTTGGGCTGGGACTCTTCTAGGAGCGTCTGAAGACTTATTTATGTCGACTGATGGGAAAATATTAAGTGAAACTCCAAAATTCTCTCCATTAACCAACATTTTCAGGAATTGAAGTTAGGGTGCTTATTTCTATAACACTATTCCTAAGAGCTTAGCTCTCTGCCCTGCAAAGGGAAATGCATTTTAGTTCGGTTCCTTTCCATTTCCATCCTCGCTGTTGTTGCTGATGGAAAAGTGCTCAACTGCTCAGCATGTTCAGTCGGAGCTCTCTTACCAGTAAAGCTCAGAGGGGAGTGTGGACAAGGCACATCAGTGCTCCTACAGGAAGTGCCTCCTTGTTTCTTCACTTGTACTCCTCTCTCAAAGGAATGATCTGCAGAGCAAGCAGCTCTGCCACCTTGGAAAATGATGCACACCAGCTTCTGGGACTTCACCCAGGCTACGGAGAGATGCTGGAGAGCTGCTGCTTGTGAATTACAAGAAAGCCTTCAATTTGGTGGTCCACAAGAAAGAATGTGATATGGATCCCCTCATTTATGTGTCAAAAATATAATGCATCTCAAAGTCAGACACTAGAGCTCAAGTTCCACCCTGGCCCTTGGAAAACATCTGTGATGCAGTTTCCACCCCCTCTGTTCATCACCTCTTTAGAATATTCTGGCTCTTTGCATCTTAAGGTCTTATGTTTGTATAACTTAAAACATTCACTGTGTGTGCATGTGTGCAAGCATGTGTACACATGTCAGAGGTCCCAGACGTGTCAACTTTTCTCCTTATACACCTAAGGGGCCAGTCAACTGGTTCTGAATCTCAGGAGTAGAGGACTAACCACATGCATGGTTACCCTAAATGGAAAGCAACCAGTTTACTGTCCCCTAAGCTTCAATTTGGTCTAATTACTCTTGTTCCTACAGGTTTACAAAAGTATCTTAACAGCATTAAAAATCAATGTGCATATATACTCTCTCTAGAGTAGATATTATTATCCATGTCAAATGGTTACTTGGCTTTATAAACTCCATGGCTTTATGTTTAAAGTCCAAACATTTCAAATGGTTAAGGCCCAAAAATGAAACGTTTTGCTTCTCCTACTCCTTTTCTACATGATTTTTGAATCAAATGGCTGTTGCTGCAGATCACAATAATTCTTAGAAGGAAATACTCTCGCAAAACTAAGACCCTGCCAATCATTCACAGAGCCAGTCCACTGCACGTCAAGAACCAATTAGGAAAAATGATATATTTGCAAAAATAGTTTGAGACTATAGAGTTAATTAACAACAACAAAAAAAATGCCTCAAGTGTAACTACCAACACATTACTGCAGCCTGGAGCTGAAGTTAGTCTCCCACCCCACAATTCAAACTCTCTGAATCAGCTACAAAGACACGAGGCAGTGTGTTTAAACAAAAGACACTGCACTCAGCCACTCACTCAAACACACTCAGTCACTGCTTTAAATATACCAAACATGCTGGTTAATAAAATTTTAGTCTCTAGTTATCTATTTACACTCTATAATATAAGCAGTAAGCTCAAACAACTAAGGCCAGTGGCTCTTCTTTGGGGAGAGGCAGGAAAAAGAGACCTAAGTATAAAAATATTTAAAATAAAGTTTAAACCTGGTCCTGAAATTCTTTTACCTGTGACACTAGATGCTAATTTCTGCAACTGCAAACCTAGGATACAGTACCCAATCCTGGGATGCCCTGATATACTTTAGTGCTTGTGATATTTCTTCCAAGTCAAGCGAGTACGGATGCGGCACCACGAGAGTGGTTTGATCTCCCGTAAAACATACACAAATACATAAATGATATGGTGGGTACTTAATTCTTCCGAAAGCTATATTTTTTATGGACTAATTACAACAACAATAAAGAACGTGTGCTTTAAAGCATCACATTTTGTAATAAGCCCAAAATTGTCAGTTTGACTTTAAGTGCTCTTAATACTAAAGTTACTAAGACTGCACAGGCTGCCTTTTTTTTTTTTTTTTCTTTTCTTTCTGAATTTCCCAAATTACAGGGAGCTATGCCCTTGGTATTGCACACAGTACACTGCAAAAGATTCACAAGGTTAGTTCAAAGTCATTTTTGCCCTGGTGATTCAAAGCTCAAAGACAGAATTTTCTAGCATAAAGTCTTATTAAAAATTTTAATCAAAATATTATTTGAATTTAAGTTTAATAAAACAATACCACTATATATACTCTCAAAAACTTCATTATATAATCAGTCCTATGAGGTTGTACTTGCTTTTCATATCACACTGATTAAGGACAAAAATAATTTTGATGTACATGTACCATACACTGATATGCAATCTACACACTGATGCATTTACATACATACAACTATAGATACCCACAAATACAACAATGGCAGGTGACAGCATTTTCTTTGATGACTGACATACTACCTGTAAGAATAGTCTCCAAAAGCCTGCAATACTACAGGTACACACACAAATTACAAAGGATGAACCGAAGAGACTTAAGAAAACCTACTGTATATACAATTATGTAACTTGCAAAATTTTCCTGCTGTTGCATTCAAGTCAAACTGTCATGCAGATTCAAGTATTTAATGACATTCTCTCTATGAAGACATTCTGTCTGCATGCAATGGGCCAATTATTGTCATAAGCAGAAGGCTGCCCACATGGGTTCTGGATACTGTAGGTACAAAAGGAGAATGCCTTTGGATTTCAGTCCTTCCTTTATGGATGAGAGATGGAAAAGGAATCTGAGAGAAAAATCAGTGACAAAGCCCCTCTCTATTGCTATCAATAATCTATCACGGGGTTATTCTGTGATGATCTGATCATGTAAGATGCTATAAGACTGGTGGAAAGAAATTTGCTGACCTGTGGCAGAGCAGTGGCATGGCCTGGGAGACAAGATGGCCAGAAAGCTGTGGAGCAAGGTAGGAGGCCCAGAGGCGCATCTGCCTGCAAAGGTGACTTACCATTTTCTGTCAGAATAACTTAGATGCTTTGAGACAAAAGCAGATACTATTTAAACTCCAACTTGGACAATTCCTCATAAACTAGACTTCAGGTTTAACAACTCTTAGGATGCCACTTTGGTTCTTTGTTTTACAGTGCTAATTTTACAACTGGAAAAAATTCTGTCATTTGAAAAGTCAAGGGATGACTCACTGCTGAAATGAAGAGAGGTGGCTCCCAACCTGCTGAAAACTCGACCAAGTCCACGGGAGTTAAATTACAGAGATTCAAACCTGCAAAGCTAAACTTCCTGTGAATTCAGGATGCAACATGCTTAACTGATGACTACAAGGAAAAATGCCAAAGGAACTCAATTTCAAGGACAATGAATGAAACCCAAAAGGTTTTGTTAGTAAGACAATGGAGAAACTTCTTTAACGTCAATTTTCTTCCAATTGTCAATGATTAGTTAAAAAGAGAAGAGTGCAGCTCATGACAAGCAGGCCCTGCCTCTCATCCTTCCCAGATCTTTACATGATAGAGGGAGCAATAGGCAAAGGACAGTAGAAAAGCTCAGCGTAACTTTGTGTTTAGGCAGTAAGAGGCCTCTTTCCCTGCTGGTTGCAAAAATTCTTCCACAATCTCAGAAGTTCTGTAGCTTGGCCACAGGGTGAAATACAAACCTATCTTAGCCTTGGAAAGCCACCCAGATTTTCCTCTTTCAGAGTTAATTCCTCATGTCACTTCTGCCTAGGGGCCAGTCCTCATTTTCTAGATTAGGATAACAGTTGGAGACGCATAGAGGGTCTTGTGTGTGCCACAAGACCACTGCACCAAAAAATGCTTTCTATCCTCCGCATCTAAGAGCAATAAAAAGGTTACACATAATCCAGGGACTACATTTCCATCAGAGGACTCTCTCCCATCAGGGTTTGGCTGAGATTAATTAAAATTCACAAAAGTATTGCTCAGTTTAATTAGACACTGCTGAGAGTTAGCAAAATGATGTTTCAAAAAAGTGCACTTCAGAAATGCCTACGGGCTGGCGATCAAGTAAGGACTCTGCATCCTAGTAATTAAGTTTTGATTGCTAATGAGGAATCCCAGACACCTCCCTGTAAAAGCCAGCATGCGAGGTGGGAACAAACCCCTAAAATTCAGATTTTATACATGGGCCACCTGTATGGTCAATTTTGCAACAAGACTATGACCAAGGCATTCTGATAGCTGTCAAGATTTTCTATACTAGAAATTAATATGAAGTGTATTGACGTGAAGAAGAATGATTTATCATATGGAAGGAAGTCCCAAGGCTCCTGGGCGCTGAGGTGGGCGACGGAGGTGGGTGGCGTACCTTCAGAGGAAAGGGAAGGGGTGCTCCCTTGTACCGTGAATTGGGCAACAGGCTTGGAGCAGCTGTGAAAGGAAACATCCTCAATTTCTTCTGGCTAGATACCACAGCAAATAAATTATCCCAAAGGAAAATGTGGTTGGCTATGGGCCAGACTCTCAGAATCTAGGCAAATCAGTGACTGTTTCCTCCCATAGCATAAACTCTTGGCCTCCTTCATGCACTCATGACAGATAGCAACCTTCAGAAGCCTCAGGGAAGAGGTGTTCTCAGCCCATGCGCTAAAGATGGACAGCATCATGCTACGGCAGTCTGAGATCCTGGCTCACAAAAGAACCTTTAAAGTTGTTTTTAAAGATAAACTATGCAAACATGGTATACTGAAGCTTCAAAAGAGCCCTTCGTATCCAATGATCTATTAGCCTATCCAGAAGTCCCTGGAGTTAATATTAGTGACTCATATGACACGGACAGTGCTATAGTGGTGCTGATGCTAGCCGAGTATTTCAACACTACTCTAAATGTCAGAAATACTGTAGCAAGGTACCATTCAATGTATATTAAATAAGTAAAATACATACAGACATTCTATATACATAGATATAGACTGTGGGCAAACACATTCAAGCCACTCAGGGAAGTTCCTTTTTCTTTAGTTACTGAAGCTCGTAGATGACATGGTCTAGGTACCTCTCTCCCCTCTGCTTAGTATAAACATTTAGGCAGAAAACAAATATCCTGATAATTTAGATTATCAGGTAGAAAGACAGATAACTTGCTTGTGGATATGTTGGATTCAGTGAGAGGCTACAAAAATCACTCTGATACATGGGCCATATTGGTAACTATCCTGTTAGTTTTGCAGTTCTGAAACATAAACTTAGTTACTGCCTTTACCCAAGCAAGGCAGAGAGTTAAAAGTGAGGTTTTTTTTTTTTTTTTTTTTTTTTTTTACAGGTGTGGCAAAATACTTATTACAAAGAAAGCAACTGCAACCCTAGAGAGGGGTAAGCCTTCTCTGGGCAATAGTCATGGACATTTACAGAGGGGAAGGAAGTAAATGTTAATAAATAATTCTGTAAATAAATGCTAGTACATCATAATAACATACCGCTTAGACACTACCATGGCTTTACAGCAGGTTTTCTCTAATTCACTGGAACCATGCTATTCATGTAGAGCAGCTGATTCTTTGGTCATAGTACCTTCAACAAATAAACTATAGAACTAGAGAAAATTTCTAAGGGAGGAAAAAGAAAAATCAAAGTGATACTATTAGTTCTGAAGTTGTGCCACTTGTGGAGATTTTAACTTTAGGGATTACAGAGTTTCAAGGTTAGGAAATCACAAAGCTCTAGGTCTCAGTGGGCTAAACTTTCACTCCTTTCTCTTCCTCTACAGAAGAATATTCTGTTTATCACCCTGAACTTCAAAGGGACTGTAACTGGAACAAGCTCATGACTGCAAAGTTAATAGAACCATTTTGAGTAGACAGAAAGAAAGGACTGAAAATAGATAAAGTATTTTTAGGAGAAAGTTGAGTAGTAGCAGAGTGAAGTGGCTATCAAGGAGACTGAGACAAGAATAAACAAAGTCACTTTGCACCTGCAACCAGAAGATTCCTCAGTTTTCCAACCATAATTCCTTCTGACTATTACTTTCAGATATATTTTAAAGAACCAATATCCATCGTGGACAACTGCAGCTACGTTTTCCTTCCTTATTTTGTCTTAAGGACACAAGAAAAGCTGTTTCACTTTAGTATTAATTTGTTAGGAAGGAAGACCTCAATATCACAACCAGGACACAACCCCATGCCCACACACGCACACACACGCACGCACACACACATATGTAGAGTAAGAAAAATCTATTCCTGGATGGAAGGATATCAATGATAGAGATGATGGATTTCTAGTCTAGACCCTGTGGGAGTGAGGTAACAATTCCTGCAGACTGAGCACATGCCTACTGCTGCAGCTCCTCAAGGGCCGATTATTGCCCCCATCCTTTAGCAAACAAAATACACTGGGTATCAATCTTTCCTCAGCCTTCAAAGGCAAAATGACTCCACTTCCTCTTTCCCTTGCTTGGCTGAAATGGAATCAGCACTTCAAGCAAGCTAATGTGCTTCCCTAAGTTCTCAATCCTACGATCTTCACGCTCCTTTTCCCTGCTTCCAGCAGGGTCCGATCTCAACAACAAGTGCTAAGCTGCACATGAAGCTGCCTCATATTGGAGCAACTAGATTCCCAGCACTGTGATTCTTACTGGAGCATCTGTGAGTGCTCAATTCTACCTCTGTGACTGGGCAAGATTTCACATATAAAGGCGTATATTAACTCCAGCTAGAATTTACTAAAACTACAGTTTGTCCAGTTAAGTGTTTCACAATGGATTAAATTCTTTAACCTTAAAAAAAAGTTTAACAGTTGATATGAGAATACATAAAACAACTGAGCAGACTGCAAACAAGAGAAACCCAAAAGAGAAGGGATACATAATTCATTCTGAAATCACGATCCCCTCCTCCTCACAGAAAAGGTGCATTAGCTATCAAGTTGCAAAAATCATCAAAGCAAAAGAAATCAAGAGCAAAGACAATCTGTACAGAAACTAACAAAAATATACAATAGAAAAAATTACTAATGCACCATTTTGTCACAGACTTTTTTTTTTTAAATATATTCACGGATTACCAGAAAGATCTTGAAAAACCCTATTTTGCTCCATGACCAGCACTTCCTGGCCGCAGATGGACTCTAAGTAACTTTTTGCTTAATGCTTGGTGTTTCAGGTCGGTGATCCTTCCTCTCTGACACGTTACGCTTGACTTTGGCAGTGATCGGAGAAGTATCCGGGTTCAGCGAAGGACTCGAGTGCGACTTCTTCAGTCCTGCAGCCTCGCTTTCATCGTTACTCAGTAGCTCTTTGCCTCCTTCCTTGAGAATGCTGACATACATTTCATAGCGGGTTTTCTGAAGGCAAAGCCAGAGAACAACGGTAGTCAGAAAACTGTTCAAAATGCACGTGTGCAGCACACTTGTGTATTACCCACCTGGAGAGTGTGAATGGCTGTTGAAGACTTCGCTTCATTTCCCAAACTGACAAATTACTTGGGCACTTACTGGGCACATGAGAGGCAACTACAGAGA
The DNA here is from genome assembly GCF_028858775.2 of Pan troglodytes. Taxonomy (NCBI): domain Eukaryota; kingdom Metazoa; phylum Chordata; class Mammalia; order Primates; family Hominidae; genus Pan; species Pan troglodytes. Next base: position 26,847,144 of record NC_072405.2, read on the forward strand.
CTGTCTTATGTAGATAAGAAATTAAGTTAGAATTTTAGTTCTCATTTGTTCTAGATTCTGACGGAATGTCAACTTGGAGTTGCTGGCTACCAGATGGAACACCATGAATCTAGAACACTCAGGCATGAGAAGGGTCTAAGTTGGAGGAGCTGTCACCTCTGGTTTTCGGCGGCTGCATGGCTCTTGTGGCTCTGTACCAAAGTCACCTGAGCCTCCCCAGGTAGTCCAGGCCTCACATGAAACTGGCTTGGATATGGTTGTTTACTCTTTTTCTGACTCCCTGTAACCCTACAAAGGCTTGCCTTGAGGGACCATTCCATGGCGAATCTCCTGGACAGTCAGTCCCCTATGAGACCATACCACCTTCTAGAAGCTGCTCTGGGTTTCCCTCCGTTGCTTTTCTGCAAGGATTACCCACTTCTCCGGTTATTATGAACAGGTGCTGCTATGAACAGTATGAAGTTGGCAGAATTTCAAGTTATTTTCTGATGCTTTTCCAAATCAACAATATTCATTACCAACTATGTACTGAGTACCCTACTATGTTTCAAACAGTTCCTTGATTCCTCCGTCTCTTGGATATCTAAGATTTTTTTTTCTTTTTCCATGGCTCTGGCACTTTTTTTTTTCCAGTTTCTATCCCAATCAATATATAGAACTATCATATATGTTGCAAATTAGAGAAGGGTCTCAGATTCTTAATTTGATACATTCTGGTAAAGTAAGTATTCCACCATCCTGCCTCAACACATGAAGAATTTATAGAAAGCTTAAAGTGTTTTATTTCTAAACCAAAGAACATGTCAGTTATAAACTGTCCCAACAAAGGCAGGCAAATTCTGTTTTGACTATACATCCGTCTTAGGGATTTTTCTAGTCAGATTGGGGTTTTGTATGTGTCAGTTTTAAGTTAGTAATTTAGAAGTGCTACCTTTTCAAGCTGTTTGGTTTAACAATGGGAAAAAGCTGCTAGACATTCAGTATGTTCTGGGGTTGGCCAGTATTCAAGTCGGGTGTGAGCGTTGGTTGCCGATGATGACATTTATTGAGTGCCAACAGCTTAACACAGGTCATCCACACAATATTCATACACAACTGATAACTTACCATCCCTGCTTTACAGTTAAGGCAACAAAGGCAACGAGAAGTTCAAAGTCAAAGTAAGGAAGAAATGAAACTGGGATTTGAACCAAGGCAATCTGAGTTCAAAACCCATGGCTCTTAAGCTATATTACCTCCATTGATATGAAAATATAGATTATATGTATATAGATTTTAGGATGACTCCTCTGACAGACACTGTTGTTTGGCCAGTCAAAGGCCATTCTCAACTCCCTCTACTCTTACGTGCCTTTCACTACAAAGACTGATAAAACCAGAGATACTTACTTTCCCAGTCTCTCTTGTAGCTAAGTTGGGCCATGTGATATTGTGACCAGTAAGACGTAAGGAAGAGTCTTTTGGGGGGCTTCTGGGAAAGAGATTTTGCTTTCTGATAAAAGGGACAGACTTTAAGGAGAAGTCACTGGTGTTAGCCTCTCATTCTTTTTTTTTTTTTGAGACAGAGTCTCATTCTGTCATCCAGGCTGGAGTGCAGTGGCATGATCTCAGCTCACTGCAACCTCCACCGCCCGGGTTCTAGCAATTCTCCTGCCTCAGCCTCCCAAGTGTCTAGGATTACAGGCGCACACCACCACACCCAGCTAATTTTTGTATTTTTAGTAGAGACGGGGTTTCGCCATGTTGGCCAGGCTGGCCTCGAACTCCTGACCTCAGGTGATCCACCCTCCTCGGCCTCCCAAAGTGCTGGGATTACAGGCGTGAGCCACTGCATGTGGCCTAGCCTCTTACTCTTATTCCCTCCTTAACATGGACATGACTCCTAAAGCTGCTGCCCCGTGACATGGGCAGTAGGTATGAGGAAATAGGACAACATGCTGCACCTGAGGAAAAATGGAAAGACGGAGAGAGCCATGTTGACATGATGAGCTGGATCCAACCCTAAGGCTACAACCTCTGGAATCATGTTAAGTATGAATAATAAATATCCTATGGGTTAAACCACTGTTTATCAAGTATTGTTATTTGCAGTTTAAAGCATTACTAAACACACATTCCAATTTCAATAAGGAAGTAACAAAATACGGAATAGCATGCTAAGCATTATCTCAGAAGGCCACATGATAGTTTCATAAGGTTTGCTAGTAAAAAATGTCATCAGTATCACACATCAGTAGATGCACTATGAAATCAGAGGACTGAACAAGATAATATCCACAGGACATAAAGATTCTAAACTCCTTTTCATTTTACGAATTTATTAATTAATCTACTCCTAAACTGCCTTGGTGGCAAGATTAAAAAACAGAAAAGAACTACCCCCAAAAGAAACAAAGTTTAGTAAAATAGTCTAAAGGTAGTTTAAAAATAGATTCAGGAAACCAGCGTAAGGCATACGATTTCATGAAGCTGGAGCGTTTACACAACGAAAAGAGAATGAAGAAAAATTGTTTAGATCACTTGAAAGGGGACAAAAGGAGAAAAGATGATAGGGACAGTTTTCCAGTAGTCTTTGAATAAAGCGATACTACTAGGAAAATCCACCTGAAAAATACATGAAGGAAAGCCATCTCATCCACTCATTTTACAGTTCCAGCTGCAAAGCTATTGTCTTAAATAAATTACATCAGTGTGTCAATCAACAAACAAAAGGCACAGCACAGAGGTGTGGCAGTGCATGAGTCATCAGATCAGAAGAAAAGACAAAGCAGAAAAAAGGGGGTGAGGGGGGCCAGAAAACAAAGCCTGCCCTGCTGTTAAGGAAGCCTTCGAGGGTTGATGAGTTTGCAAACGCCGTCCCCCATTTCTGACTTAAAAAAGGCTTATAGGGACACAGGTTACAAAACCCAGAAATGTAGCTTTGCATTTTACCAGTCTCTGAGTCTAGATTTTACTGAACCAAACCAAATATACCTCTTCAAAACATTTGAGGAAAACATAACTTTAATTTCAGGACTAACCAGCAGGTATTAGTTTTAGCCAAGTATCTCTAGGATTACAGACTCAACCACATATGTAAATGCTATCCAGAGGATTTGAGGACAAAATAAAATTGTCTCAGAATAAAGAAAAATAACTCTGAATGATGCTCTGGAGAGCAACGGCAAGAAACATAACTGAAATTTCTCTCTTCATTGATTTCGCCTCATATTCTCTTTCTGGGCAGTAGGAAGGTCATATTTCTTAACTATGCAACAGCATCATTGGGAGACTTTATTTCCTTTCTTCCTTTCAGAGAAGATGTGATTTGCATCTTTTTTCCTAAGACCGATTGTGAAATTTAAGTTTTAAATGAAAGCTGGTGTGTAAGAAAAAGTAAAGGAGCAGCAAGAAGTATATTAGTAAATTACTTTTTTTTTTTTTTTTTTTTGAGACAGAGTCTTGCTCTGTCTCCAGGCTGGAGGGCAGTGGCGCGATCTCGGCTCACTGCAACCTCTGCCTACTGGGTTCAAGCAATTCCCCTGCCTCAGCCTCTGGAGTAGCTGGGACTACAGGCGTGCACCACCAAGCCCGACTAATTTTTTTTGTGTTAGTAGAGACAGGATTTCACCATGTTGGCCAGGATGGTCTTGATCTCCTGACCTCATGATCCGCCTGCCTCAGCCTCTCAAACTGCTGGGATTACAAGCGTGAGGCACCACACTCGGCCAGTAAATTACTTTTTAAAGGTTTGACACACCAGCTCAGAGACTGAAAACAATGATCAGTGTTCAAGTGGTCAACATGGACCCAAGAAGCTCATCAATCATATTGCGGCAGACGGTGTTTCCTGCTTCCCGAACAGCCTCTTCTTTCGTACTAATGGAACTGTGCTCTTTATTAAGAATGCCAGCGTGCCCAGCCCCATGAGAGGAATTATGGTTTAAAGTAGGCGTGATGGCCCTTGTCTCTGTTAGTTTCCACTGCTGCCCTGTGGCGTAGATTTGGCCCCTGACATGTAAGTAGAAGTCTGCTAGGACAGTTTATGAAAGCAGCTTCTTTTGCTATTCTGATAGAAGGTGGTAGGCAATAAGGTATTTTAAAATTAAGGTACATACATTGTTTTTTAAGACATAATGCAACTGTACACTTAACGGATGACCGTATGCTATAAACAACTTTTATATGCACTGGGAAACAAAAAAATTTGGGTGACTTGTTTTATTGTGATATTTGCTTTATTGCAGTACTCTGGAACTGAACCTGCAGTATCTCAGGTATGCCTGTGTCTGTAACCACTTTCAGGTTCTAGGAAATGATTAGCACTCTAGTACTTAGGGGGAAAGCTTAGGGATAATTCTTCAGTGGTGAAGAAGGAAATTTGACAATAAAAGCTTTGCTCCTTCACTCTTCTTTTTCTCTAATGTCTCACATCCTTTCAGTCAGCAAGTTTTGTCCATCTATCTTCAGAACTGCACCATTTCTCAGTACCTCTCCCATTTCTAGTCTGGACCGAGCTCATCACCTTGCGCCTGGGTTCCTCCCACAGTCGCCTGACTGCTCTCCCTGTTCCCTCCTTGCCCTCCACGTGCACTCCTTTCAAAAGACACTGCCCTGTTAAAACGCAAGACAGTGTGTGTCAGCTCTGCCCAAAGTACTCCAGTGGTTTCTCATCCTTAATTCTCATCCTTAAAACCCTTCTCAACCAGGAGTCCTTAAAATGCCCTAGAAAACCCATGCGCCACCCTTCCCGTGGCCCAGTCTCTCAGTTCTGTCCCTGGGCTTGAATCTGCCTCCATGGCACACACTCCTATTCGAGGACCTGTGGAACTTGCTATTCTGTGTCCAAAAAGCTCTTCTTCCAAAAGCCCACAGGCCTTCCTCCCTCCCCTCCCTCACCTCTTTCAGGTGCGCACTCTAACGTCACCTTGACACTGAGGCCTTCCCTGGCCATCAAAATCTAAAACTGGAACACCTACTCTTACTGCTTGATTCTTTCCTTAGCACTTCTCCCCATCTGACAGCCTTATATTTTACTTGAAAAAAAAAAAACCTTTTGATTTCCTCCTTTGCCCCCCAATACTAGATACCATCACATGAGGGTAAGGACTTTGCATTTGTTTACTAATATATCCCCAGGGCCAAGAACACACAGTGGACAAGGAATAAGCGCCACTGAGCGCATGAACAGAAAGAGGAGGAACACATTTTTCCATACCCGGTAGAAAATATATTTTGAACTCGTAATATGGTGAATCCAGAAAAAGAAAAATAACATAGATATACACGTTGATGGCAGATGCCTGATGTGTTCCTAACTCAGGATCCTCTGGGAACACACCTTTATCTTCAGTATCCCACCGTTCCAATGATGTTTTTCACAAAAATGCTAAGGTCTGACCCTGTCAGTATTGAAGCTCATAAGCCACCACATGGCAAAGGCTTGTCCACTTCCACTGCATATTCTCTTGACCTCTGTTGTCAAGATGCCACACGTGTCAGATCCTCAACAGTGCACTGAGGTACCGCCTGCCTTGCTTAGGACTGGGGCTTTTTCTCTCTCTTTAGAGAGAAACGTAGGTTATATTATACTTTTGAGGTTCATAAAACATAGACCCATTTTCTGAGAATCTTTTTTTTTTTTTTTTTTTTGAGATGGAGTTTCGCTGTTGTCACCCAGGCTGGAGTGCAATGGGGCGATCTCGGCTCACTGCAACCTCTGCCTCCCAGGTTCAAGCCATTCTCCTGCCTCAGCCTCCCAAGTAGTTGGGATTACAGGTATGCGCGCCACCACGCCTGGCTAATTTTGTATTTTTACTGGAGAACGGGGTTTCTGCATGTTGGTCAGGCTGGTCTCAAACTCCTGACCTCAGGTGATCCTCCTGCCTCGGCCTCTCAAAGTGCTGGGATTACAGGGGCGAGCCACCTCATTCGGGCCTGAGAATCTCTTATGTAGTAGTACACGAAAAATAGACTTTATTGCCCACTGTGAGCTTCAAAATAAAGTGAGAAACTGGATCACTGTAGGTGGACTCCAGTGAGTCCTCATTTGGATAATTACTAGGTCTCATTACAATTCATTACAACATGAAGAGAACGCTCTACATTTGTCTTCTAAAAGCATACATTAAAAAGATAAGGATTTGTCAAGGATTATTTATATCTGGAATCTACTTGCCTGATCATTCTCACATGAAATTGACATGTAAAGTATCAGGAGCTCATTTACCTTTGGATACATAATTCCATACTAACCTAAGATTCTAAGTTCTCTGGGTCAGACGATATTAGCCTCATCAATATGAATTCAGGAGGGAATCTGCTGTTGGTACTAAACAAATAATAACAATATTCAAGTATTATATCTTCACTTTGATAATTTTTTATAGCCAGATGGTAGAAAAGGGAATCTGAAACAGCCACAATATGTTTTAACTAATATAATTTCAGGCCACAAAGTAATCACTACACAAAAATTAACATAGTTCCAGATAGGGCACATTAAAAATGAGATGGGATGTTTAATAATGAGCCCGTGGAAAGCATGGTGGCGGTAAAAAGACGAGTCTTGCAGTCAAGTAGCCTGTTGTTGACAATGCCTCTAACTAATAAGAGTGGCCTTAATTCATTCTCTGAAATTGTTGTTTAGTCTTCATAATGTAGCCCTTTCAGGTATGTGTCTTTCATTTACAAGGGCAAAGACAGTTCCAGAAAAATGCGTGCCTCAGGGGCAGTTTTGCTACCTTTGGTTATGTTATTAAAGATTTTATCTTTGTCTCTGCAGATTCATTCTCAGGTCAATTCTAAATAATTCCAGAGCCGCACACTCAGCTTCCTTCCCTAGGAATACTCCAACAGGGTAAATAGAGTTCCAGCAGTGTAAGCATAATATAATCCCACTATCAGAAAAATAACTTGGGATGGAATTTTACCAAATACAACTGCAATGGCAGATCTCTGCTGACAAGAATCTACATACCGTTTTCTTGGACCTGGCCCATTCAGTGAGCTCTCTCTCTTAATTAACTAAAATTTGCTGTTTTGATAAAGCCTTTTGTGACCACCAAGAGCCAAAGGCAACTCAAGTGTTTAATGGCGTCTTTGTCTACTCAAGTAAAATTCTTTCTTCAGTGTGTAACCCCTCCTTATTACATTTTTTTGCTGTATTTCTTTATTAAGCTGATCTTCGATTATCTGTAAAAATACTTCCCAAATATGGCCAGGCGCAGTGGCTCACACCTGTAATCCCAGCACTTTGGGAGGCCGAGGCGGGCGGATCACGAGGTCAAGAGATCGAGACCATCTTGGCTAACACGGTGAAACCCCGTCTCTACTAACAAAAATACAAAAAAATTAGCCAGGCGTGGTGGCAGGCGCCTGTAGTCCCAGCTGCTCGGGAGACTGAGGCAGGAGAATGGCCTGAACCCAGGAGGTGGAGCTTGTGGTGAGCCTAGATCATGCCACTGCACTCCAGCCTGGGCGACAGAGCGAGACACTCTCTCAAAAAAAAAAAAAAAAAAAAACAACAACAACAAAAACAAAACTTCCTAAATATGTAGGGAAAAAAATCCCTTTTCACTAGCATCAATGTCTACGAGGGATAAATAAAAATTATCGTGTCTAAGACCATGTAAACTGCTACTTGGGTTGAATGTTAATTGTGTTTTGAAAAAAATTACAACTATTGATATTCTTTGAAAAGTAGTTTAATCATATCCACACATATATTTACATGGATCTCACTGAACAGTTTCTCTCTAGAGCCCTGCATACCATTTTATATCCCATTTCATAGAATAATATCTCCTTTTGACCTCAGATGAATACGATAGTAACAACCTGAATGAAAATACAACTGGGCTGCAATTTTAACTGACTGCTCCTATTTGCATTCAGACCTCACTGATCTAGCAACCAAATCCTGAATACATTTCCTGCTGACATTTTGTTTTCTCATGCAGACAGGGCAAAAGGCCATCTTAAGACAAAATGAGCAGAAAAGCAATAATGTCATGTACACAGCAATACACTTTGCTCCTAGATCTCTACAATGGAAAACAAAGAAACAAACCAAAAAAACAAACAAACAAACAAACAAACAAACAAACAAAACAAGGAGCTTCTGAAGGAACTGCTTATTCAAGTGAGGACTGCTCATCTCCCTTCTGTGTACTATGGGATGATGGCAGAATTGAGTTGCAGAGACTCTCCTTGACCAGGTGGCCCACCCACCACTACCTACGGACTTAAGAAAGCATATGCATTCAAAACAGAGTTCCTGTATGAAAGCTATGCTGAAAATTACATTTTTAAAAAGAAAATGTTCAGGTTTTTTTTTTTTCTTTTCCCTATGCTACTCCCATGTCAGGCTTCAGAATACAGTAGTAACCTACTGCCTAAATATAGCAAATAACCACACATTTTTATTTATATAGTTCGTGTTCATGGCTTTCTGGGAAATCCAAAGAAAGTGTGAATTCCATTCTTTTGATTCATTTTCCCTTTCTGCCCTATTGCTCTCTAAATGAACTCTGTGACTTTCATTTTTTAAAAAATTAAACATTAAAAAGCTTACTTTTTAATATAATGGTACAATCAGAGCTCAACACTAGCACAGTCCAGGAGGCTTGGGTCTGTAGGAAGTGTTCTGAGAGCTTCATTTGTCTGCATTCTGTTCCCATACCCCACCCCATGAAGCTCTCATAGGAATCTGCTCTTGACTGTGGACTCAGCTCTATCTTACTCTTCAGTGCCCCTACGGAGTTTCCTGGACAGGCCCTTCAGAGAGGAAGGAGAGCTGAGTGACCATCAGTAGACGCTCCCCACCTCCAGGCCCTGCTATTCCTTTCCTCGGGGTCCAACCAGTTGCCAAGACCAGGAGTAGAAAGCAGGTGCTTTTACCTTTGAATAACAACACTGTTCTCTTTGTGGAGAAGAAGAAGGAGATATGAGTTGTTAAGAAGAGTATGCAATTCCTGCTGAAAACTAATTTTAAAATACTATGATTTCTCTCATTCTTTACACTGTTTCTCTAGCTCTCAAAATTCTTTCTTTAAACTCAGTCTGTATAAGTATTCAGCTTCTCATCTCTTTTTCGAAACTAAAATGAACATTCTGTAAGTCTACAAAGCTTACTTAGAAAATACCACACATTTTATTTTCTAGGTGGAAAACTCAAGAAATAAATTGTCCGGTTCCAAACCACAAACAGAGCAACCTTACGAAGACCTGCCACCCACAAGGCCTCTGGCTCTGGCTGTTCCCAAAGGTCCCACCCAGCTTGGCCTTGTGATGGTTTTGACTATAGCTGAGTATAAAATTAAAAAAGAAAACGCACCCTGATTTGATTAACGGGATTACCGAGTTTGTTGTTCAACAAAATGGAAAAAAAAAATTAGCCTCTGAAACACAAGGATAGAAGGTTAAGCTTCCACTTACCCAAGATAAGTAATCTGGGCTAAAGAAGTACTGCTATCTGGGTAAGAGACTAAATTTTCCCTAAGGATAAAAGTTTGTCACTCATTAAGTTTTTCCCTATGTAACTTACATCTTCTAAAACAAAAAAGGTAGCTTGTTATGGCAACATTTTAATATAGGGCACGTGGTTAATCTTTTGGTTTACACTTTGCTTTTCCTTCTGATTGTACTGGAATTCCCAGAAGTCATACCGGGTATCCCTCAGAAGCACATTCCCAGAGTTCTCCATGACAGCTTGTGTGTCACACTTACAGCTCCAAAAGGGCTAATGCCAGTCTTAATGGGACAGGGTCAGTTCTTCCAGGAAATCCTGAAAGTGTGATTTGAGGAGCAGCTGAAGGAACTATGATCTAAACTACCTTCCCCAGTGATCTCCTAAGACATTTCATCACCTACATTTATTTATTCCTTTTGGACCTGAAGTAGTCTATTTATTTATTTATTTTTGAGATGGAGTCTCACTCTGTCGCCCAGGCTATAGTGCAATGGTGCGATCTTGGCTCACTGCAACCTCCACCTCCCAGGTTCATGCAATTCTCCTGCCTTAGCAAGTAGATGGGATTACAGGTGCCCGCCACCATGCCCGCCTAATATTTTGTATTTTTAGTAGAGAAGGGATTTCGCCATGTTGGCCATGCTGGTCTCAAACTCTTGACCTCAGATGATCCACCTGTCTCAGCCTCCCAAAGTGCTGGGATTACAGGCGTGAGCCACCGTGCCCAGCCTTGAAGTAATTTTAAACTTTCTGAATTTCCAGTTTAAGTGATCCTTTAAATGGGAAGTACCATAAGTAGTCATCTTACCAGTCCATGTCCAATTTTGAGCTTGTCTTGGTAAAGCACCTTCCAACCCAAGGAGTCAGTGAGCCATAAGTTATGTGTGGCTATGAGACATGCCAAATGGGGCTAGACTGGATTGAGCTATGCTGCAGGTGTAAAACAAACACTAGGTTTTGATGATTTAATATGGAAAAAAGAATGTAAAATATTTTGGACATATAATGTAAAAATTTTAAAATCTCACTACAATTAATTTCACCTGTTTCATCTATTTATTCATTATGTTGAGAATATTTAAGATCTATTATCCTCAGGAAATTTGAAGTACATAATACATTATTATTAAATACAATCACCATGTTGTACATTAGGTCTCCAGAACTTATGCATCTTATGACTGTACATTTGTACCTTTTGATCAACATCTACTTATTTCCCTCCAACCCCCACCTCAACCCCTGGTGACCACCATTCTACCCTCTGTTTCTTTGTGTTTGAGTTTTTTAGATTCCACATATAAGTTGCACAGGCTATAATTGCTCCATGGTTCGGGGATAAGAATGCCAGGGACATATTTGCTGGCTTGTACCTCCAGCTGGAGGTGAGGGAACATGGTGGTTCTGCTGGCTGAAGAGCAGGTATGCCTTTGGTGGGTCATCTGGGCTGTTTCTCTAGACAGGGGCAGGAGCTTGCATTAATTCAGCCAGCCTGGGATTAATTTGTCTCGTGTGCAGGATCTGAGTCCACAGTTGTTCCTGGGCCCTAGCACTGGGCACCCACCCATGTAAGCCTGGTGGAATGACGGTGGAGACCCAAGATTGGTGGCACACAGAGGCTACCAACCCTCAGAGCAGGACACACTCTAGCAGTGGATCTGGTTTCAAGGTGGTGCCATATCGTGGTAGCTTACATAAAGAGGGTAAAGTGAGGGATGCACAACTTGTGCTCCTAATCTGAAGCAATGTAGCTGTGTGAATTACAGGCAGCTCCCCAAACTAGGCTCAGGGCTTGCTACGGCTGTGGTATACTCTTGTAGTAAGAACTGCAGGTCTCTTCAGTGGCAATGGAAGCCGGTGGGGATCTTTTGCTTACCTTTTCCCCTCAAGGGGGTAGTCCCTCTTGACTCCAAGCTAATCTCAGCAGGGAAAATGAGCTGGCAGAGGCAGGGTGCTCCATCACCCTCACTATGCTGCCTTCCTGGGCTTCTGAACACTACAGGGATGTCACTACTCTCTTGCTACACTCTAATGCTTTCCCTCTGACACTCTAATTGAGTTTCAGTTGTTTTTGTGAGGGGCATAAGTGCCAGGTATGTGTAAGCCATCTTGCAGACATCACTTCTCAACTCCCTTTCTTTCCTGCTTTCAAGATTCTCTATGTTTAATTTTTGACAGTTTGATTATAATATATCTTGGTGAATTCCTCTTTGGGTGGAACCTGACTGGAGGTCTTTGAGATTCATGTACCTGGATATTCATATCTTTCTCTAGATTTGGGAAGTATTCAGTCTTTAAATAAGTATTCTTTAAATAAGCTTTCTGCCATGTTCCCTCTCTTGCCCTTATTACCGTCTATGATGCAGCAATTGGCTCTGTTGATGGTGTTCCATGAATCCTGTAGATTTCTTTCTCCCTTCCTTTTCATTCTTTTTCCTTTCTTCCCCCATCTGATTAGATATTTTTAACTGACATGTGTTCAAGTTCTCAGCTTCTTTCTTCTGCATAAGAAAGTCTGCTGTTGACACTTTCTATTGCATTTTTAAAATGTCATTCAGTATATGCTTCAGCTCCAGAATTTGTTTGGGTTGTTAAATAATTTCTCTTAATTGAACTTTTGTTCTTGTATTGTTCCCCTGATTTCATTGAGGAATCAATGAACTCTTGTATTCTTATCTTTGTATTCTGTGGCCTACTGAGTTTTCTTAAAATAATTATTCTGAATTCTTTTTCAGGCAACTCATAGATGTCCATTTCTTTGAAATTGGTTACTAGAATATTATTACTTTTTTTTTTTTGATTTTTACAGGATTGTGTTACTTAACGTCTTGCACTGCTGTTTTTGCATTAGAAGAAGCAGTTATCTTCAGTCTTTACTGTCTTTGGGTGAGGAATACTTTCTCCAAACAGCCAAGCTAGGGATTTTGAGGCTCTCTCAGACCTTTTCTACGGACATGTCTACTCTATACTTCTCATTTCAATTAGTGGGTAATTCTTACACTGTACGTGTTCTCTTGATCCTGCAAGGCTGAGTGCTGAGAGCCTCCCATTTGCGTGCCCTTGGCCAGCGTCCTCTAATGCTCAAATTTGTGTGCCCTCTCTGAATCCCACCGAATTGAGCTCAGTGACTGTATGACAGGTAGTTTGCACTTACTATCTGCAGTGCATGCATTGGGAGCTGGCTTGGGGTGGGGATGGGAGTGTGAGGTGCATGGAGCATTTGGAGTGCCTGTGGACCACCTGGGGGAAGGGATCTGTAGGTGAGGCATCCCATGCAGCTTGGGGAGAACTTTCTGATGGAGGTCTACAGAGTAGTTAGAAGCCTCCATGGCCTCTCTTCCCTGCTTTCAATCTTTCTCAACCACTCAGCTGTGCTGGTTGCCTTAATATTCTGAGTGGGGTGTGAAACAGTTTAGCCTCTTAGGCAGCATCCTGCACGTCTCAGGGAGCCAGACACTCACTCATTACACTCCCACTTTCCCCAGTGGAAGAAATTGCAGGTCATGGTTGCAGGGGGCTCTCTTGGCAGTGACCTTTCTGCCTTGAGGTAGGGGTGACATAGATAAAGTGAAACTGTTCTTCTTATACTCATTATTCTGTCTATTCTCAGATTTTTTTTTTTTTTTTTTTTTGAGACAGAGTTTCACTCTTATTGCCCAGGCTAGAGTGCAATGGCATGATCTCGGCTCACTGCAACCTCTGCCTCCCGGGTTCAAGTGATTCTCCTGCCTCAGCCTCCCAATTAGCTGGGATTACAGGCATGTGCCACCACACCTGGCTAATTTTGTATTTTTAACAGAGATGGGGTTTCTTTGTATTTTTAATTGAGACGGGTTTCACCACGTTGGCCAGGCTGGTCTTGAACTCCCGACCTCAGGTGATCCACTCACCTCGGCCTCCCAAAGTGCTGGGATTACCAGGCATGAGCCACCACGCCTGGCCCTATTCTCAGATTTTATAATCTAATGGTGTGCTAAAACTTCTGCACTGGACTCATGGATTCCCACAAATGTACTCTTGTCTGTGGTATACGTCTAAATCAAGGCTTCTGCCGGGAGATGACAACAGAAAGCTCCCATTCTGCCATCTTGCTGATGTCACCCTATTTACCTATTTCTTTCAATTTTTAAATGTAGCTACTAGAAAATTTAAATTCACACCTAGGTGGTTTACATTTATTTCTAACGGAAGGCACTGATCTATATCACCTGACATTCCTGAACTGAAATATTTTTGTTTTATGTTTAACACTCATAGAAATCTTTGTGAAGGTGACATAATCTAAAACAAATTGCTGTTAATGTGTCATTCTCCTAAAAACACAGAGTTGGAAGGGATCTTATCAGCTAATTCACCCAATCCCATCTCATTTCTATAATGAGGAAACTGAGGTTCAGAAAGGATAAGGTCATGCCAAATGCACCAATTACAAGACTAAAATGGATTCCCAATCTAGTCCTTTTTCTAATTTTATGATTTTGTCTCTCAGCTTACTTGTCCTTTTCCTGCAGATAATACCTTTACCCAATAGAGTGACCCTTATCAGAGCAGGCATTTCAGTAAATGATTGATGAAGGAGGGATTTAAGGACAGGGAGTCATTTCAAATCACATGATTGGCTGCTTATTCTTCCTTCTCAGGAATGGCCCTAATTCTTTGCAATCATCGACTAAAAATGTGGCTCAAAGAATCCTGTTGCTAGGCTCCGCTTCTCTTCAAAAGCAGCTGTTATCATTTAAAGATTAAAATTCAGAGCTCTTAGTCCTCTTTCATTATGTAATACAAAATGCAATTTCAAATGACAAGGCAAGGATCATGTCTGTATTATTAACTGGACTCAGGGTATAAACTGTTGATCTTACATCTCTAGCTTTTGACTCATAATTGTAATACAGAATCTCTTTGACTTGCAATAGGGTTATATCCCAGATAAACCCATTCTAAGTTGAAAATATCATAAGTCAAAAATATATTTACACCACCTAACCTACTGAACATCATTAACTTAGCCCAGCCTACCTTAAATGTGCTCAGAACATTTATATTAACTTAGGTGGGCAAAATTATCTAACCCCAAAGCCTGTTTTATAATAAAATATTGAATACCTCACGTAATATACTAAATACTGTACTGAAAGCATACCACTTTTGCACTATCATCAAGTTGAAAAATTGTAAGTCAAACCATCTTAAGTCGGGAACCATCTGTACTTAGTATCCCAGGAAAAAAAGAAAAGTCTTCAATTTCCCCAAGAATTCTATTAACCTACACTATCTCAGTTCCAGATCCAGATGTATAATCACCTCCGTCATGTCTTCTGTAAAGGAGATAGCATTTGATTCCACGCTAGACTGACTTACTAAGATTGAGACTTTTGCTACTAATCTTCTTTAACTAGTTTAACAGAATTTCTCCCTTCCTTTCACTAGGAAGACCAAGGGAAATAATGGCTATCTTTGCACTTTTATGATCCAGACCGCTTGCAGCTTAATTGCTAGAAAATTTTGTTTCAGAGGGTGGGTTTGCCTTGTGACAGTTGGCACTGTATTGAGATATGCCTCTGCACTGCTCCTGTGAAAGGAAAAGTGACCTAGATAATGGCCCCTACTATGAAAATTGCTTCCCCAATGTTGACAAATAAAAATAAACCATCTGAGGAATAAGGCTAGGATCACAACCAGAAAGTGTTCTCCAAAGGAAATATATCAAACTACCCAACGCTACTCACTATGCAACAAGATACTCAACAGTAAAATGAAAGGTTTACTATCTGAAATTTATATTATCTGTGCCTCCAGATATGAATGGTTATGGGCTTCCCTAATGACTTTGAATAGAATGTATTCTTTTTTTGCACATATATCAATTTTGGAAGGAATCATGCTGTTTTAAATGTCACCAAGAATTAGAAATTCAGAAAAAGGTGCATCATGCTTCAAGAATGTCCTAGATTTTTAAGAAAATATTCTGTCCCAAGAAATTTATAAGTTTTGTTATAGTGGACATTTGTTGTTTCTAAAATTGAATTTCCTAGCCATGTGGTTGGTGTGGGCTCTAACTGTCTTAAGCCATAAGCATATGCTACTCTGGGTCGCAATTCAGGAGTGGGTATTCAGCTGAATTCAAGCCCATTAAGTCAAGTGACCTTTATTCTAAGTCTTTGGTTTCAGTCATGAGGTAAGTGGACATTCTCTTTTTTCCTGCTGGATTGGAACCTGAAAACACATATACCGAGAAGTATCTTCCTTCCAAGCATGAAGGGACCATTAATTCCAAGCCCATGTTCAAAGATCTAACTAATACTTAATACATATAAAACTGGCTGCAGCCTCTAGTACAGGGTTTGCAAACTCAAAAGCCTTCAGGGACCAGAGCAATGACACTAACTGTAGAAAGTTATCAGATGTGATATATTAATAACAGGGAATGGTGAGAAGGACAAGACCTGTCTTTCCTAAACGCATTTAAATTACAATGAAAACAAATACAGTATTATGTTGGCCAAAGAAAACACGTTGACATTAGGTGGGCTGGCAACATACAATTCATTGGCATTGCGTTGGCTGGTTTTCTAACAGGCTTTACAATGACCTGAAAGCCAGCTATTAACCTGACCTTCAGCAATTCCCCTGTAGTAAATCTCTTGTAGCCCAGTCATGGATTTAATAGGCTTGGGCTGGTGCATCTTTTCCCTCTCCCTACTCAGGTCCAGCTTAATTTAAGGATTATGTTAACATCTGTAATCATCTTAAACGTTGCATCTGTAACATCTTAAATGTTGCAGGAAAAATATCTTGAAATAAACAGCGTCATCTCCTTCCAGTAGCTGTTGTTTTTAAAGCTGAAGAAACATAAAACCAAAACATTAGGGCCAACTGCATTGCTGTCAAGGGAATTTCTGTAATGGTGCTGTGTCTTAAGCGGCCCAGGTGTTTTCCAGAACAGCTCAACCAACTGTGCTTTGTTTGGAGCCTTGTAAACTTTTACATTGACACAAAACATCGATCTGCCCCAGAACTTGATCTGTTTCCCAATATACTAGAAGCACAGGGATCAATTAAATATTTTTAAGTAAAATGGGAACTGAATAAAATAGAAAAAAGTTAATTTATAAGGAAATGTGGCTATTTCTGATATTTATTTCTTGAAATTGGGAAATGATGGTGAGTTTCTCAATGTAGACTTGTCATGCTTAAAGCCTCTTTTAGAAGTAAGATGAGATTCCAAACCACAGCTTGGAGGTTACCAATTCAGTAACATCCCTTCCCTTAGAGTTAAGTCAATGAAGAGAGCCCATTCTGAGTAAAGTTTGCTGCTTTAAGTAAAAGTGAATCTCTTTTCTAACAGGCTAAGATGGAAGTTTCCTTGCTCTCTGTAAATTTTTTTTCAAACCCTGTATTTACCAGAATTTCTGATTATTTACTGTCAGAGTTTGGACAGTTTCTAAGGCATAGAAAGAGAGGTAAATTTGGCTCACCATGAAGCACTGTTTGTACTCAAAGCAACCTGGGATTTAAACAACTGGAATGCATACAATTAGTAACACTCCTGGTGTTATTACTAACAGCTTAATATTCTGCCAAAATAAAAGTATTTTTCCTTACCAAGGACTTGTGAAAATGGTAAGAATTGCTTTGAAACCAAGGGAGGCCCCGTTGAGAAGGACCCACCATAGGAGGAGGTGAGAGCACCCATTCATGCCTATGATCTTCCCTGGTGATTAAAGCTCCTCTTCCTGTCACTGCCCATCTGTGGGCTCCCACTGAACTGCAGACACTGCTGTCTGCTCTCACCTAGGTGAGAACAGTCACCAGGTTTGTTTTCATGGGAGCTTCTGGTCCTGTTGAAATAATGAATACTAAGGTTTCTCAGAGAATTACTTCCTCTGATGTTATCTTTTACATACAATAATAAAATTTCACGCATGTTGTCAACAAACGTGCATCAATTAGTCAGTGTTCCAGAAGCTGGGAAAAATGGTCAATAACTCTTATATCTGCTATGAAGCGGCCTGCTCAGGGAATGCTGCTTATGAAGCAAAGGATGCTGTGCAAAGACTCTCTGCAAGCACTCACAAGAGAAAAATTCCGGTGGCTGCAACAATAGCAAAGTGGACTCAATATGACATATGACTTCAATGTTCATTTAAATTACTGAAAAACAATTGTTCACTTCTTAAAAAGCACTACTTATACAAAACCCCTTTTAGATGACAGCTGAAATTTTCCCTCTTTCATGACATAAATATTAGCTGTACCAAGTCAGGTATCCTCGCGCCTTTCTGATAGACACAGGTGAAGGAGCTTGACAGACAAGTCAACCTGCTTGACATATTAGCATATGGGTCTGATTTTAATGAGCCCTGGAATGCAGTCTGCAAGCTCGCTGAGGTGACGATTTGATGAAAGCAAGACTTAATCCCTGCAAAACTTGGTCTAACTTCATGTCAGGGATTGAAAATGCTGGCTCTTGGTGGGTTACATTTTCAGAAAAGAGGTAGCGCTGTCGACTCAAAAGTAGGGAGGGCTCCTAGCAATGGCAAGCTTTGCATGGCCTTGCAGCCACCCCCCACCTCCTGGGGACAGGCCCTTCCACCTTCGGCATCAAGGGCTCTAGTGAGGTGCTGAGTGCTGGAAGCAGGGACTGAGGTGCTGGGAAATTTAATTAGCGTGTGTGAAACAAAACAGGCCTATGGCTTAAAGCCACTTCAGAAGTGTGAAGAATAATGATTGCTTTTTGAGAACTCCCATTTCCCAAGAATGAACCAGCCTGGGGAAAGATGAGCTGCCTAGTTTTTTGTTGTTGGTTTATTTTTATTTTTTATTTTATTTTTTCAAGCATTTTGTTGGTAAGGCTTCTACGGTTTTTGCTAAGAAATGTTTACCTTTACCAAAATAAACAGTTCTCTTAGTAGAGTTCTCTGCCCAGAGCAAGGATTTGCTTGACCATGAAGAAAACTAGTACATGGAACTGTAGTGGAAGTGTCATTTTTTTAATCAAATGCTACATTTGATAAAAGAAATATTATAACTCAGAGACTTTTTAAGGCTTCTATGAAATTGTATCCAATTCAGCAAGCACACATAGAGCAAGGGCTGGAAATGAACTTAGGCTCATAGTTTTGGGTAGGGGGAGGTATTACGGAATCCACTACAGGTACAAAGACAGATGAAAATAACTTCAGCTTAAAAAAATTGTGCCAAGTACCGAAACAGATGAATCCCAGCTAGTATATCCGGATCAGGTTTTTCATAGGAGGAATTTGGGCTGTACCTCAAAAGACGAACAGGACTGTCAGAAATGAAGATGATGGGAAGAGCATCTTAGGCAGAGGAAAGTAAGTGAACAAAGGTATAAACGTGTGTTTGGGGAGAGTAGGCAGAAATGTGACTACCGTAGGGAGGCCAGTGTGGGAAAGACGGAGGTTGTGGAAACGTGGAGACGCCAAATCCTCTCCGGTGAAAGAACTGAGACTTTCTTCAGGAGGTAACTGGGGGAGCGGAATGGGGGAAGCTGTAGGCAGCTGTCGAGCAGAGGAATGCCGTCATCTGGGTTGAACCTCAGAAAAACAACCGGCCAAAGGATTTAGGATGAACGGAAGGACAGCGGAGTGAGAGAGGAGAAAGCCAGGGCTCAGCAAAGGAAGTAGTTATAAAGCAACGCAAGGAAGGGACAGGTGTGAGATGCCGCAGACACTGATCGCTAGGATGTGGACACTTAGAAGATTTTAAATTTCAAGCCTGAGGAGGAAATCAGATAAGATGAAAACAAAGGAGAGGAACAATGAGAAGTAAAAGGGGCCAGAGCTACAATGAAAAAGAACAGCTAAAGGCAGATTCAGCACACCCACCAGAAACAAAAACAAAAACAAAAAACAACAGGTCAAATTAGTCAAAATAATTAATTCTTTTCATTTTGTATTGCATGCTACCTACTTTAAAAATAAAAAGACACTTTAAATGTCTGAAGGTAGAGGCTAAGGGAGTCTAACCCTGACATTAATTTGGAAGAAAACTGAGCCATGGAAATATTTGGAAATATATTGTTTTCAACTTGGGTTTAAATTTTACACTTTTCCATGCCAGAGCACATGGATCCTCGCCATTCTTTTTAATAAGCACACTCACTGTATAGATGGATGTGCCACAACTTAATTTATCAACCCCCTTCTGAAGGGCAGTGGGTGACAAGAAGAAAAATGCACAGTGTTGCCGAACAGCAAGAATGTGCAGGGAAAAGCTGATGCCTCACATCAACTCTGTGGCTCATTTCTTCCCTTGTGCTTTTTTTGACTCCAATTCTGCCGGAAGAGACACAGGGATACAGAAAGCAGCTGTCTACCCTGGTGTGTCCCTCTACTGTTCTTTTTGTTCCCCTCAAAGCGGGCGCACACTATTCCAACCAGGCAGGCTATTTGCTTTTAAGTGTATAAACTGGCAGGTTACTCTTTGATGTTTGCTTGGCACTTAAACAGAATCACAAACAAGAGGGGCCACCATGACCTTGCCAGGAGCTCCCAAATTAGAGCCAGGGGCAAGATACGCCTCTCTCAGCGACACTACAAAGAAAGATACCGCCTCATGGACAGATCATAAGAAAACTCAGAAATCAGCATTTACTAACATTTGGGTGCAACACACCTCAAACTCCAGATAGTGGTCTTTCAGTTTGTACTCATCGACGTCCTTGGCTTTGACCTTCCTGTCGGGGGGATATGAGCGGTGCTCGGCCAGCTCGGTGGTGATCTGCTTCAGCTTACTTTCATGTGACTTCAGTTGCTCCTCCTGCAGGAAATCGTGGTGCCATTTAGCGTTCAAAAAAACAAGTCAATAACAAAGCACAGCATACTTTAAAAAAATCCCCTGTGCTGAATGACTTTAATTCACTAAAACAGCCCAATGTGCCTCTGCTGCCACATCCTTCCAGCTTTCTCACGCCACTGTCCACATAGTTCATATATTCCTTCCCGGGATGGCAATCAAGGCCAACCTCTTTAACTAGGTCCCTTGTCATAAAACCAAATGGCTTCCAAGCTCTTTATCAGGTGTAAACGCCCCTGAGTTGCGACCAGGCCTTAAGAGATGCCCTGACAGGCATGTCACCAGCTGAACAGTTAAGCAGCTAGCATGGAAGCTGCACACCTTGGCTTTCCCATTTCATGCCCACTCAGCAATGCTGCCAGCTTTTCCATCCATCACAATGAATGAATTGTCTATGTGCATATTTTTTTTCCTTTTTGAAAGAAGCAGAGCTACGAAGAAATATTTCTTCTCTGAAGCTTACCAGATGATATTCTAAAACATGCAGCTATCTCGCTTTTCTCTTTCCAAAGCAGCAGAGTTCTTAGTTCCTTCAACTTGATTGGCCCAAAGCAGCCCGTCAATTAAAATGTATCCACCTATTTAGCAATTATTGCCTTAGTAGCATTATTATAGGTACCGTGTACCAATGCAATATGGTTGATCCTACATCAAAGGATTTCCATTCTAAGGGTACCATTTATATCACCTTAGCAATAGGCTACCCAAAAAGATATGTTACTGAACCTTCTGCCAGCATTTTAAAAACATTCTTGGAATTCTCTTGCATTCTTGAAAATGTATGACTCCTTACTGTTCTAGTTTCACATGCAAATTATCCAAATTTCACACGTACAATAAGATAAATGGGTGAAGGCAAATGAAACAGATCTGACTAAATTAGGTGATAAATGTATTTTATATAACACCAACGTAACTGTAGAACACAAAAATCTTGTAGAATGAGGGGAATAATTTTTTACAAAACCAGAAAATGAATAACTATGGACAGTAAATTACAATTATATAACATCGTTGTAAATTAGAAAAAAAGGTGTCCAGAAATTATGAGCGTCACATATAATATCTTATGGACTTTTGTAATAATGTACATCTTAAAAGCCAAACAACAAAAACAAAATCCAAGTCAAAAACCATCAAAATAGAAGAAAAAAATGACAAGTAAAAAGCAGAGTACACGAATGGAAAAATGAACAAGAAAGGTAGCATGAACACGTGGAGTGATCTAAAAATGACAAGATTCATTTCTAAATGCCAACTATAACAAAACAAAATGAAACACTCCAAGAAGTCCCAGAAAGGGACGAAGGAGAAAAGAAACCAATTTTGAGATTTTAGAAAGGAGTCTACATCTCCAAACCTATTATTTGTATACTGATAATGCTGAAAGTCAAAAATGCTTCAGGTAGCTTTTATTTACAAGTTCTTACTCATCTATTACTTTCCGGCAAGGAGACTATCAACTATGTTATGGATTGAATGTGTCCACTCAGAATTAACCTTCAGTGTAGCTATACTTGAAAATGGGGTCCCTAAAGAAGTAATAATGGTTAAATGGGGTCATAAGAGTGGGGCATATATCCAATAGGATTAGTGCCCTTATCAGAGGAGACACTGTGTGCAAGCACCAATGGAAGACCATGGTGGCCATCCACAGCCCTAGGGGAGAGCCCTCACCAGACACCAACTCTGCTGGCACCTTGATCTTGGATTTCCCATCTCCAGAACTGTGAGAAAATAGATGTCTGCTATGGAAGCCACCCAATCTATAGTGTTTTGTTATGGCAGCCTGAGCTAAGACAAACTATACCAATAGTTTTTATTTCTTTCAAAGTTGTTTTCCTTTGTGTATTTACTACAACATGTAAATTACCTAATAGACTTCTTGACAAATGATATTTAGTGACTAGACCACTTCAAAAAATAAAAGCATGATGTATTTTCCTTCTTTTCTAAAAAAAGTTTTAAATATATAAAAAGTCATATTGAATGATATATGAAAAACACCCATGGATCTAACATAGGAATTTAAGAAATAAAATATAAATAAATGGAAACTCCCTACACATGTACGTGCTCATCTCATTCCTTTTCAGTGTTATTCATATATAAAGATATGTAACCATAAAAATACAGAAGTGTAGCCGGGTGTGCGGTGGCTCACGCCTGTAATCCCAGCACTTTGGGAGGCTGAGGCAGGTGGATCACAAGGTCAGGAGTTCGAGACCAGCCTGACTAACATGGTGAAACCCTGTCTCTACTAAAAATACAAAAATTAGCCAGGCCTGGTAGCATGTGCCTGTAATCCCAGTGACTCAGGAGGCTGAGGCAGGAGAATCACTTGAACCTGGGAGATGGAGGCTGCAGTGAGCCGAGGTTGCGCCACTGCACTCCAGCCTGGGTGACAGAGCAAGACTCCATCTCAAAAAAACAAAACAAATGGCCAGCCGCCCCATCCGGGAGGGAGGTGGGGGGTCAGCCCCCGCCCGGCCAGCCGCCCTGTCCGGGAGGTGAGGGGCGCCTCTGCCCGGCTGCCCCTACTGGGAAGTGAGGAGCCCCTCTGTCCAGCCACCACCCCGTCTGGGAGGTGTACCCAACAGCTCATTGAGAACGGGCCATGATGACAATGGCGGTTTTGTGGAATAGAAAAGGGGGAAAGGTGGGGAAAAGATTGAGAAATCGGATGGTTGCTGTGTCTGTGTGGAAAGAAGTAGACATGGGAGACTTTTCATTTTGTTCTGTACTAAGAAAAATTCTTCTGCCTTGGGATCCTGTTGATCTATGACCTTAACCCCAACCCCGTGCTCTCTGAAACTTGTGCTGTGTCCACTCAGGGTTAAATGGATTAAGGGCGGTGCAAGATGTGCTTTGTTAAACAGATGCTTGAAGGCAGCATGCTCCTTAAGAGTCATCACCACTCCCTAATCTCAAGTACCCAGGGACACAAACACTGCGGAAGGCCACAGGGTCCTCTGCCTAGGAAAACCAGAGACCCTTGTTCACTTGTTTATCTGCTGACCTTCCCTCCACTATTGTCCTATGACCCTGCCAAATCCCCCTCTGCCAGAAACACCCAAGAATGATCAATAAAAAAACAAACAAACAAACAAAAAACAAAACCAGAAGTGTATTCTCTAGGTTTTATACTTTATATAAAAACTAATTAAAGGCTTTCTTTTGTAACTTTTTTTTCACTCAACATGTTTTTAAGATTTATCTACATATATGCTCTAGTTCCTGTCTTTTAATCATTGCATAGTACCCCACTGCAGGACACATTACAATTTTGTTTAAGGATATTTAGCTTGTTTTCAGGTTTTCTGTTGTGGGATTTTTTTTCCCTGTTATAATGTTGTCTGTGTGTGTGGAAAATGTTGCAACAGACATTCTTACACATGTCTCCTAGGGAATCTGAGCAAGAGTTTTTCTATAGTGTGTCACAGAGTGTTGGCATTTCTGGGTTTTAGAATATGGACATCTTTAAGATGACTGTTTTCTAAAGTGTTTTTATCTGTTTACATTTCCACAGCAGGTCTGAAAGTTCTCTTTGTTTTACATCCTTGTCAAAATGTGATGTTATTATACTTGTAAATTGTTGCCAATTTCATAGGTAAGAAATGATAAGCCACTGTGATTTGAATTTACATTTCCCTGAATATGAATGAGGATGAGATTTTGTTCATAGGTTTACTGGGTTTCCTCTTCTGTGGATTACTGGACCCATTTTTCTATTGGGTTGTTTGCCTTTTAAAAAATAGATTTGTATCAGTATAGTTATTTATAATATATGTTAAGAAATCAAACTCTTTCTATTTTTGGTTAGGAAATAATTAGAATCCAATAATTAGAATCCAATGATAGAATCCAGTTTATTTAAGAAAAAATAGGATTTTAGGTAATTTGGTAAAAGAATTCACAAACTTCTATTTTTTTTACTTTGGATCTATGCAAATATGCTTTCAGATGTTTGCTTCTTCTAAAAGCTTTAGATTTAGGCTTTCCAATCTTGAATATTCAAATGTCTCTTTTTCTGTTGAATAAATCCCAATTTCTACTTATTTTAATGAGGAATACAGGCTA
The DNA here is from genome assembly GCF_028858775.2 of Pan troglodytes. NCBI lineage: Eukaryota > Metazoa > Chordata > Mammalia > Primates > Hominidae > Pan > Pan troglodytes. Next base: position 26,871,496 of record NC_072405.2, read on the forward strand.
GAATGACAATATGTGCAACATCTTATGTTTTTCACTTTCCTCCCAATACCAGGGCTTGCTAGGGTTTGTTCACTGTTACCAAGCTATGTTACATAAATCTGTTTCTACAGCAGCATAAAGGGCTAGTCATTTAGGCTATATTTTTATGAAGGAACTAATCGAAGAAGTGCTGATGTTCAATGAGAAATGCTTCACTACTATTTCACTGGCTTCATAAGGCAGGAGTCAATAAAGTAAGCTCAAAATAAAGCATTTTAAAATCACATCTCCTTAAATCTGTCCATTTTGAACAGTGAAATAAAAATGCCAAGCGGCTCTTATGGACACAGCTTGACCATGCAAATTATTCCAGTGCTAGAATCCCATGATAAGAAAGATACACATTTTCCACACACACACACACACACACACATACATACAAAAACAAAAAAACAACAACAGCAACAACAACAAAAAACAATGGTAAAAAACAACGGGAGAGAGGTTGCAGCCATAGAGATGTCACATTCTCAGACTCAGGACAACTACATTTGTAATAGACATGATGAAGAAAGACAAAGTAGGAATTTGCTTTTTTATCCCCCCTCTCTTTTGTCTTTGCTTTTACAGTTCTTTAGGGATGCATACATACTGTTTTTAGAAGACAATACTAGCAAAATAGATTTCAGAGATGGCAGAAAAATATTACATTTGACAAAGAAAAGGCATGGAGATAGAAAATACCACAAACTCATAAAATTGTTTTAAGTTAGGAAGTGATAATTTTTAAAAAATGAAATTGAAAATACTAGATACAAGAAAAGTTGTTGTGGTTATATGTCAATAGATTTAAATCAGTAAGACCTTTCATAATATATACAACAACATTTTATCTAAAAGGCAAGTTTTCGAAGTCACTTAGGATTTCATTTACTTATATTAGGGGTTAATACCCAAAGTATATAAGGAACTCAAAACAATACAAAAGCAAGAAAACAAAGCAATTAAAAAATGGGCAAAGGACTTTGCTACGGTTTCATTGTATCCCCTTCAAACTTCATATCGAAACTTAATCCTCATTATGTAGTATTAAGAGATGGTGCCTTTTGGAAAGTGATTGAGTCCCTCATGAAGGGATAAGTGTCTTATGAAAGTGCTGGAATGATATAGGTTAGACCCTTTCTTGCCCCCGTCTTCTGTCATGTGAGGATACAACATTTGTCCTCACAAATGCTGTCAGGAAAATCTGGAAAACTGTAAGAAGGCTCCTCAAAAAACTAAAAATGGAATTACCAAATAATCTAGCAATCCCACTTCTGAGTATGTAGCCAAAGAAATGAAATCAGTATCTCAAAAAGATGTGGCATTCTCATGGTGAGACCATGCCGTATCTTCTTCAAGAAGAGGGAACAGCTCTTGGCTGCAGCATTATTCACAATAGCTAAGATCTAGAAGAGATCTAAGTGTCCTTTGAAAAATGGATAAGGAAAATGTGGTATATATACACAATGGAATATTATTTATTCACCCTTAAAAAAGAGGAAATTCTGTCATTTGCGAAAACATGGACAAACCTGGAGGACGTTTTGCCAACTGAAGTAAGACCGGCACAGAAAGACAGATATTGGATGATCTCATATATGGAATCTAAAACAATTGAACTCATAGAAATAAGGAGAATGGTGGTTACCAGAGGCTGGGGGCAAGGGACTGGGGACATGCTGGTCAAAGGATGAAAAACATCAGACAAGAGGAATAAATTCTGTTGTGTATCATGATGGCTAGAGTTAATAATAATGCACTGTGTATTTCAAACTTGCTCAAAGAATAGAATTTAAGCGTTCTAACCATAAAAAATTGATACAGCAAAACATCACAATTATACCTGGAAATATATATAATTATTATGTGGTCAATTAAAATTGTTAAAAAATATTTAATTTTTTTCCTACTTATATAGTACTTAGATTTTGAGAACAATTTCATAATTTCCTTTAAAATATTAAGCTCTAATGTCATCTCTATGAAGACAGTATTGCTTAACTGATCAGGCAATGGGAACAGGCAACTTGGCTGCTGAAGATCTTGCAGTGTGAGTCAAGGGCTGACCTGGAGTTACAGTCCTTCTCCCCTGATGCAAAGCCCAGGACCAAGGGCCAGAAATTAGCTTCTTATCTTTTTATACCAAGTATAAGATTTACATAGTACTTATCATGGAGAGAAGGATGAGAGAGAAGCTGTGAAAACTTAAAGGAAACAATAAAATAGAAATGCAGATGGCTCCAAGAGGGAAAGGAGGAAGAATGAGAGAGAAGGCAGAGAGAATCGGGCAACAGAGAACACATTTATCCAACCGTGAACCTCACCGAGCGCCCATACAGCAGGCACTGTGCTGGGTGCTGGGAATAAGAAGAGGGAACAGCCACAGTGGCTGCCACCAGTCTTTTCCTCCAAGCTGTGGGATACAGAAACCTAGATGTTCTAAGGTGGAAGAGAACCTGGCCACTGTCCTTTCTACCCTCTTTTTCTTAGAGAAGATGGAGATCCAGAGAGTTCAAGTAATTGCTCCAGTTCAGACAAAAGGACAGAGTGGCAGAAGCCACATTCTCCCAACTTCTATCATGAAGTCACCTTGGAACAGCCTTCTGAAATCCAAAGGGCTGCCAACAACATAGCTTCAGCACATTGTCTTACTTGACAGATCAATACTGAACTCAGCTTTCAGAGCTCTTGGTAAACTCCACTGCTGCCAGGTCTCCTCTGCTATAGCTCTCAAACGTGCAGACTGGACTCAGGGTTACTCACCTTGCTCCAAATTCCACTCAAAACCTCTGTTACAGGCTGGCCGTGGTGACTCACACCTGTAATCCCAGCACTTTAAGAGGCTGAGATGGGTGGATCACTGAAGGTCAAGAGTTCGAGACCAGCCTGGCCAACATGGTGAAACCCCGTTTCTACTAAAAATACAAAAATTAGCCGGGTGTGGTGGCATGCGCCTTTAATTCCAACTGCACTGGAGGCCGAGGCAGGGGAATTGCTTGAACCCGGGAGGCGGAGGTTGCAGTGAGCCGAGATCATGCCACTGCACTCCAGCCTGGGCGACAGAGTGAGACTCTGTCTAGATAAAGAAAAAGAAAAAAACAAAAACAAAACAAAACAAAACAAAACCTATGCTACTCTAGATCGCACCATTTCTTCCTCTTCTGCATTACGGCAGCACCTAAATGTCTATGTCATATGCTTAGCACAAAATATACCCTGACCTGTGTGTGAGTTTTATCTCCTTTACCGATTACAAGCTCTTAAAAAGGCAAAAAAGGTCACTTTTTTCCTTCCCTTAAATCCTCCAGTATCCAGTAAAGTGTTGAGCAGAGAGATAGTATGTGGCAGCTTTTGGTTTATAGACATTACCTGCCTAACATTAACAAATATCTTAAGCTCTCAGAAGTTGAGGGCCAAGGCAATTGTCTCACCTGTTTTTATAATGCCCACAAAACCTAACATAGTACCTGCTATACAGGATCTTCGGTAAACAGCAGCTGAACAAATATAATTTTTTTTTTTTTAAGTGAAGGTACAGAGGGGAGGGCTTAGACTGTTTCCTTTGTGCTGTCTTAAAGGAGACTGATGATTTTCAGGGTAATCATGTATCTAGGGATCCGCAGTGCAACTTACAAGTCAAACTGCTAAACACTGGAAGCTTTTCAAAACGAAGTGGTACAGAATTTAGAATACAGAACACCTGTCTTTGAGTCAGTTTGAGGGAGGCTCAATCCAAAAGACTGTTTCATAATTTCATGTTTAACACAGCTTTAGACCTTAAACACAGTGTTTAATGAGTATAAGCAAAATAGCTTCCACATGATTTAATTACTTGTTTTATTGGGTACTTAATATATATTAAATACAGACCTCTAAGAAATGAATTTTTAAAAATCTATCCATTCAGGAAAAGTGTGGGTAACAATTAAGGCCACATCAAAGAGTTTGAATGTGAAAAAATGAATCAGTTAAGGGTAAGTGACATAATTAGAATCATATTTTAGTCAGAACTGTAAAGGGTGGATCAGAAGGACATAAGATTAGTGGAAGAGAGATCACAAGTGGTTACAGAAATCATCTGGGTCAGATTATTCCAAAGTGGGGTGTGTGTAGCCCAGGCAAGATGACCCACTGGAGAGAGTTTTAAAATCAGTATTGAGATACAATTCACATACCATAAAAACACCCCTGCATGTCTAACAGTGCTGAACTCATTTATGAGTTTTCAAAAATTTTAATAGCTCCTTAGGCACTGGGAAAAAATTTAAAGTTTTCTTTTTTTTTTTAATCTAAGCACTACAAAATGTTAAGGTTTACTAATATTTATTACTGGGATTGACAGTGGAAAATGTAGTTTATTTTCTTTAAAAAAACATCATATATTAAAAGATACCTGCTGAAATATTTAGTATTGGGATAAGGTGAATAGTCAAAAAAGTGAGGAGACCAGTGATCTAGGTAGAATATGACAAAAATCTGAAGCAGTAGGTGTAGAATACGAAAGATATTGGCCAGGCACGGTGGCTCATGCCTGTAATCCCAACACTTTGGGAGGCCGATGCGGGCGGATCACCTGAGGTCAGGAGGTCAAGACCAGCCTGGCCAACATGGTGAAACCCCGTCTCTACTAAAAGTAAACACATTAGCTGCGCATGGTGGTGCACACCTGTAATCCCAGCTACCTGGGAGGCTGAGGCAGGACAATCACTTGAACCTGGGAGGTGGAGGTTGCAGTGAGCCAAGATGGCACCACTGCACTCCAGCCTGGGTGATAGAGTGAGACCTTGTCTCAAAAAAAAAAAAAGAAAGATATTTAGAGGGTAGAAGTGACAGGACTTTATGACAGAAACTGTGGAAATGGGTGGGTGGGGGCACAGTGAAGGAAGCAACTACAAGAATGACCTCCTCCCCTGAAATCCCACTGCCCGTAAGGTCAGCTCCACTCACCTGGCTCTGAGCACCACTGCCTTGTGGTCATACCACAGGGCAAAAGGAGGGGTGGGGTTACTTCAGCGTGAGAATCAAGCATAGGACTGCTTTGCTTCTGATCAGTATCCATCTTAAGTCCGACCAAAAAAGTATTTAGTACCCATGGATTCAAACTTTTATAAGAGAATGGTTGGAATTCGAAGAAAACAGACCTAGATATCAGGAAATGAAGATGTCCTGGGGCACCATTATCTAAAGAAGCAAGGGAAGACCTAGGGTAGGCACAGGTTCCTACAGTGTAGGGTCTAAGTGGGATCTGGAGCCACCTGCCGGCCTGGAGTGGAAGAGAAACACACATATGTCCCTGGGCCCCAGTCTGGACCTGAACGACCTGGTGGGGCTGGGAAATGTGCATTTTCTGCAAGTCCCCACATAGCTGTTGTGCACAATGAAGTTTGAAATGACTTCTCTGGTGGGCAGAAAAGGAGGTTGTGAGCAGACTGTGAACAGGGCCAGCCATGCAGTTCTGTGTTTGGAGAGCTACACCAGAAGGAGAAGCAAAACTTGTATTTTCAAACAAGTCTTTCCACCCCCAATAGAAGAAAAATGTGCTCTGGCAACACTGTCATGAAAAACAAAGAAGGCGACTCCTCCTACACAGCAGAGTTGTTCAGAAAGTACCACGCTGCACTGGCAATAATCAATTTTAATGATTAAGGCTAATGTGTTTTGCATAAAAGACAAGAATAAATTAAAGCAAGCCCACAAATGACAGGGTGACAAACACTGTGTCTTGAAAAAGCACCAAACAATCTTTTAATTGAACGTCTAATTTTTCCCCACACTGTTTATCTTTCTTTATCAATGTTTCCAGCAAGGCACTCATGTTTTTATACCTGTATTTTGTAAAGTAAAATTATCCAAAAAATTGTGGCATTTAGGGGAGTCAGAGCCAGGTTGTGGGGGTATGGGAAAAAAAGATAGCTGGTCTCATGGCTTCACATCCACTGGCTAAAGCAGTGGTTCTCAATAGGAGTGGGTTGGATTTTGACCCCAGAAGATATTTGGCAACGTCTGGAGACATTTTTGGTTGTTAGAACTGGGGGGTCCCTACTGGCATCTAGTGAGTAGAAGCTGGGGATATTGCTAAACATCCTACAATTCACAGAGCCCCTCACGACAAAGAATTATCCACACCAAAATGTTAATGCTGCTGCGCTCGAATATGCCTGGGTTAAAGGATGAGAGCTAGTCTTTGAGGTACTGGAGGAATCCTAGGGGCAGCCAGACATCTTCCAGGATTTGCTGGAGGCACACTATGACCCCAGTATAGATATCCCCAAGAGCCTCAGGTGCTACTCCAAATACATGCTTAATTTTACATATGTGTTTCTCAAAGCTAAAAATCTTATCTTTAGAAACAAACATTATGACTCGGCAAAGAAATAATACAGAGCTGTGGATAGAAAAATCCTTGCTGGGCAGGGTGGCTCACGCCTGTAATTCCAGCACTTTGGGAGGCCGAGGTGGGCAGATTGCTTGAGGCCAGGAGTTCGAGATCATCATTGCTAACACGGTGAAACCTTATCTCTACTAAAAATACAAAAAATTAGCTGGGTATGGTGGCGGGCGCCTGTAATCCCAGCTACTCGAGAGGCTGAGGCAGGAGAATGGCATGAACCCGGGAGGTGGGGATTGCAGTGAGCCGAGATCAAGCCACTGCACTCCAGCCTGGGCAACAGAGCCAGACTCTGTCTCAAAAAAAAAAAAAAAAAAAAATCCTTAAAAACATTCTAGAACCATCTCATTTTTCTAGATGGAAAGCTGAGGCCCACAAAGCAAATGCTGGGTGATGCAATTCAGTGGGGTGGCGGAGATCATCTCATTTCTTTCCAAATAAATTAAATTCCTAAAATGATACAGTTACCTTGTCTTACATGATACTGCAGGATATTTCTTTTTGGTTATTACCTTCTTATTTAAAATCTTCAATCCCTAATTGTGATTATACTACATATGCATGTTTTTGCATCTCTGTGGATTTATGTCCAAAATGAAGGAAAACATTTTTAAAAATTATGCATTCTATTTTTGGTTCCAGTGTAAGTCATCTGTTAGAAATAAGAGTGCCTACCATGATAAATGTGTTTGCTTGCCTGTTCTGGTGAAAACACGCAAACAGATGAACACATTCATTTTCATGTACATATCACTTACTAGTATACAGTCCCTAAATAGGAAAGCAGTACATTTTTTAAAGTATAAAGTAAACAGAACCGTAGATTTTAGTGAGGGAAAATCAAGGAAACACTCATATGTTGCTCTAAGTTACATTCACCTTCCATGAATGACATGCTTATTAACAGCCCTCTTTAGTTCAACTCACCTTCTCCCCTGGATCTTTTATAGAACTGAATGTGAGAAAGACCCAAACTACTGAAAAAGAACAATGGGAAAGTCCATCGTAAAATTAATAGAGCAAAACTCAATTTTGGAAGGTTTCTTTTTGCTTCCAGTTACTCGATTTTTTCCCTCCCCTTATATCGTGTAATGTGATTTACCTTTTATGCGATATACTCTTTATGTGGTATGCTGCTTATGTTAAGTATGCATATTTAAAGCAGAGAAATGCATTTGCTTTAAGAGTTCATATTTTAGTTGGATAGATGGAGATGTCTGCCAACATACCTTCTTGTCATCAGTAAGAGCATTCCTTTTCTTTTAAAGTGGTAGTGTACTTATTACCCTTAAAAATTCAATGCCATTGTGTCCTGCAAGAACTGTACAGTAATAGTAATGCTTACAAGTAAGCATTCAATATATGTTAATGATAATTATGAATTAAAAACAGAAGAATCTTTCCTGAAACCACAGATTCCTCCTTCTTACTACTAGTCTTTCTGTTTTTATAACTATGGCAAGACTTGAGCACATTTTCCTCCTCCACTTCCTTATTACCTTCCATTCATTCCCCCATCAAAGAAGGCCAATGTGGTTTGTCTTCCCATGACTCCACCAAAATGTTCTTGCTAAGGTTATCCAATGATATAGTTTGGATGCTTGTCCCCTCCGAATCTCATGTTGAAATGTGATCCCCAATGTTGGAGGTGGGACCTGGTAAGAGGTGTTTGCGTTATGGGGGTAGATCCCTCATGAATGGCTTGATGCCACGCTTACGATAATGAGGTAGTTCTTGCTTTATTAGTTCAAGTGAAAGTGGGTTGTTAAAAAGAGCCTGGCACTTTCCCTTCCTCTCTCTCTTGCCATGTGACACATCCGTTTCCCTCTCCCCTTCTATCATCATTTCATGCTTCCTGAGATTCTTACCAGAAGCAGATGCTGATGCCATGCTTCTTGTATAGCCTGCAGAACCGTGAGCCAAATAAACCTCTCTTCTTTATAAATGACCCAGGCTCTAATATTCCTTTATAGAAACACAAAATGGGCTAAGACACCCAGTGACCTCCCAGCCACTAAATATGACATTTTTTAATCTAAATCTTTGCAGAAACTTTCCCCCCTTTTCTTGGCACAACATTCTCCCTGTTTGTATTAAGTCTAAGTAACTTTTTGGAAAATTGCTTATCAAGTGCCTTAGTCTGCTTCTGAGCTCTGGCCACTGCAGGAATTGGAGGCAGAAAGAAGAAAATGATCCAAGAAAGGAGTCTAAGAAGCAAGGGGGGAAATCAAGAGACAGTGAGGTGACACTCCAGAAGCAGGTCAGACACCACAGTCCCCAGCTGTCCAAGCCACAGTGACAGCCTGTTTCCTCTACTTCCATGAGCCACCAGAAGTGTCCATTCTACACTTTCAAGGTCTCTCAAGCACTTTCACTATGATCCATTTCTTCTGCAGCTACCTTCTGCAGGTTATCTCTCCTCTGGATTACTGAAAATTCCTTTAAAATGGGCCTTTCTGCTTCTAGTAGTACCTTCTTCTTCTTTTTTTTTATTATACTTTAAGTTTTCGGGTACATGTGCACCTTGTGCAGGTTAGTTACATATGTATACATGTGCCATGCTGGTGCGCTGCACCCACTAACTCGTCATCTACCATTAGGCATATCTCCCGATGCTATCCCTCCCCCGTCCCCCCACCCCACAACAGTCCCCAGAGTGTGATATTCCCCTTCCTGTGTCCATGTGATCTCATTGTTCAGTTCCCACCTATGAGTGAGAATATGCGGTGTTTGGTTTTTTGTTCTTGCGATAGCTTACTGAGAATGATGATTTCCAATTTCATCCATGTCCCTACAAAGGACATGAACTCATCATTTTTTATGGCTGCATAGTATTCCATGGTGTATATGTGCCACATTTTCTTAATCCAGTCTATCATTGTTGGACATTTGGGTTGGTTCCAAGTCTTTGCTATTGTGAATAATGCCGCAATAAACATACGTGTGCATGTATCTTTACAGCAGCATGATTTATAGTCCTTTGGGTATATACCCAGTAATGGGATGGCTGGGTCAAATGGTATTTCTAGTTCTAGATCCCTGAGGAATCGCCACACTGACTTCCACAATGGTTGAACTAGTTTACAGTCCCACCAACAGTGTAAAAGTGTTCCTATTTCTCCACATCCTCTCCAGCACCTGTTGTTTCCTGACTTTTTAATGATTGCCATTCTAACTGGTGTGAGATGGTATCTCAATGTAGAAAAATCACAAGCATTCTTATACACCAACAACAGACAAACAGAGAGCCAAATCATGAGTGAACTCCCATTCACAATTGATTCAAAGAGAATAAAATACCTAGGAATCCAACTTACAAGGGATGTGAAGGACCTCTTCAAGGAGAACTACCAACCACTGCTCAAGGAAATAAAAGAGGATACAAACAAATGGAAGAACATTCCATGCTCATGGGTAGGAAGAATCAATATCGTGAAAATGGCCATACTGCCCAAGGTAATTTACAGATTCAATGCCATCCCCATCAAGCTACCAATGACTTTCTTCACAGAATTGGAAAAAACTACTTCAAAGTTCATATGGAACCAAAAAAGAGCCCGCATTGCCAAGTCAATCCTAAGCCAAAAGAACAAAGCTGGAGGCATCACGCTACCTGACTTCAAACTATACTACAAGGCTACAGTAACCAAAACAGCATGGTACTGGTACCAAAACAGAGATATAGATCAATGGAACAGAACAGAGCCCTCAGAAATAACACCGCATATCTACAACTATCTGATCTTTGACAAACCTGAGAAAAACAAGCAATGGGGAAAGGATTCCCTATTTAATAAATGGTGCTGGGAAAACTGGCTAGCCATATGTAGAAAGTTGAAACTGGATCCCTTCCTTACACCTTATACAAAAATCAATTCAAGATGGATTAAAGACTTAAACGTTAGACCTAAAACCATAAAAACCCTAGAAGAAAACCTAGGCATTACCATTCAGGACATAGGCATGGGCAAGGACTTCATGTCTAAACCACCAAAAGCAATGGCAACAAAAGACAAAATTGACAAATGGGATCTAATTAAACTAAAGAGCTTCTGCACAGCAAAAGAAACTACCATCAGAGTGAACAGGCAACCTACAAAATGGGAGAAAATTTTCGCAACCTACTACTCATCTGACAAAGGGCTAATATCCAGAATCTACAATGAACTCAAACAAATTTACAAGAAAAAAACAAACAACCCCATCAAAAAGTGGGCAAAGGACATGAACAGACACTTCTCAAAAGAAGACATTTATGCAGCCAAAAAACACATGAAAAAATGCTCATCATCACTGGCCATCAGAGAAATGCAAGTAGTATCTTCTTCTAACAATTTCTCATATTGTAATGAGAATAATTTTTAAAGCAAAAATGTGATCACATTACTGTCCTGCTTAAAACTATTATTATTATTATTATTATTATTATTATTTTTGAGATGGAGTTTTGCTCTGTCGCCCAGGCTGGAATGCAGTGGCATGATCTCGGCTCACTGCAACCTCAGCCTCCTGGGTTCAACCAGTTCTCCTGTCTCCACCTCCCAAGTAGCTGGGATTACAGTCATCCACCACTGCGCCTGGCTAATTTTTGTATTTTTACTAGAGACAGGGTTTTACCATGCTGGCCAGGCTGGTCTCGAACTCCTGACCTCAGGTGATCTGCCCACCTCGGCTTCCAAAAGTGCTGGGATTACAGGCATAAGCCACTGTGCCCGGTCTTAAAGCTATTATTTTAAGGATGCTGGGAACCACAGAAGCATCCAAAATCCTACACACGACAAACAAGGCCTTTCATGATTTGGCCTTTGCTGACCTCTGCAGAGGTACATTTCTTGCTTTTTCTCAACACTGTGCTCATGTGACAGTTAATAACTTCTGTGTGGTTCCTGCATCCAGCGCTCTCTTCTCTAGGCCTTCGTTCCTCTGATGGCTCTTTCTCCTATCTCGTCCCACACCTCACCTAACTGCCTCTCATCCTTTAAGCTTCACATTAGGTACCACATTTCCTCCTTCACCTCCAAGGCCAGGCTAGATAATGTCCCTTCCTTGAACCTCCACAGCTCTCTGGACTTATCCTTCCTGTACTTCTATCAAATCATTTTACAATGACTTCCTTATTTATATTTGCCACACCTTCAGCAGAGGATCTGGGCTTCATCTGCCTTTCTATCTCCAGGGCCAAAAATAGTCTCTGATGTACAACAGGCACACAATACATATTTATTAAATTAATCTATCATTGATAATTGCTCCCTCTCTTGCCATGGGACACATCTTATGATATCAAAGATGTATAGGGAGCTAGTTAATACCAACACTTGGTCGATCATAGTAAGATGAAACAGACTCTATGTAATAAGAAATTCACAAAGACATCAAAGTAGCTTCCAAAATCTTTAACTAGTCAATGGCAAGGGGGTACAGCAGACAGGTTTAAAATGAGCAAACCTAGCTGGTAGGCAGTGTCCTTAGAAGAGCTTTAAGTGAAAAAGGACATGATAAAATATGGCTTTTAGTAAGATTAATCTGACCACAGAAGGAGGCTTATGCAAATACACTTGGAGCAGAGTTCTGGTACACTTTATTTTCATTAGCTTGGAAAATCCAAATGTTCCATTCAGCTCTGCTCTGAGGGGTAGGGCAGGCCATTTCCCATTGTAATATGAACCGTGGATTCCTGAAAATATTTTTGTATTTCTAGCACTAAACACATCCTGGAATATGGTAAATGCTCAATAAAAATGAGCTAATAAATGAATGCAAGAAAAGCTTGTTACCAAGCCAGATTATGAGCTGGTAGTTAAAACAAACAAAACATCAAGTATGGCTAATAATGAACTAATATAAACCTTAGAAACTGAATCAAAGTACGTGTCCTACTAACTGAGACTCAATTATGTCAGCTTCCTACATGAAGTGTAAAACCCAGTGTACTGCATATCTGCCTCATTGATATGATACGCTCTCACAGGGCAAGGTCTCACACCTGCCCCCAAAACATGGACTACTATCCAAAGACAAATATTTATCACATTATTTTACAAAGTACTTTTTCCCAAGGTCAAAGCACTATCAAGATGATTACCTGAGACAGTTTTGTTGTAGTGGCAGGCAGAAGTGGGCGGCTAAACTTCTTCTGAGAGCCGATTGCTGCTGGAAATGGTGGTGCAGAAAATACAGCTGCCACACAATTGATTTTGTTTATCCACCCTTGCATTTCCTCTGGGCTCCTATGAGAAACAGATATGTTTATATTAGGATATTGCCATGTCTAAGTAGCATCACACTTTGCCTATTTCACGTTACTGATTTGCAATGGCATGTGAAAATCATTTACTCCTCCTGGTACAACTAATCCCTGACAAAACTTCATTAGAGATGAACATTGTCATTTGACGATCACCAAAGAAGCTATGATCATCACAGCGCCAGACTGTGATTCTCTCCCTAGGAAATAGAAGGGAAAAAAGAGAAACACTTGACAATAAATATTTATTAAACCCCTACTTTCTGTTTGATACGAGGCTAGGCCAAAAATAAATTATAAAATTTACTCATCTCTTTTAATTGTACTGTTTAATTTTAAAATCTAACTGAGGAATGTATTGGTAGAGGGAAGGTAAAAGGATTTATCTACTTTGGAAAACAGTTGACAGGTTCTTCGAAAGTTAAATGCGCATGTATCATACGTCCCAGCAATTCTACTCCTAAGTAACTATCCAAGAGAAATAAAAACATATAGATATGCCAGACGTGGTGGCTCATGCCTGTAATCCCAGCACTTTGGGAAGCCGAGGTGGGCAGATCACGTGCGGTCAGGAGTTCAAGACCAGCCTGGCCAACATGGTGAAACCCCATCTGTACTAAAAATACAGAAATTAGCTGGGCATGGTGGTGCACACTTGTAGTCCCAGCTACTTGGGAGGCTGAGGCAGGAGAATCACTTGTACCTGGGAGGTGGAGGTTACAGTGAGCAGAGATCACGCCACTGCACTCCAGGCTAGGGTGGCAAAGTGAGACTCCATCTCAAAAGAAAACATACAGATACACAAAGATTTGTATGTTAGTGTTTATAGCATCATCATTCCTGAGTCAAAAAAGGGAAACAATCCAAATTGTCCAGTAAATGGATAAACAAAATGCGGTAAATGCACACAACTGAACAGTATTTAGCAATAAAGTACTGACACACACTACAATATGGATAAACTTCCAAAGCTTTATGTTAAATAAAAGAAGCCAGACACAAAAGACCACATCATATATTAGTCTGTTTATATGAAATGTCCAGAAAGGGCAATACTGTAGAGGCAGAAAGTAGATCAGTGGGTGCCTGGGGCTGGAGGTGAGAATGGGAGTGACTACAAAATGCGCACGGGGATCTCTTTGGAGTGATGGAAATGATTCAAAACTAGATTGTGGTGATGGCTGAGCCATTCTGTAAATATGCTAAAAAAAATCATTGAAATGTACATTTAAAACTGGTGATATTTTATGGTATGTAAAGCATACCTCAATAAGACTATTTATAAAACCCACCTGAGAGGAGGTGAAAATCATCTGATGTGATCACATTTTTAATTTATGTGTCATTATATCCAGAAAGCCCAAGATTCACAGCACTTAATAAATATTTGCAAACTCATAAATGAATGGTAGAAATGATCATGAATCAGGACAGATTATCTACCATACACATAATCAATAAACAAAAAGTAAAAAAAAAGTCAGCCAAAGTCATTTCCTTCATCAATTACTCTGAGAGAAACCACACAAACTAACCTGAGACCACTCTAAATGTTAGCTCCTCACGGCACCCTCTCTAGGCTGATCTCTCTGGCTCCATTATTATTTCAATGGACTGTTTTTTTGCATCAATTCTGTCCAAAGTAATTAGATCTCCTTAGTTATTACATCTGGTATTTTTGATTGAAAAAATCAGGGAACAGAATAATTTGAAAGTTTCTTTATGCCCAATAGCTGTAATTATACATCCAGCTATGGGTCCCTGTGTGATGTTAACCATCCCATTCCTACACTCAAAAACCCCGGGCAACTTGTTTCCTTATAACCTCCACCTAAAACTGGCAATTCATCCCATTTCCTTGCTCACAGTAGAATGACATCTTTTCCTTCTAGTATAATCATGGACTACTAGAGCTCAGAAGGGAAACAAAAAAATAAACATTTACATTTATTGAACAGTTCCTATGTGCCAGGCACTGTGTGAGGTATTATACACACTTATCTCACTGACTTCTCACTAGAACTCTGTAAGATAAACGTTATCCCCTATACTAGTGACGAGCTGAGGTTCAGAGGTTAAACTATGTGCTAGGAGAAAGAGCTAGAGAAACGGTGTTATCTAGGTCTGTTTTACTCATTTTGCGATAAAACTTGTCTACTAAAACCCTCATATTTTATTGATGAGGATACTGAATTCTAGAGATGGTAAGTGGCTGACTAAAAGTCAAAGGGCTACTTTGTAACAGGCAAAAATGTAAATCCTGGGTTTCTATTTTTTTTTATTCTAATCTTCTTAGGCAGTTATTTCTCTAATGTAAGCAGTTGATGACTTTGATTCCAACTCAAAAAATTTCCCCTGCAGAGCTTGATTTTGTTCCTTGGAATAAAGTAGTGCTAAGTGAACTAAAACACAAAATCAAATAAAAAACAACAAAACATACTGAGTTTGAAAAAGCAAGACCCTCCAGTCGGCAGTTTTAAGTTTAAACACGTTTGGTTTCTTCTCATAGTCCGTGGCCTTGGATGCCAGTGCGTGGTGCACACTCACAGCGTTTTTCAAGTCCTCTTCAGACAAGGCCTTTTCTGGCTTGTATTCATCCTATAGATGGACACAAAGAAAATAAAGGCAAAAATCACGATCAGATTTCAACTTAATTTTTTAAAAGCAAAAACTAAAAAAATAGTTTTTAGAAAATTCAAGTAAGTGAATGAAAAAAATGAAACAAATGGTGAGTAAAAACAACCTTATAAATGTTACAGAACATTATGTTGTTTGAAAGATTTGCTGAGAATGAGAAAATACATCTACCCAAGGCATTGTTTTAAAAATCAGTTTTTAAAAAAAACTGACATACAATAATTGAGGTAAATAGCTAAGTAAGGCCAAAGGCAGAAATATCTATCGTACACATTTTATAATGAACAGAAATGAGACTTGGACCAATAGTGTGATTTGGTTTCAGGATTAAATGGTTAAAAGCAAAACCTTACAGGTAACTGTCAACAGAATTATACCGAGGGTAAAAACAATGCCATTGTGTTCTTTGCTCTGAAGATATTACATGTTCCTGTTACTTTCTGTTTAGACTAATATTATCAAAAGAAAAATGAATAGTAAAATAAAATAATTATTCCAGCTCTTCTGCTGAAAGAAAAGAGGAAAATCAATAATCAGGTGAAAGCTTAGCTTGTTATCAAAAATTGAAAAATAGGTAAATGCATATGCTACCAACTGTTAGATATTTTCTAGAGTTTAAGGCCTCCCTTCCTCCTTCCCGTATTTTATCAAAAACAAGATAAACATGCATTCTGTAAAACACACACATGTACCCCCGAACACACACACCACATCACCTTCTAATTAGTAGTAAAAGCCTAAAGAAAAATATTGTCTGTTTTCTTATCAGTCTGCTTTTACCAATTTTCAGAAAAACAATGCCAGTCCTCCATACTTCCCCTCCCTTTCATTTATCCCCTCCAAAAACCAAGCAGTTCAAATGTACTATTGCCATCAATTCAAATTGAGTCAAAAATAATCCTTCATGTGACAATGCTGTGAGGCAAAGGTTTTCCCTCTACAATATGATGTAAATACCAGTGGTAATATAAAGATTATCCACATTTATAATATTAAACGACAAAATTGTTACTTTGGGATTGCAACAAGTCTTACTTTATTAAGCCTCCGAGGTTAAGAAGTGCTATTGACAATGACAGTCTTCTCGAGTGGCATGATGAATAAAGGAGAATTTAAAAAACAAATACAAGGTATTTATATGTACCTGTTACTAATTCCCACTAATTCATAAAACTATAATCTAGTTATGTTTTAAGATCTGCCTTGTCATTTTTTAAATGAGATTTTTCTCAGTAATTTAGCATTCCAAATATTCACAAATCTCCTTCCAGGGAAATTTTCATCAGAGTAGGAATTTCAACTAGAGGTAGCATGAGTACAGAACCCCTCTGGCCTTATAATTACGCTATAACAGAACCCTGCACATGTGGCTCTCCACGCAGTGTAACTTAGATTCCAGACAAAAACATGAGGTGGGTAAATAACTGGAATGAGGAGAAATGATGAGGGCCAAAATCACTTTAGGGAATTTATATGCCACCTCCATTTCCATACATACTGATCCCCTAACACACCTAATGATTGAGTTTGCACAAAGGTTAGCCTAGAAATTTGTGTGTACTTTTTTTTTTTATATTCTAGGTCCACGATTTAAGCTTTTATCTTAATTCCTCTTCCCTATTTTCTTTGAATTAATATTTTGTTGTTGTTTGAATTTCTTAAGATGATTACCTAGTTCTTTTGTTTTCCATATTTCTTCTTTGGTTAAGAAAGAATTTAAGGTTACAATTTTTCCTCTGAGTATGGGTTACACTGTGTAGCAGAGTTTGGGAAAGAAGAGTATTTTTTCATTGCTTTCTAGATAGTTTGTAGTTTTAATTTTTTATCTCTTCTTTAATCTTAGTAATATCAAATAATGTGCTTCTCAAATTTAAGGTAAAGTTTTAGTTATATATTATTAGATATTCATAATTTTATTGGCTTATGACCAGAGAATATGGTCTAGAAAATCTATTTTCCCCAAATTTGGTAAGGTTTTTCTTGTGGCCAATCACATGTTTGATTTTCGTTAATGTTCCATAAACATACAAAAAATTTATTCTTTGAGGAATGAATGTGTCTTTGTATTCAAGTTTATTGACTCGGTTCCTCTGCCCTTACATCATTTTTTCTACTAGTTTATCCCCTTCAGACACGTATATTAACCTTTTCCACTTCAAGTTCTTGTTGCATTTCTGATAACTTTTATACATATTTTAGTTGCTATGTTGTCTGGTGCATTTAGGTTTATAACTATCATCTTCCTTATAACTATGTGCCACTTATTACTTAAAATGTTCTTCTTTATCCTGTTTAATGCTTAGTCATATAAGATGGAAATTTAAAAGAGTCTTTCTTTTACGAAAATGCTCTATTTATCTATTCCTCACCCACATCAACAAGATAAGACTTTGAAAAATGTTTTGTTCTGCAATCTTACTAAAATTATCTTGTGTTATGCATTTTCTGTTTCAAGAAGCCTTATTTTGAATTTAGATTATACATTCTGAGTCTCCCCTCATAGATTTAACTGCATCTATGTTTCCTCGCTCACCTGCTTCTTTCTTTTTTCCATCTTGACCTCTCTCCTCTCATACCTTTGCTATTTTCTCTTCTCTCAAGTATTTTCTTTAGGTAGGTGGTATACTGTTTTATTCTTATCCTCAAGTATCTTTCATTTCTTTGATAGGTATAGAACTGGATATAGAACATATGGCTGCAGTCTTCTTCATTGGTTTTACTTATTGTCTGGAGATGCTATTCTACCATCTTCTAGCTTCCAGTTTAATACAAGTCCAATGCCAATCTAATTATTTTCTCTTTTTCTTGTTTTTTTCTCTTAGGAATCACATATGGGTTTTCCTTTAATCTTAGGATTCAGGATTTTTTGCTAGGCTATGCCTTACTTTTCTTAGCCATCCATTTAGTCTGAAACTAAAAAGTCCCACCCTTATTCTCCCTTATGTAACCATTCACTTGGGTTGATAATTGCTGACAAAACTAATAAACATAGTTGTGCAGACTGTAGCTAAGACAGATTTAAGGTCTCCAGCTATGGCTGCATCCAGTGCCAACCTACAATTCTTTTACATCTCCATGATTCGTGAAATTCTTCCTCAGCTTTTTGTTACAATACTCTCCTGGTTTCTCTCCTACCTCTCTGATAATTATTTTGCTATCTCTTCTTCTTCATGCCCTTCTATGTAACCGTTGGGATGGTTTGAACTCCAGATATATATCACAATGTCTAACAAACTGCTACAGGTGAATAGGAAACACAAAACCAATTGGTAGCTATTACTATTGAATGACTTAGACTGTCTCATTTGGAGCCACTATAAATATTCTTCGAGTATATTATCTGCTGATATCTTCATTTAAAACCAAGCTCAAAGGATGACATACTTATGCTGCTCTTAAAAATGCAAAAAAAAAAAAAAAAAACATTTAATGCTACATTTATTACAGACCTAGGAAAAAGCTAACAGTAATTGTCACCTTGGAAGAACTGCACCATTATTTTAAAAGAGGACTCTATTCCAAGGAACTTTCCTAAACTCTAAGGTAAACTGCCAGATTACCTTATAATGGAAGGAGAACACTATATAGGGCATCAGTGGAAGACAGGATCTATTTAATTAGGGCTAAACTGAAGTTGAAAAATTTTAAGTCTAGGAAGCTTCCGCTTTTCTAGTTGATAATACAATTTTACCATTTTTTCTTAAAAAGGCAAAATGCAAATCTTAAAATATTTTCAGCATTCTGAATTCCTACTAGAAAATAAAGCTCCAACTCCACACACACACACACACACACACACACACACACACACACACACACAAAGGGCAAAACCAAGAGTAGAGTGGAAACATTAGGGTTGACAATTGGATTAAAAAAATGACTTTATCCTACTAAGTTCATTCTGACATCTTTATTTTTCACTAAAGGAGAGGATAGTGTTTAAATGGTAGAAGTGGGCAGGAAGAAATAAGGGACAAATTATCGTAATCAAACCATTTCAAACCAAGGACTATTTGCTGTGCAAACTAAATGTGAAACAGTGAGCAAGATAAATGCAATCAAGAAATCTTCTGTAAGAAAAGAAAATGCTCCACGACATCTAATTACTATCCATTTTCTCAAATAAATGAGGGGTGAAAATGATGACTAAAAACATGTTACTCTCTCGTGTTCCCTGCAATCTACATCGTTTTATGTAACAGGATTCATTAGAGCACTCCACCATCCCAATAAACACCAAGAATGTGATTTCACAATGCTATTTATTTTAAATCCATTTAAAGCATGAAATAAAAAGCTTTTTTTCCCTGAGAAACTTGTTAATTAAACCTCTTGTGAAGTTGAATCTTAACACACTAACATAAAAATCATCTACATATGTACAAAAAATTGGCATCAAGTCTGAAAAATTGTACTTTTAGGTAATATAAACTACAATTTGGAAAATGACCAAATTGTAATTAAAATTCTTATCAATTTAAAAAGCATATTCAAGACCCCAGTTTTCAATGTACTATTTACTTCATGCCTCATTAAATAGGTAAAATAGCTACATGTAATTAAAACAATTTTAAACAAAGTTGAAATGGTCTTGATTTCCACTGAGAGAACATAAAAAGGGAAAGTGAGACCACATTGTTACTTGGAGCTATGTGGAAATTAATAAAAATGTTAGTAATTAAAGCAAGCTGGGTCCTAAATTGTCTATTAATTCATGGTTTTGAAACTGGCATTAAAAATGTTTTTATAATTTGATGAATATCTTTTTTAAAAAATGCTAAGTATGTCTGATTAGGCGTCTTTCTAAAACTCATTCAGCTTCGTCCTAATAGCTATTTCAACATGTAAAAGAGCACAGAACCAGCAGTTTCACAAAAGGAAATAAAAACGCCATGAGCTCACAAGAAAGCAGGATGAGCGACAGGAGACCAGGCCAGAGATGGACCTGCTCAGGGTGCCACAGTCTTGGGCACATCAGCTCCAGACTGATTGCTGTCATCACAGTCTGGGAGGCCTTGAATCCTCAGTGGCTTCCTTCTGTGCCTGAACCAAGCCCTCCCCTGAAGCGACCCAGTAAACTTTTACAAAACCTATTGGTTTTGTAAAAACCAAAAAGTTTAATTCCAATTAAACTTTTACAAAACCAATTGGTTGAGCCTAGGAGGTCAAAGCTGCAGTGAACTGTGATCGCACCACTGCGTTCCAGCCTGGGTGAAAGAGTGAGAACCTATGTCAAAAAACAAAGAAAAAAACAAGCCCCCAAAACAAAACACAGACAAACAAAAACCCCTTATAGGTAGGTGGAACAAAATCTCTCTTCAGAGTAAGCCAGAGAATAAAGATGATTCTGCACCAAGGACACAGGTTCCTGATCTGTGATAGCAAATGTACGTTTTAGATAACGAACTGATTTTTCACTTCTAAAGACAGGGTAAAGGTAAATAAACTCAGGTTTGAACAGTTGCTTTCTAGACCCTAAAGATAAAAACACATAGAGATTCTTGAGAGCCTGGTCTGCAGACTACAATAATCAAGAGGTGAACTCTAAGTAATTCACTGCCATGCACTAACCAGCCACCTACACCCGTCGCTCTTAACCATTCCATCAATCATCTCTAGGGCAGTTCAGTTTTGTAACAACCAGAACTGGAACAAGAATAACATCACAAGCCTTACAAAAATACTTTCAAGAGAGAAGCAGAGACTGTCAGGGACAGACACAAAGCCCATGACAGAAACTGAGAGAGAACCTCTGAAGCTTTGTGATAGCAAAGGCTTGTCAAAGCACTTGGCTAGCGGATGACTCACTCTGTAACGAAGTGGATATGAAGTTACTATCCAAATGTCAACAATGATGGATCATCAGAACCAACAGGAATTGAATCATTTTAATGTCAATTAAAATGCACATTCAATTCATAGCACTTTCTAATTTTTAAAGCACATATGAACTATTAGTATTATATTAAAATAATATTTGTCTTTTCTTCCATGAACGCTTCACATTCCCATAGTAATAATTAACTACCAATAGGGCACACATTTTTTAGGTACTCTTGGGCTCAGGGGCACTGCAAGTACTAGAAAAAACACAGATAGGAGTGTGCTCTTACTTAGCTATAAAACAGACAAAAGCACTGTACCATAAAAGTCCTATTATGCCAGATCATGACTGATACCTGGACTCTGGAACAGTTTTGAAATGTGCAAATATTTAAATCAGCCCCTATGCTGGTGTTGTATATCACAAGCTCTATCTCAGAGAGTTATAGCAACTAGAAAGAAGTATTCACCCGAATTTATTCCATTCACCCTGTGTTTTCTCCAACCTTCACCTATACACTTGGTTTACATCATGTTAACTGGTGCTTTTTCACGAGGTGATTTTAAGAGTCCACTAGCCATTCATCGCATAATACTGGTCTTCTCATCCACACTGTCAGGACAAGTGTTTTCAGGGACCAGACGCTATGTTTATTTCTCACATAGCTCCCAACATGACATTTTGTAAAGGGATCTGACATTACTATCGTGATACTCCGTGGATTTACTCTTTGCTTGAAAGTGAAAGGCATATGTGACTAAGTAACATTAAGGAAGTGGCCAGAAAGGAAAATGAGGCAAATGGTGATGAGGCAGATTGTGTGTAACTCAGAGAAGCAAAACAAGAGCTCTGGATAATGTAAGAAACTGTCTGGGGGAAAGGAACAAAGACAAGGACTTACTTTACTCTAGAGTTAAATCAACAACAGGAAAGAAAAGAGATTCAATGGAAATGAGACAGACACCGGGGACTTATTATTTTCAAAAGTCACAGGAAGGGGAATATGAGAAAAAGAGGAGTGGAGTGGATCAAACGGGAAACTTCCGGGTGAGCTTCTCGAGAGTAGTTGTCTATGTCCTCTCTGCCTCTGCATCCTCAACTCTCCAATCTGCCTTCCATGCTCACCACCGCACTGAAACTGCTTTATCGATAATTTGCTACTTGCTGAATTGACGTGGCACTCTCCAATTCCCTATCTTACCTTTTCATGACAGAACATATTTCAAACATCTCTTAACGTCTGTGGTACCAGTTTTCTCTCTGGCTTAGTTTTCTTCCTAGCTGTCTGGCCACATCGCACAGGCTCCTCCTCCTTTCTCTTCCTCCTAAGGCACATATGAGTATATGGTCCACTGGCTCTGTCCTCCATCTTCTCCTCACTCTTGGAGTGACATCATCTACTTGTATGGCTTAAATTACCAATTTTTTGTTAATGACTGTTCAGATCTGCATTTCTGGCCCCTTCATTGGCTCCAGATCAAAGTATGCATAATTGCTTACTGGACACATCCATTTATTATTCCACACACTCTGAATTGAACACCTCAAACTAAACTCTCCAAGTAGAACTATGTTTCTCCCTCCATCTTACCCCTGCCCTTGTTCAAGTTAATCTGGTCTCTGTGTCTTTGATAGAACCTGTTTCCAAGTCATTCTCCACCCTGCAGCCACACAGATTTTTTTTTTTTTTTTTTTTGAGACAGAGTCTCACTCTGTCACCCAGGCTGGAGTGCAGTGGCAAGATCTCGGCTCACTGCAACCTCCATCTCCTGGGTTCAAGCAATTCTCCTGCCTCAGACTCCTGAGTAGCTAGGATTTTACAGGCATGTGCCACCACGCCTGGCTAATTTTTGCATTTTTAGTAGAGATGGGGTTTCACCATGTTGGTCAGGCTGGTCTTGAACTCCTCACCTCATGATCCACCCGCCTAAGCCTCCCAAAGTGTTGGGATTACAGGCGTGAGCCACCGCATCTGGCCCAGATTGATCTTTTTAAAATACAAATATAAATGCTGTGCATGGTGGCTCACGCCTATAATCCCTGCACTTTGGGAGGTCAAGGCAGGAGGATCGCTTAAGTTGAGGAATTCAAGACCAGCCTGGGTAACGAAGTGAGATCCCGTTTCTACAAATAATAGAAAAATTAGCCAGGTGTGGTGGTGGTCCCAGCTACTCAGGGGGCTGAAGTTGGAGGACTGCTTGATCCTGGTTGGGGTCAAGGCTGCAGTGAGCTGAGACCCCGCCATTGCACTCCAGTTTGGGTAACAGAGTGAGACCTAGTTTCAAAAAAATAAGTAAAATAATCATGTCACTCCCCATTTAAAACATGTGATAGCTCCAACTGCTCTAAGATAAAGTCTCAACTCTTTAACGTGGTTCTCTAGGCTCTTCTGCCTCAAACACCACTGAACCTGCAGTTCCCCAAACACGCTGTATCACATCTAAGTATCCATACAGGTTTGTCTCTGAGTTCCCTTATATGACTAGCTTCCATTTGTGTTTTTAAGTGTGGGGTTAGATATCACTTTCTTCTTGAACTCTTTCATGAGCTTCCCTTCTCTTGCTCAGGTTAAGTGCCCTTCCATATGTGTTTCCATAGCACCCTCCTCTCTTGGTAGCATTTCTCAAATTGCACTGAATTGGCTTTTTGTTTGTTAATTTCTTCAGAATGAAGAAGAAAGCTCCTTTGGGCACCGTATCTTGCTCACAATCATATCTCTAGTATACAACATTCTAGAAGACGGGCAAAGTCCTAATCTTATATATGCACTCATTATTGACTTGCTAAATTTATGGCCCTCTGTATCAGAAAGGTAGTTTACTAGCCAAAGTTCAGCTGATACTGGATACTTAAGCCATATTTTAAGTGTCAATCTGAGAGATATAAAATAGGATGCCAACAGTTCCACATACTTCATGGTTTCTGGGAACAATAGACCTGAAAAAGGTCTATGCTAGAAAATCTCAAAGTTTATGTACTCAACTAATAGAAGACACGAGACATTTTCCAGTGAAAGAGTGGAAAGTCTCATATCCCAGTGAAAGAGTGGCTGGAGCCAGGCAAGTGCAATCAGAGAAAGGGCAAAGCCATCATTCTTTATTCAAGTCAGAGGCTGAAGGAAAGTTAATGCACAGTTGCTGTGCAGTGGCCAAGTTAGTTGAAGCTGGGTGAAGTCATAACAGTTAGAGACCTCTCCCCACAACAGCATTTTAAACTTCCAGTAATTACAAGGCTCTCACACTAGAGTGTTCATATTTACTTAAGAAGAGACTAATGGGAAAAATATTAGCTTGGCTAGTACCATCTTTACAATACTGAGTAGGTTAATCAACTTTAGAACGCCAGCTTTTCAATTTAAAAAATGGGAACAGTATCCTCCTATGAGATTGTGAAGCTCAGATGGAAGAAGTAACCTACAAACTATTATACTAACAAACCAGTCTCATTTCTGGCTAAATGGCCAATGAAGCAAGCTGGCTCAGGCAATCTGCCAAGCCATTTCCTACATTTGTGATGTATAATGCTCTGATCTGGGAGTGGTTATTCTTTTAGATATGAAATATACAGAAATGCTCTGCAGGGCTATGTGGGCTTTCTTTAATACGGGAATACTGCTCTTAAATGTCTCTTCAAAAAGGTGGGGGGCTCCTTGTGCTTATTTGTTTCATGTTTTTGCTACATGGAATGGGTATATAGAGCCTATGGCTTATTTTTTCATAAAGGGAGTATCTAAATATCCAGGGTTGAGGTGGTGAGAGGGAGAGGGAGCGGAGGCATGTGTCTGATCTTTGGTAACATTCCTCTAACTAGAAGACAAGTATGTAGAAGTCATGTCATATATATAATTAATGTCTATGGGAATGAGGAATGGGGTGATATGGTATTTTTGACCTGTGTTTATGCCACATCGCTAGCTCCAGAACACGAAGCCCTCTGCCTTGCCTGGCACTAGTGCTAGGAGGATTTATGGAGGCATTTGTCTCCTATCTGAAGTGGAAACAAAGGTAGAAGAAATTACTTATTTTTCAATAAAGGTACCAGGGAAAGTAAGGGCCTTTATTTGGATGGTTGAGAAGGCCTAACTCTTAATCATTTCATACGCAGACTGCTGTAGGAAGATTGTGAAAAGGTAGGAAAATAAGGTCTGAATAAAGCCAGTCACTTTATTTTTATTTTATTTTTGAGACAGGCTCTCACTGTCGCGCAGGCTAGAGTGCAATGACCCAATCTTGACTCACTATAACCTCCGCCTCCTGGGCTCAATCAATCCTCCTGCCTCAGCGTCCTGAGTAGCTAGGACCACAGGCAAGTACCACTATGTCTGGCTAATTTTTGTATTTTTTGTAGAGATGGGGTTTTGACATGTTGCCCAGGCTGGTCTTGAACCCTTGGGCTTAAGCAATCTACCCACCTCAGCCTCCCAAAGTGCTGGGATTACAGGTGTGAGCCACTGTGCCCAACCACACCAGACACTTTATTCCTTATGAGATGACTAATAATCAGGAAAGGACTAAAAGAAAAAATACTCTCATTTCTTATAAGAGTCACCAGGAAGGGAGCCAATATTTACTATTAACCTACTGTGCAACAGGTGTTTTCATGTATTTAATCATTTCTTTATATCAACCATGCAACATCATTTCCCCTCATTTTACAGATAAATGAGTTGAGGTTCACAGAGGATAATAAACTGCTCCAAATTAGCTATTAGTTAAGTGACAGACTTGGAGTTTGACAAGGCATGTCTACTTACTGGAGTATGACTCTTCGTAACTCTTCAAGGTGTGACTCTTCTTTTGGAAGAGCCTTTTAATGCTCTTCCAAGAGATATATTTTCCTAGGGGGATCTGAGGAAGCTGGGGAGAGCGATCCTCAGCCTAACAAAGCTCTTACTTTAATACCTAAGAGGCTGCAGACACTGTGCCCATGTGTTCAGGAGGCACGCAACATATGGGAGCATAAACACAGGGCGGCCATAACCTTAAGAGGCACGAGATATTATTTATTAATGCTTCAACTTCCTGTAGGAGTGGCCAAAAACCTTTGCAACAAGCCACTTTGGCTGGGATGGGAGTAGTGAAAGAGGTTGAGCGAATGGAGACTGTGAGGACTTGGCACTCGCTCCTGTGTAATTTCAGCTGTGCCTAGTTTTCCTTCTGATGACTATTGTGACTTTTTTGTTTATTTGTTTTTCGGAGGGGGAAAGCCTTTACTATTACTCTCCATTTGTAATGAAGAAATGCGAATTGAATTATTCTTGAATTGTTCTATATGGGTAAAAATCATTATACGCTATTACGTAGTTGAGAAGTCTTGATGAAAGGCTTAAAGTAACTGATGAGCAACTAATAACGAAATGAGACCCTAAACAGATTGTTATTCCGGTGGGTGGGGCAGGGGGTGGTTTGTGTATGTGTGCGGAATATATGTGTTTACAATGAAGGGAAGGTGGTCTTCAAAGCCAGCCATTATGGACTTCCGGAATGGCTGGAATTGCCAGCCATTATGATTTCTTTCGAAGACCAATTTGATTCATTTAATCAGGGAAGCAGTGGCCCTGTTTCCTTCTGTCTCAGGCAGTACTACCCCTCTCATTTATCCCCAAGGCCGAGACGTTGGCAGCCGCAAGGGGGAAAATGGAGGGCACTCAGGAGGGAAGTTAACTGGAAGCCCTTGGACAGGATTCCTTGATGCTGAGAAATGTATATGGGGTAGAAAGGTGTGGAGAAAGAGAGAATGGATGTAGAGCCTGAGTGTGCTAGTGAGGCCCTTAAGGATAGACACTGGATCCTGGGATCTTTGCATCCCCATCTCTGGCAAAGCCCCTGTTACACAGGAGGCCAAATGAGTGAGCTTTTGTCAAACTGAATGACACTAACTTTGGGACAGGGCTTTTTTCTCCTCTCTCCTCACCCAAATAGTGGGGGATTGGCTGAAGAAGGGAAGAAGAAGGAGAGACATTTCTGCTATACTGGAATCCTAGGAGTGTAAATACTGGCATCCTAAGAGCACAGAGTGGAGAACAACATGGCACTCCCAGGTCACATGTCCCACACAGGTCCTGTGAGGAGGGCTGCTTAGCATGGGGGACACTATGCCACCTAAGTCCTTTGAGTACCTGAGTATAGGTGGGAGCGGCAATGACCTCTCACTCAAACAGCTTGAAATTCCTTGAGGGAAGAAAACAGTTCTTTTGTAAATGGGACACTTTATGACACTGTGATACCATCTCTTTAATTTTCGTGATACCTTCATCATTTGAAACATAATTTTTTCATCATCTTTCTACTGCTTGCTACTCCCCCTCCAGCCTATAATGCAAATGTAAAAAGTAGTTTGCCACTCTTTGAATATGCCATATTCTGTCATATCTGCTATTTTCACCCTTCTCTGGCTAAAATGCTTTTTCTCGCCTGCCTGCCTGGCAAACTCCTGCTTATCTTTCAGGCATCAGTTCAAGTCATGTTAATTCCTCAGGGAGGCATCCTCTGACCTTTGCAAGTATGCTTAGGTGGCCTTCTTCAGTGAGATTTTTCCACGCCTCTATTAATTCATCTCATTGCTTAGTGAATGCTCAATTTATCTGTTTTCCTCCTATTTTGTGAGCTCTATGTAGGCAGGGATTGTATCTTAGTTGTCTTTGGAAGCCTAGAATTTTGCACAGTACCTGATGTGATAAATAGCTTTGGGAGGATATAAAACCCAAACTGTATAAACCCCAAACCACCTTTTAATCATACAATTTACTTTTTGTGTAGCATCTGCTATCACATGCTGGTAGATTAGGCTTCCAACCAGGGGGAAGGATTAACCAGCAGTGGGACATTAGTAACTCCCTGTAGGATGCACACATCACCAGGACTAGCCCTTAACACATGCTACAACCTGGCCAAGGGGAAGAAGTTTAACTATCTCCTACTCTTGTTTCTGGTGGATGGCTCGATACCCCAAAGGACGCTCTGATGCAAAGGTCTGCTCAGCAGCAGGCAGTACCCTATTAACCTAACAGGGAGTGGCATTTCCAGATGTAGATGCCCATAAGGTCTTCCTTCTTGTACAGTCTACTTACCTTTTTAGTTTTTAGTTTTACAAATTAGGAAGAAACTACAGAACCAGGTAGAAACCACACAATCAGGTAGATATAGCCATACAAGACACAGAACTATGAAGTTTAAGCTTCCATTGATTGAGGAATTAGTCTCTAGGATCTGTGCAAGGTTTCTAGGAACATATATTAGTTCTGATTTTTTAAAAAAGAGCATTAAGAAGAGAGTGGAGACTGGTTATTAAACATGGCCACCCTTTTGCAGGCTTATTCTCATTGTAAGTATAGTTTACAGCTATGCTAGCATTCTTATGACTTAACTGAAACAGCAACCCGAACAATAACCCATGATTCTACTATTCACTCTTCATAAATGTATAATTTCCTTACTGCCAGGCTTTTATCTTTATAAAAGCAATTTCACCCAACTTTGCCCAAATGCACATTTGCCACACTCCAGAGCTATCATAAATCTGGAGAAGCAATCTTCTTGGAGCTCTAATCCAAGCTGATGCTGAAGCTTCAAAGTTTACAAAGTTGTTCCCTTGTCAATACTAACCCATTCTCCATCTTGATGACTCAAACTCCCAATACATTTATCTGAGGGAGAGGACAGTGATGTAGGAAAAGCTGGTACCTTTGAAACAGCATCTTTCTTGGCATCACTCCTCTCAAATGTTGAATGTGAGAATAGTGTTATCTTCCCAGGCCCACCCTGAGATGGAGTGGGTGGAAATCCGGTGGCTAGGTATTCAGAGAAACGGTTTTGCCAAAGGCAGCTATGCCCCTTAACAGAGATTTTAGACAAAATAAAGAAGGGAGCCAAGAGAGTGGAATTTATGCTGGGGAAATGGCTGTGATAAGTGAAATTTAATTTCAAAGGGTTCTTCCTTGCAGAGACAAAGGTAGCTAAAAGGACCAGTGTGGGCCCAGCACGCACACACATGCTGATCTGGCAGAGGCCAGAGTAGCTGACTTATAAACTAGAAGCTTATAGGACTCCATAGGAAAATAAGCTTATAGACTCCATAGGAATATAAAGGCATTACGAGATAGCCAGCCACCTAAGAGCACGGATAATCTCCAAGTATCAACAACTGCCTCCATTTCTCCCTTGTCATGACCCTCAAAGTAATGTGAGAATTTTAGAAGGATGCGGCAAATCATTTACTTTGTGATCTTTGGGTTTCAGCTAACTCCATACCTCTTTCTACAAAGCCTATTTTCCCAAAAAGAGATCATGGTCTAAGGTGAAGCATTCCATGCTCCAATATTCCTTACCTGATGTATTCCAAAAGGAAGATGACAAAACGGTTTGTGTTAGATATGGTCCTTCCTAATTTGGACACTTGAAAACAGTTCAGATAAAAAATAAAACAAAAAATAATTATAAAAGTGTTGTTTACAAAGCTGCTCTGGTAATATGCAAAATGTTAATGAAAGATACGGGTTTCCAGTGGCAGGGTCTGGAGAAGGGGTGGCAGGCACCAGATCCAGCCATCAAAGTGGCAAGAAGCGGCCCTGAAATGAGCCAAGGAGATGGGCGAGGAGGCAAGGGCTTCTAAGCAGAAACAAAAAGAAAAGACAAAGAAACTCTGGAGCTGAAAGCAAAGGCTGTGGGCAAGGGTCCCCTGCCCAAAAGGTTGATTTAAGAAATCTGTCCACAAGTAAGTTGTTCTTTGCGTCTGAGGTGATGGTGATCCTTGCCTTCCATTCTTACTTAAACATCTGTATTCCCTGCCATAACATATTTTGCCACCTACAGCTAAAATGAAGTGCTGTCTTGGAATCTGTTGAACATTTAAAAATAAACTTTTGTAAAAAAACAAAAACAAGCAAACAAAACAACAACAACAACAATAAAAAAACAAAAAAGGTCTAGTATAGTTGAAATATAGTTAAAGTCCTTTAAATAAAGATCTGGGTGGACAAAGGAAGGCTAGTTTTAAAAAAGAATAATTCTTTCAATCTTATTTATGGCATTATTATAATATTTTGAAACATTTAAAATAACAATAAATCAAATGTATTCCTTCCCAGTCTCCATTCCAAAGCAGTTGATCATCTCAGTGGTGCAAGCGTGCATACCATGAGGGGTCGCCATCTGATTCAGTACTATGGGTAGTAAATCAAACGGGAGGCCTCTTTGCCAGAGAAACACAGGTGTGGAAAGGCAACTACAGCAGTGTGTAAAGAGTGGAAGGACATGTGTTCGTGGACAAACACCAAAAACAAAAAGTTCAAAATGAATCCTTTCAGATCCTTTCCTCTGAATACCCATATGTCAATAATACACTGAAAACAGACATGTTGTCACAAACTTCTGTAAGGAATGAGATTAGGTATAATCTTTCTGGAGGTAATTTAGAAATATGTTTTCAGAACTGTGAACAGTTCCTACCATGTGCCCCATGACACCCCTAGGAATCTTAAGAAAATAAAAGAGATATGTGCATGTGTGTGTGTGCAGTGTTATTTTATAAATGAAAAACTAAAAAAGAATATGTCTGAAAGTGGGGGAAAAGTTAAATTATGATAAATCTATTTAACAAAAAATACTACATGCATTTAAAAATGAATATGTTTATAAATGATCTAGGGACAGAAGAAACAAAACCACAATTACATATCATTTCACAGTCACCAAATACCAGATTGATGAAAACCAAAAATGTTTCTAAAAAACTTTTAATAAGAAACTGTTTATGATAACATACAGAGTGAAAAGAATAAGACGCCAAAACTGTATTATACTATGATTCCACATAGATTTAAACAGTCTCTTCCTGGGAGTGCTGTTAGCAAGACAGCAGAATAGGTAGTCCCAGCTCCCATCTCCCCAATAAAAATATTGAGTAATCAATGATTTATGGACCAAAATACCTACTAAGACAATACCATAATCCAGTGAAGAGGTTGTAGTACCCCAGGAGAGCACAAAGCCAAGAAACCCACGCTGAAACAGGTAAGAAGAGTGATTTCATGTTACCCACATCAACCCCTCCCTGAAGCTGGCATGCCTCAGCACCAGAAGAGAATGCCCTGGCCCCTGACATCTCTCATGTGGGAAAGGAAAGAGGTCTTTGATATTCTGGCTTTTCAGAGGGCTGCCTGGGTAATGGCTTAATCTTGGTTCAATTGGAATACTGAGGGAACTACAATAGTGTGGATACCCGGGCACTGCTAAGAACAAAGGGAAGTGGTGGGTGGTTCGCTGCAGTCAGCACAGCTTGATGCAATTGGGAGAAAAGGTGGTCAACCTGAAGCTTCTACTTTGGGAGGGCTGAAGAAAGGTAGAGTGTGTGGCCCTCATTTCAGCTCTTCTTGTCCCCAAGGGACTAATTTCTTTCTCACCTCACTCACAGCACTAACAGAACTAGCATAGCTTGGAAGCCTGAAGGACACTTAGAACAGAGTAGAGAGACAGGTGGCTTGCTGTGGCTGGCACAGTTAGTGTACTTGATTTCTCCCTTGGGAGGGAGAGAGAGAGGAGCAGAGTATGCATCCAGCATTCTGGCTTTTTGGAGGGCTATCTCAGGGAGTGGTATCTGACTCTCCTGATTCAGGGAACTGAGGCACACACTTGGTGGCTGCTTAGAACAGGGGACAGCTGGGTAGCTTCCTGCTCTAAAATCAGATAACTTGCAGTGTTGCAGACAGACATCAGAGGGTGCAAGGATTATGGGCTCCTGAAAAAGGATTCAGAGTTCCCTAAAATCTGTTGCAAAGATGACTGGTGAGGGGCTTCTGCTCTAGCAAGCCAATCTCTATATTGAAAGAGGTGGCTGATTCTTCAAATGTGCAGATCCCAATACAGCTACAAGAGACAGAAGAAACAGGAAAACATGGTTCATTGGAACAAAATGAATTTCCAGAAATCGACCCTAAAGAAACAAAGGTATAAGAATTACCTGCATAAACATTGTAAAGATGCTCAACAAGCTAAAAAAAAGATGAATAAACAAAATGAGAATATCAACAAAGAGAAAATATTTAAGGGAACTAAATAGATATTTTCAAGCTGAAGAATATAATAACTGAAATGAAAAATTCAGATGAGAGGCTCAAGAGCAGAAAACAAAGAAGAAAGAATGAGCAAACTTGAAAATGGGCCACTTGAAATTATCCACTCAGAGAACAAAGATAAATAAGAATGAAAAAGAGTTAAGAGAGCCTTAGGCATTAATGGTACACATCATTATGCAGACCAACACATTATGGAAATTCAAGAAAGAGCAGAAAGAAGAAAGAGGGCACAAAGCTTATTTACAGAACGCTTCTGAAATCTGAGGAAGGAAACAGACATCTAGATTCGAGAAGCCTAATGACAACCAGGATTAATGGAAATAAATTACACTGGGACCAATGACCAAATTATAAAAAGTCAAAGAAAAACAGAGGACTTTGAAAGTAGCAAAAGAAAAGTGATTTGTCTGTGTATTTCTCAGCATAAATGATCCAGGGCCAGAAGTGACTGTGATGATATGTTCAAGGTGCTCAAAAAAACAAACAAAGAAACAAACAAACAAAAAAAACCACTTGCCACACAAGCATATTACACCCAGCAAAACTACCCTTTAAAAATGAAAGATATAAAGACCAATGGAACAGAACAGAGCCCTCAGAAATAATACCACCCATCTACAACTATCTGATCTTTGACAAACCTGACAAAAACAAGAAATGGGGAAAGGATTCCCTATTTAACAAATGGTGCTGGGAAAACTGGCTAGCTGTATGTAGAAAGCTGAAACTGGATCCCTTCCTTACACCTTATACAAAAATTAATTCAAGATGGATTAAAGACTTACATGTTAGACCTAAAACCGTAACAACCCTAGAAGAAAACCTAGGCAATACCATTCAGGACATAGGCACAGGCAAGGACTTCATGTCTAAAACACCAAAAGCAAAGGCAATAAAAGCCAAAATTGACAAATGGGATCTAATTAAACTAAAGACTTTCCGCACAGCAAAAGAAACTACCATCAGAGTGAACAGGAAACCTACAGAATGGGAGAAAATGTTCGCAATCTACTCATCTGACAAAGGGCTAATATCCAGAATCTACAATGAACTCAAACAAATTTACAAGAAATAAACAAACAAACCCATCAAAAAGTGGGTGAAGGATATGAACAGACACTTCTCAAAAGAAGACATTTATGCAGCCAACAGACACATGAAAAAATGCTCATCATCACTGGCCATCACAGAAATGCAAATCAAAACCACAATGAGATATCATCTCACACCAGTTAGAATGGCGATCGTTAAAAAGTCAGGAAACAACAGGTGCTGGAGAGGATGTGGAGAAATAGGAACACTTTAACACTGTTGGTGGGACTGTCAACTAGTTCAACCATTGTGGAAGACAGTGTGGCGATTCCTCAGGGATCTAGAACTAGAAATACCATTTGACCCAGCCATCCCATTACTGGGTATATACCCAAAGGATTATAAATCATGCTGTTATAAAGACACATGCTCATGTACGTTTATTGCAGCACTACTCACAATAGCAAAGACTTGGAACGAACCCAAATGTCCATCAGTGTTAGACTGGATTAAGAAAATGTGGCACATATACACCATGGAATACTAAGCAGCCATAAAAAAGGATGAGTTCATGTCCTTTGTAGGGACATGGATGAAGCTGGAAACCATCATTCTCAGCAAGCTATGGCAAGGACAAAAAACCAAACACCGCATGTTCTCAGTCATAGGTGGGAATTGAACAATGAGAACACTTGGACACAGGAAGGGGAACATCACACACCGGGGCCTGTTGTGGGGCGGGGGGAGGGATAGCATTAAGAGACATACCTAATGCAAATGACGAGTTAATGGGTGCAGCACACCAACATGGCACATGTATACATATATAAGAAACCTGCACGTTGTGCATAGGTACCCTAGAACTTAAAGTATAATAATATATATAATATATATTATATATATATACAATATATATTATATATTGTATATATATATAATATATACATACAAAAGAAAGAAAGATAATATTTTCTTAGGTAAATGAAAGTTGAGAGAGTTCATCACTGCTAGACTTGCCTTACAAGAAAGGCTAAAGGGAGTTCAACTTGAAATGAAAGAATGCTAAACAGAAACAAGTATAAAGCTCAATAGCAAAAGTAAACAGAGACAGGACTTGGTATCCGTGGGAGATTTGTTCTAGGACCCCTGATGGACACCAAAATCCATGGATGCTCAAGTCACTTACATAACATGACACAGTATTTGCATATATCCTATGTATATCCTTCTGTACACTTTAAATCATCTCTAGATTACTCATGATACCTAATAAAAGGCCTACACATCACTTCATTGGCATAGATTCAACATAGTACTCAGCATGTAGAAAATTCAAGTTTTGTTTTTTGAAACTTTGTGGAACTTTTTTTTTCTGAATATTTCAATCTCAGGTTGGTTGAATTCAAATGCAGCAATCACTGATACGCAGTGCTGAGCATATGTAGGAAAAATATACAATACTTTAATGTTGTAATAGTGGTGTGTAAATGACTTTTAACTCTGGTATAGAAATTTTAAAAAAAGTATTAAAATACTTTACCTATAAATATACATTAGTGGGAACAGAATACAAAAGGATATAATTTGTGAGGGAGTAAAAGCATAGTTTTGGCATATGACCTGAAATCATTATCAGCTTAAAATAGATCATTATAACTGTTTTATGTAAGCCCCATGGTAAGCAAACAAACAAACAAAAAAACCCCTAAAAGATACCCAAAAGAAAATGAGAATAAAGAAATGTTATTACAAAAAAAAAAAGGAATACTAATAAGAGTGAAGTAAAAAAGTGACATGACAGAAAATAAATAGCAAAATAGCAAGAGTGTTTCTCTATTGATAATTACTTTAAATATGAATGGATTAAACTCCCAATCACAGCTGGGAGTGTGGTTGAATGTATTGAGAGAGAGAGAGAGAGAGAGAGAGACAGAGACAGAGGGAGGGAGGGAGGGAGGCAGAGAGAGAGAGAAAGAAAAACCCAAGTATAAGCTGTCTACAAGAGACTCACTTCAGATTTAAAGACACACACACCTGAACATGAAATAAGGGAAAAAATATTACATGCAATCGGTAACAAAAAGAGCAGAGGGGTAGCCATACTTATATTATACAAAATAAGTAAAATACTGTCAAGAGAGAAAGAATGACATATAATAATGAGTCAATTCATCACACAGTTATAACCATTATTAGTACATATGCATCTATCATCAAGGCACGTAAATATATAGAGTAAACATTGACAGGACTGAAGGTAGAAATTAACAAGAGTAGGAGATTTCCGCTCCCCACTCTCTATAATGTACAGAACTTCTAGACAAAAGACTAATAAAGAAACAGAGAACTTGAAAAATGCAATACACCAAATATCCTAGCAAACATATACAGAACATTCCACTCAACAGCATGAGAATATATATTCTTCTCAAGCGCACATGGAACATTCTCTGGGATAGATAAAATTCTAAGTTACAAAACAAATCTTACCAAATTTAAGAAGACTGGAATAATAGCAAATATATTGTCCAATCACAAAGAAAGGGAAGTAGAAATTAAAAACAGAAGGAAAATGGAGAGTTCACAAATATGTGGAAATTAAGCAACATGATCCTGAACAATCAATCGGTCAAAAAAAAAATCAAAAAGGAAATTGGACAATAATTTGAGACCAACAAAAATGGACGAACAATATGCCAAAACTTGTGGAAGGAACAAAAGTAGTACCAATAGGCAAGTTTATGGTAATAAACACTTAACATCAGAAAAGAAGAAAGATTTAAATAAACGACCTGTTTTTACACCAGATAAAGTAATGCAAAGTTAGCACAGGAAAGAAACAATAAAGATTAGAGCAGAAATAAACGAAATAGAGAAATGAAAATCAAAGTCGGCACAGGAAAGACACAGTAAAGATTAGAGCAGAAATAAATGAAAGAGAGAAATGAAAATCTAATCAAACATTAGAGCAGAAATAAAAGAAATAGAGAAATGAAAAAATAAAACTAAAAATTTATTTTCAAAAGATCAACAAAATTGACAATCCTTTAGCTGGACTAAGAAAAAAATAGAGAACACTCAAATAAGTAAAATCAGAAATGAAACAGGAGGTATTGCAACTGATGCCACATAAACTAAAAGGATTCTAAGAAACTATTATGAACAATTATACACCAACAAATTGGGAAACCTAGAAGAAAGGGATAAATTACTAGAAACCTACAATCTACCAAGATGAATTATGGAGAGGTAGAAAATCTGAACGGATCTGTAATAATAAGGGATTGAATCTGTAATGAAAACCCTCCCAACAAAGGAGAGTTTAGGACCAGATGGCTTCACCAGTGAATTCTACCTAACAGTGAAACAACTAATGCCAATCATTCTCAAACTGTTCCAAAAAACTGAAGA
Source organism: Pan troglodytes (assembly GCF_028858775.2). NCBI lineage: Eukaryota > Metazoa > Chordata > Mammalia > Primates > Hominidae > Pan > Pan troglodytes. Next base: position 26,908,127 of record NC_072405.2, read on the forward strand.
GGAGGGAACACTTCCAAACTCATTTTATGAGGCCAGCATGACCCTGATATCAAAATCAGAAAACAGTACTGCAAGAAAACTACTTGCCAATATCCATTATGAGCATAAATGCAAAAACTCTAAACATAATGCTGGCAAACTGAATTCAACAGTACATTAAAAGGATCATATACAATGACCAAGTGAGATTTATCCTTGGCATGTAAAGGTGGTTCAACATATGAAAATCAGTCAAAGTGATAAAATGCATGAACAGATCAAAGGATAAAAATTACACAAACATCTCAATGATGCAGGAAAGCGATGAAATTCAATATCCTTTCATGATTAAAAAAACCCTCAAAAGAGATAGAGTTTCAAATGATCTTATATGTAGAAAACCCAAAGATTCCCCAAAAACCTATTAGAATAAATAAATTCAGCAAAATTGCAGGATACAAAATCAACCATCAGTTCCATTTCTATATGCTAACAATGAACAATCTGAAAAGGAAATGAATAATACCATTTACAACAGCATCAAAAACTATTAAAAAATACTTAAGAATAAACTTGATCAAGAAGGCAAAAGACATATACACTGAAAACTATAAAACACTGCTGAAAGAAATTAAAGAAGACACAAATAAATGAAAAGACATTCCATGTTCAGGGATTCAAAGATTTAACGTTATTAAAATGTCCATACTGCCCACAGCGACCTACATATTCAATAAAATCCCTGTGAATATCCCAGTGGAATTTTTTACAGAAAAAGAAAAAAAAAATTCCAAAATTTATATGTAATCATAAAAGACTCTGAATCTCTGAATAAGCCATAAATGATACTGAAAAAGAAGAACAAAGCTGTAGGCCTCACATTCCTGATTTCAAAACATATTACCAAGCTACAATATCAAATCAATATGGTTCTGGCATAAAGACAGACACATGCATAGACCAACAGAATGGAACACAGAGCTCAGATAAATTCAACACATATACGGGGGGAAGCTGGAACCCTTATGTACTGTTGTTCAGGTATAAAATGGTATATTGCTTTGGAAAACCATATGGAGTTTCTTCAAAAAACTGAAAACAGAACCATATGACCCCACAGTCCTACTTCTGGGTATTTATCCACAAGAAATGAAATTAGGATCTTGAGAGATATTTGCACTCCATGTTCACTGCGGCATTACTCACAAAAGGTGGAAACGACCTAAGTGTCCACTGAAGGATGAATAAAGAATATGTACTACAGTAGGCTCCCCTTATCTATCCATGTGGGATGCATTCTAAGACCCCCAGTGGACGCCTGAAATTTTGAATAGTACCAGACCCTATATATAGATGACCCTTAAAGAGAATGGGCTTGAACTGTACAGATCCACTAATATGCGGACTGTTTTCCATCAAATGAGGACTAATAATATGGCACTTGTGGGGCGTGAAACCCGAGTATGCAGAAGCCAACTTTTCTTATATGTGGATTCAACAGGGCTGACTGCAGGACTTTGAGTATGTGGGGACTTTGGTATATAAGGGGGGTCCTGGAGCCAATCCGTTGTGTGCATGGAGGGATGACGGTATACTATGTTTTCTCCTATACATACATACCTAACATAAAATTTAATTTATAAATTAGTCACAGTAAGAGATTAACCATAATAACTAACAATAAAATAGAACAATGATAACAATATGCCACCATCACTGTTCTCTGGGGCTATTAAGTAAAATAAGGGTTACTTGAACACAAACACTGCGATAGCTGGACAGCTGATGTCATCACAGAGATGTCTATTAAGTGACTAAAGGATGGGCGTACATAGGATGGCTATGCTGGACAAAGGGATGATCCACAGCTGGTCAGGATGCAGCAGGATTGAGAAAGATTTCATTACGCTACTGAGAACAGCATGCAACTTAAAACTTAAAATCGTTTATTTCTGGAATTCTCCACTGAAAATTTTTTAACATCAGCAAACAAACTGCAGAAAGTGAAACCACAGATAAGGAAGACTACTGTACACACATATACTGGACCTCGTTTAATTATTTCATCGAGTTTTGTGGATTTTTTATCTGCTTTACTTTTACCTTTTGCAAGTAAAGAACTGTTCCCTTCAGTACAGCATAAAAGGTTTTCCATCCTCGTTTTCCTCTTGGAGCTAGAAAGGGGGGAAAAATGTAAAATTTTATTTGACATCAGCATTTTAGAAAGAGAATCTAAATGATCAACATAGTGACAGTGTTTCAATATTCTACCTAGCTACCAAAAATAACAACAATAAGAACCAAAATTTTCTGAGCCTTATGGTGTACCAGGCGGCATTCTAAAATGTTTTCCATATACGATCTTAATATTTACAATGCTCCTACCAGGTTGGTGCTATTTCTCTCTTCTTACAAAACTGAAACACAAGGCAATAACTTGCTAATGGTCCCACAACTAGGAAGAGTAGAAGGCTGAAAAACCAGGTAGCATGGCTGACAACAGACTGGGTAAGCACAGGAAGCATACTGGAAATACATAGCAATCCAAGAGAAAGCTTAAAAAGCTCATGTACCAGAGCCTTTATAGCTTCTTCAGAGACTCTAGAAATCACAAAGTAGTCTCAGAATATGAAAGGACCACTTTTGGCATTTCTCCCATACCCCCCTCAACCAGACTGCAAGTTTAAATATTATTACTCCTATTGCAACCTGTGCATATCTCTACTGAGGATCTTGCTGTAATGTACTATTTTCGTCTAAATGTCTCTTTCACTAGACTATGTATGACTTGATAGGAGGTATCCTTCATCTTTAGAATTCACCAAATCGAGTATACTGCAAGGCAGACATTAAACACAATCATACAAATTATCCAAAATAATTAATTATTTCAGAAGTCCTTAAATTTCTTCTGTTTATATTTTTCTGGATATGAAGTAAATTTTCTCTATTGACTTGTATAAACTCTTACAAATTGTTCTAAAGCAAAAAGCAATAGATTAGCAAAACAGTTTAGGATTTATTATCTTAATATAATTAAAATCTATAACTGGAAAATGTTATTGCTTGAATGTCATTTTTCTAAACATGTCTGCTGAAATAGACAGGGAAAGCCATTTACTCATGCTCTTGTATCAAACATGTGGCTGTGTGTGGTCTGTCTTTAACCTGGATGCCTGACTACATTAGAAAGTACATTATTGTCAACCAAATCCTTTAAATCTCTTTTGACTGAATACTCAAGAATTCTTAGACTTGGAACTAGGTGAATAGCCACTTACAGAACACAGGCAATCCTGCCAACACCATGCTGAGATATCCACCTGGCAAGAAAGGATTCAAAATATCCACCCTGCAGGTTTCCAAGGGAGATAATAAATATCATCTCTTCTGTCTCCACTAGGTGAGGCTTAAAGGTATACTAAAAATACATATAACCAAAAAAAAGCATACCATTACTTCTGTTGTAAAGCAAAAAAGCAACTAATAAAAACAGATAACCATACATCACATATAAAATAAATATTCACTACATTGTTCAATAGATGTGAAATTCTGATACTGCCAACATGAGCACTGTGCACACAGAAGAGACCAGGGCTGAGAGGGCTGCTGCAGAGCAGGACCTCAGGCGGCATAGTGTGCAGGAGGCACCTGACTTGAAAGCAGACCAGCTGGTTTCCAGCCCCTTCACAGTCTCACCTGGTCTGAAAACGATCCTCCCACCCACCAGCCCCTAACAAGTCACTCTACTGCTGTACTTTTGCTTCATTTTAAAATGTGTGTAATTCCTAGAACTGAAGGCAAAGCATTGGCTAATGCTGGAACGGAACCTGGAGAAAATATTTTTGTTTTTAACAGAAGAGCCATAGGTCCTGAAGTATAAAGGCTTTCCCCGAGCCCTAAAACTAATTTATTGGCATCTTGAGATCCCTTTAGTTCAAAAATCTATACATCTACGTTTCTACTTTTGCAGTAGATCAATTAATCCAAGTACATGTTTACAAAATTTTAAACAGCTCTTTCTCATTACTACACTAAGCCTACTAGAAAGAGATTCCAAAGAGCTCTCCAAGCGAAATGTGATTTTAAAAGTCACCCATGAGTGACTAATGCCCACTAAGTCGGTTACTTAGTAACTGACTTACTTATTGTACTCACTTACTGCAGTCTCTACTTTTCTATTTCCCACAAAAGTATAAAACTTAACCTTATCTTTGGCCAGTTACAATTTAGTAATCTAACCCAAGGATGAAACAACCTATAATCCTCCCAAAAAGATAACTAGGGAGCAATTATTCAACAGTATTTAGCTGTTGTGCTATAAAAGCACTGCTCTAAGTGCTCTGACACTTATTAATCCATTTAACTCACACCATAATGCTAAGAGTAAGGTACTATTGATACTTCCATCTTACGTGAGACAGATGGGTGCAATCAAGCAGAATTCAGGGGAAGAAGGGACTACTGTGCACTAAAGTGGGCTGGGAAGGCTCTCTAGAGCAGGTGCAACTGCTCTGATTTGACAACCACACATACAGTGCCGCTGTTGCCACTGGACCCTTGGGGAGGCTCTTCAAGCAAAACACAATGAGCTGGATGCTAATGAATGACAAGCACTGGTCCTCATCATGAGGACTGTAGAAGGAGTTAAAGTGATTTCACAGCACGTGTGTTTTATTAAACACACAGAGCTCCGTAAAGAGTTGTAACTTCACATAATGAACTTGATGAGAGGAAGAGTGAAAAGATTACTGATAGGAAACCTAATGCAGCAACTGACAGGCTTTAACTACAAGGGCTGTGGGGAATCAATAGGCTGACATCCTTTAATATCCAGGTATCTTCCGTGAGAAAGTGTTTACTGAGTTTGATTAAAAGACACCATTTTACATGTGAGCCCATCTTTTCACTGCAGTTTTTACTATGCATACTTAAGGTCCAAAGACAATCAATTGCTTTCCTTCTTGAAAATACAAGAAACTTTTAGGGTTTTGATTCCAACAATCTGCCTCTAACCTTACTTTAGCTTTTCTTTTTTTTAATGCTATTGAAACAGGCATCATTGTTTTTCTATAACATGCTACTGTCAGTTTAATGTTTACTTTTATCTTTATTGATCACTTCTTTCTGTACCTCAGATTGTTTTTTGGAGGCCATTTTCAATTACTTCTTGAAGTCTACCCTTTAGAAGTTCCTTTAGTGAGGAGGGTCTTTTGGTGGTCAATCTTCTATTTTTGTTTGTATAATAAATGTCCTTATTTCATTAAAAATTCCAAGTTGATAACTGCTTTTTCTTATGAAGACATTATTTCACTATCTTTTGGCTAACACCATTGTTGCAATGTCGATAGTGTTTAGATCTGTGTGCCCACCCAAATGTTTTCTTATGAAGACATTATTTCACTATCTTTTGGCTAACACCATTGTTGCAATGTTGATAGTGTTTAGATCTGTGTGCCCACCCAAATCTCATGTTCAACTATAATCCCCAGTGTTGGAGGTGTAGCCTGGTGGGAGGTGATTGGGTCATGTGGGTGGTTTCTCATGAATGGTTTAGCACCATCCCCTTCTCATGACAGTGAGTAAGTGAATGCTCGAGAGATCTGGTTGTTTAAAAGTGTGTAGCACCTCACCCAGTTTGCTTGCTCCTTCTCTGGCCATTTGAAGTCCTGTTCCCCCTTCACTTTCAGCTATGACTGTAAGTTTCCTGAGGCCTTCCCAGAAGCTGAACAGATGCCAACATCATGCTTCCTGTACAGCCTGCAGACCCATGAGCCAATTAAACCTCTTTTCTTATAAATTACCCAGTCTCAGGTTTTCTTTATAGCAGTGTGAAAATGGACCAATACAGAAAATTGGTACTGTGAAGTGGGGCATTGCTTATAAAGATACCTGAAAATGTGAAAGCAACTTTTGAACTGGATAAAAATCAGAGGTTGGAAGAGGGTGGAGGGCTCAGAATAATACAGGAAGATGAGTGAAAGTTTGGAAATTCCCAGAGACTGGATGAATGGTTATGACCAAAATGCTGGCAGTGATATGGACAGCAAAGGCAAGGCTAACAAGGACACAGATGGAAATCAGGAACTTACTGGGAACTGGAGTACAAGTCACTTTTGTTATGCCTTACCAAAGAACATGGCTTGCACTGTGCCTTTGCCCTAGGGATCTGTGTAACTTTGAACTTGAGAATGATGATTTAGAGTATCTGGCAGAAGAAATTTCTAAGCAGGAAAAGTGCTCAAGATGTGACCTGGCTGTTTCTAACATCCTATGCTCATATGTGTGAGCAAAGAAATGACCTAAAACTGGAAGTTAAATTTAAAAGAGAAGCCGAGCGTAAATGTTTGAAAAATTTGCAGCCTGGCCACGTGATAGAAAAAAAAAGGCCTATTTCCAGAAGAGGAATTCAAACAGGCTGCAGAAATTTGCATAAATTAGAAAGAAGCCAAGTGCTATTAGCCAAGACAACGGGGACACGGCCTTGAAGGTATTTCAGAGAACTTCACAGCAGCCCCTCTCGAGGCCTAGGAGGGAAGAATGGTTTCATGGGCCAGAGCCAGGGCACTGCTGCCCTGTGAATCCTCGGGACACTGCTCCTTGCATCCCAGCCTCTCCAGGTTCAGCCATGGCTCAAAGAGGCCTGGGTACAGCTTGGGCTGCTGCTACAGAGCATGCTGGCCATAAACTTTAGTGGCTTCTACGTGGTTTTAAGCCTGTGGCTACACAGAGGACAAGAACTGAGGCCTGGGAGTCTCCACTTAGATTTCAAAGGATGTATGAAAAGTCTGGATATACAGGCAGAAGCCTGCTGCAGTGGTGGAGCCCTCATGGAGAATTCTCTACTAGGGCAGTGTGGAGGGCTAATGCAGGGTTAAAGCCCTCACACAGAGTCCCAACTGGGGTGCTACCTAGTGGAGCTGTGAGAAAAGGGCCACTGTCCTCCAGACCCCAGAATGGTAGAGCCACTGACAGCTTGCACCATATATGCCTGGAAAAACCGAAGGCAGTCAATGCCATCCCATGAGCGCAGCTGCAGGGGCTGAACCCTGCAAAGCCACAGAGACAGAGCTGTCCAATGCTGTGGGAGCCTACCCCTCACACCAGTGTGCCCTGGATGTTAGACATGGAGCCAAATAACAATTTTTTGGATCTTTAAAATTTAATGACTGGCCTTCTGGGTTTCAGACTTCTGTGGAGCCTGCAGCCCCTTTTTTTTTGGTCCATATAATCCTTTTGGAATGGGAATATTTTCCCAATCCCTGTATCCCCATTGTATCTTGGGAGTAACTAACTTGTTTTTGATTTTACAGGTTCATAGGTAGAAGGAACTAGCTTTGTCTCAGATGATACTTCAGACTTTGGATTTCTGAGTTAATGGTGGAATGAGTTAAGACTTTGGGGAACGTTGGGAAGGCATGATTGTATTTTGCCATGTGAGAAGGACATGATATTTGGGAGCAGCCTGGGGCGGAATGATATGGTTTAGATCTGTGTCCCCACCCAAATCTCATGCTAAATTGTAATTCCCAGTGTTGGAGGTGGGGCCTGGTGGGAGGTAATTGGATCATGATTCATCAATGGTTTAGCACTACCTCCTTGGTGCTGTTCTCATGATAGTCAATGAGTGCTCATGAGATCTGGTTGTTTAAAAGTGTGGAGTACCCCTCTTCTCTTTCTCCTCTGGCCATGTGAAGTGGTGCTCCCCCTTTACGTTCCACCATAATTCTAAATTTCCTGAGGCCTTCCCAGGCACTGGGCAGATGCCAGCAACATGTTTCCTGTATACCCTGTGGATCTGTGAGCCAATTAAACTACTTTATAAATTATCCAGTCTCGGGTATTTCTTCAGATGAGTGTGAGAATGGACTACTACAGATTTCTACCCTGAGCCTAAACGCTACGTCTAAGCACAGGTTTCTTTTAATTTACACAGACTGCTGTTCTTTGAGCTTCCTGTGTATTATTTTGAAAAACCTGTAGACATTATATCTTTGAATAATGTCTCTCCTCTATCATCTTCATGATTGTAACCTGACACTCCATTCTAACTTCTCACTTCATTCCACTTGTGACTTATTCACTCTTTCATATTCTCCATCTCTCTGTACTTCTGTGCTAAATGCTGTGTAATTTTATCTTCAGTACTGGTAGGCCACCTAGATCCAAAAATGCCCTGAAGGCTTAGCATCCCCAGGGTTAGCCACCTCCCCACATTTGTACTCATGCTTTATTCCTGGCCTAACAGGATTTCCCTTTCATTGTTACAGGCTTATCCATTCAGATAAAAGTTATTTAAAAATATTTCATCTATCAGTTTTAGATGTTTTATTATGGGAGAGTTTCAGGATCTGTAGGCCATCACATTGCAAAAAATAGATTCTCTATTGCATTTTTCTTTCCTTCTTTTTATAAAAAGGGAAGAATTTATGCACAAACTTTGTTATCTAGGAAGAATTCATTTGGAGCAGGATGCAGAAGATATTGCAGGGTGAGAACAAGGAGAGAAACTGGAACAAGGGGAACCAGTAAGGAAATTATTACAGTAGGTGAGATAAGAGAAAAAGGCCAGAACATGAATAGAGGCATACGATACATTAAGATAAAATGGAAGGAAAGGGAAAGGCATTAACATTAACTAAGCACCTACACTGCAGCACTCTGGGTGTTGGGCTAACGTCATACCTATACGTTCTACGTGTTCCAAACAATCTTTTTCAGGTAGGTATTATTGTCTCTGTTTTATATTTTACGCCCCCATTATTAACTATATTTACATTTCTGAAAGGTAGAGTATGCTCCCAAGGAAGCTACCCATCTAAGGATTTCAAAGCTACTGTACAGGACAATTAAGTAAATATTTTCTAAAGATGCATTAAGAAGTAGAAAATAGCCAGGTGACAATTCTTTGCAGTGGTCGGTCTGCTACTCCTGTGAGGTGGGCACTGAAGGCAGGAAGGGAGATGATGAGATGAGAGGGAAAGATAACCAGGTACTTTCTCTAATCTCACTCAACTATAGGACCTTCAAAGGCATCCCTGCTCATGACTACAGATCTCAGAACAGAGGCAAAGTCTCTGTGCCTGCCCCCTCAGGTGCTCCCAGCTCCACATTTCTGCAGAATAATTATCTAATATTACTAATAATTACAGAAGTAGTAATAGCACAGCAAATGATTGCTGAACACATACTGTTTAAAGCACTGTTCCAAGATTTGACCGGTATAAACAAAAGCCCATAAGTCTATGAGGGATCCACGGTTATAACCTCCATCTCACAGATGTGGAATCTATGACCACCTTCCTCCCACCTCCTATGAACCGGCAGCACTTGTTTCTCCATAGCACTGGGCGCTTTCACTCTGGTTTCCATACAGGGAAAGGCCAGCTAAACCAGATTCGGTAGGCAATGTCTTGGATAAATCTGGGATCTAGGAGTGATATTAAAATTACTTAAGAGCTGAAGCTGGGCACGGTGGCTCACGCCTGTAATCCCAGCATATAACAAGACTCCACTGCTACCAGAAAAAAAAAAAAAAAAAAAAAAAGAAGTCAGGTGTATTAGTACATTCTCACACTGCTAATAAAGACATACCTACGACTGGGTAATTTATAAAGGGAAAAGGCTTAACTGACTCACAGTTCAGCATGGCTGGGGATGCCTCAGGAAATGTACAATCATGGCAGAAGGGGAAATGATTATGTCCTTCTTCACATAGCAGCAGCAAGGAGAAGTGCCGAGCAAAAAGGGGAAAAGCCCCTTATAAAGCCATCAGATCTCAGGAGAACTCACTCATTATCATGAGAACAGCATGAGAGTAATGGCCCCCAACAATTCAATTACCTCCCACCAGGTGGGAACTACAATTCAGGATGAGATTTGGGTGGGGACACAGCCAAACCATATCACCAGGCATGCTGATGCATGCCTATATTCCCAGCTACTTGGGAGGCTGAAGCAGGAGGACTGTTTCAGTCCAGGACATTGAGGCCGCAGTGAGCCATGATCGGGCCACTGGATTCTATCCTGGGTTACAAAGTGAGACCCTGTTTCAAAAAAAAAAATTATTTAAGAGTTGATTCAGGAGCTACCTTGAGCTATTGGGAAAAGCACTGTTCCAGTCAGATTGAAGGGGCATCCACAGTAAATGGTCTGTACCAGTACACCGTCTCTGAATATCAGCTCTGGCTTGGGGGCTGCTTCCTGACCAGTATGGGTGAAATTAAGAAGTGAATGAAACCAACAAGCTGCTGTGATCGTTATTCTGAGTCACACTCACATACACATGAAGACCACATTTCTGCCATATAAAAATTCGCAGTTCCTCCAAAGATGGGTGATATTGGAGCCATCAGTAAATCTTCAATATTACAAACCAGTTATTATTTTCTCTTTATTACTAATTTGAAGAAACATATTTGGAAATATAAAGTACGGTGAATAATATTTTGGCTTCAGTTATTACCACTGATTTTTGTAAAAGTGAAATGCTTAACGGGGAATGAAAAGACAGTATCACCCCTCTTTCATAAAGAGGAAGATATAAAATATTTCTAAACAATAAAATATTCATTAACGAGTAATAATGGATTTATGCCAGAAAAGTTTTTTTTTAATCCACCAAAAGGTATAAGCTTCATGCAGAAGTTTATATTTGCAGGCTATACTCTCCAACTTTTCTTCTCAACTGAACTGGAAATGGATTGTGTTTAAGATTTTACTGTTCCAATTTTCTATTTCATTCAAATGGCAGAGCATTTGTTCCTACATCAAAATCTTGTCCTGTTTTTTGACCACTCATCTCTCTGGGTGCCCTGATCATCTATTTTTTTCCTTTTCCTCATGTTTACTATCAGAAAGTCACAATGTGGATAGAAAGTCATAATATGGATAGAAAGACATAGTATGAGCATTGCCTATTGTTTTCATTTAATACATTAATCTTTACTTCCTGTCTGTTGTCTTGAAAATATTCTCCCATTGTTCCACGTAAAATGACAAAAATACCATTTTATTCCCCTCAGAGTAGAGAGAAAGAATTAGCCAGATACACATTAATGAGAAGTAATTCATTTTTCAGGGCCTCACGAAGAGTCTTGGCGTGAAGGCCGACAATGCAAATCCTGCCAGGCCAAGAAACAGGTATGTGGGGATGAGGTAGTTCTAATGCAAAATATGTTGAATTTCCTGAGGTTAACGGAGAAAGATATTCACAATATAAAGCAATCCCAATGATGGCATTCCAAAATAAACCCAGCACTTTAATGAACTTGAAAACAAAGATATACTTAGCATAAGTTCTGTACTAATATAAGTGAGACATCATCTATACTAGCTGTAAAAAGCACAAGGCATTTTTAAGACTGTTCTATTTTCTCAGTGATAGAACTAAACAACTTAAAGTATCTTTAAAACAAAATCCTTAAAGTATGTAGCCTAAAGCATGAAGAAACAGGCTACCTTGATAAGAAGGGAGTTCTGAAGTTCTAATCAATGACACAGTTGAAGATACAACTCATGCAGGGAGGAGTCTGCTTTCTGCAATTGATGTGCAAACAATTTAAATAAGTTCATAGATGACAGACTCACAGATGATTAAGTGAAGTTAAGGGTAATCCTGTATATTAACCTCTAACTTTCTTTTACAAAATATCCTCAGGCATCACAAGATATTCTGTTACATCTTAATTAAGAGAGCAGCTCAGGCACTTTTAGATTACTGCTTGAAGCAATCAAGTCCAAGCTGAGCACAGTATGAGTCACACAGTATTCCAGTATTCAGCAAGTGATAGTATTAATTATCCCTGGTTTATAGCAGCGTGGTAGAACTAAAACAGTACTATTACTACTATATATTCCTAATCACTTATCTTTGAAACACTTAAGGCAATTTACACATTACAAAAAAAACACTTAATCCTTATAGTCTTTCTCTTTTATAAAAGGATGCTTTGTCAACTCTATTTTATAAAGGAAAAAAGTAGGGCAGCCTTGTAGGAACTGTTAAAGCAAACTAAATATGGCCTTAGAAGGACTCTATACTTCTTTATTTGAGTCCTTGTGGATGAACTGCAACCTAACTTAATAGGTAGACAAGACTGAAAACCTAACTTAGGAATATGCACCTGTAACAATACCTGAGTCTTGGCCAATCCCAGTAGCTGTACTTCAACCACTCATACACTGCTGAGCGTTCAAACTGTATTCAAATAAGGTACGTGCTGAGCTGTAACCAACCCAGTTGTTTCTGTACCTCACTGCTGATTTCTGTATGTCACTTCCCTTTGTTTGTCTATAAATTTGTTCTGACCACGAGGCATCCTTGGAATCTCTCTGAATCTCCTGTGATTCTGGGGGCTGCCTGATTTCAGAATCATTCATTGCTCAATTAAACTCCTTTAAATTTAATTGGGCTGAAGCTTTTCTTTTAACAGAACCTACACCTATTGATTTTCCCAGAAAATTATTTCCTTTTCTTATATAATAGCAACCAATGCATATTTTGATAGAGAATAAAAAATGAAAACAAAGAGAGAATTGGAAGAATATTCTATCCAAAGTGTTCCCTAGTGGGGTGCTATTCATTCTGGATGTGGCTCTATTCCTATAAGAGGTCTCAAGACTTTTACCCTAAAATGTTCTGAAATGCCAGAAAGTATCATAAACTGGGAGCTAGGCACTTAGATTTCATTCACACCATGATGCCCACTATTTCTCCGCTTTTGGACAAGTAATCTAAACATCTCTGGTTAAAAATCTATACAATGAATCTACTACGATGTGCCATAATTACTTTACAATGTTGTTGAGTTAATCTGGGTACATAAGATTATTAGGACACATTCCCTACCCCTAAATAATTTATATATACAGGCAGTAACATTAACAATGAAAGTTAATTCAACATGATAAACTGTATAAACTAAATGGTAGCATGGCACTAACCTAAGACAATCACAGTGGGGATTCCAGGAGGTAAAACGAGGAGGAGGTCATTAATTCTGCTTATGAATAGGATTTAGAGGTTAGAGAACGCTTTAAATGAGGGTGTAATTTAATGTAGGATTTTGGGAAAAAAAATAGGTTTTTCTTTTAACCTTCACCTTTTGTACAGTATGTTAGCAGGAAGACATGGAATCAAAATGTGGATTCCAATTTTGGAAGTCTCAAAACATTGCAAATTATCATCATCCTTTAGCAAGACAGACTAAGAACAACAGTTAAAACACATAATTTTTTATTTTTTAAGAGGACACATTTTAGAACCAGAGAACCTGGTTTGAGATACTGGCTTCACCTGAGTGACCTTGGACAAGTCACTTAGCCAGTCCTATGCTTTACTTTCTTCCTGTATAAAACAGTTTTTCTGAGACTTAGATGAGTTAATATATGCAATCCTTTGGATTTTTTTTTAATTAAAGATACTGAATGCTAAAGAAAATGCATCAAATTTTCATGCTAAAACACAAAGAAAGACTTTTTTTCTCACTTCTGTGAAAATAAGCAATTTAAATCTAAGTTGCTGGAACTTTATTAGAGCCTTAAGGGAATGTGATTAAGGGACCTGGATCACATTAACAGGCAGCTGTAACCTAGGAAGCTGTAAGCTTTGCTTCTCTGATTGTTTGTCTGATTACAGATTAGCCTTTTTCCTTATCTACACTGTTTTGTAAAATGTTGCAAATGACTAAAAGGCACCAGGGAAGACCCCTTCTTGCTTAACTGTTGATCTTCATTACAGATTAATTTCCCTCTTACCTTTCTCACACAAAGACTTGATGATGACTATCACATTGTCTAAGGTGGAATGTTAAATGAACTCTTTTAAATTGGGAAGTAAATGATAACAAGCTGTAAAGAAGAAAAACAAGTTGTACGGAAAAGAAAAATAACTAAATTATTATAACCCACAAAGCAGCCTTAAATAAAAAAGTTACAATCCTACAAAATTTCTTTGTTTTCTGCCCATATATAAGCAAGACCTTAAGTTTTTACTTCAGAGCACTGGCCTCATTTCTCTGGAGTCCATGTTTCCCAGATTCTTGCTTGAATAAACTCTAAAATTGGATTCTGATGCTTTCAGTTACTTCAGGTTGACATATCATTCATGTATTCAGAATTTTTTTTGTAAGTCAATGTTTGAGAACATCGCTTTAACGTTACTGATGCATTTTTTTTTTTCTTTTGAGACGGACTCTTGCTCTGTTGCCAGACTGGAGTGCAGTGGCGTGATCTCGGCTCACTGCAACCTCCACCTCCTGGGTTCAAGCCATTCCCCTGCCTCAGCTTCCGCAATAGCTGGGACTACAGGCGCCCGCCACCCGCCTGGTTAATGTTGTTGTATTTTAGTAGAGATGGGTTTCACTATGTTGGCCAGGATGGTCTTGATCTCCTGACCTCGTGATCCGCCTGCCTCGGCCTCCCAAAGTGCTGGGATTACAGGCATGAGCCACCGCACACGGCCTACTGATGCATTTTTAACAGAAACACTAAGCACATACCACCCTTAACTGGGAAGAGAGCTAAGTGTGACACATTTACTCCGATTAATATATTTATTGTTTTCATTTTGTCCCAAGTCCTGTATTGACATTGGAGATATCAAACATGAATGCAAACAATAAAAGTAGACAATAGAAGAGACAAAAGCTGTTGGAGAACTTTCTACCCAAAAGATGAGCCACAGAGTCGCTCAGATCTAACTTAAAAACAAGTATCTTTCCCCACTTGGCCAGGAGACGGTTTCACTGGCAGCCATTACTAGACGTGCAGGAAGAATTTACATGGCTTGGGCTGAGGTTGGAAAAGAGGTCAGAACACAACAAGAGCATGCATCATTAGCTAAGGGTTACCGGAAACGCATGTGGGAAGCAACAAAACCCAAAATGACTCTCACTACATCATTTTTTTCAGGAAAAATATAAACACCAGTGATAGAGACAGGAGGCAGCCAAGGACCCCTCCTGCCCCCAACACCTGACGAAATCCCGCCTTGAAGCCTAAAACAGCATGAGGGATGAAAAACCAGACTGCCGGTCCGGATGAAGCCCACCCTTTTCCCCAAATGATTCTTTCTGAATAACGCCCATCTGCACATCGGGAGGAGGGGGTGGGGCCTTGGGAAGTTTGCACTGTTTGCAGGGGGGAGGAGCCTGGTCTCTCTTGTTTCTGTGTGGTAAGGTGGGATTTAATCCCTGAGATGGAGAGCCTGTTAGCAGGACTCTATCTCACTTTGCTGATGCGTATTTCCTTTTTCATGTCTGCCTAATAAATTCCACTTGTCACCCTTCTACGTGTCTGCGAGTCTAATCTTTCCTGGTCATGTGACAAGAACCCCGTTTTTTATTCCTGCAACGCTAGAGTCACAGAATTATTTTTTGAATCTTAATGAATGATACCTCACATTCTCTATGGCTAGAATGTTCCTCTCCCAGATACCATGACTTGGCCCCTTCACTTCAGTTAGGTCTCTGCTCAAATGTTATCTGTGAAACATAGAAAACGGCATCACTACAGTTCAGTGCTCTAAAGCAGAATCCATTCTCAGGGCTGCCTGCACCACTGGCAACCTTGCAAAATAACCCAGTACCTTGCCTTGAATCCTTGAAGTGCACCTAACCACCACAACCATGATATCCTGAAAAACAGCTGAATTTCGCCAGCGCTGCAACTCCTAAACAGCAACAATAAATGAACTATAGACTTGTGCTAAGCCGGCCGCCTCCACCCATGATAATTCCTTCAAAACAACTTGTGTAATCCTTTAGTTTCCTCTGAAAAACCCTCACTTGGTTTGGAACACAATTTGGCTTACAGCCAAATCTGTGTCTCCTGAATTATAATTCCTAAGAGCCCAATAAATGTCTTGTCTTACTGCATTGCGGTCTGGTTTGTCATCTCTTCTTAGTTGACATGCCTCATCCTGGGGTTTCCTCTAATCACTCTCTGCAACATAGGACGTGTATGCTTCCTTCAGTATTTCCTAACCTTGACTTTACTTTTCTTTGGGTCAGTTAACAGCTGTATAACTTATCACAAAGTTTTTATTAAGCTTCCCTAGCATTAGAATAAAACCTTGAAGGCAAGTACTTTGATTTGTTGCTGCATCCACAGAGCAGATTAACCCCTTCTCCCGCATCCCCCCCCAAAAAAAATCAGATGTCCTAAACTAGCATGTAGATGGCATCATTCAACAAATATTACCGGGAATTTTTTTTTTTTAGTGCTTAATCTTTTAGGTAAAACGCAGGTTGCTTAAAGAGAAAAGAGGAGGTAGAATAAAATTGTGGTCGATTATTCCAATAAGACATTGAATATGGGAATAAGGTTATCAGTAAACACCCAGGCTCAAAAGGAACAAATAAGGCTTAATACATTACTGTAGGTTTTCACGGGTTAATTAAAGAATGAACATTTGTGACAAGTGACTTCAAACTTCTATCAAACAAATGACATTTCATATACATATTTTTTTCTTTTGAGACAGGGTGATTACAGCTCACTGCAGCCTCCAATTGCCAGGCTCAAGCAATCCTCCCACCTCAGCTTCCCAAGAAGCTGGGACTACAGGTGTGCACCATCATGCCTGGCTAATTTTTTTTTTTTTTTTTGGTTTTCATAGACACAGGGTCTTGCAATGTTGTCCCGGCTGGTCTCAAACTGCTGGGCTTAAGCAATCCTCCTGCCTCAGCCTCCCTAAGTGTTGAAATTACAGGTGTGAACCACTGCACAGGCCTCATAATTCTATAAAGTATATCTGACTGAAGGAATATGCTGGAGAACTTGATGTTTTTAATAATCACTTCAAAAAGTTAGGCATAACAAAAAGTTCCTGAAATTCAATGCTAGATATGAATTCTAAATTTCTTTTCAAAGAATATGTCAATATGTTCAATTCTTTGCCTTCTACTTTTAAACTTAACTTCCTCGTAAAGCAACCTTTTTCGATTACCTACTCTACCCTGACTCATTCTGATCACCTGCCGCACCCTACATTCCAATCACCTGCTCCACCCTAACTCATTCCAATTACCCCCAACCTGCTCTGCCCTGACTCCTGCCAAAGCACTCACCCAGTCACTCTCTTTAAATTAGTCAATCAGAATTAGTTTAGCCTGTGCGGTCTAACCGTAGCCAATAAGGGAATGACACAGCAGCAGGGGCCACGTGCATCACGGATAAGAACCCCTTCCCTTCCCTTGTCCAAGTATGTGCTCACCATTGTTCCATCAGTAAGGGCGCACCCTTCTATATAGAAGTAATGTGTCTTGCTGAGAATTAAAAAGAAAATTTTATATTTGGGTGATATTTTCTTTTGTGGCACTGAAACTTTATATATAACATTTAATAAGTTCGTTTATGTGAAAGGTGTGAACATTGATCAAGAAAATCAAGCATACTATGATTTTTTTCATAATATCTAGAGCAATTTCTAGACCTTTTTATATACCTTCTAAGAGCAGGGTGTTAAAATAAATGTAAGGTTAAATCATTGCAGTCTATCTGAGAAGAGCAGGTAACTGCTGAATCAGACAAGTGGGCTTGTCAAGTGACACCAAATCAGGTTTCCTCAACCTCTGAAGCACCCCAGAAGCCAGGGAAGGACAGAGCGAAGACCCTGCTGTGCACGCATTTCTACAACTAGCAATTCAAATAAGCTATTTTAATTGTAAAACAGCCCAAGGCCCACGGGCATCTTTAAAATGCCTCCGGGCAAAAACAGCTGAAGGTCAATAAAAATAACTCAAAGTGGCTGATGAGCAGCCTCCAGACAGAATCTGTTCTCCAAGGAATATGACAACAGCCTTACTTGCTTTTCCCCAACCTAGGAGCTCCAAAAGTGACTTCAAGCTCTGCCTACTGATAGGTGTTCCTGGCCCTCATTACAGGGCGAGGGCTCTGGCTTACCACTCATGCGCAGGAGCCAGAAAACAGTCTTCTGCTACAGACTGCACCTGAGGTGATGCCACTCCATGATGGCCTCTTAGCTTTTCCCAACTCAGAGCACGTTTCTTCCATTTATCAGATGTCCGGTGCGTTCAAGTGCTCTTCACTGAGGAAAACCAAAATACCCGACCCTACAATACATTTCTTTGACATATTTTTGAGACGGCCTTTCAGAGGCCCTGCAAACAGAAGTAGCTCTGCAAAGCTATCTTTTGTGGGGGAGATTTGCATCTGTAGAGAGAATCTGTATTGATGGCGGCCAGGCATTCTCCGAGGCCTTCCCTTGTCTGGATCTAGGAAAGATTAACTCAGTGTCTGACATCTTTAAGGGTCTGAAAGAAACATTCACCATCTATTCTCTCTCTCTCTCATCATGCCTAGGTTTTACCACCTACTTGTGAGATTTCATTTACTTAACAGGAACACCTTTGCTAGCCAGGCCTCATCTTCCTCTCTTTTCATAACCTGTTTTGATCCTAGCCCCCATTCTTTCTGTAACTTCAATTATAAGGTAAAAGTTTCTCTACTCCATTGAGGGTCATGTAATCAATCTATGATTTTCCCCTGTGTGCATGTTAATAAATTTGTACACCTTTTCTCTAATTAACCTGCCTTTGGTGAGTTGATTTTTCAGTGAACCTTCAGAGGGTGATGGGGAAGTTTTTTTCCTGGATGACCCCTACAGTATAGAACCTTCTAATCATTTTACTATGTACACACATGCAAAACAGAGATATTATATTTGTTAATTTTAAACTTTTCTACTGGCCGGGCATGGTCGCTCATACCTGTAATCCCACCATTTTGGGAGGCTGAGGTGGGTGAATCACCTGAGGTAAGGGGTTCGAGACCAACCTGACCAACATGGTGAAACCCCATCTCTACTAAAAATTCCAAAATTAGCTGGTCGTGATGGTGGGTGCCTATAATCCCAGCTACTCGGGAGGCTGAGGAAGGTGAATCACTTGAACTTGGGAGGCGCAGGTAGCAGTGAGCCGAGATTGCACCATTGCACTCCAGTCTGGGTGACAAGAGCGAAACTCCATCTCAAAAACAAACAAACAAAACTCTTCTATTTATATATCATATATTGTAAGCCCATAATAAAATTCTAAGCTCCCAACTGCCTGAATGAACCCCACTCTTGGTGAAGGGGATTCCAAAGGAACTTGAAAAACCAGTTTAGGACATGACAGAAAGGGGGTGTTGGACATGCCTCATTATGCCCTCCTCCCTTTGGAGTTTAGGCACAACTGACCAGCACTAACACTAAAATGGAGATCCTGACACTGACAAAACAGACTCTTAGTAGCACTAAGATACCAATTTCAACCTGACTCTCATATAGCATCACATAATGGATAGCAGGTCCTAAGGGAAATCAAAGTATTGTACCCCAAAATGCATTTTCTTTGACATATTTTGAAATGGTTCTGCAAAGCCGTCTCTAGTGGGGGAAATCTGCATTCTATAGAGCATCTCCCTCCCTTGCTAAATCTTTTCTGGAGAGTCTGGTATCTTTTAAGGTCCAGTAAGAGACATTTGACATCTATTCTCTCTGAAGTCTATAATTTAGAGACTTCATCTATATAACAAGAAAACCTTGGCTTCCACCCCACCCCCTCAACTTAACTCAATATTTATTTATGCTGACTATAACTCTTCAGGTAAAGCTTAAGTCTTTCAACCAACTGACAATCAGGAAATCTTTCAATCCATCTATGACCCGGAAGCCCCTGCTTCCAGGTGTCCTGCCCTTCTGGGCTAAATCAATCAATGTATGCCTTATATGTGTTGATTTATGTCTTTGCCTGTAACTTTGGTCTCCCAAATATGTATACAGACAGGTTATAACCCAACCACCTTGGGCACATGTTCTCAGGTCATCCTGAGGCTACGTCATGGGCCATGGTCACTTGTATCTGGCTCAGAATAAGCCTCTTCAAATATTTTACAGACTTTGGCTTTTTTTTGTCAACAATATCATTTTAAAAAATGATGGCGAATGATGAAATTCTATTGCTGTATCTATCATATTTTACTTATTAAACATTTTATTGGCCATTAAACTGTTTCTAAAATGATGTTATTTTGTAACTAAAATAACAACTGGATTCCTTCTATGTACCAGGCAGTGTACTACACACCATAACAGGTATTAGCCGTATTTGATTGCTCTCACCTTAAGGTTTTTGTATTTTTTTTTCTAATGGGATATTCTTTTCTTTTCTATTTTTGTAAGACGGAGTGCAGTGGTGTAATCATGGCTCACTGCAGACCTAACCTCCTGGGCTCAAGCAATCCTCCCACCTTAGCCCCCTGAGTAGCTGCGTCTAGGGGCGTATGCTACCATGTTTGGCTAACTTTTTATTCTTTTATTTTGTAGAGATGGGGTCCTACTATGTTGCTCAGGCTGTGGTGGAATATGCTTATCCATGACCTTTGTGTCCAAAGATATCACGGAACTTCCTTTTGTAATTCAGTTCTCAGCCGAGTAACAAGGCATATCCTCTATCTCTACTCCACCTCACCAAGAATATTACTGGCATACTGCTTGAGCTCAAAGTGTTTTTTAAAAAATAAATCAATGATCTATCTTGCTTCAAAGCTCAAATTCTTAAGTCTATCTAGTGTAAACAAACAAAAAATCCTAAGCCCTCCAACCAACTGAATGGACCCCCTCTTGACCAAAAGAAACCTAAAAAACTGAATTCCTGCCACGATGGGATGGAAGTTCAGATGCACCTCCTTATATCCACTTCCTTTTCAAGTTCAGGCCCGACTGACTAGCATTACGGTTAAAATGCAGATCAAAAGACTGATCAAAACAGACTCTGTGTGGCGATAAGATACCAGATTATAAACAAGACCTAAGGCCATCGGGGTATGGTGGCTCATCCCTGTAATCCCAGCATTTTGGGAGGCTGAGGCGAGTGCATCATCTGAGATAAGGAGTTTGAGACCAGCCTGACCAACAAGGTCTGACCCACCTCTACTAAAAATACAAAATTAGCCGGGTGTGGTGGTGCGTGCCTGTAATCCCAGCTACTTGGGAGGCTGAGGCAGGAGAATGGTTTGAAGCCAGGAGGCAGAGGTTGTAGTGAGCTGAGATCACGCCACTGCACTCCAGCCTGGGCAACAAGAGTGAAACCTCATCTCAAAAAAAAAAAGAGACCTAAGGCCATGTGGCCATGTGAGGCAAAGGTGAAGTCACACCCTAACCATAAAATTTCACTAAATGGATTTTTATTAACCTGGTATAATGTGGCTTACTCCCCAACCTGACTCTGGTATAGCATCACATGACAGCAGACCCTGAAAGCAATCACAATATTTTACCCCAAAATAAATTTCTTTGAACTATTTTGAAATGATCCTCCAAAGCCGTCCTTTGTGGGGGAAATTAACATCTTTGGAGAATCGCCATTGATGCAGCCAGGCCTTCCCTTTCTAGGCCTTTCCCAGATGTAGGAGAGATTAGCCAAGAGCCCAACACCTCAAAAGTCTGAAAACAGACATTTATAGTCTGTTTCTCTGAGGGCTGCCACCCATGAGGCTGCTTCTACGTGATAAGGGCCGTGGCTCCCAGAGCCTCCTTAACTCAAGCATTCCTGTCTACTCTTCAAGTCCTCAGACAACAGCTTAACTCTCTCAACCAATAACTCAACCATCCCTAAAACCCACCTATGACTTGTAAGCCCCCATTTCAAGATGCTCACCTTTTGGGGCTGAACCAATGGATACCTTTCATGTACTGATTTATGTCTTTGCCTGTAACTCATCTCCATAAAATGTATAAAACCAAACTGTAACCTGACTGTCTCGGGACTACTTACTGAAGGGTTCTTGGGTTTGTGTTTTTTTTTTCCCCCAGGCTGTGGTCACTCACATTGGCTCAGAATAAACCTCTTTAAGATATTTTATGGAGTTTGGAGGGCCAGGCATGGTGGCTTACACCTGTAATCCCAGCACTTTGGGAGGCCAAGCCTGGTGGATCACTTGAGCCCAGTAGTTTGAGGCCAGCCTGGGCAACATGGTGCAACCCTATCTCTATAAAAAATAAAAAATTAGTGGGGTGTGACAGCACATTCCTGTGGTCCCAGCTACTCAATAGGCTGAGGTGGGGGGGACTGCTTGAGCCTGGGAGGCAGAGGTTGCAGTGAGCCCAGATCACACCACTGCACTATGGCCTGGGTGAGTGAGCAAGGACCTGTCTCAACAAAAGAAAAAAAGAGAAAACATTTTGCAGAGTTTGATATTTCCATTAACATTAGTGATAACATCTTTTGCATATACATTCTTATCCCCATGATTAATTCCTTTAGGAAACTAGTACAGTATTTTTAATTTCAAATTTTCATCAGATTATTGAAGATTTTGACACACTGCATTAAATTACCACAACAGGGATGGAAGAATTATTTTCTTCTCCTAAATGTTAATTAAACCGAAATCGTAAACAGAACGAGTCAGCAGTGAAAATAGAATAACCTCTAAAAATCACATGCACAGTGAAAACTGTACATTCCTCTTTCAGAAAAATACTTCAGAGATTCTGAACACAGATTTTTTGGTGTTCAGATTGGCACCAAAAGATTGGCAGTTTATATTCCATTGTTCCTAGTCAAGAGTATTGCTTCTAGCCAGGCGCAGTGGCTCACGCCTGCAATCCCAGCACTTTGGGAGGCTGAGAAGGGCAGATTACCTGAGGTCAGGAATTTGAGACCAGCCTGGCCAACACAGCAAAACTGCTTCTCTACTAAAAACACAAAAATTAGCCCGGCGTGGTGGCACACACCTGTAGTCCCTGTTACTCAGGAGGCCACAGTAGGAGAATTGCTTGAACCAGGGAGACAGAAGTTGCAGTGAGCTGACATCGTGCCACTGCACTCCAGCCTGGGCAACAGAGTTAGACACCGTCTCAGAAAAAAGAGTATTGCTCCTGATGAGAATAATGGTGGGGGACCCCTTTCAACCAACTTTATTGCCAGAAAGCATGGATTTTAAAGACATGAGCCATCATTACGGAATGTAAAAACCTAGAACTTAATCTTTTAGTCTCAATTTTGAATTGTGAATGGGGTATTTCCTATCTAAAACAGCCAATATTCCATTAAAACTAGAGAGTCACGTGACGAGGTGCTCCTGCGCGTTCACATGGCTGCCCTCACAGTGCTGCTGTTTGGCCTTGTATTAACATCTTAAACTGCTCCGTTACACACCCTGCTGCCAGAGAACAGCCAAGTGCCAAGGGAAGGGAAAACCTTAGCCTAGTTTTAAAATAATTGCTTGGCTTTGCCTGTACTTAAAGAGTCTTTCTCTAACAGGAGGAGACAACTGTCTTTTGGGAAAAAAAATTCCACTTTTATTATCTCTTAATTATAGTGTCGCTGTTCCCAATGTTACACAATAGCAAAGAATTCTGCCTGCATTACCATTATAAACTATTTTCAGTATGGATGACTCAGAATAAATTCTTCTTTCTTAAATTTGACATGTGGGACTAAATTTTCTAAACTTTTGATGACAGGCAGGTGTGTAAATCCCTCTAAAGTGAGTGAACCTCTCCAACCTTGTCAAGGTGCTCCACACCACTCCTTGTATCCACAGTATTTACAACGAGATTGAAAAGATGAACCACACATAGTTCTCACCTCCTTAAAAAGCGATGAATATTTTAATATTTCAAATTCAGAACTAATCTCAGGACTGTACAATGACTAAAGAATCTATAAAAGAATGTGATTAAAATATTTTAAAATTATTAAAGTGATATGTCCACACAATTAGCCTCCTTTGATTCATTTCCTCCCAGCTCCTCTGTTCCCATTTTACAAAAAAACCTTTCGAAACAAATTACTTCTCCCAGTCGTTAAGTGACATTATATCCCTAAACAATGTGCTTCTACCACTGTGTCATAATAGGTTGTAAACACACTCTCAGTTTTGTGCTGTGCTAGATGAGAATTTAACAAACTTAACTATGCCATTCCATCTTCCCAATATACTTACATAGCTTTTATTTGTATCTGTATTGATTACCTCTGTAGTTTTATGGAGCATAATATTATTATTATTTTAGTGAAAAATTTTTTCCCCAGCTTTACTAAGGTGTTATTGACCAACAACAATTGTACATAAGTGTACAATTTGATGTTTTTACATATGAATGGTGAAATAATTACCACAATGAAGCTAACTGACATACTTTTCATCTCACATAGTTGCCACTTTCTTATGTATTAATTTGACAAATAATGACTGACATTATTTCTTCTTTCTCCAGTACAGGCAGCATCTTCTGACTTCCTCTCTGTAAGAGGAGCTTAACGGATCTCTCTCCCTGCTCCCTCTTAGTTCTATGCAGTTTTACCTCCCACCTTCTATCATCTGTACTCTTACAGGTTCAAGTTGCACAATATTTATATTTTAATGTGTACCACAATTAAATATTTCACATATCTAAATGTGAGTAACCAAAATTCTATTACTATGGTAAGATTTTAAATTATTAATTATGCTATAATGATGGCGATCACAAAGTCATTTTTTCTTTTCAATTTTCATTCAAAAAATCTTTTTGTAGAGACGGCTATAACCATATGGTCCAGGCTGGTCTTGAACTCCTAGGTTCAAACGGTCCTCCTGCCTTGGCCTTCCAAAATGCTGGGATTACAGGCGTGAGCCACTGTGTCTGGTCAACGTTTTCTGTCGCTATGGATTTTTGTTTACTGAATTTTCTAATTGTAATTTTTCCTGTGCAGATTTTAAGAAAAACATCCCTATATGTTTCTAAATTTTCCATGCAATCAGATGTTCTATTGAGTTTTAAAAATTTTATTTATAGGCCAGGAGCAGTGGCTTATGCCTGTAATCCCAGCGCTCTGGGAAGCCAAGGCAGGAGGACTGCTTGAGGCCAAGAGTTCAAGACCAGTCTGGGCAATATAGTCAGACCCCGTCTCCACAAAAAAAAAAAAAAAAAAAAAGGAAAAGGAAAAAACATTAGCTGGGCATGGTGGTATATGCCTGTAGTCCCAGCTATTTGGGTGGTTGAGGTGGGAAGACTACCTGAGCCCCGAAGTCTGAGGCTGCAGTGAGCTACAACTGCATGTACCACTGTACTCCAGCCTGGGTTACTGAGCGAGACTCCATCTCAGAAAAAAAAAAAAAAAAATTGTAAAACATATAAGACTTCAAAAGGTTATCAAGAGTAATAAAGTAGGTATACATGTACTACCACCAAATGTAAAAAATATATATTATCAATATAGTGAAACCACTGGGTACTTGTCAGTGACTGCCTGTTATTCTCCTTTACAGAAGTAACAACCATTCTATGTTTAATAATTTCAATATATGAATGTATTCTTACTAAAAATAGTATTGTTTTGCATGCTTTCAAATGTTATCGTACGTGCAGATTCTTCTGCAAACCGCTTTTTTTCATTAAACATTACCACTGGTAAGATTCCTCCATGTTGATACGTGGAACTCTAGTTCCTTCCTTTTCAATTATATGGATATACAAAATCCATTCAATCTCTTATTAATGGATATTTAAGTTTTTAAATTTTTAGCTATTATAATGTTGCTATAAACATGACTTCTGTAACACTAAGAGTTTTTATAGGTGTATACATCCTTATGACTAATTAACTGAGATATAAGAATAAACATTTCCAACTTTATTACTGCCAACTGCTTTCTGAAGTACAAATGATACCACTAATACTTTCGCAGGGGAGAAGAGGGCCCATTGCTCCAAATCCTTACCAACACTTGGTATTCTTTTAATTTTTGTCAAGGTAACACGTGAAATGACACTTCACTATATGTTTAATGAATATCCTTGAATATCAATAAGGTTGAATATGTCTTCATATAAGTATTGATCATCTCGGTTTCATTTTCTGAGCATGGCCTCTTCAAGTTTTTGCCCATTTTTCTACTGAGTTGTATTTTTTCTAAGTAATTTAAAATTTCTCGGGAATTGAACAATGAGAACACATGGACACAGGAAGGGGAACATCACACTCTGGGGACTGTTGTGGGGTGGGGGGAGGGGGGTGGGATAGCATTAGGAGATATACCTAATGCTAAATGACGAGTTAATGGGTGCAGCACACCAGCATGGCACATGTATACATAGGTAACTAACCTGCACATTGTGCACATGTACCCTAAAACTTAAAGTATTAAAAAAAAAAAGAATAAAAGAAAAAATAATGAAAAAAAATTTCTTTATAAATATTACCATGGATCCTAATCCTTTATTGGTAATATGCTACAAGTATCTTAATCTGTGAATTATCTTTCATTTTTAAGTACAATTTTAATATAAAGTCTTTACTTTTAGTGTAATTATACATATCAATTTTTTTTTACTGTTTTTGTAAATATGTATGTATATACGTATGCCTGTTTATATGTAGAGATGATGTCTTGCTATGTTGCCCAGGCTGGTCTTGAATTCCTGGGCTCAAGTGATCCTCCTGTCTTGGATTCCCAAAGTATTGGGATTACAGGTGTGAGCCACTGTACCCAGCTGCTTTTGTAAATCTTAAGAATTCACTTTCTACCCAAAAGTCATGAAGTTATTGTCCCACATGTTCTTCTAAAAATCTTAGAACCTTGTTTCTCAAATTTTTATCTTTAATCTACGTGAAACTGGTTTTTGTGTTAGAACTGAGGTGGGGAATACACATACACACACACACACACACACACACACACACACACTTCTCAACATAAATTATGGAAGCATTTTTGCTTCTAATTATCTGACTTACTTTCTATATCATCCATCAAATTTTTATAAACACTGGAGACTGCTGCTTCTGGGTTCTCTTTTCCAACCCATCATCCTATCTATGTCTTGTTATCTTGGAAAATGTCAACATGGCCCTATTGTACTTCTCCCCCTTAATTAATGTATGAGGAAGTTTGATATAAGGCTACAGGGAGCTGTGAAAACTATGGTCAACCAGAAAATGCCTACATCC
Organism: Pan troglodytes; assembly: GCF_028858775.2. Classification (NCBI taxonomy): domain Eukaryota; kingdom Metazoa; phylum Chordata; class Mammalia; order Primates; family Hominidae; genus Pan; species Pan troglodytes. Next base: position 26,935,057 of record NC_072405.2, read on the forward strand.
AGGCAATTCAGTGTTTAAACAGCACTGTGTTGGCCAAGTAAAAGAAATGTTCAGGCTTCACTGTCCCTAGCTTGAGACCTCCAGTTATCTAAATACATGCTACACAGTGACAGACTGTCCCAAGTACACAAAAAATGCAGAATTTAAACATTTTATAAGCATATTTTCTCATCAGAATTGCTTTTAACAATATGCTGCTATTAGTTTGGTATAATCAGATTTTTGTTCCACCAGATACACTGCTATCCTATACTACATCCTTGGTTAAGATGCTTAAGATCAGTGTCTTCATGTATAAAATGAGGACAATAATAATATCTGCTTTATAGGACCAAGATTAAATGTATTAATGCATGAAACGCTTAGGATAAAGCTCTAATATTTAGCAATCATTTAATTATCACTATTGTTATCGTGTAGATCATTTATATTTTGGGTACGTTGTTTCCAGTTTCTTTCTTGATGTCCACAAGTATGTTACATCATATTGAGAAAACTAAGAGCTTATACTGAATTTTGTTTTTTATTGTATCTGACAAAACCCAGAAGATGCCTTTTGTTTTCCAAATTTGACTTTTCAAAGCTTTCCCTTAATGTCAGATTTAATAGGTCTTGGTAAAAATACATACTTCTAAGACAGGTACAACAATTTGTCTCCTGGAGGCAGAATTTCTGAACTGAGCATAACTTTAAAAGGCAAAAAATGAAGAAAACCTCCGAGATTTAAAAATATGGATGCAGTCTAACAAACTGAATGTTTAAAGTTAATTAAAAAAAAGACACCAAATCTTGAGTGAAATAAATGGTCCATTTGAGACAAGTGTATCAGCATTTAAGAGAAAATAACCTTTCCATGCAGCTTTGATTCAAATCTTCACTTATAAAACACTTTTTGTAATATTTGTCATCAGAGCACCTGGCCATGTTTACATTTACATACAAATGTAATATAGGTCTACCTATAGTGACCATGCTTAATCAAAGTAAGTATTTAGAAAATAAGTATCTACTTTTTGTGTCCAAAAAACAGCATTCAGGATTCTCAGAATTATTTGGAGCTCCTATTCCAGGAAAGCTCCACTGTTGTTTTCATTTTTTTCTATGTAGTGTAAATAAAAAGTGATGTGTTTTATAGCAGGTTGTGTAAGTCCTTACTATAAAACATTTCTCTAATTTGTTTATAGTGACCATCTCTCAAAAGAAGAAGTCAAAAACATTCAGAAGCAATTAAGGCATTCTGGTAGATTTCCAAGAAGGAGCAGCAGCCAAATAGTTAGATAAACCTGTTCAACCAGACATGATTGAAAATCCAACAAATGAGGTTGGTGGGGGAGACAGGATTGGACGGGAAGGAAACGAAAGCTTTTCTACATCTCCAAAGATATAACTAAACTGTTTGCTTTTACTTGAATGCTTAGAATTCCTTATTAATTTCATAGTTCAGTAAATATGAGGTCTTAAAGTGGGAAGCAACTGGAAAGACGTTTCTTAACAAAAGGGATCATAAATCAGCTTAGTTCTGCTTATGCCCAAGAAACAGTAACTGCTATAGAAACTGCCCTACTATAATAACTTAAAAAGTCTATGTATGTATATAAAACAAAACTTTTTAGACATTTCAAAACAGAAAACATTGGATTATAATTCTGAAGAGAAAGAAGCAAATGAGTTAAGACTGGCTTACTGCTTAGAGAAAGAGTCTCGGTTCCAACAGTGGAAGAGGGTACCTAAACAGAGCCTGTGAGTCATGATGAGTTGAGGAGGTAAGAAAGGAGTTTAGTGATGCGGAGATCAGAAAGGAGTTTAGTGATGCTGAGAGGGCTAGAATTTGTAGAGCTGCGTAAAACAGAGGGGAGAGTTACAAAAACAGATGGTTCTGAAGACCTGCAGAGGATACTGTGATCTTGGCTGTAGCATCGATCTTAGCACTAGTGAAAGGAAATAATTCAAGGCATGGGAAAAATAAAGTAGTGGGATGGACAATTTCAAGGGCTCACACAGGGCTAAGAAGAGTTTATGTTTTCATCAGCTAGAGTGGATAGACTGTGTAATACATGCCATATTGGAAAGAGGCTGAAGAAGAACAAGAATGCCTTATTAATGGAAATATTTAAATAAGTCCCAGAATAAAGACTGCTCTGGATCCACCAGAACAAAGGGTAAAGGCAAGCGTCTAAAGAATTCAGTTAATCTGCAAGTTACTTACCCGCACACTAGGAGAAAATTCAGTGTTTTTTTTAGATGAATACAACTAAAAGTAGCACCTGAAAAATGGAAAATTCACAATGTCTGGCACTCAAAAATTACAAGGAATGCAAAGAAAAAGGAAAAAAAAAAAAAACAACTATGACTAAAGCCAGCAGAAAAAAAATAATGCAACAGTTCCAGAAACGACAGAAAGGAAGGGAATCAAAGAGAAGAACCTTAAAAAAGCAATTATAAACAGAATAAATATATTCAAGGACATTAGAAAAACATCAACCTGATAAGGAGAGAAATGGAAGATATAAAATAGACACAAGTTGAACTTCAAAGATAAACATGCTGATTATGAAATGAAAAATGAAGTAAATGAAGAATAAAAACTATCAAATAAAGTACTGAAATAACAAAGAGTTAAAAATATTGGAAAGAGCTTCAGGAAACCCTTGGGATAGCACTGACTATCATATAGCAAACAAGTCCCATAACAGGAGTGGAGGCTTTAAGAAATAATGGCTGAAAAAAACATGAACCTATGAATCCAAGAACCCCAATAAACACCAAATAAGGAAAACATAAAGAAAATCACACTAAGGCATCACATAATAAAATTGATGAAAACCAGAGATAGAAAAATCTTGAAAGCATTCATAGTAGCAGAAAAAGCCATCTTGGGTGCAGAGGAACAAAGATAAGAATGATAGGAGACTTTTTTTGTCTGAAATCCTGCAGGGCAGGGAAAAATGAAACATCATCTTTAAGTATTGAAAGGAAAAACAACTTGCCAAAGGATTCTATACCCAGTGAATAAACATTCCTAAAATTAAGGTGAAAATAAAGATATTTTCACACTGATAAAACATGAGAAAAATTCCTGACAGCAGTTATGTGGGGGTAAAAGTAAAAAAAAGGTTTCTGTTTAAAGCAAAAATATTAACAATGAACTACTTTAAGTTTTAGAACACAGAATTAAAATATAGGACAACATCACAAAGGCTAGGAAGAGATAAGGGGAATTAACTTGCTATAAGGGTCTCAAACCATAAATGAAGCAGTACAATTTGAAGGTGAACTGTGACAAATTAAAGATGTATACTGTAAACCTTGCAGCAAACACTAAAATAATTAAAGAAGTACAGCAAACAGGCCAATAGTGACAAAAAACAGAACCACACACAAAAAGTAATCCTACACAAGAAAGGAAAAGACTAGATGGAATAAATAAGAAACCAACAGTAAGATGGCAGATTTAAAGTCAACTATACTAATAACTACTATAAATGTAAATGGTATAGGCACTCTAATTAAAAGACAGATACTGTGATTTACAATAAAAAGCGAGACCCACCAATATTCCATATAATAGAAAGCAATTTTAAAGACACAATCATAAATTAACAATAAAAAGTTAGAAACAAAATTTGTATAGCATGCAAAAACTATGAAGGAAACTAAAGTGGCTATATTAATATTAGACAAAGTAGACTCCAAAATAAGGAATATAACCAGGGGTGTCGGACGTCATTTCATGACAAAGGGGTCAAATCATCAGGAAGACATAATATATATAGGTATAAGGGATGCAAAATGATATAGAAACTTTAGAAATTTCTTAAAAAGTTAAAGATATATTTAGCATATGGTGAAGCAATCTTACTCGTTTACTCCTAGGTAACTTCTGAAAAGAAATGAAAACATATGTACGTGCAAAAACTTATATGTGAATGTCCATAGGGGCTTTATTTATAACAGTTCAAAACTGGAAACAACCAGAATGCTCAGCTGGTGAATCAATAAACTGTGGGATATCCAAATAATGGAATACTTATTAAGCAATAAGAAGAGAGAAACTATTAATTCACACAACACCTAACAATATACATGAATCTGCAAAGAATAACACTAAGTGAATGAAGCCAAACACAAAGCAGTCCCATGATTCCATTTATTGCAATTTTAGAAAAGGCAAAAGTATAGGGCCCAAAGACAGATAATCATCTGTCATAACCGTCATAGGATGGGAGTAATATGAGAAGCAATTACTGCCAAAAGTACAGTTAAACTTTTTTGGGTAATGGAAATGTTATTTATTTTAATTGTGTTGATGATTATATAACTATACATTTTTCAAAACTCAAACTATATACTCTAAATTGGTGAATTTTAGTTTTTGTAAATTATTAGAAATCATGCACATTCTGGATTGTAAGGCTGAATTATCTGCTAACATTAATGTGATTTGGAAACCTTGGGAAATTGAAATGGGGATATCCAGGAAGAGCCTGAGGAATTAAAGGCAGCTGAAACTTCCACGCTCCTCCTGATAGCCCCATGGAAAAACAGAGGTTAAAAGTCCTCCAGTGATAAAGCAACTGACAGGAAAGAAGCCTGGAGATGGGCACGTCTTAACCCATCCATATATTTTCCCTTTGGTTCTGAGGCAGGAACAGAGATAGAAACAAGCAGAGGCAGGTTCCTTTGGAAAGCAGGATGAACTTCCTAACTTGCTACAAAGACAAAAGCCCCATGACACTTAAAACTGCCTTGACCAATCAGAAATTCTCAAGACAGTTAACTAAGGCTTTAAAGGAGATACATTGGCAGAAAAACTTCTAGCCTGGTACAAGGTGTCTGTGATGTCTCAACTGCTAAGCAGTCCTCAGGTTCTGTATCTATATTCACATGTATTAGGCTGCTGAGGGAGAAGAGCTTCTACCCGGAGAATCCTCCAATAGAGGAGGTTTCCTGGGCCACTGGGTCCAGGAAAACAGTGGACAAGGAAAATTTTATCAGTAGAATCTGGGACTTTGGAATAAACTAACCAATTAAGTCAATCCATTGCTAGGAAATGAATCAATGAAAAGATGCTCACATGGGTTAACTGTGCTATATACCTGTCTAGCAGGAAGTAGTAAATACTCCGAATAAGTGATAGCTGTTATACTTCCCCTTTTTGACTTTTCTTGAATTGAAATTATTCTTTTTTTTTTCTCTAGTACTTTATGTGAGGTATGTCAGATACAGTCAACCCTCCATATCTGTGGGTTCTGCAACTGTGTATTCAACCAACGGTGGATGGAAAATATTCCCTCTAAAATTCCGCCTGCATTGAATATGTACTGACTTTTTTCCTTGTCATTATTCCCCAAAGAATACAACATAACAACTATTTACACCGTATTAGATATTATAAGTAATCCAGAGACAGTTTAAAGTATATGGGAGGATATGCATCAGTTATATGCAGATACTATGCCATTTTATATCAGGGACTTGAGTGTCCTTGGATTTTGGTACCTGTCAGAGGCCCTGGAATCAATCCCCTACAGATATTAAGGGACAACGGTATTTTCGTATTTTTCACTTAGCCTACAGATTTCAGTGCCATCCATACCTGACTGAGGGGAATGAACACTATCAACAAATCTTAGCCTTGGAGACAGAAGCTGCAGTTGGGCAGGCATGTTATAGAGAGATGGTATATTTGTGGTTGTAAAAGGAAAACTGCAATGTTTGGCAAAAGCATTATTCAATGTATGAAGAAGGGTGTGTCTGCACACTGGAAAGAAACAAATGGGTATCTATTGCTTTGTGTGCCAAGAACTCCCATTCTCTGAGACCAGTATCTCATTCTCATTGTCATTGCAAGCAAGTGGGGGCTGTCAGTCATAATATTTCATCCTCTCAGTGATACAAGTCAGAATCCTGTCCTAGAACAGACTAAATTAGAAGTTAGGGAAGAAGAACAATCCTCTTTGGTGTCAAAATTAAACACGTGATCTATAGCACTGCTAATAACCATGTATAAAGGACCTCATTCCAAAGAATAATGCTGACACAACAAATCATGCAGAGATAGAAATGGAGAGTACGTCCTGGTGACAATCCATCTTCAGGTGTGCCCTTTTTCTAAGATGGATTCACTTGCTGTCACAACTATATGAGTTCTGATACAATGTTGTGGGATAAAATTAAGCAGTCTAGTAACCTAGTATGTAAGGTGCACAGAAAATATGGTGGATGTACTCTTAAGGAACTTGGGAACATTAAGAAATTTGTTCAGCATTGCTAAGTCCATGTCAAAGCCACCCCACTGCAATGTTTCTCTCCATGTAAGCTAATAGAATATGCTAACATATTAAGAAAAAGGATCCAGCCACAGATAGAAACAGTGGTACTATCCATCTCTTCACCCCAAAGATAATTCTGAGCAAACATGTCACCTTATCTTACTCTGTTCAACTATATCAAATTGCTATTTCACTCTGCAAAGATTATTCTAACTATATAAGCATGCTCTATTCTTCTCAAACTCCAAACACCATCATGTATCACGATAATCATGCCTCACACTTCACAGAAAAATCAGAAGCCATCCAATTAGGCTCCTTCAATTTCCCAAAACTAATTATACTAAGCTCTCCTACATCTCACCTGTCCACCTTCTCAAAGGCCAGTCATTCCACATATGTACTGGATATGAATTCCCTACCTCCATCCTTTGTCTCTGGGACCTTACACCATTAATTTTTCTATGCGTTGCAAATTCAACCTTTCCCTCGACCACCAGAAATGTAAACTTCATGAAGACAGAAACCTTGTCCCTCCTGCTCAACACTGTATTTCTGGTGCCTGGCACAGCAGGTAGTCAGTATTATTTGTTGAAGCCATGACTAAATAAATGAATGGATAGAGAATGAATAAATGGAAAGGAGTTCTCCCTTTCTAAAGTTCTATAATTCTGCTTAGAGAAGAGCAGGTGCCACATTGGATTTTTAATTTAGGGTTAGAGGCTTTATCCAATTTCAAGAATGTGTCTATAGATAAACATAATTTTTTCATCCTTGACTTTCAGATAAATTCCCTTTAAATTTTGAGCATAAAGGATAAAATAAATGAAATAGAAAATGACAACGCATGATACTTACTCTTCTTTCCATCCATATCTGCATGAATTTTCCGAGCCAAGAATCCACTCTTGTACACAGCAGCATTTGGATCATGAGGAATGTCCAAAAATGGGTTAGTAGTACTTCCAATACGACTGATGGTCTTTGGATGTGTTCCATTAGCTTTCTCCTCAGTACTTTCTGAGGGAGACTTTTTTTTCTCTTCATCATCTCTAAAAGGGAGAAAGCACAAAGACTGAGTCAAGCACCTACCATAATATTCAAAGAAAAAAGTAAGTTACTGTAAAAAACTACGTTGTATTCCAATGGTGTATCACTTTTTATAACCACCACCATGATAATGACAGACACCATTTGTTAAATGTATTCTATGTGCCAGGTATTAACGATCATGGCAATATCTTATAAGACTGATATTAATATCCTCTATTACAGATAAGGAAATAGACTCAGTGAGTTTAAATATACAAGGCCACAGATTTAGTGATGAACAGATAATGAAGATATGATCATAAAATCCCTAAAGTCATTGGTCTTTTCACCCTTTACAATGCTTTCATGTTTGTCTTCTTTCAAACAAGTGGGAGTTTATTGGCAGGAATTATGATTTTGACTTATGTATTTCTACAGGGTCTAGCATAGAACTAGGTGTACAGAAAACAGCAAAAGTGTTAGAGTCAGTCCAATGGACAATAGTAAACAATATCCCCCAAATAACCAGGCTAGTCCCTAATATTAAAACCCCAGGCAAAGCTACTATGGATTAGAATGGGGATGCCAGGCACAGTGCTTTGGCATGTGACAGCTGCTACTTTCTCAACCGCCATAAAAATAGTCCCCAGCATCTATTGTTCCCATCTTTATGTCCATGTGTACCCAATGTTTAGCTTCCACTTTTAAGTGAAAATGTGTAGTATTTGGTTTTCTGTTCCTGTATTAATTCGCTTAGAATAATGGCCTTCAGCTGCATCCATGTTGCTGCAAAGGACATGATTTCAACCTTTTTCTATGGTTGCATAGTATTCCACGGTGTGTATGTACCATATTTTCTCTATCCAGTTCACCACTGAAGGGCATCTAGGTTAATTCCATGATTTTGCTACTGTGAATAGGGCTGCAATAAACCTATGAGTGCATGTGTCTTTTTGGTGGAATGATTTGTTTTCCTTTAGGTATATAACCAGTAACAGGATTGCTGATTTGAATGGTAGTTCTTTTTTATGTACTCTAACAAAGTACTTAAAAACTGCTTTCCACAATAGCTGAACTAATTTACATTCCCACCAATGATGTTTAAGTGTTCCCTTTTCTCTGCAGCCCCACTGGCATCTGTTAATTTTTTTGCCTTTTTAATAACAGCCATTCTGACTGGTGTCAGATGTTATCTCATTGTGGTTTTGATTTTGCATTTCTCTGATGATTAGTGACGCCGAGTATTTTTTCATGTTTGTTGGCCATTTGTATATCTTCTTTTGAGAACAGTCTGCTCATGTCCTTTGCCCACTTTTTTAGTAAGGTTATTTACTTTTTTGCTTGTTGAATTGTTTAGGTTCCTTATAGAAGCTGGATATTAGCCAGATTAACAGTTTGCAAATAACCACAATATATTTTAAATATATCACAAAACCAGAAGTGTTTGATAATGACGGTAATCAGAGAAAAACAGCCTTTTTTTTCTCTTTTGGTATTTTATCAGTAATTGTGAGATAAGTGAAAACAAAACTGGACTCTTAGAAGAAATGGATATTTTACTTTTATTTTGAAAGAATTTTAGATTTGTGAAGGACAGGATTCCCCTATGCCCAGCTTCTCCTAATGTTAACATCTTATATATTAATAACTATCATAAAAAATTAACGTAAGTTTAATACAATGAATTAAACTCGGCTTCATTTGGATTTCACTAGTTTACCATTTTTTTCTATTCTAGGATCCTATCCATGATCCCACAGTGCATTCTGTTGTCATGTCTCTTTAGCATCTTCCAGTCTGTAACAGTTCCTCAGTCTCTCCCTGTCCTTTATGACCTTGACACTTTGAACAGTATTGGTCAGTTATCTTGTAGAATATCCTCAGTTTAGGTTTTTCTGATGTTTTCTCATGACTGGATAGAGGTTATGCATTTTTTTGGGGAAAGATTCCATATAGGTGATGCATCTTTCTCAGTGCTTTAGGTCCAGGGGATACAAGTTTTATTACTGGTTAGAATTAACCATGATCAATTGGTTAAGGTAGTATCCCACAGGTTCCTCTACAGTAAAGTTACTATTTAACTTTGTAAGTGTTTTTGGGGAGATATCTTGTAACTATGCAAATATTGTGATTCTCCTTTACCCACTAACTTTATCTGGTAACAATTATTATTACGGTGTTTTAAAGGTTCCCTCATTTATTCTACATTCATTAATTGAAATTCTTCTGTAAGTATGGACACATGGATATTTGTTTTATTCTTTAGGTTATAATCAAATACTATTGTTATTTAATTTGTTGCTTAAATTTTTGCAGCTTTGGCCATTGGGAGTTATAATAAGGTGTGCTCCTATGTCCTGTGAACATGCCTCATCTTCTAAAGTACTTCTTTACTTTCAGGTACCACAGAACGCCTCCAAGCTCATCTTAAATTTTCCTTGTCCTGGCCCTGAAATCAACCACTTCTCCAAGGAGCCTTGGTTCTTCTTACTGGAGAATAGTATTTAGAAACCAAATCTCGGGGCTAGGTGTGCTCATTGCTTTGGGGTCCTCTCAATAGACAAAGCTAGGGAGATATAGTTATGTATCATATAACAATGTGTGGTCAACGATGGACAGCATACAATATACAACCATGGTCTTGTAAAATTATAATGCAGCCAAAAAAAATCCCATTGTCTAATACTTACCATACTATGCTTTTCAGTGTTAGAGTATCCTACTTCTATTTATTAAAAAAAAAGTTAACTGTAAAACAGCCTCAGGCAGGTCTTTCAGTAGGTGTTCCAAAAGAAGGCTTTGCACTATTTACAACACCAAAGACTTGGAACCAACCCAAATGCCCACCAATGATAGACTGGATAAAGAAAATGTGGCACATATACACTATGGAATACTATGGAGTCATAAAAAAGAATGAATTCATGTCCTTTGCAGGGACATGGATGAAGCTGGAAACCATCATTCTCAGCAAACTGACACACGAATAGAAAACCAAACACCACATGTTCTCACTCATAAGTGAAAGTTGAACAATGAGAACATTTGGACACAGGGAGGGGAACATCATACACTGGGGCCTGTTGGGGGTGGGGTGGAGGGCAAGGGGAGGGAGGAGAGCACTAGGAAAAACACCTAATGCACGTGGGGCTTAAAACCTAGATAATGGTTTGATAGGTGCAGCAAACCACTGTGGCACATGTATACCTATGTAACAAACCTGCAGGTTCTGCACATGTATCCCAGAACTTAAAGTAAAATAAAATAAAAAAGGCTTTGTTATCAAAGGAGATGACAGCTTCATGCACGCCCCTGAAGACCTTCCAGTGGGACAATACATGAGGTGAAAGACAGTGACATTGATGATCCTGACCTTGTGTGGCCCTAAGCCAGCGTGTGTATTTGTGTTCTAATTATTTTTATTATTTAAACTCTTAGCCTATAAAGTCCCATGTGTTCTAATTTTTAACGAAAAAGTTTTTAAAAGTAAAAAGGGCAAAATTTCAAAAATAGGAAAACACTTATAAAATAAGGATATAATGTTTTTATACAGCTGTATAATGTGTTTTAAGCTGTTATTACAAAAAACTTAAAAAGCTAAAATAACGAGTTTATGAAGTAAAAAAGTTACAGTATGCTGAAGTTAATTTATAACTGAAGAAAAGGTTTTTAAAAAGAAATTTCCTGTAGCCTAAGTGTACAGTGTTTAGAAAGTCTACAGTACTGTGTAGTAATGTCGTAGGCTTTCAAATCCATTCAACACTCAGTCACTGACCCACCCAGAGCAACTTCCAGTTCTGCAAACTCCATTCATGGTAAAGTGCCCTAAACAGGAATACCATTTACAAAAAATCTTTAATGCCATATTTGTTACTGTTCATTTTTTGATTACTGTTTGTTTTCTGTTTAGATATACAAATACCATTGTGTTACTACTGCCTATAGTATTTGGCACAGTAACAAGCTATAGAGGATTATAGCCTAGGAGCAATAGGCTATACCATATAGTACACATGATGTTCACACAATGATGAATTCGCCCGATGACACAGTTCTCAGAACATATTACAGTTAGGAAGTGATGTATGACTGTATATATAAGTACACTCACATGTATACACACATCTATATTTGTGTATCCATCCAACCATCCCAATTAATTCATATTAACACCACCAAACCTAAGCCAGCACAAGGTTCATTCCAGCCTTCTCCCACTTGCTTATCTGTACATATTCAATAGTGAGAAAACTGGCTCTCATGATCTGCAATATATTGATTTGTTCAATCTCAGTAAACATATAAAAGAGTTCCAAAATTGCTAGCCTACACCCATGTGAGGAACAAATTTATCTACTAGAGTACAGTGTTTGTGTACACTTCTTTTGTCTTACACTGTTTTCCAAAGTTATGGGTGAGCTCTTTTTTTCTCACTCTCATCACAATGGTTAGGTGAAAAACACATTCCTTCGTTATAGTCTGAATTCTACTTTGTGTTTATCATATCCTGACTGATTTTCTTAAAAAATAAGCATTTTTGAAAATGCATTTCTTGTGATGTTCAGATTTAAGGATTTAGATAATGTATAGAGTCATGTACCCACTACAATGCCAAATGGAACAGTCTTATCACCCCCCAAATTCCCTCACACTGTTATTTGGCCAACTCCTCTCTCCCATCGATTCCTGGCAACTGACTTCCATCCCTATAGTTCTGCCTTTTCCAGAATGGCATATAAAATGGTTTCTTGCATTTGGCAAAATGCATTTAAGATTCATCCATATTGTAATGTGAATCGATCGTTTGTTCCCTACCATTGTAAAGTACCATTTCATTTTATGGTTGTGCCAGTTTGTTTATCTATTCATCTACCGAAAGATACTGAGTTGTTTCTAGGTTCTATATTTTATTTTTACAATGAAAAACTATTTGTACCTACAACCAATACCATAATAAAAATATAAAAATACAGTACTGCCAGTCTCTCATAGATCAGAATCAATCTGGAAGAAAGATTTCTGTCCTTCAAATTGATTATTCTATTATCACCATTAAGATTCAGTACTGGGCGCAGCATGGTGGCTCATGCCTGTAATCCCAGCACATTGGGAGGCCGAGGCAGGTAGATCACAAGGTCAGGAGTTCAAGACCAGTCTGGCCAAAATGGGGGCAAAACCCCATCTCTACTAAAAATACAAATATTAGCCCAGTGCAGTGGCAGGTGCCTGTAATCCCAGCTACTTGGGAGGCTGAAGCAGAGAACTGCTTGAACCTGGCAAGTGGAGGTTGCAGTGAGCTAAGATCACGCCACTGCACTCCAGCCTGGGCGACAGAGCAAGATTCCATCTCAAAAAAAAAAAAAAAAAAAAAGACCATGAACAAGACAAGAATGCCCACTCTCACCACTTTTGTTCAACATAGTTTTGGAAGTTTTAGGCTGAGCAATTAGGCAAGAAAAAAAAAAGGAAGTGAAACTGTCTCTGATGCTGACATAATCTTATATATAGAAAAACCGTAAAAACTACCCCTCCCTGACAACTGTTAGAACTGCTAAAGTCAGTAAAGTTTTAGATTAAAAAATCAACACACAAAAAATGAGTAGCATTTTTGTACACTAACTACTCAAAGAATTAAGAAAACAATCCCACTTCCAAAAGCATTAAAAACAAACAAACAAAAAAACAAGTAGGAATAAATTTAAGCAAGGAGGTGAAGATCTGTGTACTGAAAACCATAAAACATTGAAAAATTCACAAATAAATGGAGAAAAAAATCCCCTGTTAAGGAACTGGAAGAATTAATATTGTTAAAATATACCTAGTAACCAAATTCCAATGTCATTTTTTATAGGGATAGAAAAAATACTAAAATTTGTAGGAAACTAGAAACTACTCCAAACAGCCAAAGCAATCTTCAGCAAAAAATCAAAGCTGGAGGCATAGTTTTTTGACTGTAAAATATAAAGTTACTGTAATCAAAACAGCATGATACTGGTATAAAAACAGAAAGCCCAGAAAAAAATCCCAAGTAGCTAAGGTCAACTGGATTTCTGGAAAAGGTTTCAAGAATGTATAATGGGGGAAACTACAGAATCAGGTGCCATGGCATTGACCACTGCCCTTCCGTGGCTTGTGCCAGTCTGAAATCCAAACTATGACACCATCCCCTCTTCGATCGCTACTTTAGGCAAAATAGAAACCAGTCACATGGGCAGCCTACAGACAGGCCAGAATATTGTTATCAAGTCTCACTCTCTTCCTTGCATACCAAGAGAGGGAGTAAGTAATCGGGCTGCTTCCTAACGACTATGCTATACCATGCTGTGGAGGGAGTCGGGTAAGGGCAAATAACATTGCTTTGAAGTTTTCTACTATTTTAAATGTGGCTTTTTTTTTTTTAATTGAGAGTTTGCCTGGTTGCTGTACATCTTTGGTTTTCAGAGCACATGTGAAGTTCTTTCAGATGGTCTTACTTGCTTATGGAATGTTTCCCTAAGAAAACAAGGGCCTGGAGCTTCCTAGTCCACCATTGTGCCCCATTTCCCTTTTATTGCTCTAGTCTTAGTGTTATGGGTTTAATTCAGTCCCCACAAGAGAAATTAAAGTACTAACTTCCAGCATTTAGGAATATGACCTTGTTTGGAAATAAGATGATTAAAGAGTGGGCCCTAATCTAACAATATTGATGTCCTTATTAAAGGAAGAAATCTGGACACAGACACACACATACAGAAGGAAGACCCTGAAGCTACCACAGGCTAGGAGAGAGGCATGGAGGAGACTCCCGGTCATGGCCTTCAGTAGGAAACAACCCTATTTTCACCTTGATCTCAGTGATCAAGAACCATGAGACAATAAATCTGGGTTTTTAAAGCCCATTTGTGGCATTTTGTTATGGCAGCCAAAGGAAATGGATATACTTAGATGCTACCTCACCACAGCTTCAGATTAATTTTATCACTTTTGCAGATGGGAGTGTGCCCTAGAGAAGAAAAACTGGGACAACTGTGTCTCAGTACTTGCTCTTCCATAAACTTCACTGGGATCCTGAATAAGCTGCAGCATCTCTCTAGATCTCAGTCTCCTCATATGTAAAATTTGAAGCTTGCTCTAAGTCAGTAAATACAAGCCATGCAAAGCCTGTCCAGGGAGTGGGAGCCCAGGATGAGTAGAAAGGTCTCTGGAATCCCCATTCACTTTCAAAAAACAGCTCTTGGAAGCAGACTGTGGTCTTGAATCCATTCTAGTTCTAGTATTTCATGATTGTAGAACTCTGTTGATATAGACCAATACAAAACCACAACAAAAGATCAGGATATTCCATGTATCTCCATAGCATTGACCCTAAATGGAAACCTATGCTGCTAAGTTTAGGCTAAATACTGCAAAAAGCCTCTCCCCTATGATATGGAGCAGGTACCCCAAGTTTTACCATGAAAACCCTCCACAACAACAAAACTGCATACATTGTTAAGTGATATGGTTTGGCTGTGTCCCCACCCAAATTTCATCTTGAATTGTAGTTCCTGTAATCCCCATGTGTCATGGGAGGGACCAGTGGGAGGTAACTGAATCATGGGAGCAGTTTCCCCCAGGCTACTCATGTGATATTAAGTTCTCGTGAGATCTGATGGTTTTATAAGGCCCTTCACCTTCACTTGGCTCTCATTCTTCTCCTTCCTGCCACCATGTGAAGAAGGACGTGTTTGCTTCCCCTTCTGCCATAACTGTAAGTTTGCTGAGGCCTTCCCACCTCTGCGGAACTGTGAGTCAATTAAACCTCTTTCCTTTATCAATTACCCAGTCTTGGGCAGTTCTTTATAGCAGCACGAGAATGGACTAATACATTAGTAAGACTGGAGGGAAGATGGCAGAAGAAAGCCCTGTTCTTTCCTCTCTATTTAGGAAGCAGAACTAAGTAGCCCCACTGACCTACCTTTGAGTGTCTCAAAAGAGAAACTCGACACTTGCCCCCACTACTTCTTTGGCATCAGGTAAACCACTCTATCCCTTTTGCCTTACTATGTGGCAAACCCAGTGGGGCAGAGCTCACCTCTGATCCTTTAGTTCTGATTTCACAGCCTGTAATATGGTTAGGCTGGGGAGCTCAGCAGGCTTGGTGGCCACTCAGGTCCCAGTCACATTCTCCAGTATAACTTTCTGCAGGTGCCTTGCACTTTGCATTACACAGCAGAGGCTTGACTTCATTTCACTCAGCTCTCTGCTCTGTGTATACACTCCTCTAGCCAGAACATTACAGAAGGGTAGGGGTTATAAATCAGGTCCCAAAGTCCACCTTGTACCGGCAATCATTACCATGATCCCTGTAATTTAATTTCCTCACCTTACAACCAGCCTAGAAGCTAGATGTTACCAAGTCCCTGCTCTCCTCCAGGAAGTAATGCTTGGGAACTGGTATCCCTGGGCATCAGGGCCAGCTGAGTAGTGATGGGAAGGAGCTCTAAGTTGCCAGGCAGTGTGTGCTAGGCAGTGCTGATATCATGATGATTAAGACCCCTCGAGGGGTTCATGATCCAGTAGGGGAAACAGATACACAAAATATTGGGTAATACATTTTTTATAAAATACTATATGTCTCCACAGAGTTGTGTACAAAGCAGTACAGGATCAGAGAGGAGGGAAGAGTCTGTATCAAATATGCTAAATTATAATGCAAGAAATCCTTGTTGGGTGATAGAAATGGGGTGATAAACTATGGTGGTTATTACACAAGTGTGCAAAGTTACAAACATTGGTGTAGCATAAAATTGGTACACTTAAGTGGGTGAATTTTATGGCATAAAAATTACACCTCAATAAAGCAGTTTAAAAAATAAAGGTGGTGGTTGAATGCAGGGGCAGAACACTAAGGTGGCTCACATCTCAATACTGTGATCAGATGATTGCAGGAAAATAAAGCAAAGAATGAACTTATAAAAAATGTGCTGAGTTATCATGGGGTTTCTATTATACCACATCACATTATACCACGAGGCAGGATGAGTTTAAAATGGATCTTTGTCACTTACCAAAAATAAAAAAGAAAGCATGTAGTTAAATTTTAAAATTCTGCTGAAAATATGAATTACATTCTATTCTCTAAAAATACCTTATTTTGACACAGGAATCCTAAAAGTAAAAAAGAGACTATGCTTTATTAAAAATGTTAGGCTTCATCACTAGCCTTTTAATACCAAGAAAAATGCTGCCAGATATGAGAAAGATGTAGGCTAGTAACTTGGCTTTCTAAATAAAGGATCTGACCATATGTACAATGATTGTAGTATGCTTTCCAAACCAAGACAAACTTAACCAATGGTTAAAAAAGTTTCTCAAAATACACTGGGGTCAAGCCACATGTTAGGTATTCCCAAAAGATCTATTGGAAAATTTTTAAGGGGCAACTAAAAATAACTTCCTTCAGTATTCTTGATCTGGCTAAATTTTCTCACCTTTAAAAAATATACATATATGTATAAATTATAATGTACGAGTATATAAATGCTCAATGAAACAACTACTGTCTAAAATGCTCCTCATATACACATTAAAAATCATTCAGAAACTATATTTATTATATTTCATCTTGTATCATTCCTCATCAAACATCAAGCACTTAGCAATTGATATAGAGGATATAAGATTCTCTATCCTTAGCACACTAAGAAAAATGCTTTCTTTACATCCCAGCCTCCATAATTCTTTGCTCCTCAGTGATTCTAAAAATGCTTTAGGACAAGTAGGCTACTAACATAATCACATTCCATCTGCTCACCAACCTGTCTGCTCTGAATATTCTGAAGATAATGTGAAATGAAGATAACAATATTTGTAAAGTACATAACTTTCATCATATTTAGAAATATTTAAGCTTTTCACAATAAAACCCTTAAAATTTCTAAGTATCCATCTCAATCTCATTATCAAGAGAAATGCCACTTAGACATGAAGCAAACAATGTATTGTCATTTTTAAAAAAAAAATTTGGCCTTTTAAAGCTAAGAACTGGGTGGCAAATCTTTCCAGCTTCCTATACACCTGAGTTCAGCTGAGAAAACAAGTACTTAAATCTTAAGTGTGAGCTCAGATTAAGTATGAGATATGCTTTAGGTTCTTGATAAAATTACATTTCACAGAGCCATATGAGAGAGCTGTCCTAGTCCATTTTGTGTTGCTAAAACAGAATTCCACTGGCTAAGGAGTTTATAACGAATGGCGACTTATTTCTTACAGTTCTGGAGACTGGGAAGTCCAAAGTCAAGGGTCCTGAATCTGATGAGGGACTCCCTTGCTACATCATCCCATTGTGGAAGGTGCAAGGGCAAGAAAGTGTGAGAGAGCAAGAGGGCTGTGAACTTGGTTTTATAAGAAACCCACTCCTGCAGTAACAACCTTAATCCATTCATAGCCCTCATGACCTAAGCACCTCTTATGAAGCCTTGCCTAACGGTTGGGGGACATATTCAAACCATAGTATTCTGTCTGTGGCCTCTGAAATACATTCATTTCATCACAATGACCCCAGTTTTAACTCTTTCTAGCACCAACTCAGAAGTCTGAAGTCCAAACTCTGACCTAAATCAGATATAGGTCAATTTGAGGCATGATTCATCCTTAGGCAAATTTCCCACCAGCTGTGGGCCTGTGAAATCAAACAAGTTATCTACTTCAAATACTATGGTGAGACAGACATAGATGCTCCCATTCCAAAAGGGAGAAATAGGCAAGAAAAAAGAATGAACAAAACCCAACTCCAAAACCAAATAGGGAAAACAACATTAAGACTTAAAGCTGGAGAATAGTTTCCTTTGATGTCCCAAATCCTGAAAACACTGGAATTGGGGTTCGGTCCCCAAGGCCTCAGGCAGCCCCAATCCTATGACTTCCCTGGGCTCAGACCACCCAGCAGCTGTCATGGAATACCCCACATCTTTTGAAATCTAGGTAAAGAAAGCCATGCCTCTACAGCTCTTACATTCTGTGTGCCTGCAGAATTAGCACCACATGGATGCTGCTAAGGTTTATGGCTTGTATTTCCTAGAAGAGTGGGCTAAGCTGTAGCTAGGCCGGCTTACACCACGGCTGGGGTAGCCAAGGAATGCTGTGCCAGAATGTGGGGAGCAGAGAACTGAGGGGGCTCTGGTGGAGAGCACCCTGGGCCCATCCCTTGAAACCATTCTGCCCTCCTACACCTCTGGGACTGTGATGGAATGGGCAGCCTCAAAGATCTCTGAAATGTTTTCAGGGGTCATTCTCCCATTGTCTTGATCTCTTGTATCCATAACAATATCTTTGCAAATGGTTGCTTGGCCACAACTGTGGTTTGCTTTCCCAAACATGCTTTATCATTCTTTGTAAGGCCAGGCTGAACATTTTCAAAATCTTTCTTCTGCTTCTCCTTTAATTATCATTCTATCTTTAAGTCATTCCTCTCATATCTTACTGTATGTGGTTAAAAGTAGCTACTTAGCTGCATCAACATTTTGCTTTGAAATTTATTGCACCAGATATCTTAGCTCCTTGCTCATAAATTCTGCCTTCCCTAAAGCCCTTGGGCAAGAACACAATTCAGCCAAGTTCTCTGTGACTTTATAACAAGGACTGTGTTTACTCCAGTTTCAAATACCTTGTTCTTCATTTCTACCTGAGACCTCATCAAAATGGACTTTACTATGCATGTTTCTACTAACATTCTAATTATGATCACTTAAGTAATGTCTAAGAAGTCCCAGATGGTCCTTAAATTTCTTGTCTTCTCCTGAGCCCTCACCGAACTGCCCACAATGCTCCGTTTGCAGCAATCTAGGCTTTTTCTAGCATTCACTTCATAACTGTCCCAGCTTCTGTGGATTACCCAATTCCAAGGCCCCTTCCACATTTTCAGCTTATTGTTATAGCAACAGCCCTAATTCTCGGTACCAATCTTCTGTCGTAGTCTGTTTTGGGTTGCTATGACAGAATTCCACAAACTGCATAATTTAAAATGAACAGAGATTTATTTCTTACAGTATTGGAGGCTGGAAGTTCAAAGTCAAGTAAGGGGCCTGCATCTGGTGAGGGCCTCCTTGCTGGGGTCTTCTCTAACCCCCACCTGCTCTCTTGTGCTTTGCTGCCCTTCTCCTAGTAAGGCAGAAGGTCAAGAAAGCGCAAGAGAGCAAGTTGGGGATCACAGTTGCTTTTAAAACAAAACTACTCTCACGATAACTAACCCACTCCCTTGATAACATTAATCCACTAATTAGGGCAGAGCCCTTTTCCCTTATGACCTAACAGTCTCTAATTAGGTGTTACCTCCTAACACTGCATTGGGGATTAAGTTTCTAGCACATGAACTCTGGGGACACTCTGACACCATAGCAAGAGTCTTCCTTAATTCTAACCACTGAAAATCTTTTTCCTTTAAATACCCAAATCCAGAAGATTAATCCATGTTCAATACCATTTTTAGCTAACAATTTTTTAAATTAAAAATACTTTACTGTAGAAAACTCTAATAATCAATAGCTAACAAAATTAAGTGATCTCAATTCTTTAGTTCAATATTTCCTTCAAGTTAATGGTCAATTTTTCATAACTATGGCATTTCTGTTTCTTTTCTTACAGTCAGGGTGTCTTTGCTGAATATAAATAGAACAATCAAACCAATAATATCCTTTACATAACCACTATACATATATAGATTTAACCTTAGTTATTCTTCGTATAGATTGTCTTGTAAGTTTGTTATGCTAGTACTAACATTAGCATTATTATTTTACCAAGAGTCCAGCGTGACGCAGTATCTGCCATGTTAGGAATTTGAGTACAGTGAAACAGAGAGCAATGACAATGAGAACATTAAATCTCATTCTAGAATTTCAATGAGGTGTAATGAGTATCTAGAAAAGTCATTTAATTGTATGAGCACCTCAAGTGGAGAACTGAGTTTTATTCCTTCTGTTTCTCCCAACAATAAATGAATGCATTATTCCTTCTTTGTAGTCAAATATCTCGTGCAAATAATTTTATCAGTTTTTCCATGGTGAGTTGTCTCTACCTATGACCCTAAATGCCAAGCTCCCTACCTCTCTCTGCACACACTCAAATTAAATTTTTGGTTATATATTTAAAATATATGTTTTATCTATACCATTGTCCAGCTTAATATTTTACCGAGAGTCCAGTATGATGTAGTTTCTGCTGGTTAGGAATATGAGTATAGTCCCATAGACAGCAATGACACTGAGAATGTTATTCTAGTATTTCAAGAGGCACAATAGCAACTTCTTCTTGCCTTAGTTTTCTTGTTAGTAATGATTGCCAACCTATAGATGGCTACATTGAAGTTTAAAATGAAAATTACTTTCATTTTAAAGTTCCCTCATAAATGTCTTCATCCCAAATAACTTTTTCGAGCAAGAAGGTTTTCCTTCATTAATCTACATCTACTATTAAGAAACACTACTCTGATTAACAATTTTATATATCTAGATTCACTAGGGATTAAGGATATACAGTTATTTAATGTAGTAAGTCATTGCAAAAAAGGAAATTACCATGAGTTGCCTTTTTGAAAGAAAATCAAATAATTTTATATCAAGGTAAAAAATATTTTAACAAAAATTAGGAAGAACTCTTTTCATTAGGATGTAAGTTCAATTCTAAAAACTACACACAAGGAATTCCAACTTTTCTTCATGGCTGATTCTAATGTTGGCAAATAAACAAAATGAAGCATTACAACAAAAAAATGAAAAACTTAAATGAAAGGCAACAAATTATATTAAAAAGTGTAAGGTGGTACAACTAAATCAGTCTAAACTAATAGAAAAACTCTTGGGTGAAAAGAAAACGATTCGTCCTTATGAGATTACCATCTCCCACAGAGAAACAACTGAGATTACATTTTAATTAATATGTATTAATACCTAAAATGAAATGAGAATCAATGCTGAGTTAAGTAAAATATGATAAGGGAATCATATAATGAAAGTAAAAGAGCCCTAGAAGGCTTCTTTACTTGGAAAAAAGTTTTCTGAAGAGTTCACAAAACAAAGAGACTTTGGAAGTAGTTACCAATTTCATATTTAGGCCACTGGGTTGAATGAACAATCAAGGTACCCAGATAAAAAACAGGTACTAGTAATCCCATTGCCTCTATCACCCCCCAAGAATACACACAGAGATGTACATGCACACACTCACACCTTCATGGGCAGTGTTAAACATAATGGCAAAGAAGTGGGAGGAAATCTTTGCAAAGTTTTCTCTACTTCCTAATTTCAGCAAATCAGCCAACAAAGAGGCAGCAGTGATTTCCTGAAAACACCAGTCATGATTTAAATTTGCAACAAGGAAATGAAAAGCCAAACTACAAACTGTTGGTATTTAAAACCACACTTTCTAAAGCTCAGGGCTATCATAACACATGACTGGAAGGACAGAAAGATATCAATGTGCTACCACCTCACCTAATTAGCCAGAACAATTTAATATGTGAGGGCAGATGGGAAATAGTTTCACTTATTAGCAAATACAGCAAATGTTTTAAACTGTTATTGTTATAAAATGAGTTGTAGGGCAATATGAAATTGCAGGAAAGATTATTCCACGATGCAAAGTTGTAAAATGCTTATCCAGAGTTAAAAAGAACAAATGTGCTAAATGACAAGCAAGGCCAATGCTGCTGTAACTAAAACATGGAGGGTGCACAAGTGCAGAGGGAATCCAGAAGTTCATTATTTAAAACTGTTTTTTTTTTTTTTTTTGCTGACTTTATTAAAATGAGCCAATACATGATTTTTTTTTTTTTTTTTAAACCAGGATAAGGGAGTGATATGGTTTGGATCTGTGTCCCCGCTCAAATCTCATGCTGGATTGTAATCCCAAATGTTGAAGGTGGGGCCTGGTGGGAGGTGGCTCGATCATAACAGCATTACCCCTTTAGTACTGTTCTCATGATAGTGAGTGAGTGAGTTAAGTCATCATGAGATCTGGTTGTTTAAAGGTATGGGGCACCTGCCCCCTCTCTCTCTTCCTCTTGCTCTGGCCATGTGAAGTGCCAGCTCCCCCTTCACTTTCTGCTGTGATTTAAAGTTTCCTGAGGCCTCCCCAGAAGCTGAGGAGATGCCAGCACCATGCTTCCTGTGTAGCCTGCAGAACCATCAGCCAATTAAACTTCTTTTTATATAAATTACCCAGTCTCAGGTATCATTTATGGCAGTGCCAGAATAAACGAATTCAGAAAAATGGGTCCCAAGAAGTGGGGCATTGCTATAAAAATACCTGAAAATGTAGCAGCAACTTTGGGAACTGGGTAATGGGCAGAGGTTGGAAGAGTGTGGATGGCTCAGAACATGACAGGAAGATGAGGGAAAGTTTGAGACTTCCTAGAGGCTTCTTAAATTGTTGTGACCAAAATGCTGATAGTGATATGGACAATAAAGTCCAGGCTGTGGAGGTATCAGATGGCAATGAGGAACTTATTGGGAACTAAAGCAAAGTTTATGTTTGTTATGCGTAAGCAAAGAACTTGGAGGCACTGTGCCCTTGCCCTAGGGATCTGTGGAACTTTGAACTTGAGAGTGATGATTTAGGGTATCTGGCAGAAGAAATTTCTAAGCAGCAAAGCATTAAAGAAGTAACCTGGCTGCTTCTAACAAACTATGCTTATATGTGCGAGCAAATAAATGACATAAAACTGGAACTTATATCTAAAAGTTTGGAAAATTTGCAGCCTGGCCATGTGAAAATTTGCAGCAGGCTGAAGAAATTTGCTTTACTAAAAGGCAGGCAAGTGCTGATAGCAAGAAAATGGGGAAAATGCCTCAAAGGCATTTCAGAGACCTTCGCAGCAGCCCCTCCTATCACAGGCCTGGAGGCTTAGGAGAGAAGAATGGTTTCATAGGCCAGGCCCAGGGAAGTTTCACTGCCCTATACTACTCCCTGCATCCCAGCCACTCTAGACAGAGCTGTGGCTAAAAGGGCCAAGGTACAGCTCAAGCTGCCACTCCAGAGAGTGTAAGCCATAAGCCTTGGTGGCTTCCACATGGCGTTAAGCCTATGGGTATGCAGAATGCAAGAGTTAAGGCTTCGGAGCCTTTGCCTAGATGTCAGAGAATGTATGGAAAAGCCTGGATATCCAGGCAGACATCTGCTGCAGGGGTGGAACCCTCTTGGAGAACCTCTACTAGGGGAGTGCAGAAGAGAAACGTGGGGTTGGTGCCCCAACAAAGAGTCCCCAATGGGTCACTGCTTAGTGGAGCTGTGAGAAGAGGGCTACCATCCTCCAAACCCCAGAATGGTAGAGCCCCCAGCAGTTTGCACCCTGCACCTGGAAAAGCCATAGGCACTCAACGCCAGCCCATGAGAGCAACCGCAGGCACTGAACTCTGGAAAAGCCACAGGGGCAGAGCTGCCCAAGGCCTTGGGAGCCCACTCCTCACAACAGTGTGCCCTGACTATAAGAAATGGAGTCAAAGCAGGTTATTATTGGAGCTTTAAGATTTAATGACTGTCCTGCCGGGGTTTCGGACTTGCACAGTGCCTGTAGCCCCTTTCTTTTGGCTGCTTTCTTCCTTTTGGAACAGGAGTATTTAGCCAATGCCTGTACCCCCATTGCATCTTGGGAGTAACTAATTTGTTTTTAATTTTACAGGCTCATAGGCACAAGCGACTAGGCTTGTCTCAGATAAGAGTGAGTTAAGGCTGAAACGAGTTAAGACTTTGAGGGACTGTTGGGAAGGCATGACTGTATTTTGCAATGTGAGAAGGACATGAGATTTTAGAGGGGCCAGGGATGGAATGATATGGTTTGGATCTGTGCTCCCACACAAATCTAATGTTGAATTGTAATCCCCACTGTTGGAGGTGGGATCTGGCGGTAAGTGATTGGATCATGGGGGAAGATTTCCCCCTTTGGTGCCGTTCTCATGGTAGTGAGTAAGTTATTGTGAGATCTGGTTGTTTAAAAGTGTGGCACTTCCACCCCACCCTGCTCTGGCCATGTGAAGTGCTGACTCCCTCTTTGCCTCCTGTCATGACTGAAAGTTTCCTGAGGCTTCCCCAGAAGCTGAGCAGATGCTAGCATCATACTTCCTGTACGGCCTGCAGACTGTGAGCCAATTAAACCTCTTTTGTTTATAAATTACCCAGTCTTAAGTATTGCTTTATAGCAGTGCAAGAACAGACTAAAACAGGGAGATTTCTTACAATTTGTAAACACTGTTGTAGAAAGCAGCAGTAAACATGAAAGTCAAAGGATGAAAGAGAAGAACATTAATTTTCCTAATAGACAATACTGAACTTACTTTATTTTCCTATTTGTGTTAATTGTTGTATTTTCTGAAGATCCTCATGCAGATACATTTTAAACAATTCCAACATAAGATATAAACTCCCATATCCACCTCAACTCACCTCATCCTACGCCATCCCAATCACAAAGAGTAATTACTCATTTTGTTTATCACTTAGACTGGAAATTTTTTAAAGCCAAGAAAAATGCCTCAATGCCTTGTATAGTTTTTTCCTCCCCAAATTATCAGCAGGCTGCATGATGCAAGTAGTTCAACAAATAGATGCTTCACTAATAATGAACAATTGAGCAAAGGAACTTGGAAACGCAAATGGTCATGGTCCTATATGACGTAGCTGAGACCTTCCACAAATCAATTTGACTCACTGCACTCTTCATTACAATTTTTGTATTTTTATCTTTGTACAGTCCTCCCTCTCCCCTCAATCTCAGATTGTGTTCTCATTAGGCAAGGATCTGTGTCTTATTCATATTTGTTATCTAGGGCACAGCACGGGACCAGGCACAGGAGAAGCTGGATAGAGATTGCAGAATAGATGAATAAATAAATGATCCTTGCTACTAACTTAAGGAAAAACTCTAGTAATTCTATGAGCATTTAATGAGACTAGCAAATTGATACACCATTCTCTTAATGTGCACTGTATCAAAGGCTAGCACAGAAACATTCAGACTCAATCTCTGCTCTTCAAAGACTTTATAAGACGGGGTGGCTACAGAGATGCCAGGCAGCATGGTGGTGCCATAGGAGGCCATAACAGCTGGGAAAAATCCTAGCCTTCCCACCATACTGGACTTGGACCTATTGATGAACACTTCTTGACTTAATTTTCCCCATATATAAAGTAACAACAATGGACTACATAAGTACCTTTCAAAAAATTTTTAAAGAACATATACCTTAAAAATATTAAATAGAACCCTATACATACATTCAAAAGAGATATAAGTGGAGCTGTTTTGATCAGTTGAACTAGGCATAATACTTAAGGAAGCAGAACTGGGTCCCCAACAATTTTCAGACACACTCCCAGGTAAGGCCCCAAGGCATCTCCCTGTAACCCAAGGTTACACTGAACCCAGTCAGAAAACCAATGATATAAAAACCTATAAGGTTTATAACAGTTATAACATTCTCCGGTTCTAACATTCAATAATTCTATCGTGATTTCCTCTAAGGTTCTAACATCCACATCAAGATGCCTCCTGCGCAAGTCTTCCATGCATTATCCTACAAACTTTGCAGCATCACCACCTTTCCTTTAACTATTTTCTAAACTACACATTGTAGGGTTATCTTTTAAGAAATGTGGTTCCTTCATTACCATTAACATCCTTTCTATAGCCTTTTATGGAGCCTTCATTACATATAAACACTATGATCAGCAACAGAGGAGATAAAGGGACAAATCCAGACATGTATCATTTCCTTAAAGAGCTTACAATCTAATGGCACGTTACTACAAATAACCATAATGGGGTGTAGAAACTGCTGGTGTCATTAGATAAAGTAAAATGGAAGCTTAAGGCTGAGATCATACTTCTGGTTAGCAAGATCAGAAAAAACTTCAAGAAAACAGATGGAATAGGAGCTGGACTGTGAAGGATGATAGGCTTTGAACATAAAAGGATTATGGGACACAGGTTCCTAGCAGAGGTGACTTCACGAACACTGAATGGAGAACAAAATCAATTATTGGCAGAACGTGAAGGGCCTAATTAAAGTTTTACAGCACATAGGAACTTCACAGAGGTTAAAGTACAGGGAAGACTGGAGACAGAAGGCCTTGTTGAGGAGGCAAACACTATAAATGCCTGAAAAACAAAAGAATGGCAGCAGTGAAGAGGAAAGATGCTGTTTGGAGCCATTTCTGCAGGGGTTCGAAGTGGTGGCGTGGGAGGGTGTCAAAGATGATGTAAAGGCTAAAATCCAGGTAAGCCGGAAACACTGGTGTCATTAACAGAAATGGAGCACACACGACAAGTTTGGAGACAGATGATGAGCGCTAAGTGCCAGCAGAAACATCCTGCAGGAAAATGCAAACACTGAATTGAAACTTGGGAAAGAGGTCAGAGCTGTATATATATAGGAAGAATTTTTACAGAAATGGCAGAAGTTTTAAGAGTGAATTGCAATTGCTGAGGAGGAGACTACATTGGAAGAAGAGAATTCTAAGTGTCCATCTAACACTAAGGGATAATACGAGGAAAATGGGTCAGAGAAAGTCTAGTTAGAGAGGTATGGGAGAAACGGGAGAGCACAGTGTTATAAATAATTATATCCATGTACATATACTTTTATCAAGGAAAAAGCTTAGTGTTTTTTTTTTTTTTTTTGAGACCAAGTCTCACTCTGTCACCCAGGCTGGGGTATAGTGGCACAATCTCAGCTCACTGCAACCTCTGCTTCTTGGGTTCAAGCAATTCTCCTGCCTCAGCCTCCTGAGTAGCTGGGATTACAAGTGCACGCCACCACGCCCAGCTAATTTTTGTATTTTTAGTAGAGATGAAGTTTCACCATGTTGGCCAGGCTGGTCTCGAACTCCTGACCTCAAGTGATCCACGCTCCTCAGCCTCCCAAAGTGTTGGGATTACAGGCGTGAGCCACCGTGCCCAGCTGCTTAGTTCCTTTTCTAAAGGATCACATACACTGATACATGTCAGTGTTCTCAGAATTGTGTTCTAAATAAAAAGCACCAGTTTTAGTAGACGTTAAAAGGTGCTTTAAGATAAAAATAAGATTCAGTGATTTAATAAATTGGGGTATTGGCCATTTATTTCCTACAGAAATTCAAAATGTACATCAGGTTTTTAAATTCAAATTTCTCCTGCAGAAATTCAAGATGTACGTTGATTGAACAGGCTGATAACAGAGAGATCTGTTTAATTTTGTTTGAGCTGGCATTTATTTCAAGACTTAGTTGACCCATAATCCCTTTGTTTTATATCTGCTTGATAGAGCAGTACTTCTTCCACAGGAGGAAACATTGAAATATGGCAAAACTCAGAAATTTACAGAATATTAGAACTAGAAAAAATACTTGTGATCATTTCATCCAATTCCTTCATTTTATAGGTGAAGATAGAAAGTTAATTATATGATAACCACTATAGTGTCTTCTTCTAATTCTTGACAACGTATAAAAATGTAGTCTATGTATATGCATATGAACAAGAGAGAAAAAGGAAAAAAGACAAAAAAAGAAAGAAATTGGGGCTTTGAAAGCTACAGCATCAGGCATCAATTGAATAGCAACTTGCCTTATGTTCAGTGTTTTCAAACATTTCAGTATCATCCTGAAGGTTACATGAGACTCAATAATTGCTCAGTCTTGCAAAAGAGGAAACTGAGGACTACAGGTTAACTTGGTCAGTGAACCAGCTACTACATGAAAAAGCTGTAATTCACAACAAAATTTATCTGACTCTGAAATCCAGGCTTCTGAACAAGATGCTCTGCTAACTTCACAAGAAGAAGCCAGTTACTGGGTAAACTCCCGCCCCTCCACCCTTGGGTAACACGCAAGACATAGCTTTCTTGCATCAAACTCTGACTACCTATAAATGAATAAATAAAATCTGCTGTAACAAATTCAAAAAAAAAAACCTAGATTTACAAAACAGGTCCTCAAGAGTATATGTATTTGTTTTTAAAATAACTTCATAAAAGAATCTTCAATGTATTCTCTTGCCCAGAGTGAATATGATGATGCCATTTTTATTTATTTTCTCTAGACTGCATATTCTGCGTATGTCAGGATGTCCTTTTTGCATTTCATCAAGATTCTTACTATATCCTTCACAAAATTTTCCTATCAAACCCACTTTTGTTCATGAGAAATAAGCCTAAAGAAGAATGATCACCTTTGATAGTAGACCATGAATTCTTAATGATCAGTCTTCCTTGAAATAGCACGCTGCCTTTAAATAAGTCTCATCACGAATATACATACAGACACATAAGCCATACATATATGTATGCAAATATTAAAGTCTTAACTTTTGACTCCCTAACTTGCAATAGGACCATGACTCTACAGTGAGTAGACGCAATTCAAGTGGTGCTGATACTTCAAAAATAAATTCCTGCACATTATATGTAATACATAGTCAACTACTAACCCATGTTCCTCCAACGTGCAGATAACAGAACAAGTTTTATCTCCCAAGTTATGATTCTGTAAACCCGAGTTCATCGTAGAATGCTGTGTTAGGTCACGTGGTAAAACAATACTTATGAATACTTAGTAAAAATAAAAAATAAAATCCACAAAGTTCTAATTACAAAAAACACATTTTGACCTAATATCCTGGTAATGTGATTAAAAATTTCATATTCTTCCATAATAATTTTATAAAAATTAAAATTTTGAACTGCTATATTGATTAGCGAAATTTTAACAACAGTGGTATTGTTCTACGTAGACCTAGGTGTACTTCATCTTTAATAGTATTTCTCAAAGTATGTACCCTGAAACACTATATTTTACTGTCAAAGAGAATCAGGAAACATTACACATTCTATTCCTCTCTTGGGGACTGATAACACACATTGGCATTGGATAAGCTCCTAGAAGTTCTGAGGTTTAAATAAGCTTTATTCAATCCATCATCTCCCAAGCTTGTTCCATTCAGAGAACCTTTTTTTGGTTGCTGTTGTTGTTTTGTGCTTAGTATCTATCAGTGTCCTAGTATGATTAGTATCATAGGAAATAAACCTGAAAAGCCATGATCTATGATGATAGGAAGTAGATAATTAAAATAAGTGGGTGATACCAAAACCATTTGTATTACATTTTGGAATACACGCTATTCATCAGCAGATTTTTCTTTTAGAATGTTACTTTTTAAAAGATAAATTTAAGGCCGGGCGCGGTGGCTCACTCCTGTAATCCCAGCACTTTGGGAGGCCGAGGCAGGCGGATCACGAGGTCAGGAGATCGAGACCATCCTGGCTCACACTGTGAAACCCCGTCTCTACTAAAAATGCAAAAAAAAAAAATTAGCTGGGAGTGGTAGTGGGCACCTGTAGTCCCAGCTACTCAGGAGGCTGAGGCAGGAGAATGGCGTGAACCCAGGAGGCAGAGCTTGCAGTGAGCCGAGATTGCGCCACTGCACTCCAGCCTGGGCGACAAAGCCAGACTCCGCCTCAAAAAAAAAAAAAATTAAAAGATAATTAATTACCTACAGGTACAGCAACCATTTTAAAAGCAGAATAGGAACACACTGAGTACTAAAAAACCACAGGATACTCTGGGTTTACTTGTATAAAACCGAAATAGGTTTTACTTGTATCTGGGTTTACTTGTATAAAGCCAAAGTAGGTAAGACACTTGGTGTAAAATGAGAATTGGCAATGCATATTTAATCCTTCTCTAAGATCACTTCCAAGGCATAAAGACAGTAGGAAAAAAGTGAGTAGTTCATTATTAAAAGGCTGACGTCCAGCACACTTACACTGCCCATTCAAGCTTCTCATTCTTGATTGAGTTGTACAGAGCCTGTAAAGAGAGAAAATGAGATCAAATTATTCTTTCCATTCTGTTCCACATTTTGAATTCAGCAAATGACCAAGTAATTCCTTCATAAAAGGATAGGCACGAAGCCCCCCTTGTCAGTCACCTTGGTTTTAGAAAGGTGAAGAATACATGGGGAGGCAAATGAGCATTGGGTGAACAACGAACGTTTCATGAAACAAAGAGACTTTCACAAAGTTAAAACTGTCTTGTATCAATAAGGCACAGTACTGTACTATGTTTCATTATAGTAAAATATTAGGATGTGATTAAAATTATACTGTGCATGCTATTTCTCATATTGAAAATATGGTCTTGTAGTTTCACTCAGTTGGACAGTGGAGTACTCATACTTTTTTCTTTTCTTCTTTTTTTTCAGACGGAGTCTCACTCCATTGCCCAGGCTGGAGTGCAACGGCACAATCTTGCCTCACTACAACCTCTGCCTCCTGGGTTCAAGTGATTCTCTTGCTTCAGCCTCCCGAGTAGCTGGGATTACAGGCGTGTGCCACCACACCTGGCTAATTTTTGTATTTTTAGTAGAGACGGGGTTTCACCATGTTGGTCAGACTGGTCATGAACTCCTGATCTCAGGTGATCCACCCGCCTCAGCCTCCCAAAGTGCTGGGATTAGAGGCATGAGCCACTGCGCCTGGCTGCTTTTTTTTTTTTCATTAATGAAAGAAATAGAATTGTTTTCATGGCAAATTAAAGAGTAAGATACATGGTAGGGGGACTGAAGCCAGACATGGAAAAGCATCTTAGAATAGTTTTAGAGTTTCGATACCACTGACTTAAACAGTTTTTATTATAAATGTAACATCCCAATTCTGCCTTACAGTTAAGTATTACATTGTGGGTGTGTGTGGTTGTGGCAGATTGGATAAAAAGCTTCTTTAGACCCTTGGTAACAATAATGGTAAAGTCAGCACAAGACTGCCACCCTGATCCTCCCAGCTCTAGCATTACAAAGGTCCTTGTAGTGAGCTTGTTCCACTATACCAACTACCGAGAAACATTTTTTTAAGAGACAGGGTGTTGCTGTGTTGCCCAGGCTGCAGTGCAGTGACTATTCACAATCATGATAATAGTGCACAACAGCCTCAAACTCCAGGGCTCAAGTGATTCTCCTGCCTCAGCTTCCTGAACAGCTGGGACTACAGGCATATGCCACAGTGTCTAGCTTTACCTTTGAATTTTAAGTAAGATGTTATAAGGAACACACAAATGCATTTCTAAGGTACAAAACCACAAGAGCAAATTATATTTAACAAAATAACGGTATGCATAACAATATGATGATGATGTTGGAACATTTTTCCTCAAAGAATGACTTGGATCAATTAGAACTTGAAGGCTTAGCCAAGAGTTCATTTACTCTGAGATAGAAAAAAGGGGGATCACATGTCATCTAACCTCTTGTCTTTCAAACGAGAAAAGGCAGGTTCAGAAAGTTGTCCAAGCAGCACAGCAGAGCGGAACTGCCTTGTATTTCTATCCTTTCACCCTTAACATTGTCTCATTCAAGTGTTTACATGTGTGTAAGCAAACAATACACACCAATAGTGAATTCACTTTTCAGCAAAATACTTCCAAATTCAGTACAAATTTATTTAAGTTGTAGAATTTATATTATTTACGACTCAATAAGTGTATTCTTAGCCAGTATCTTGACAAACTTCATGAAAGTTCTCAATTGTGGCTTTAATAGTCAATTCAACTATTGAAATATTACAGTAGCTAATAAAAACCAGGTCATATTTTATATTTTTCAGGACATGATAGGTATTCTCAAACACAAAACGGATAGAAGATACAATTAAAATATGGAGTATACTGAGGCACAAAGACCATGCTATAAATTGGATATTTGTTTTGAAGAACTCAGGATTACTGAAGAGATCCAATCTATGATATAGTTAATGTATCAGGAGGCTGAACACCTATAGAAGTGCAGAGAGAGTTGAAATCTGGCTCAAATCTCAGGAGGGCTTTCGTTGGATAAACGCCTTTTAAATGAATTATATTACTTGCATGAGCCATTTTGAACCCACAAGTAACAGTGGGCTGAGAAACTACAAATGAAAAGAGACAGATCATTAAAGGTTCTTTAGATGCTACTATCATACTCAATATTACCCAGAGTAATTCACAATGTGGCAAAGATTTTTTAAAAATCTGTTCATAAAGGTAGACAGTTTAAATGACAGCTAAACATCTAAAATTTTTCTAATACATTCATTTCTGTTCTAGCACAAATTTTTTCAAATACTTTTTCCCTCAAGAATATTTTGTTTAAAGAGAAGTAGAATTGTAAATTTAAAAATTCTTGCTATTCAATCAGTCAGATATCTCATGAAGATAATCTATTATAAAGCATCTTGCCGAATTCCACAGACTTACAGTATTGCAGGTCAAGTCCTCTCACTGTGTAAATACCATAGAATAGATTTTTTTTTGTAGCATGCCGAATCCAAACAGTGGGTGTCATCCCTATTCTTTTCAACTGCAAAATTGCAAAGAATTTTCCTTGTTCTTTGTAGTGCTTTATCACAATTCAATATTTTTCTTAATAAAAGGAAGACGCTTTACAAATGCATCCATAACTTAAATACACTCTCAACACAACTTCCCATCTTTTTATCTACTCAGCCTAGTTAAGAAATGAATTCCCTTGATTCTTCTTTATCTCTAGCCTGGCAGTCATTACTTCCTTTCCCGTGTAGCCTAGACGTCATAGTCTCTCACCTCCACCAGTCTAGTTAGTATCTTCGATTTCTTTGTTCTGCTGTTGTTCATGAAAATATTAATAGATACTATACAATTCTTTTTTTTTTTTTTTTTTTGAGGCAGGGTCTTGCTTGGTCACCCGGGCTGGAGTACAGTGGTGCTGTCATAGCTCACTGCAGCCTCAAAATCCTGGGCTCAAGGGATCCTCTTGCCTTAGCCTTCTAAGTAGCTGTGGTTACACCTATATAACTCTTGATCAATCCTACTCTGATTTCTCCATATGAAAATCCTACAGATTAGTTAAGATTTCTTTTACTTTCAAATGTCAAATACCTAAACACTACCTTAAGGGTAAGGAGGCCTAATAATTAATGTAGTCAGATCATAAAAAAGTATGCTGTAGTAGCCTCAGGGATCCAGGAATTTCTCTCTCATCTCAATTCGCCTCTTTCTACCCCAACCATCTGCAGTCCTTGTTTCTCCACTACACAAGAAACACATCCAAAACAAGCAACACCTTTTCACAGCTTGTCTCTCTCAATAGTAACAACAACAAACTAGTTATTTCTCCCAGCTCCACTATGAAAGTTCCCAGGAGAGGTTCAGTTCACCTATCCTTCCCATAGACAGATCTGTGTGGCTAGGAGAAAGTTCTATGACTCGGCCCATCTCTGAAGCCAAGGGGACTAGGGGGTTGTGGGGAGGTGGGTATTAATGAAGGGTAGCACTGACCTAGCCACTAATAATCCTCCTGAACTTCGCAGCCTCCCCAATTTGTATGTGACTAATTCAGCACTACTAGAGAAAATTAAACAATAGAACAAATTAATGCCATTGAATATTCATCAACTCAAACTTCAGCAGGGTCTTCATTCATGAGCCTCTTGCCATCTCCTCTAAAATGCATCTGCACTAGCACCTATTTCTCCTTTCTGATGGTAAGGGAAGAACCAACAAAATGGGATTTCAGAACTGAACTCAGAGATCATGAAACAAAGGTTTCCTTATACGGATGAGGAAATGAAATCCCATGTTAATTAACTTCTCTCCACATTCCATAACTTGTTTTTCACAAACACTGACTCAAGTAAATAACACTTCATGTTTACATCAACTAAGTACATTGTGTCCTCCTAAGACCAAACCTTATAGCATCGTATATGCCTGGCCAAAGTCAGAGCCCAGTTGAAAAGATAATAAGACTTGTGCCTCTCTTAGAATATATTCAAATAATCTGGTAATGTTCTATTCTTAAAAGATGAGCTTTAAAGAGCCACCGTTGCTAGGACACATGCTTGAAGTGCCTTTGTCAGTGAGGATGATGGGCTGGCTGCACTGATCCTATACTCTTAGTCCATTTAGGACCAAAGGCATTTGTCATGAGAATGGCTAAAACTGGAGGCATAGTCTATGGCTGAGAAAAACAACTTATCTCCAGCTATGTGACGGGTTATCTGGCCTAGCCCCGAGAGGGCAGGGTTTGGGGAGAAACAATGCTATGGACTGGTAGTTAGAGCTAAGTGGAGAAAGTTACCACATGGACCTTAATGGGACAGGGCAGCCCACATGAATACATACAGTGAAGCGATAACTCACTGTGGAAGGCTGAAGAATGGCACCCCCAATGTCCAGGTCCCAATCTCTAGAACTTGTGAATGTTACCTTATATGGCAAAAACTTTAAAGATGTGATTAAGTTAAAGAACTTGAGATGGGGAACGTACGTGGGTGGGCTCTAAATGCAATCACAAGTGTCTTTATAGAAGGCAGACGGAGATTTAAGAAAGAAAAGAAGGCATCATGAAGAGGAATATGGAAATTAGAGTAATACACACGTAAGTCAAAGAATGCTGGCGACCACCAGAGGTTAGAAGAGGCGAGGAAGAGACTTTTCCCCTGAACCCTCCAGAGGGTAAAAAGCCCTGTTGACCTCTTGATTTCAGACTTCTGGCCTCTGCAATTGTGAGAATGCATTTCTGTTTTTTAAGACACCAAGTTTGTGGTAATTTGTTTCAGCAGCCCGAGGAAACTAATACTCTAGCGTACTAGAGAATAGCAGATACCTAGCAAAGAATGACGATATACCCTCAGGTGGATTTCAGGAAATAGTTCCAGGGTCAGTCCCTAGGACAAACAGTCTTTCCCCACAGTGGTCTTATCTAAAGATGTGACGGTGCACGCGAAAATCAACCGAGGAATTTTTAAAAACACTGATTATTGTGCCCTGTCCTAGATCTACCACATCAGCTCCTTGGATGAGGAAACTGCGTGAATATTTCTAAATGCTCCACATGTAACTCTGATTGGAAGCCTTGGTTAAAAAATCACTGCTTTGCAAGCTTACCCATCTTTTATCTAACTGCAATTTCTGTAACTTAACCCCAGAGCCAGATCACAACCACACACCTCTCTCGACACTAGCCAGGACAGAATGACTCTTTGAATTTGAAGATCATCATTTTTAAGAATGAGAAAGCAAAGAAAATTGCTTAAATTACAGAGGTAAACATATTCTGGTCTAAATTTACTTTTAAGTCTTTGTTCCTCACTTTTGGTTGCTTCTCAGAGACGATAAAATGCAATTTTATTCAAGGCTTTAGTGCTGTCATTGCCAGCCCACACAGGGCTCTCTGAAGCTTTTCTACATTACCATGCATTGTGTAACTGTGAGTCTCTCTTTCTCTCTCCAACATATTTTGCACAGTTGATGGAATTCGTGTATTTTAGTTCAATCATCACTAAACTCCAATTAATTTTTTTCTCTGCGGTTCCTGAATCATTATGAAAAGTATGGAGGATATCACAGCTTCCAGTTTCAGTGAAACTGACAGTGACCGCAGTGGAATTTGTACTCAGAAAGAATTATGACACCATCCATACCACAATTCCCTCTTTCAAATGCTATGCTGGCTCTCATGCAGATACTTAGATCAAGCAGACTGTTAAGTATAGAATTAAATATGCACCACTCTGGCAGTGTTATCAGAGAAAGAGCATGTTTGAAAAAGACATTGGTTAAAAATTAATGATAAAACCAGTTATTAGATGAATATCAAAATGGTTAGAAAAACTCAAAATACTTTGCAATGGTCTTCAACTTTTATTATCGTCTCTATGCCTTAAAATAATATTGAAAAACTGCACTATCTCTCACTATAGGAAGCTTCTCCAAAACTAGCATTTGGAATTGACTCTTTTTTTGCCCCCTCCCCACCAGTGGAGGTCCTTACACCTTGCGATGTACCAAATAAGGTTATAGGTGAGGGTTATGACTTTTTTTTCTTAAGCGGCAAAGGGCAATTGTTAAGCAGAGATGCAAAAGGAGAAATAGCCTGAAGACTTGACCACAAGAGAATTCACAGGTAGATCCATTTTAGGGAGAAGTACATAGAGAAGATGAGTTTCTGGAAATGGATTCCCTTTAAGCTATTCGTGTTCTCCCATACCCACAGGACAGTTTTCATATGCCCAAGTTTAAAGAGCGCCACATTAGAGAATGTATATTCATAAGCAACCTGGTCAACATTCATCTTTTCAGCTCTTATTTAGGGTAACAGAACATGCTTGAATTTTTTTTTTTTCACTTCTATGGTAAGATGTAGTTTTGAAATTGAGTCAACATGTAAACAGAGCTGAAATCTGTATCTTGGGCAATTAATCTTGTGTTGTGATGTACTTCCAAACCCAGTCACAGTCCCAAAACCACCCAACCATGAATAGATGTCCCAGCACAAATTCGTATTAATGAACACTAGAAAATTAATTTTCAAGCCCTTATCTTATTGAAAGAAAATCTGAAGTATAATTAATATATATAATTCATCATGTAATCATTTTTAAGCACATTCCAGAGGCTAGGGAGGCATTATGCTAGGTACAGATGAATCTGTTCTGTCTTCAGAGGCCTCTTATATAAGGAATACAAAATGTGCTGCTAACCCTGACTGAACTTTACCTAGTGAAGAATTAGTCAGCTAATGGAGTCAACTAATTTTTTTCCTACTTACAATGTGCGAGACACTTTCACACACAGTATCTAATATGTGACATTATGTTATACATATTTTCTTGAGAGAAAAATTTGATAAAAGAGAGAACAGATCCAATCTTATGAGCAAAGAATTTGAAACGGGTGGGTGGGGCACCTGTCACTGACTTGTACATTTAAGACAAATCAATTTACCTGGCCCTCATTTTCTTTACACGCAATAGGAGAGGGCTGCATAAAGTTAGTGTTCTTTGCCCCCTTCCAGATCTACTATTTTACAATTCTACTTGAGAAAGACCTTAGCTATCACCCAGCCAAACTCCCAAACTAGTCCTTTCTTTAGTCTCTGCTCCCTTTTCCTGTGTTCCTCACTAAATATTTTTTGCCATGGTTTTTGATCAATAACATCACTACCTGCTCTCAAATCCCAGGCACAGCTTTTACAGATTAATAAATGCACATTTTAAAATTGCAAATGAACGAACAAGAATAGGAGAGGGAGTGGGAGCTATAGCAAGAAAGCCAGAGAAATGTTATGAGGTGGGGGAAGGGGAGCAATGGGACTCTGAAAGCCTCTTGTCAAATGCACCTTTCTGAGCTACAACAGTTTGAACCACCATTTCTTCATTATTACTGAAGAAAAATAAGGTAGCCAAAGACAATACTAACTAAACACACCTGCCAAAGAATATGGCCAGCATCTCTGGGGATGCACAAAATCAAACCTGAAAGTGAAGGCCGGGCGCAGTGGCTCACAAATGTAATCCCAGCACTTTGGGAGCCTCAGAGGGAGGATCACTTGAGCCCAGGAGTTCGAAACCAGCCTAGCCAACGTGGCGAAACCCAGCCTTTACTAAAAACACAAAAATTAGCCAGGTGTGGTGACACGTGCCTGTAGTCCCAGCTACTTGGAGGCTGAAGCAGGAGGATTGCTTGAACCGGGGAGGTGGAGGTTTTAGTGAGCCAAGATCATGCCACTGCACTCCAGCCTGGGCGTCAGAATGAGACTTTGTCTCAAAAAACCAAAAAGCAAAAAAATAAACCGAATAAAAATGTAATTGCTAATTATCTTTTGTACTAACATAATACTTCAAACTTTTACTAATGTGTGTATGCATTCATTCATTTATTTTGGGGGTGGACTTGATCAATAAGATGTATTCAAACACAGCACATTCCTCCTAAACTACTTTTGCTTCACCTTGAGATTACCTTCTATTGAACTGGCTGTTGTGTCTTAGAGAAAGTGTCTTAACTATGCTAGTATGAATAACACTATTCCAAATGTAAACAAAACATTAAGATTGCTGCTAAGTTCTTTGTAGAGTAAAGGTTTTAAGTATAGGGATACCTCACTGTATTGTGCTTTGCCTCACTGAGCTTCACGTATACTACAATGCTTTACAACTTGAAGGTTTGTGGCTACCCTGTTTTGAGCAAGTCTGTCAGTGCCATTTTTTTCCAGGAGCACAGTTTCACTTTGTATCTCTCTGTCACATTTCGACAATTCTCACAATTCAAATATTTGATTATTATATTTGCTATGGTGATCAGTGATCTTTGATGTTACTACTGTAATTGTTTTGGGGAGCCATGAACCATCTCCATGTAAGATGGTAAACTTACTAAATGTTATGTGTTCTGAGCACTGCACTGACCAGCTGTTCCCTAAGACACAACAATATTGAAATTAGACCAATTAGTAATCCTGCAATGGTCTCTAACTGTTCAAGTAAAAGGAAGAGTTGCATGTCTCTCACTTTAAATCAAAATCTAGAAATGATTAAGCTTAGTGAGGTTAAGGCTAGGCTGAAGGTGAGGTTTCTTGCACCAGTTAACCAAGTTGTAAACGAAAAGAAAAAGTTCTTGAAGAAAATTAAAAGTGTTACTCCAGGGAATACACAAAATATAAGAAAGTGAAACAGATTTATTGCTGATATGGAGAAAGTTTAAATGGTCTGGATAGAAGATTAAACCAGCCACAACAGTCCCTTAAGGCCAAAGCCTAATTCAGAGCAAGGCCCTAACTGTCTTCCACCCTGCAAAAGCTGAGACAAGTGAGAAAGCTGCAGAAGAAAAGTTTGAATGTAACAGATGTCAGTTCATGAGGTTTAAGGAAAGAAGCAGACTCCGTAATATAGAAGTCCAAGGTAAAGCTGCAACCAGTGATGGAGAAGCTGCACCAAGTTATCCAGAAGATCCAGCTAAGATCACTGATGAAGGTGGCTGTACTAAACAATAGATTTTCAGTATATACAAAACAGTGTTTTATTGCAAGATAATGCCATCTAGGACTTTGATTGCTAGGGAGAAGTCAATGCCTGGCTTCAAAGCTTCAAAAGTCAGGCTGACTCTCCTGTTAGGGGAAATGGGGCAATGAAGCTGGTGACTTTAAGCTGAAGCCAATGCTCACGTATCATTCTGAAAATCCTGAGGCCCTTACTCTGCCTTTGCTCTTTAAATGTAACAACAAAGCCAGGATGGCAGCATATCTGTTGACAGGATGGTTTGCTAAATATTTTAAGTCCATTGTCGAGACCTATTGCTCAGAAAAAAGGATTCCTTTCAAAATGTTACTGGTCATTAACAGAGCACCTCGTCACCCAAGAACTCTGATGGAGATGTACAAGGAGATGACTGTTGTTTTCATGCCTGCTAACACAACATCCATTCCGTAGACCATGGATCAAGAAGTAATTTCTACTGCCAAGTCTTATTATTTAAATACATTTCACAAGGCTGTAACTGCCATAGATAGTGATTCCTCTGATGGATATGGGCAAAGTAAACTGAAAACCTTCTAGAAAGGATTCACCATTTTGGATGTCTTCAAGAACATTTGTGATTCATGGGAGGTCAAAACATCAACATCAACAGGAGTTTGGAAGAAGTTGATTCCAACCCTCATGGAATGACTTTGGGGGGTTTGAGACTTCAGCAAAGGAAGTCACTGCAGATGTGGTGGAAACAGTAACACAGCTAGAATTAGAAGTGGAGCCTAAAGATATGACTGCATTGCTGCAATCTCATGGTAAAACATGAACAGATGAGGATTTGTATGGATGAGCAAAGAAAGTAGTTTCTTGAGATGGAAACTACCCCTGGTGAAGATGCTATGAACACTGTTAAAATGACAAAAAGGGATTTAGAATATTAAATAAACATAGTTCATAAAGCAGTAGCAGGGTTTGAGAGGACTGACTGCATTTTTGAATGAAGTTCTACTGTGGGTAAAATGCTAACAAACAGCATCAAATGCTACACAGAAATCTTTCATGAAAGAGTCTACAGCTGGGTGTGGGTGGCGTGCATGCCAATGGTCTCAGCTATTTGAGAGGCTAAGGTGAGAAGATTGTTTGAGCCTGGGAGATCAAGGCTGCAGTGAGCTGTGATCATGCCACTGCACTTCAGCCTGGGTGAGACAGCGAGACCCAGTCTTAAAAAACAAACAAACAAACAAAACTAATGATGCAGCAAGCTTAATTACTGCCTTTTCAGAAATTGCCACAGTCATATCAACCTTCAGCAGCCACCACCCTGATTAGTCAGCAGCCATCAACATCAAGGTGAGACCCTCCATAAGCAAAACGATGACAACTTGCTGAAGGCTCCAATGACACACATAATAAACTACAGTATAGTGTAAACATATCTTTTTTTTTGAGACAGAGTCTTGTGTGTCACCCAGGCTGGACTGCAGTGTGGCAAGATCTCCACTTACTGCAACCTCCGCCTCCTGGGTTCAAGTGATTCTCCTGCCTTAGCCTCCTGAGTAGCTGGGATTATAGGGGCACGCCAATGTGTCCTGTTTATTTTTGTATTTTTAGTAGAGACAGGGTTTCGCCATGTTGGCCAGGCTGGTCTTGAACTCCTGACCTCAGGTGATCCGCCCGCTTTGGCATCCCAAAGTTCTAATTCCACCTCACCCAGCTGTGTAAACATAACTTTTAAATGCACAGGGACACCAAAAAATTCCTGTGGCTTGCTTTATCGCGGTATTTGTTTTATTGCCATGGTCTAGAACTGAACCTGTAGTATCTCTAAGGTCTGCCTGTTGAAAGAATTTTTCCCCTAGTTACAACTGTAAACATCTAATGAACTGGTTAGAACATTAACCCCAAATGCTGGTTCATCATCAAAAAACAAACTATGAGTTACAACTCAAATATCTCGTAACAGATAAGCCAGGAAGGCCAGGGAGAGACTCCGGGGGTTTGGAGAAAGCTCCATGTACAAGGTAAGCTAGCACTCAGCTGTAGCCTGATTTCAACCAAGTGGGAATGTAGCTTCACTACTGCTTTTTTTGTGGGGGGAAGTAGCTAGAAGCACACATTATTCAAGGCTGGCAAATGTTCAAGTATGGCAACAGAGAGAGCAATGTAAACTACCGTGGGTGAGACAAGCACATCCACTATCAAAGAGGACACCAATTTTGAAACAGATTGGAATGCTATTGTGTCCAGAATTGGTGAGTTCTTGGTCTCACTGACTTCCCTCGCAGTCAGTGTTACAGTTCTTAAAGGAGGCGTGTCCGCAGTTTGTTCATTCCTCCCGGTGGGTTCGTGGTCTTGCTGGATGTGTTGGGAGTTTTTTCCTTCTGGTGGATTCGTGGTCTCGCTGGCTTCAGGAGTGAAGCTGCAGACCTTCGCGGTGAGTGTTACAGCTCATAAAGGCAGTGTGGACCCAAAGAGTCAGCAGCAGCAAGATTTATAGCAAAGACCGAGAGAACAAAGCTTCCACAGTATGGAAGGGGACCCCAGCGAGTTGCCACTGGTGGCTCAGGCAGCCTGCTTTTATTCTCTTATCTGGCCCCACCCACATCCTGCTGATTGGTCCATTTTACAGAGAGCCGATTGCTCTGTTTTACAGAGAACTGATTGGTCCATTTTGACAAGGTGCTGACTGGTGCATTTACAATCCCTGAGCTAGATACAAAAGTTCTCCACCTACCCACTAGATTAGCTAGATACAGAGTGCTGATTGGTGTATTTACAAACCCTGAGCTAGACACAAAGTGCTGATT
The DNA here is from genome assembly GCF_028858775.2 of Pan troglodytes. Classification (NCBI taxonomy): domain Eukaryota; kingdom Metazoa; phylum Chordata; class Mammalia; order Primates; family Hominidae; genus Pan; species Pan troglodytes. The sequence goes on from NC_072405.2 coordinate 26,976,913, forward strand.
GGTGCATTTACAAACCTTGAGCTAGACATAGGGTGCTGATTAGTGCATTTACAAACCTTGAGCTAGATACAGAGTGCCGACTGGTGTATTCCCAATCCCTTAGCTAGACATGAAGATTCTCCAAGTCCCCACCAGATTAGCTAGATACAGAGTGCCCACTGGTGCCTCCACAAACCCTGAGGTAGACACAGGGTGCTGATTGGCGTATTTACAATCCCTTAGCTAGACATAAAGATTCTTCAAGTCCCCAACTAGATTTAGGAGCCCAGCTGGCTTCACCCAGTGGATCCTGAACCAGGCGGCAGGCAGAGCTGCCCGCCAGTCCCGCCGTGTGCCTGCACTCCTCAGCCCTTGGGCAGCTGATGGGACCCGGCACTGCGGAGCAGGGGGCGGTACTCGTCAGGGAGGCTCAGGCGGGCAAAGAGCCCATGGCGGGGTGGGGGAGGCTCAGGCATGGCGGGCTGCAGAGCCTCTGAGCCCTGCCCCGCAGGGAGGCAGCTGAAGCCCGGGGAAAATTTGAGTCTAGCGCCGGCAGGCCGGCACTGCTGGGGGACCCGGTGTACCCTCCACACCTGCTGGCCCAGTTACTAAGCCCCTCACTGCCCGAGGCCAGCGGCACCGGCCGGCCGCTCCGAGTGTGGGGCCCGCGGAACCCACACCCACCAAGAAATCGCGCTGGCCCGCAAGCGCCGCGTGCAGCCCGGGTTCCCGCCCAGGCCTCTCCCTCCACACCTCCCAGCAAGCTGAGGGAGCCGGCTCCGGCCTCGGCCAGCCCAGAAAGGGGCTCCCACAGTGCAGCGGCAGGCTGAAGGGCTCCTCAAGCGCGGCCAGAGTGGGCAGCGAGGCCGAGGGGTTGCGGAGAGTGAGCAAGGGCTGCCAGGGCTGCCAGCACGCTGTCACCTCTCACTATGATTAGAAATCGTAGGGAGGAAACACTAAGAATCACTGAACAAACATGGCAAAATTTCCGATTTTTGATTTATAGACAAACTTCTGAATATTTGATGTTTCGCCTGATATTTCTGACGCTGCGATGATGTTCTAGCCATTTCAAATAACTGATCTTCCTCTGATAATAACTACCAATGAGGTCCCACTATGTGATACTGCTAAGAGCCTGACTTTCACTTGATCTCACTGAACTCTCACAGCAACCATATATGAGAGAAGTAGTATTATTCCCACTCTAGAAATGCCACAGCTGATGCCTATAAAGGTTAAGTAGGCTGCCAAGGTCATACAGCAGAGTTGCATATCTTAGACAGGTCTTTCCTAAGCCATAGTCTCTGCTTTTAACTGCCCTAATCACAACACAATATTGTCACCATGTAAGTATATTATTACGTGTACTGTTCACATACACACCTGTGTACATATATACATAAAGTCAGTATTATGTGTATTGTTCACATACACACCTGTGTACATATTACATATTTTACATATAGACAATCAGTAATAAATTTTGAAACTCTGATAAATGTCTTGCCTAGAAATCAGAGTTAATAAAGTTAAAAGCAAACAATGCTATCCATAGTATTACATTTCTTAGCTTTTCGTTTTGTTATATCAGCTTAGGCCTTGTTATTAGTTTATTTAAAAAATAATGTTTTCACAGGGAAAGATATCCATCATCCTAAATTCACAACTAAGAAAACTTATGATCACAGTGCACATGAATTGATGGTTTATAGTTCAAATTCTCCTTTAACACATCACTGACTATTTATAACTTGTCTACTCCATCTCCCTACATAGCCTACCTTGCTTAATGCATCCTCATTGTATTAGTCTATTGTACAATGACCACAACAAATATTTGATTATAACACATGCTGATATATCAAGGGAAATTATTTTTTGTAACTACTAGACACTAATTAGAATGTACTTTTTCTGATACAGTAGTCTCCCGATCCTTGGGGGAATATGTTCCAAGGCTCCCAGTGGAACATGAAACCACGAATGGGACCAAACCCTATATATTGTATGTTTTTTGCCTAGACTTACATGCTTATAAGGTTGAATTTGTAAATTAGGGACAGAAAGAAATTAACAATAACTAATAATAAAATAGAACAATGATAACATATGCCAGCTTCACTACTCTTGCACTTTGCAGCTATTATTAAGTAAAATAAGGGTGACTTGAAGGCAAGAACTGTGATGCTGTGACAGCCAATCTGATAACCAACTTAGCTAGTAAGTGACTGAGGGCAGGGAGCATCCACAGTGGGGAGGCACTGGACAAAAAGGAAGGATTCACGTCCACATGGGATGGCACACGACAGTGAGATTTCATCGCACTATGCAGGATGGCATGAGATTTAAAACTTATGAAATGTTTGTCTCTAAAATTTTCCTTTAAATGTTTTTGGACGATGTTTGATGGCAGTTAAGTGAAACCATGAGTAACTACCTGAAACTGCAGATAAGGGGCGAATAGTGTAACGGTATATAGCATATGGTATAAGTATTAATACAGTAAAGTATTTTATAACAACTAGAAGACTAATTCATGTTTGTAACACTTATAATAGTAAAAATAAATCCCTTAAAACCATTCATTTATTCATTCATATATTCAGTTGAACAGTTATTTATTTAGGCATCGTGAATCCAGTGGTGAACAACAGACACAGAACTTAGATTTGAGTGGGGTGGAAGCAGGTAATAAATAAGAAAAATAACAGATGACGATAATTCTGTCACTTTCTGGTAGGCTACCAGATAATTATTATAAGGTGATTCAAATAAGGTCACTGGAAAGAGTAGCCATACCCTGGATGGTCAGAGAAGGCCTCTGGGCAAGGAAACGTAAGACGTGAGTGACCGGGAGCAGCCACGCACAGGTGTGGGGAACGAGGTAAGCAGCTCCTGGGCACCACTGAACGGGGTGGGTCTGAGAAACCCAGCGAGGCTGGTGCGGCTGGAGCAAATGGGCCCAGCTGTGGTGTGAGCAGGTCCCGAAGGGCTTTTAAACCAGAAAAGTTAGAGGTTTATTCTGTGCTGGCCGGGTGACCACTAGAGGATTTTAAGCGGGAGGGTGACCTGCTGTAATTCATGTTTTTAAAGGGTGGCTCCGCTTCTGTGTGGAGAAAGGATTATAAGAGAAAAAGGGAAACAGCAGCGAGGCAGGTGGAATCTGGGTGAGAGGTGAGGTAAGTTGACTGGGATGAAGGCAGGCAGTGGCGGATTAGGGACGGATCAGGCTGTTTTTCTAAATTACATGAGAAAGGTGGACCATTTTCACATACCTCAAGCACAAATAAAAAACTGGGTACAACGAACAGTTTCAACAGTAGCACCAGAAATGTATCATTATGATATTTAAAGTCATTTAAGCTAAGAAGGAGGTAAATACATTAAGAGATAAAGGAAAGAAGTAAGGTGCAAAACATTGTTACGGTATGTTTCCATTTTGTGGGGGGAAAATGTGTGCGAGTATCTGGGCACGAATAGAACATTTCTGAGGGGATACACACAACCCCACCGACAATGACTGACTCCGGACACAGCAACTCGGGGAGCAGGGTGGGGGGATTTTCAATGTATAATCTTCTGGACAATTTGAATGTTGACCACACAGTGTACACATTGCTTCTTCGATGAAAAATAGAGATGACATTAAATTTTATGCTCCTTGCAGATGAGATCAAGTCTTCCATCTCCCTTTAGTCTCTATAATGCTTCATAAGTTGTTTTAACCACAGCAAGGGTTTCATTTGCTGAGAAGGCAAGGGCTTCAGTGAGGATGATGCTGTATAACACAATTATGATGGGAGGTAGCAAAGGCAGGAAAAAAGAATAATGAACTAGAAAGCTGCAGACCTAGATTCACACCTGTTTCTACGTCCTAGGAAGTAAGTAGGATGACTCCACTTCGCCGATCTAGGAGCTGGAGGTTAGACAGATTGTTGCTTGGTGTAGGTTGAAAGTTACCAGATCAAATGCAAGATGCTCACTTAAATTTGAACTTCAGATAAATAATAACATTTTTAGCATAAGCATGCCCTCCAATTTTACATGAGACACACTAAAAATTGTCTAAAATTAAAATTTACCTGAGTGTTCTGTATTTTTATTTGTGAAATCTGGCAACCCTATGCCAGCCACAACTCTCTTTCCAAGAGGTAATGTAGTTATGATCTGAGTGAATCACTTTCTTTCTTATAAAATGAATTAAAGGTTAACTTCCAAGGTATTCCACAGCAGATTTAACTATTCTTCTTTGGAAGCACCATGATTCCAGAAGCCATTGTGTTCACAGTCATCTCCTGATTTTGTTTTTTTGTTTTTTGTTTTTTTTTTGAGATGGAGTCTCGCTTTGTTGCCCAGGCTGGAGGGCAGTGCGCGATCTCCGCTCACTGCAAGCTCCGCCTCCTGGGTTCACGCCATTCTCCTGCCTCAGCCTCCCGAGTAGCTGGGACTATAGGTGCCCGCCATGACGTCCGGCTAATTTTTTGTATTTTTAGTAGAGATGGGGTTTCACCGTGTTAGCCAGAATGGTCTCGATCTCCTGACCTTGTTATCCGCCCGCCTTGGCCTCCCAAAGTACTGGAATTACAGGCGTGAGCCACTGCGCCAGGCCTGATTTTGTTTTTAACTTTTATACCCTGATCCTCTGAAACTGTAATTTATCAATTTATCAAAAACTTGTCTAGTTTAGACAGCTAAACCATATCAGTGAAAAACATAACCATAACCAGTATTTTCAATAAAGATTCTGGAATGTACTTGATGAAATTTGTTAATGTCCATCTTGTTGGTAAGCCTTAAGTGTTGGAAAGTAGCAAGCATGTACCATAATAAAAAATGCAATTTGAGAACATAGGAAAACATAAATTTAAAGTGACCTTGTAAATATATGCAATATTTTTTAAGTACCCAAGAAAAACGGTCAATTATATTTAATAACTATGGACATGATGAAGTTAACGTGCACAGTTTATTACAAAAAAAATTTGCTGGGTAACAAGCAGAACCCTTTTAAATAAATGGCCTGTAAAAAAAACAATCCCTGGGGGACTTTGACATTTAGAGAGAATGCCAGGCCTGGCATTTGTTCCCTGTCATTTCCATGCATTAGACAAAGCAATGAAGACAAACCAAATGGAAATAGGTTTTATTCAAAACGATCAATACAAACAAATTAAATAATCTCACCCAGTGGATAGCAGGCTTCAAATTTCATAAACAGGAAAATTTGCAAAAGAAATTTTAGGGAGGTAAACAGAATTGCCAGTTTTTCGTTTAGCTAAATGAGAAAATAAATTTTTTAAAGAAACAAAGCACGAACTATTATCAGTATTGTTGCAAAAAAATAAGTTGCATGGACAATCTCAGAAGAGACAACTGTTTCTCAAGAAAGGACCAGCCTTTCACTGATATTTTGCTATAGACTAAAACTGTGACAGCAACTAGCAGCAGAACATGGTCTAGTCTGATAACTGCTAGAGTATAAAGTCTTGGAAGAGATGAAACCTTTTGCTTTTCTTAAAAAGTAGTCTCCATTACCTGGCATTTGTTAAACCCAAAGTTAATTAAGATAAACAAAAGCCATTCTAGTCCCTGGAAATTATTCCAGTCTCGTATGTACCTATATATGCTGTCTACATTCCTTCTGATTCATTAAAAAAAATTTCTCAAGGCAATATATGTATATCATTTATATAATCAAAAATTACTAAAAGGTATGTAATACAAATAATCTTTTAACTTCACCTCTGATTCTTGCTGCTCAAAAGTCACCTCTTTCAATCTCTTTTTGGTTTTTCTATTTTCAATATGATCTATTGACTTTCAACTGCAGAACTCTGGAAAGTGAACATTTATTTAGTTCTCTTAACACACACACCCATCCACACACACACCCACCCACACACACCCTGCCCGTCTCTTTCTTTCCACTCCCATATTAAAATCATACCACAATCACAATTTGCATTTTCATGAATTTTCAGTCCTCATATTATTGTGACTATATAGACATTATTCATGGGGCAGAACACTAGGCTACTTTTCCATTTTTTGTAAGATTTTTGATTTCCCTGGAGTTACTCATCATCTTATTTTGTTGTTGTCTACTAAGTTTTCTGTGAATCTATCTCTATGTCAACTTCACACCCTCCAGCAGGCATTCCTTCGGTGCCATGGTTGGAAGCATGTCTCTTGGCATCGTCTCTGCCCCCACTCCTCTAATCTGGCTGGTTTCTATCTCCGGCACAGCTGTTGTCCCAGGGTTTCCCTTTGCCATTGTCCTGGGGATTCCCTCGCCCCCTCTGCTCTACTGGACACCATGTCTTCTCTTTCACTTCTTCAAGCAACTGAGAAAAAGTACATGAGAAAGTAGAGAGGGAAGAGACGCCCTGCTGTGAAACGTTTATACCTTTCACTGAATCCTGCTATTTTCAACGTGGGGATCTCCCCGTGGGGATCTCCCTGTGGGCCTCGACTGAGCCTAATTTCCTAAGTCCAAAACCTCTGGATTAAACTTATCAGAGAGAAAGAACAGAAAATTGTAGGGTGGGCAGGGGGGCATGCTGGCTCACACCTGTAATCCCAACAATTTGGGAGGCCAAGGCAGGAGGATTGCTTGAGCCCAGCAGTTAAAGACCAACCTGGGAAACAAAACAAGACCCTATCTCTATAAAAAAATTAAAAAATGAGCTGGGCATGGTGGTGTGTGCCTGTGGCTCCTGCTACTCGGGAAGCTGAGGACTTGGGAGGCTTCCTTGAGCCCAGGAAGTGGAGGGTGCAGTGAGCTGTGATCGTGCCACTGCAGTCCAGACTGGATGAAAGAGTGAAACTTGTCTTAAAAAAAAAAAAGAAAATGGTGGGAGGAAGCATATGCGGCTATCAAAGCAGGGGAGGGCATTCAGAAGGTCGACTTGCTAATTTTAGAGGCTTTAAAGGGCTGTCCTCGTTCGACTCACTGCCCTCAGAGGTAGCCAGTGGCCCCCAATTCCTGGGCCTTCCCTGTGTTCTGTGGGGACAGATTGATCTATTTCTTTCTTTACTATTTGGCATCCAGTTTTTTTCTGTGGAACTTAAATAGTGAACACGTCTATCTGGTTTCCATGTTTCAAAGTTTGCTGATGTTTTGAAAAATCCTCTCTCATTCTTTGGGTCCTTGAAGGTCTATGAGTCCTACTGTCATTTTAGTGGAGTTTAGCTGGGTGTAAAGATAAAAGTACATTGTTACCTTAAACTCTAATTTAAGAGTTAAGTTTTTTTGCTATATCTAAATACCACTTAACCACAGTCTAAGAGATCACAGCAGGGGGTGGATGGGGCACAGAAAATCTCCTCAAAACACTGTCCAACCATAGTATGAGTATTCCAAATGGCCTTTTTATTTTACCTGTTTTTAAGAAGATGTATTAAGAAAGAAGTGTGGCCAGATGTGGTGTCTCATGTCTGTGATCCCAGCACTTTGGGAGGCTAAGGTGGGAGAAGCATCTGAGGTGGGGTGTTCAAGACCAGACTGGGCAATATTGTAAGTCCTCTGTCTCTACAAAAAAATTAAAATATTAGCCTGGAGTGGTGACATGTGCCCGTAGTCCTAGTTACTCAGGAAGCTGAGGCATGAGGATTATATGAGGCCAGGATTTCAGGGCTACAGTGAGGTATATTCTTACTACAGCACTCCAGCTTGGGTGACGAAGTGAGACCCTGTCTCCAATATAAAAAAAAAAGCAACAATAAAGAAAAGTGTCATCAATCTATATAAATCTGCTGGACCTTTATCTGTCCCTCGGAGTGACAGTCAAGAGCTGCTTCTCTCAAAGTACTTTCTTGTATCTGTACGTCTAGTTAGGTAGGACCTCAACCCTTTAGATTTACTTATGCTGGGAGATCTTAGAAGAAAACTGTAATGAAAAAGCTCAACAAGGATTCGTTCCCTTGTCATGAGCCACTGGGGCACCAGGATCTAGAGAAGGTCTTACTGCTTCCTGTAAACACCTTGGCCTGCCCCAGTGGATTTCTGAGTAGTAGAGCTGACGCCGACACCACTAAACTGCAGCTGAGTGCAAGAAGGAGATCAGACTGTTTGAGATAGCTTCGTAATCTTATTTATTTACTGGAATCAAACACACACTTGGCTCACCAGATTTGAATGTGGCAATAATGAGTACACTAGTGTTTCCAGTGCCTTGGGGGGCATTTCATGTTGTAAAACTTAACTGCAGGCTACAAACAATGGCATGTCATAAGGGGAGTCAGGCTAGGACTAGAGCCTCAGCCAGCCCGTTCAGAAAAATTTTGACATTAAGCATTTCAAAGAATCTACCTAGAAAAACAAATTCCACTGATATCAGGTGATCTACGTGTCCAAACAGGTACACTAAATGTACCATCGGAACATGGTACAGTGGATTTTAAAAAAAGAAATAAAATCTGCTTGAATGATAGTTAAGGCAAAGCTTAAAAATCTGAATTAAAATTAATGTTAGAAGAGCAACTTCCATCATAAATTAATATCATCAATTAACAAGCAGGAAGCCATCTTGCACAGCTACTCTTGGTCTCTGCTTCACTGTGGATGAGTAAATAAAAAATATTTTCCAAAAATCTCCTATTAGACTCTAAGCTGGATGCAATCCCTAAGCTCTAAGCCAGGCATGATCTAACAACAGGTTGCAGCATAGCTTGTCACCATACATATTCCCACACAGAAGCTCCTTATGGTTAACTTCAGGTTATCATGATGCTACGAAACTCCCTGATCTTCGGCAGTGACTATCTTTAAAATGCAAGTATATATATATATTTTTCTCTTTCAACTCCTATCATTATTGCATAGAGTTTTCTTTTTCCTTTCCCTGGATTCTGAAAAGGATATTACACTAAGCTTGCCAGGAATGACAGCATGGACCAGCATTTTCTCTACAATGTTCAAATACTGCATGGAAGTTCTCAAACACCTGCTTCAGTACACCTTCCCCAGAAGAATGTGTTCAAATACAGTCTACTCATACATGGAGGGGAGCAAGAATGCAGTACGGCCTTGGGAGTTAGAGATGACACAACAGGAGTGGGACGCGGCTTCTCCTTCGTGTATTTTTTTCTTCTTCTCTTCACAAAAACCACGCCTCTACCACCTCACTGATGCTATACCCGCTAACCCTGAGGACTTAGTCACACAAAGAAAACAGCCATTCTCTCTGCTCTCATAATGTTTAAATATGTTCCACTTAGTCCAGAAACTGGCCTTAGGAGATTTAACAGGAAACCAAGACTGTGGAGTGTCCTATCCTGAGTAGGAAATGCCGAACAGTTGATTTATAGCCTTGTTGCTGCTGGCCAGACCAGCGAGGAGCCCATCACTCGAGATAACTATTACAACCAGAGATGCTGACCCGCATACCCTACCCCTCTTTTGTGCTTTGCCCAGCCAAGCCTGTATACTTTAGCCCTGATAACAATATCTGTGCTTTGCCTAATAAGAAAACCTCTACCAGCTTCCCCCTACTGCTTCCTGCAGAGCCAGTCAGAGGACCCTGTGCCTCACCTCCACTGTCTCCCTTGTGTTTGAGCACAAGCCCTGATTTGAAAGCTTCGTCTGGGAAATCTGCTCGGCTCCATGTTAATTTCCATTACATGGGAAGCCAAAGAGTCTGCGGTCTGTAACAGAGACATCCAAACCAAACACATCACCTACACTTTACTCAAGTGAAAATGGGTAAATAGTGATCGTAAAGATCTGCTATTAATTAAATTCAAGGGTCAAGAAATATCACTCTATCAGGAGCATAGTGTGCTCAACATTTACTCCTAAGTAATCATTTGAGCAATCTTAAAAAAGACATTTATTTATATGAAAGTACCAGCAGGATTTGAGAAATTCACAGATACAGAGGAACTAGAGGAAGGAGGGAAATTAAGAGGTGGGCGGCAGGGGGTAGCTCTAACAAACCAACCCAGTAACAAAAACCATTGTCACTTTGCTAGCTTTCCTAACAAAAATAAAACCAGGTCAGCGCAGTGGCTCACGCCTTGAATGCCAGCACTTTTGGAGGCCAAGGAGTTCAGATCACACGAGGCCAGGAATTAAAGACCAGCCTGGCCAACATGGCAAAAACCCATCTCTATTAAAAATAAAAAAAAATAGCTGGGTGTGGTGGTTCATGAGAATTGCCTGAACCCAGGAGGCAGAGGTTACAGTGAGCCCAGGTCAGGCCATTGCACTCTGGCCTAGAAGACAGAGCAATATTGTGTAAGGAGTGAAAGTTTTTATTTTGGGGTAAGTCTGACTCAAGTCATCAACTTAAGGGGAATAAACAGTTATCGATAATGAAAATGATACAGATAATGATAATCTGTAGAACCACGTCCCTGAAGAAGTCAGGTCTCTTTTTAAGATGTCCTTTGGCTAAGGATCACAGTAAAACATTAGAACATGTTGACTGGGCACGGTGGCTTACGCCTGTAATCTCAGCACTGTGGGAGGCGAGGCGGCCAGATCACGAGGTCAGGAGATCAAAACCATCCTGGCTAACACGGTGAAACCCCATCTCTACTAAAAATACAAAAAATTAGCCAGGCGTGGTGGCGGGCGCCTGTAGTCCCAGCTACTCGGGAGGCTGAAGCAGGAGAGTGGCGTGAACCTGGGAGGCGGAGCTTGCAGTGAGCCGAGATCACGCTACTGCACTCCAGCCTGGGCAGCAGAGCGAGACTCTGTCTCAAAAAAAAAACAAAGTAAACAAAAAAAAACCACGAAACATTAGAACATGTTAGTCTGGCAGAATAATTAATACCTGGTGAAAAAGTATAACTTAACATAGGAGAGCCAAGAAAAGAAAAATAGGCTTCTGAAGATAAAATTGTTTTTATCTTTGCACTACCAGATTTACTTTGTTCAACACACCACCTCCCTAATTCCTTCAAATGCCAGGATTAGAACTAGTGCAGGAGGATGTCGACATTTTGACCTAATAGTTTAAGTTGTTTAAAAAAAATTCTCCTTGGGAGCTCATTAGACTGAGGTACCTCTGGCATTTTAAATTTTTACATGAACAAACCAAAGGCCAATGTAAACAGTAAATGGAAACTAGAAAATATACCAATCAGAAACCATCAACTTCTTTTAAAAAATTTACTTTTCTTTCTCTCTGCCTATCATTCTTTCCACCAACTAACTTCCAGCCAATCAAAACTGTTCTCTTCGCCTTGCTTCTGCAAATACTACATAAGAGTTTTCCCACCTGGGCGCGGTGGCTCACGCCTATAATCCCAACGCTTTGGGAGGCCTAAGTGGGCGGATCGCCTGAGGTTGGGAGTTCTAGACCAGCCTGACAAACATGGAGGAACTCCGTCACTATTAAAAATACAAAATTAGCCGGACGTGGTGGCGCATGCCTGTAATCCCAGCTACTTGGGAGGCTGAGGCAGGGGAATCGCTCGAATCTGGGAGGCAGAGGTTGCGGTGAGCCGAGATTGTGCCATTGCACTCCAGCCTGGGCAACAAAAGCGAAACTCCGTCTCAAAAAAAAAAAGTTTTCCTTCTTGCACCTCTCATCAGAGTGCCAGCCCCTTGTGGTTTGGTACAACCCTAATTTATGCATCCCTGAATGTTCAAACTCTTGAAAATGTATATATGCTTGTTTTTCTTTTAATAAAGTCTATTCAGCTAAAGGATGAATTTATGAGGTTAAAAATGTACTCCTTCAACTTAGGAATAACAAAAATATATAAAGACATTTGCAAGAAAATTTTCATATTATGACTAAAAATTTTCTCCATTTTAAAATAGGCAGATATCAATGTCCTGTTTGACCAGAATCTCCTTCCCAGGCTCTAGCCTTAGTCTAAAGAACAAAAGTGGTCTAGGAAGAAATGACAACAATCTGCAAGCCTGCCACCAAAACTTCAGGTCGCAAAGGGCCATTGTAATGATTTCTTCAGGTTTCTTTGTGTATAGCTTTAACTCACAGAGGAAGCAATGATTAGCAGTTATCTAACAATGCGAAGGAAACAGCAAGTGAAGCCTAAGCAGAATGGGGAGAATAGAGTTGACGGTGCCTTTCAACATTATTGCAACACGTTTTTAAAAAGCAATGGATTAGGCACTTAGCAGAGCAGAGGTTTGGAGCAAAGGACTTCCATTTTCCTTTAACACGTTTATGGTTAACATCTCCTAGTACAGGAAGAGGTTTATTCAGAATACATATAAAACTACCTTTGTTAAATCTAGCTCAGTCTTTAAGGTTCCTTCTACAGAGGAAATAACCCCACCAACCTCGGCAAGATTTCTAAAATTAACACTGTTCAGAACCAAGATATCATTTTGTCAAAACCCTGCATTTTAGGGATGAGTCTTGGGGAGGTGAAGTAACTTGTCTAGGTGAACATTGCTACTTAGAAAGCAAAACCAGGGTAGCCCGCCAGGATGCGGCATCCTGACTGAGAAACCAACAGGCCAATGTTTCACTATGCACCAACCAAAGTACCAGTACTTTACTGGAAGTTCTTGAAATTTCGGTGTCACAGAAATTGATTTCTTTGCTATATCACTGAATAAAAGCTTTAAACGGTTCACTTGAATCAACATTATTAACTAGAGAATTCTTGATCTAATCTCTAGCATCATGCTTATTCCTCAAAAAAGGCCTCAAGGATTCAGCCACGCATGTTATATTAATCCACTCATGTGACATTCACATACAACAACATAAAGAAACAACAGTTTGAGATTCCGCCTCATTTAAACGGTATCATGTAGTTTGGCAAGAGATGGGGAAGAAAAGAGTGTTTATCAACATGAACTTTTACAGATTTATGTTTTAAACCGTAAGTTAAAAATTAGTACCAGAATAATTTATATTTGTCAAATATTTAGACTCAGAGGAGGACTGTGGAAATGTCTGGGAGAACTGAGGCTTAAATCAACATTTTCTAATACTGCACATTCCAAATTCTGGAGTACAGTTGGCCCTCCATATCCATGGGTTTTGAAACCCCAAGGGTACCCGAATACCCGGGGCTGATTGCATTCTACTTTTAGGAAACTGTTTCTAAATTAGAAATCAATTAGAATCTAATTGATTCTAAAATGTTACTTCTGTCAAAGGCAGAGCAACCAGCTGGATGTGACAGCAGGAAGGTCTGCACTGCCCCCTCATGGCCAGAAGCCTTGCTAGTAACTCTTCCAATAACAGACACCCAATGAAGAGCTGAGCTCAGTCAGACTTCATTAATTTTAATTATGAATGCCGGTCTCCACGAAACACATGTTCTTCCAAAACATATTCATATTTGCATCCTGCCCATATCATGTGCTTCAGAGGTTGATACAAACATTATTATCGAGAAAAAGACAAAGCCACACTCTCTCTAGAGGAAATGGTAAGATTTAAACACAGAATAAAGAAAAAAAGTCAACACGGAGAAGGGGGTTTTAAAGAAAATAACATCTATAAGCTGAATTTTAGTAGGTTAAATAATATTCTTCAGACGAGGTCAATATGAACCATAAAGTACTGGAAAATTTAATTTTCTTAATTTAAAATAATTAGACCAAGAAAAGCATTTAAGATATCTCACTAAAACTAAAGGCAAAACTTCTAATCCTTTCCACAGTCCTTTAACACTTTTTTTCAAATGAATATGAATAAATCAGAGAACAAGTGAGGACTACAGATAATTAATATTTGAATAAACCATTATGTATTTAATGGCCAAGAAAACAAGCTGGAAACATCAAAGATGAAAGTTTCAAAGAATACAAAACATGTAATTCCAACTCTGACAAGGAGAAGCAATTATTACACCTATTCTAGAAAGAGCCAGAGTTCTAGAAAGATAACATTAAATCCCAGGAGCGAACCACGAGTTAATGGTATCTTATTTTTTACAGGTTGGGAAGATGACATGAGAGGGTGGGGAGAGGTGGCAATGGGGATCTTCTAATCATCAAATTAGACATCCTGCATTTTGGATGAAAGAGTCAGATAATCAAAAATGCTGCTTACATGATTAGCAAGAAGAAATACCAGCTGGGGGCAGTAGCTCGTGCCTATCATCCCAATACTTTGGGAGGCAGAGGTGGAAGGACTGCTTGAGCCCAGGAGTTGGAGACCAACCTGGGCAACATACTGAGACATTGTTTCTGTTTAAAAAAAAAAAAAAGAAGAAGAAGAGGAAGAAGAAACACTGATTTAAGGGCTAAAAAATACTACTAGATACAAGTAAGATCAATGAAAATTCTGATTAAAATTGGAGTAAAACGTGTAACTGTGGATAAAAATGGGAGAAGTGATGCTTAAATCAACATTTTACACATGTCTATTATAGTATAATTAAGTTCAGTAATTTAGGGTACAAGCCTATCGTATTATTCAGTTTATTTCATTTAGGGAATATAAATGGCTAGTCAATGATTAGGGTCACTCTGATAGAATATTCTAGTCTACTGATTTTCTCTTAGCTCTGGTGTTCAATTTTAAGCCACTAGATAATCCTAAAAATATCTCTTGTGAGATATTGGGAGCTTGGCTATATCCTTGAACACATATTCTGGAACTTAGGGACCACATATGCCTCAAAAAAATACTAATGATCTCTTAAAAACCGACTATAATCTTTAAGGTATCATGTGATGGCCTACTGACTACAGTTCTACCAGTGGCCTTTTATACTGTTAACTCCTGCAGTGTTTGCAATATTCAAAAAAAAAAAAAAGTGCTTGGCCTTCTCTTGCACAGATACATATCAAGTAAAAGTACCTGTACTGTGTGACAAACACAGAGGACAGTAGAGAATCTTTTCATTTGGTATCTATGCTGGATTCCAACATTACACTACACAACCATAATTCTGGGTGAACCCACTAATATTACAATGCCTAAATTATCATGAGGATAGGTAGCAGGACTACAACAGAGTTAAGGATGATGAGCTCTTAATTTCCCATAGCCTCTAACTGCATACCATGGGTATACTCCACATTAAAACATCCAAAACAAAATCCAGAGATGTCTCTTAGTGCTCTTATAGAAGCCAATTTTATAGCCATGTTGAGAATTACATACATGCTCACATACATTTATTTAAGAATATGATAAACCATTCTGGTCTATTTCAGCAGGAGACCGCAGTCGTGACACCACAGGTGGTCTCATAACACTTTCAGTAGAAGCCAACACATCCCTATACAGGTCACATTAAAGGACTTTGAAGACACGTTTCTCTCTAAAGATAAAGCTTTTTAAAAAAACAGTGAGGAGTAAAAAGCCAGATTTGAAGACTTACTGGAGCCAGGCAATTTGCTAATGATGGAGGGGGTCAGACTCCACTATGTCATAATGTAAGGGGGTGAATAGGAAGCCAACATATTTCTTAAAGTCACACTAAGGTATTTTGCTACCTGTCCCCTGCCATATTTTGAGGGGAACCTGTTAATGCCAAAGTCTTTCAATAATGTTATGTCACACAGGGATGGGGAGGTAGCAGAGGAGGAGGGCAGTGGGGAGTGGTGGGAGGGTGAAGAAAGCCTGATGTCACTCTCAGTGGGTCTGGATATAACCCCGAGAAGGCTGAAATGACACTGAGATCCACCTCCTGACGCTCTCTCTGCACATTATCAAGCCCATGAATCTCCGTTATAATCATCTCCATCTCCAGCCCTGGAGTTCTGTGATCCTATGATTCTATTATTCCATTTTTAAACCTGTGGAGTGGGAGTGTTTCTGAGTACCCTGCTCACACAGATGGTGGTGGGAAGAATCTCAAGAATATGTTGCATGTAGTAAATGCCCACTTCACTACGTAATCACTCCCTTCACATTTCACACGAACAAAGATTATATTATCTTCAAGACAGCTGCAAAAACACGAGTGGTTTCATGGCAGCATAGCATCAGCACATATATGTGTAAGGAACATGAAAGAAGAAATTTCTCTTCATTACATATGCCTGGGGCTAACCACGCTAAAGCTGACATTAATGTAGTATAATAGGACCAGGTCATACTTGTACATCAGCTCCACAGACTAGGGGCTTGGGGGAGACCAGAGGAGGAAAGGAAAAAGGAACTAACTGAAAGATAAAATCATACACAATATCTCTGTATTCCTGATGTTCTAAAAATACTCTGCACTGAAAAATCATTTGTCAAGGCAACCTTTCTGAGACCAAAAACAAGATCGATGTGCCAAACAACAGTTTCCCACAGTCATCTCATTTTGAGCACGGCTGTCGCCCATCTCTTCCACAAACTGGCTCTTTACAAAACTGACCCACGCCACAGCATCTTTGTATCTGGAGTTCAGGTCCCATCCCTTTCACCTGATCGCACCTGATTCTCTTAGAACCATTTTATACTCCTCGTTACTTTCTCAGTCTATCACTGTACATTAGACACTGCCAGACTATCCAATTCTGTTGCCCTGCCACACAGCTGTCAATAAGGTTCAATGTGGTATTTCTTTACCTTGTTCTCCTTAGCAGAAAACTCTGAGGAGTTGGAAATTTTCATGGACTTTGACCTGTGAGACTGCCGCCGGATAGAATCCTCCCGGGAGTATTTCACGGAACCTGAGGTCCTCACCCGTACCTTGCTGGCACTCTGGACACTATTCACGCCAATCATTTTCGAAGGTCAACTAAAGAAGGGGTTTAGAGAAATAAAAAGGCACTTTCCAACCGTTCCAAGGCTCTCACGCTGGAGGAACTCTGCGGGGTTGTGCCTGAGCAGCTCCTGAGCGCCGTGATCCGCGTTAGCTTAAGAAGCACCAGGCTGCCTCCCCCAGCATCTTCAACTACCCTGTTTGCAGCGAGTCTGATTGTTCCAGGCACAGCTCACGTCACTGGCTGCAAAGAGGAAAAAAATGCAATCCACCCCTGCTACTCGTCTCTCTTTTCCACACACACACACACACACACACACACACACACACACACACACACCATCATATTCACACACTGGAACGAATGGCAATTGGCCAGGCAAGCAATTCATTAACATTCCAAAAAGCAACACTATTTCTCTTGTGATATTTGTGAAGTAAGCTCATTAATGTCAACAACCAAATAGAGATACCACAAATAAAAGTCTCAAGTAATCTCCAAGGCACCATGTGGGGTGGGAACGCAGCTGAATTTCCAAAAGGAAGAAAAAAAATATGGATGGACGTCAAAAGGCTCAATTAATTACAGGCTAGTGAAACGATGCGAGACACAAAGGCATCTCAATGATCAATAATTTTCCTTTCTTTCCCGTTTCAGGCCACACACTGTTTGACAGCAATTCAAATTATGTTGCCATTCTGAAGAATTACATGTTTCTTATGACCTTAGACTACGACAGCCAGATATTTCAAGAGGAATTATGTCAGTGTGTACGGCAAATCCAGAATAAAGATGTTCTGTTACCTCTCTAGGAGACTGAGAAAATGACTGGGGGGTTAGCACAGGTTAACTTTCAATATGGCACAGAGTGAGACCAATAAAGCTAACTCCGGGCAACAAGCAGCAAGCAGCTTTTCCAAAAGCCATCAACGTTCTGTCAGTGTACACAGCAATGTGCAAGCCTCTGAGTACGAATCACAAACTGGAGATTACTAGAAAACAAGACCATTTTAGCTCCTAACATATGAAGTGAGTTTTGAGCATACTACTCAGGATTGCGATGTCTCACTATCTGGCATCCCAGGGACAGAGGCTCAGCCACATAAGCGTGTTCTCCAGATAAAGGAGGCTTTCGTGTTAATATAAATAACAAAACTTAAACACTGTTTACAAAGACCACTCTGGGAAAAAAGTCAGCCTCAATCCATCCCACCCCTCAGATTTAAACTTTTCCTTTACAACTCAAGAATGTATACACTTTTTTTT
This sequence comes from Pan troglodytes, assembly GCF_028858775.2. Classification (NCBI taxonomy): domain Eukaryota; kingdom Metazoa; phylum Chordata; class Mammalia; order Primates; family Hominidae; genus Pan; species Pan troglodytes. The sequence goes on from NC_072405.2 coordinate 26,994,749, forward strand.
ACAATGTACCAATGTTCAAATTTTGCAACGCACTGGTGTTCTTGAGCATTATTTGAGATAATTAATTTTTTAAAAAATGGTTTAAAGTAATTCTTAAACTTTAATTACTAAAGTTATGTTTTAATGTTAGGTAACTGTTTCCCTCTACTGTCAACAGGCCCAGCAGAGGGTGATGTTTGACCCTTGGGTTTTGTTGCATCCTCATGACAGGGGCTTTCTTCCTATATCCTTTACATTTTTTTTTAAACCTTTCATCTCCTATTTTTAAAGCACTTAGTGCTTCTACTGTGCTATAAAGAAGACGAAGACATTAATATTGGTAAAATGTTACCATCTAAAATAATAATAGATTATTTTTGGAATAGGTTTTGGAAGATCTTGGGGACTCTCCTGTCCTTTGAGGTACATTTTCCTCTCTTCTTAGGAAACTGAAGCTACTAAATAACTGTTTCTCAGAATTAAGAAAAATTCTGTAAAGTTACTATTTTACAAAGCATATTCCAAAGACATAAAAAGTGGTGTACTACAGCAGTAAAATAAAATCGATCATTTGGAAGAGACCTAGTTCTAACTTAAGCAGACGATGAGTCTACAGGTAAAGATCTCCAGTTAACAAAAGTAAGCTTGAGGTGGAACCCAGTAAGAAACTAATACCATAATAAAGATAAAAATTCAAAATGTCCCGTGTAAAAGACATGAGCGCCTGCCTCTGTGTGGGGATAAAGACAGAGCACGGGCTTAAAAGAAACATGCCCTTTGGATATTTGTCAGTCATCATAATGAGGAGTTATAAACTATCTCCTGATGAACTTTTTCTCCACCAAAATGGTTAGATTAAAAAACAAACAAACAAACAACAACAACAACAACAAAAACTAAAACCACATGCTAGGATGTACAGAAATGGAATCTGATACACGTCATTTCTGGGAGGTTTAGCAGAAGGACGCCATCTTTACCCAAAGACTGCCCAATTGACGTTACTCCTGTACTGTCTCCACTAATAACCACTTTCATCGATCTGTTTAACACCTAATACTTTACAGAAGCCACTTGTTCTCTTGTTTTCACTCTCAACTTGACAATTCTGCGAAGTGGGTTGAGGTAATATTGCAATCCCCACTTTACTGATGAGGACGCTATCACAGAGCCAGCATGCAGATTCTCGCATGAAGTATACCAGGAACCACGCTGTGTCCCTCACACTATAGCTGTCTGCATTGCCCTGTCCTTTTTAAACCTGCCATGAGCTTTTCTGCAAGTCAGGGAGAGAAAGTTTTCTTCTGCTCCTGCCTTTTACTTTCTGTTGCAGAACACGTATTTCTATGTGGACAGAGTGAAGAGAACTCCTACAATGCTGCTAGCAGTCTCACAGCAGATGATCCCTGCGACATATCTGAGTATGTCTCAAGAGGTACCTGAAAAAGCTGGCCAGACCTCAGCATCCAGGGGCCCTTGATGCTCAGGCCTCATCCTACTGACCTAAACTTAATCCCAACCGCTTCTCACTCTTCCTATCTTTGTCAGTCAGGCCTGACTCTTCATTCCAGGTGAGTGCGTGGCACTTTAGCTTCCACTCAGCCCATGCATGGAAGGCAAGCTTGCCTCCTTTCTGAAGCTTTCCCGAATGACCCTACATCTGCTATCATCGTGTCTGGAACTCTGTTGCCCCATCCTGATTCACTACTAAGCTGGCTTCTCCTCATTCAGCAGTCAGCTCAGTATCTTTTTCCAAAAGGACCTTCTGTGACCATCCTTCCTTAAACAGCAGCCCAGCTCCACCCCAGTCATTCATTTGCCACCAAAACCCCTACTTCTGTGACTTCAGGGCACTCATAGCTGTTTGAAATTACCTGCATCTCAGAGGCCAAAACAGAACCTGGTGAAGAGCAGGAGCTCAATGACCAGCTGTCAAATAAAGGAACTACTTTAAATATACAAGTTTCCCTTCTCTATCGGCTCTCACGTCATTCAACTTTCTTTTAAAGAAAATTTAGGACGGGTGCAGTGGCTCACTCCTGTAATCCCAGCACTTTGGGAGGCCAAGGCGGGCGGATCACATGAGTCCAAGAGTTCAAGACCAACCTGGGCAAAACAGTGAAAAACCCATCTCTACAAATAATACAAAAAATTAGCCGGGCATAATGATGAGCACCTGTGGTCCTGACTACTTGAGAGGCTGGGGTGGGAGGATCACCTGAGCCCAGGAGGTCGAGGTTGCAGTGAGCTGTGATCATACAACTGCACTCCAGCTTGGGAGACACAGTGAGATCCTGTCTCAAAAAAAGAAAATTTAGCAGTTTTTTTTTTTTCTGAAAAAATGAATACAATAAATACGAAATGATTTCCCCCCTAACTATACAAAAAAGTATGCAGTGAAATTTGTTTCCTTCCCATACCATTTTCCTGTTCAGTCCCTCTGCCCAGAAACAAGAACTGTTCCCAGTTTCCTATGCATCCTTCCAGAGATAATAAGCCATCGACGTGTGTGTGTCCGCGCGCGTGTGTGTGTTTGGGTTTGTGTGTGTGCGCTTGCCCATCCCTTTTCTTCTCATGGACTATAAATGGAAGCATGATATATATTTTTGCTATTTTTTTTTTTAAGATGGAGTCTCGCTCCATCGCCCAGGCTGGAGTACAGTGGCATGATCTTGGCTCACTGTAACCTCCGCCTCCCGGGTTCAAGCAATTCTCCCTGCCTCAGCCTCTGGAGTAGCTGGGATTACAGGCACCTGCCACCATGCCTGGGTAATTTTTGTATTTTTTAGTAAAGATGGGGTTTTGCCATGTTGGCCAGGCTGGTCTTGAACTCCTAACCTCAGGTAATCCACCCTCCTCTGCCTCCCAAAGTGCTGGGATTACAGATGTGAGCCACTACGCTTGGTCTATTTTTGCTATTTTTATTTATATTTTAGAGATAGGGTCCTGTTCTGTCGCTCAGGCTGGAGTGTAGTGATGCCATCATAGCTCACTGCAGCTATGAGCAAAGATCCTGGACTCAAGTGATCCTCATGCCTGAGCCTCCTGAGTAGCTAGGACTACAGGCATGCACCTGGCACGATCACATCAGGCTGTTTGTTTGTTTGTTTGTTTTGGTAGAAATAAGGTCTTGCTATGCTGTCCAGGCTAGTCTCAAACTCCTGGTCTCAAGTGATACTCCTGCCTCGGCCTCTCAAAGTGCTGGGATTATGGGCGTGAGCCACTGTGCCTGGCCTTCTTAATATTTCTTGCTCTTTTAACCCTTATCAAAATCCTGTTACATTATCACATACAAAGCCACCTTACTCTTGTTAATAGCAGCATAGTATTCTAGCATGTGAATGTATCATATTGTATCAGGGTCTTATTATTGAACATTTAGTCTGCAATCTTTTGCTACAATAATGATGCAGTGAATAATACGCCTGCAATGTATCATCACATCCTAACGTTGAAACAATATAGTTTTCCAATTGTTTTCTGAACAAGTCTTATTTTCTTCATCTGACATTATTTCTTATCACCCACAATCATGGTGTTAGGTACATATGGGGTTCACAACTAGATTCAATATGAAATAATCACTTCAAAGACGTGTTGGATGACCCTGTCCTGCCCCATCTGGCTCTGAGGCCTTGACCATTTATAGACATGAGCCAGCCTGTACAGAGACAGCCGAGCCAGCTTGCTATAAAATAAAAGCAGGCTTCCTGGAGAGAAGCAGCTGTTTAAAGGTACAAAATAACTTTCCACAAAAGCTTTAACAGAAAGTGAAGGTGACTTCCATAACAAATCAAAATAGCAGGAGACATTTAATGAAGCAAACTAATTAAGCGGAAGGCTGGAAACTGGTGCTTCACCTTCTGATGCTTTCTCTAAGGACACCGTTTGGTAGATAAGCCCTAAAAGGCTTCTAACAAGGGACCTAGTTAATGGTCATCAGAAAAACTCAACCTCTCAAAAGAGTACCAGAGAAATGAACTCAATACACTTCTTTGCTGTGTCTACTAGGTACCAGATGCTGGGGACACACAACGCTGATACCATCAGGCCCCTAACTTTGAGCAGCTCACATTCAGTCGGGGGTAGGAGGTAGAGAGAACAAGAAATTCTGTTGCCATAATTATAATGATGAATATCTTCGGAGTATCAATGAACTGAAAGGCTTTCAGATCCCAAGTGAAATCAACAGGAGAGTATCAAACGGCACCCAGGCAGACACTTCCCTCTTTGCTAAGAAAATCTCACAGAACCATTAGTAGAAGGAGCTGAAGACTGAGGTATGAACTCTGGAGAAAAGCTAAAGTGGAAATGAATTATAAATACCAATTGTCTAGAGGTACAATTAGCAGGATACCAAGAAGGACTGGGGAGGGAAGAGAGGCATGAGGTGTCAAGAGGAACTCAGCCTCAGCTTATTTTCAGAACAGAATGGCGGTTGTAACACTCAGTTAATTCAAAAGGCTCTCATGACTTTCCCTAAGTTCGTCACATTACATTTGCTTGTACTGAAACAGAGTAAAGTGACAGAGGCTGATTTGGGAGTGACAGCGCAGGGGCTTGCCAAGATTTTCTGTCCATGTTTGTCACGTGGCCCAACATATTCAAGAGGCCAGTGCTGCTGTTATAAAGATGCTAATGATTAATTGTTTCCTAGACCATTCATTTGGACTTATTATTAGAGCTGGGAGAGGCCTCAGAAAGAATCATCTTCAATCTCTTCATTCTATAGACGACTCCTGAGACACAGAAACAAAGTGACTTGTCCAGGAGCTCATAACTATGAAGTGACCAAACTGAGACTTGGGCCCAGGTTTCTTAATTACCAATATTGAGGTTTCTTTTTTTCCTCCTATGCTATTTGTTTCTTGAAAGCTAAATATTCCACGAACACATATCTTTTCAGACTACATTAAGGCCTGAAAGGTTATCTTGAAATGGAAAGTTCAAGGCTGGGAGACTGACTCTAGAAGTGAAATAGAGGCCAGCTACTCATAAGAACTACGAAAAGGAGACATGAAAAAAAAAAAAAAATCAACTGTACCAATAGCGTAGGAACTGGTCTTGGAGTCCTGAAAAGTATGTGACAGCTCCCTGTCCTTGACCTGGCAGGAGTGAGGTACGCAACCTTTCTTTCTCTGAGAGCTATTCCTTTCCATGCGGTAACATGACTACAAAGCAAGTTAATTTTGCAGAGAACGATAGCTACTACTGTTAAGGATACATAAACACACAAGGTATCATGAGGAAAACAGATACATTGGATCAAAACTTACTGCTTTATTTTTCCTGTCTTCTTCCAGGCCTTTCCAGCTAATACTTTTCTAGTCTAGGGATCTATTTTGAACCCCAGCAGATGGTGGCAGCCTAGCTTCTTCTAACACTCTACACCCCAGGACAGGATTCTTATCCCCTAGATGGTTCAGCCACATGAGGCCTGATACAGGCTCCACTGCCTGACATCTGAGCCTGCACCAGAACCCTGCTGCCATGTGTCACTAACCTACCACCTTGATGGACACACCACCGCTTTCCTAAACGGGACTCAGACCCTTTCTCCCAGAATAAACACTTGGCCCACAGTGCCGGGCTACCTCTTCCTCGCTGTCTGGTCCCTCACCCTTCGACCCCAGCCTGCTGAACCAGCTTCAGAGCCCCTTCCCTTTATTTCCCCTGCCCCTTCTCAGAAAGGTCCAATAAGGCTTGCCTTCACCCATCTCAATTGGACACAAAACTGCAAAGTTTTTTCTAGCAGTGGGGCTACGGATTTCCTTAGTCCATAAGACATCACTAGAATGTAAGCTAAATCAACCTTAATGAACAATCACTATAAGAATTGGCGGTTAGGAGTAAAAAAAAAAATCCTATGATTTGTACAACCTATGAGGACGCATCACCTCACTCCAGCAGCCTTCAATCTTCCTGGAGCATCACACGCTTTTGATTCCATCTGTTCCTCAAACATACAAAGCAACAGGATGGGGGGGAAAATCTTTAAATAGAACCTTCTTACATTGCAAATGAAATAACATTCTTAAGGCAGGGGGAACACCCGTATAAGTTAAACAGTTTCGAACCTGGAAAAAAACCTCATTTTTTCCCCCTCATGAACAAGACCAGTCATGTAAGATGTTTTAGACCAGAGTGATGCATTAGATTTGCTATTTAAAAGTACGGACAATGCAGAACAAAGACGGCCTCTGTGTTCACACACTTAACTCTGTATAGCTGACAATGCCACAGTCAGCTCAGACCTTTCCAACTATCATATGGAAAAGAAACACAAAACTGTGAAGCTACAGGGCCTTCTGGAGATCAGAAAAACTTACCCTATATACCTGAGGCATTATAAACTCTTCTTTCTGTGCTACAAGAAGGTATTCTTCATTCTAGCCCAAAGTAAACACAAAATGCAAATACAGAAATGCTATTTCACAGCCTCCAAAGCTGTTCATCCAGATGAGTAAACCAATAGTTGTATATAAAAGGGTGAGTGCTGAGAAAATACTGTTTCAAAATCTAATCCAATAAGCCCATCCATAATTATCTCTAACATCTAGTGTCAACTCAACAAATATTCCCCAAGTGCCTAATACATGCCAATCATTGAATCTAGGAGGCAATAAAATGATCAGAGATTCCTGCCCTTGTGCTTCACATCAAAGACAAATTATTCTCTAAGTAAAAAACAATGCCAGTCGAAGTACATGACCCTAGGTGCATTTTTTTCTAAAAAAAGATTATTTGAACAGAGACAGAGAGGGAGCCACTTTTTGCTGTCTCATTTTCATTTATCAAAAGTCCTCTAAAATTACCAACATTTCATTTTTCATTTCTTTGATTAGTTTGCTTGGTAGTCTGGGTCACTTATGAATTTCTATCAGTCCTTAATAATGTCAAGCCATATTTAGTTTCATCAAAAAAGGGTGACCATTTGGTACAATGTAAGAGTAACTGTAAGCTCTATAGTGCAAAAGACAAAACATCTGTTTAAATTCTGTTCAACATTTTAACTTCCCTCATTCACTGTGCCAGGCATGAGGAATAAAATATTATGCAAATCCAGAGAGATTCCTGTTCCCACTGAGCTGACACTGAGATAGACATTAATCAATCAATAATTAATAATCAAATAATACCCAAAATAAATGTAAAACAGTAACTGTGCCAATACAATGGAAGACAATCACAAGGTACTGCAGCTCTGGAAGTCTCTGACAGCAATCGGAATGGGCCTGGCCTTAAGGAAGTCTGGGAAGGCTTCCCTGAGGACTTTAGAAAATGAGGCAGGATCTGAAGAATGAACAGGAGAAAAGAGGGAACAGCAGTCTGTGCCAAGGCCCTCTGACGGAGGGGTAAAAGGTAAAAGCAGGAGCAACCAGAAGAAAATCAGGCCATAATGGAGCGGGAGCTGAGAAATATATTTAAGAAGGATGATGAGAGGCTTTTTTAAGGATGATGAAAAGCTATCAAAGGGACTTTAAAAAGTAGTAACAAAACCTGATTGGAATTTTGAGGGGATTATTCATTTTTTTCTTCCCAGTAACTGATGTTTGGCTAGCTGCAAGAATTGTCACTTTGGGCACATTTTCTGTAACCAAATGCATCTTTGGCCTTTATATTCAAAAGGACAGTAAACCAAACTGCCTATATTATATAGATGTTATTTTAACTCCTCACTGGATAAGGTCTCTCTGAAACTAAAGGATGGAATACAGATAGTTGGGGAACAATTAAAATTCAAACTTTAATACCAAAGCTAAGCTCTGGGGCTGCAGAAATTCACTACCAGGGGTAGAATGTCCAGGTGGGAGTTTGGAATGGTACTAGCTCAACCTCAAGTAAATTCCTGAAGGGTTTAGAAAAATCTGAAACAGATGCTGAAATATGTAAAGGCCGGGCTACATACAACATGGAGACGATTAACTTCTCAAATGGAGCAGAACACCACAAAATTTGGAGAAGACAGGGCTATTTCAAACACATTTCCCCCAACTGCTGGTTATACTGCTGCTACCCCACAATGAGTAGGGATTCTATGAATCAGACCAGCTTGACACATACGACCTTAAATACAACTAACAAACCCAACAGATTTGCTATTTAATACTCTGCCTCATCCAAATTTCAATGGGGCCAAGCCCCAAATCATGGTTTCTACCAGGTCAACAGCACATAAGGTGGCAGCAAAGTGCAATGGCTATGAGCCAAACGGACCTGTGTTCATATCTTGGCTTTGTCATTGACTGGTCAGTGACACTGATTAAGTTCCTTAAATTCTCTATATTTCACTTAAAAGCAGGGGGAAACATGCTGTATTAAAATTTGTTGATTTTACGCTACTCACCAAAATAACATCCTGCTTTAGCAGAAATCTTCACGTATTCCCTGTCCCTGTAAGCTGGCAACAAAGGTATAAGCCATGTGACCTAAGCCCGGCCATTTGATGCTCTCAAAAAAGTGGCGTAAAGACTCAGAGTCGGTGACAGAGCCCCCCTGTTGCAGTTGTGGTGGCAACTGCAGGCTACTAGCCCCACACTTTTCCTACGGAAGCAACGTGGCACTTTCCTCTGCAGTCAGCCTCCTTGGTTCAAGTCTATTTTTCTACTATGATCCTCAAAATAGCCTCCTCCTCCATTCTGTGAACTACCTGATGACCTTTCAATAGATTCCTTTTTACTCTTAAGTTATTAAAGGTCAGTTTCCATGTTTTTGGAGCCAGGAATCCTGGCTATTACAAATGACTTATATTAGATGGTGGAGGGCAAACAGAGATGAAGCATTAGCATGGCATCTGATAGGTAAGTAGTGATGACGGGTAGTAACACTGGACCCTGAATGCTAGGAAAGATCTGAAAAAAGAATTTGGGATCTGAAAATAGTCCTGTCCAAGTGTCACGAAACAGTAAGGTAACTAGAGCACCTCAAGCCAGTGTTTTGTTTCAGTGACAAAGATTAAGAAGACACTGGTACCTACTCAAGCCTGAGGCACCAAACAGTAAATCATCATCAATAAAATGCTCCTGGTCCCTTCAACACCTGCCCACCACACCCACCTGAGCCCTAACCTGCCAGCCAACTCTCCTCATCTGCTACCACCAGACTGTTTCCTAAGCCTGTGGAGAAAACATTCCACAAAACTCAAATTAACTAAATTAAAAATGAAGTTCCAGCCGGGCGCGGTGGTGCACGTCTGTAATCCCAGCACTTTAGAAGGCGGAGGCAGGTGGATCACAAGGTCAGCAGATCGAGACCATCCTGGCTAAGATGGTGAAACCCTGTCTCTATTAAAAATACAAAAAATTAGCCGGGCGTGGTGCTGGGCACCTGTAGTCCCAGCTACTTGGGAGGCTGAGGCAGGAGAATGGCGTGAACCCGGGAGGCAGAGCTTGCAGTGAGCCGAGATCGTGCCACTGCACTCCAGCCTGGGCAACAGAGTGAGACTGCATCTCTGAAAAGAAAAAAAAGTGAAGTTCCTTCTCTAGATGGAAGCTTCTTTCACTTCTTAAATAATAAATTAAAATTATTCTGATAGGCTGGGTGCAGTGGTTCACATGTGTAATCCTAGCACTTTGGGAGGCCAAGACAGGTGGATCACTTGAGCACTTGAGCTCAGGAGCTCAAGACCAGCCTGGGCAACGTAGTGAAACCCTATCTCTACTGAAAAAAAAAATTATTCTGATAAATGAAACTGCTTTCATGTGGTAGTACTGATTCAAGGGATCCTTGGAGCTGGCCAAAGGTATGGAGGAAAATTATAGCATAAAAATACTAACTCTTAGATATTTAAAAAAATCTAATACATTTTTATATAAGAAGGAAACAATAAATGGATAGGAAAAAAGACACTGTAAGACAAGAAGGGACCAGAGTTAGGCTGTGCAATTCCCAAATTCTCTAGGGGAGAATACTCCTTCCCCTTCTACTAGGGATCCTTAGCCTTCTAGACTTTTAGACTAAAGATCCCTAGCAGAGGGAGAAAGCTTCCTTGCAAAGAACAGCAATGACAAAGGCCTGATGAGAGCTAATATTACAGTAATATTGAGATCACAACTTGGGCTGGCTATGTGAAGGCTGACAATCTAAATGAAATCTTAATCTCTCTCAGAGGAAACTGCAGACACAACAGTCATTGATACCTGTCAGCCCCAAATCAGCCTTGCAGACATAAAAGTGCATGCATGAAGTAAAAAGATAACAGCATCTTTCATGCCTCCTGTCATGTCATAAACCAAACTAGGTAGTATATCAAATACTGTAGAAACAAATTATTAGACTTCTTCCATGTATGCCAGAAGACCCCTGAAGGATTCCATAGAACTGTGGATAACTTTGATCTATTCCCCCTTAAGGGGCATTTTTATTATGTAATAACTGACACATACGAAACAATACATATAATATTTACACAAGATATTAGAAATAATAAAAAACACCCTTAAACATTCCTCCAAGTACCTGAAACAGAACATAACCATCACCATTAAACTTCCTGAGGACACCAATCTCAACGGTTTTGCTCTTCCTGGGTATATACGCATACCAGAAAATAATTTTGCATTATCTTGTAAAGTTGAATTTATCTACCTTGTAACCTCACAGTTCTTTTCCAAGGACTACACTCTAGAAAGACCATTACAGAAACTTGGAAGAGATGAGTAAAAAATGTTGTTTGTAACAAGAAAGAGTATGAGACAAGTCAAATGGATAAATTAACAATGATAACTTCATGTGACCAGAACAGTACCCTCTCTCATGTGTAATGCAAGCTGGTAACAGGAACGGGGGGAATGCACATTCCTGGGTGGACTCTGTGCTGAGCTGCCCAGACACCCCTTCAGGAATCAAGGGCACATCCAGCGTCACCTGGCAGCTGTCGCTGAGAATTGTCCTGAGATGAAAAAAGGTGCCTGGCCCAGGGTCATGGGAGACAGGACCTGCATCTGAGGATGTGTCAATGCCTCTCTAGCTTTCTCCACCGACCTCCGGTCCCAGAGCTCTGCAAGGATTCACAGAGGCCTTTGTTGAGATGGCATTGCTGTCCATTCCTCTCTGCCCAATCCTGCTTCCTTTCCACCTCCTCCTCACCTCCATACGACTCAGTCTGTTCCCCAGGGAATTTCATATAGGCCGGAAACTTCCCATTATCTCATTTAATACATATGACAAACACTATTAGATAGATATTCTCAGTCTCATTTTACAGATGGTTTTAGAGAAAGTAGTTAACTTGTCTAAAGCTTTTCAGCTAAGACAGGAGCTTGGATTCAATGTTGAATCTACTTGGATCCTCAAGACTATGCTCTTTCAATTACTCTGTGTGGCCTGTTTTACTAAGCAGCACGTTGCTCAGCTTGTGTTAAGATACATTCCGAGGAGCAAATAAAAGTGCATTTCTTTTAAATGATTCTTTAATTCAGATATTACTAATTGCATTTTCCCCAGAATTACAAAGGTCTTAGTACATTATAATAAGTATCACAGTCACTCATCAAGATATGATGAGCTTCCTAGCTTGTGAATACAAATAAGAAATACTCCATTTTTACTGCACTAGTTCTAAGATATCTGATTCTCATAGGATAAGGGAGCAGTAGTGTGCCTCAAATCAGAACATCATTAGAGCTGGGGAAAAGTATAGAATAGTACTGTCCAATAGAAGTCTATAAAAGCCACATAATAACTTAAAATTTCTAGTAACCTCATTAAAATGTGTAAAAAGAAAACAAGTAAAATTAACTTTAACGATGCATCTTGTTTGCCCCATATATCCAAAATGTTACCATTTCAGGCCAGGCATGTTGGCTCATGTCTATAATCCCAGCACTTTGCCACTTTGCGGGGACAACGTCGGAGGATCACTTGAGCCCAGGGGTTTGAGCCCAGGGGTTTGAGACCAGCCTGGGCAACATAGTAAGACTCTCTTTCTATTTTATCAAATTTAAAAGAAGTTATTTCAACATGTAATCAATAAAAACAATGAGATATTTTATATTATTTTTTCTGCACGAGTCTTTGAAATCTGGTGTGTATTTTACACTCCCAGAATATCTCAATTTGGACTAGCCAGGTATTAACTGCTCGACAGCGACATGGGGTGAGTGGCTACAATACTGGGTAGCACAGGCAAGGGGGAGAGGGTGGGAAACAACGGGCTAAGAATGAGATAAGAGAATTGTCAGTACTTTTACCATCCACTCCCGACTGGCCAACAAAAGTACTTGACAAGTGATAAGACTCAAAACATTTTCTCTTAAATATGGAGCCCATCTCCTTGACAGTCTATTTAAACAAGAATGCTCTGCAGAACATTATAGAAAAGTATTTCTTTTATATACAGTATTAAGGTCTCAGGTCCATGATTCACTAAAACATTTCCTTGCTATCAGAAGTCGACTTGGGAACATTTTATATTCTAGACCATTATTGTTACTTAAAGAAAAAAAATGCTTTAAATGGAGTTCTAAGAAAAGAACATGGCACCTTCTCTCCTCCTTTATCTTAAAATCCCCAGAAGGTCCCAAAGCTCTGCCTGTGATTGCGTGAATTACCTCTGGGAAAGTATCTATCAATTTTTAGGGGTCCTAGATTCCTCATCCAGGAAATGTGAGTGTTGGATGAAATAACCTCTCCAGTTCCTTCTGGCATCAACATTTCGTCACTACACAGCACAGTATGATCAGCAAATTGTTTTCTGAAAAGCAATCAAAAATCCATTTCATCGTTGCATCACTTTTCTCTGAGAAAAAGTCTGTACATAATTTATCTATTGTGGAAAGATGAATAATGGTCCCCCCAAAGATGTCCATGTCCTAACTCCCAGATCACAGGAGTTTTATGTTACTCTGTGAATATTATATGTCAAAAGAGAATTTGCAGATGTGAATAAGTTAATGAACTTAAGGAGAAGAGATTACCCTGGGTCGTCTCAGTGGGCACACAGGATGTATTTTTGTTTTGTTTTTTCAGAGACAGGGTCTCACTCTGTAGCCCAGGCTCAAGTGCGGTGGTGCGATCATAGCTCATTGTAACCTCGAACTCCTAGGCTCAACGGAGCCTCCTGCTTCAACCTTTCCAGTAGCTAGGTCTACAGGCACATGCCACTGTGCCCACCTAGTTTTAACATTTTTTAATTTTTTAAAAAAAATTTTGTAGAGACGAGGTCTCATTACGTTGCCCAGGTTGGTCTCTAACTCCTGGGCTCAAGTGATCCTCCTGCCTTGGCCTCCCGAAGTGCTAAGATTATAGGTGCTAGCCATGATGCTCATCAGCCTCACAGCGTTCTTACAAGAGAGGTTGGAGGTTCAGAGTCAGAGAAGATGGGATGACAGAAGCAGAAGGGAAGAAGAGGTTTGAAGGTGGAGAAAGGGGGTCATGAGTCAAGGAATAGACAGCTCTTAGAAGCTGGAAAAGACAAGCAAAAAGATTCTCCCCTCGAGCCTCCAGAAGGAATACAGCCCTGCCAACCCATTTTGGACTTCTGACCTTCAGACCTATGAGCTAATATATTGTGTTAAGACAACAAGTTTATGGTAATTTGATGCAGTAGCAATAGCAAACAGATATACCTATAATCATACAAGTAACATCCAAGATGGTGTATCTATGTGGCTTCTTTGTCAGAAGTAGGTGTACTGATTTCCAACTAATCTATTTAATTAGGATTAAGGAGTTCTGTGTTAGCTTTTATATGCAGGAACAATAATATATGAGATAAGTTTCAATAAAAAAGTACTAGCTTTTTCTAGAAAATATGTAGAAATACTATCATTTAAAATTAACATTAATGAGAGATAGTAAATCCGTATTAATACTAATCATCTGAAGACCCAAAGATGAAACCCCACTCAACCAGGCTCATAAGGAAATGAATGAAAAGGTTACCTGGTGCGGCAGAGATGCCTGTTTGTCCACCTAAATCCCTTCCTCCTCCCATGGTACAGGGTTGTTTCTGGGAACATCCAGAGACTGTTTCTCAGCATGCCTTGCAACTAGATTCCTGCTAAGGAATGTGAGTGAAAGCTATGTGTGCCACTTCCAGGCCAAGCTTTTTAAGAGCCACTACTCATTTTACTTTTACAGGCCAAATACAGAAAAATTCATAAGTCCCCGAAGATGATGATGCCACAAAATGGAAAGAGGCTGCTGTATTTTTGCAAAAAGAAGCAATCTGTTCACCAGGAATATCTAGCTTTGACAACCATGTAAACAAGAAACAAACTTATACTGTGTTGGAGCCAGTCAACAATTTGAGATCATTTACTACAGTAATGTAGCCTACTCAGATGAAGTCACCTAGTCACAGTCAGGCAAGATGACCCAACATTTCTTTCTTGAGCTTATTTTCAGGTTGATAACAATTTATAGAGTGTAGTGAAAACTGGGGACTTATATTGAATGAGTTTGACTAACCTTCTACTCACTTGACCGAATACTCTATATGAAGGACAGTGCCCTTAGAAAATATTTGCTGGAATGTCTGTCATTTCTGGTAAAAATTTCAGGTAGCGTAAAGACTGCTGGTCAATACAGGATAAAGAATTCAAATGATATAAAAATAAATTAATTATAAACTTTTGGATAGGCATGGTAGGCTATAGAATGGGTGGGTGGTCACACTGGGACAATGAGCAGTTTTAGTTATTACCAGTATTTAAGCCAAAGTTCATTAGGGTTTTTCGCAGTAACACACATTGTACAAACAATAATGAGACCCCCACCTAAAAAAAAAAAAACCACAAAAATCAAGCTGCAGATTCCGCTCCTATATTTTCCTTTCTTTACTAAGCCCATTGGCAACTGATTAACTTTTTGAAATTATTCTCAACTATAAATTCTACCCCATCAGCAGTTAATCAACAATAAAATTCCTGGAAAAAAATTGGTAATGTGAGGCTTCCTCATTTGCAAGGACATTTGAACAGAATCTTATTTCAGTCAAACCTTATTTTCATTTTCCTAGGCCAAGAATTAGAGAAACAGAACCTGAAATTAGCAACCATCTTTTGGGACTGTTGTATTAACATTAAAGATAATATACAATATAAAAACCAAACCCAGACAATAATGCAGCAACTTTCCCTGTTTCCCTTTAAAAACAGACCTCCTAATCACTTAATTAGATGTACTTTAAAAGGTACATAAAGTCCAAGAATTTATCATATCGGTGTCCAAAAATAAGAATATTTTACAGATTCCTATTAATGAGTTATCTATACATTATTAGTAATAGGAAAAATGATGTACTTTCTAGAGTACGGTTGTTTCTTAAGGATCAAGCTCTTAAAGATATAACATACTGCTGAAATAGTGTGAACACTCGTGAGAGGCTATCTCCCATGCTTAAACCTTTCTGCTCCACTTCTCATAACCTGAAAACAATATTTGAGAAAATCAACAATGTGCTTCCGGAGTTAAGAATAAGCATAAGCATAAGCACAACATGGTCTCTTAGCAGACATACTGGGGGAAAACCAGGAACAGAAGCCAAGCCTCGAGACTTCTCAACTCAAACACCAATGGGTTTCACACCATCACACCAAAGACCAATATACAGAATACTGCAACTTCCTTTTTTTTCAGTCTTTTTCTTTCTTTTGGTTTTTTCTTTCTTTCCTTCTGTCTAGGGGTAAGCAAACAGTAGAGTAGAAAGGATGCAGGACTAAGATTCACAACATTTGAGTGAACCTGACGCAATGCCACCATCCTGTGATACAGCCTTGGAAGAGTCACTTTACATCTCCAGACCTCAGTTTGTATATCTGTACTGACGTTATAATCTCCAAGGTCTCTGGAAATTTAAAACTCTATAATTTCATAAAACAATATTTTGTGTATTTATTTATTTTGAGACAGGATGTTACTCTGTCACCCAGGCTGGAGTGCAGTGTTGTGGTCATGGCTCACTGTAGCCTCAACCTCCTGGCTTAAGCAATCCTCTCACCCCAGCCTCCCAAGTAGCTGAGACCACGGGTGTGTGCCAACAAGCCTGGCTGATTTTTTTTTTTTTTTTCTGTAGAGACAGGATCACTCTATGTTGTCCAGGTTGGTCTCGAACACCTGGGCCCAAGTGATCTTCCTGCCTTGACTTCCGCAAATTCTCAGATTACAGGTGCAAGTCACTGTGACTGGCCACATGACACATTTTTATCTTGTATACTGTAAGTAAAATAGGTTTTTTTGGTCACAAGAAATGCTGTGTCTCTTGAGTTGGTATAAATAATTTCAAAGACAATACAAGTCTCATTCAGCTTGCTATAAATTTTAAACTCATATACAGTAACCTATTTCAACGAGCCCCTTTATGAAGCTTACACAATTGAAAACATACTATGTATCAAGAAACCTTTTATACAGAATGGAACAATCACATTGATTATCAATAGGGTAAGCTGAACATTTATATTGCAGTCCAGTTAAACCAAATGTGTATGTACTAGTCTCATCATTTAAGCGAAGTCTTCCATTGTTGAAGGAAACAAAAAAGTGGCTTCCTAGCAGTGCAGAGTAAGTTCCAAGATGTTTAAAGGATATATACACGTGTCTGTCAATGTGAACTTTCTTTCAATGCACTGATTTATGCAGTAATATTTGGAGTATGACTTTAAGTGAATATTTGCTTTAATATTTACCAAATATAAGAGCTTTGCAACTGCATAGCCATGAGCTTTCCTGAGGGAGTAAAAACCTACTTACAAAGTAGAGATTTATGAACAATATTTCATCTCAGGTTTTTTCGACCAACAAAAAAACATGAAAATGTCACTGGTGTGAAATACTATGTTCACAGGACCATTTACGGCTCTTGGGATTTTTGCCTACAAATTATGTGAAATTACATGAAAGAGCTGAAAACAAAAAAGCAGCAAAAACAAAACCCCTTTAAGAGTCCATTAGTTTCAGCATTTTACTTCCCAAGGCAGAATGTTTTCCCAGGAATCCTGGGACTGACTTCAGGTACTCCGACTGATATTTACAGCTGCCATGTATTTACACCAATAACTTGTCCATCTGTAGAGGAAGGCTGAAATAATCAATTTGTAACCGACAGGTCTTTGTACATGTTTAAGATCATCTTGAAATAGATTGGAAATGTATCTCTCAGATCCGCATTCTCCCGGATGACTTCAAAACATCACCTGATTTTGGTGATGGAGGAAATTTTTTGGTGTGTGTTTATGTACGTAGGTAACCTATTTTATGGGTTGTTCTAAGAGTTATGAGATGGAAATCATGTAAAATGTTAGCACATCTTTGGTAGCACATCTTTACCTTAATTGGCACTCTTTTTCCCCTTTTTGTATTTTTGTTTGGTGAATCATAGTTATACATACTTTAGGGGTATGTGTGTTCTCTTGACACATATATACAACAATGTGCAATGATCAAGTCAGGGTAACTGGGATATTCATCGCCTCAAACATTTATCTTTGGTTTGTGGTGGGAGCATTACAATTTTTCTCTTCTAGCTATAGGTACTCTTTTTTTTTTTTTTTTTTTTTTTTTTGAGATGGAATCTCGCTCTGTTGCCCAGGCTGGAGTGCAGTGGTGTGATCTCGGTTCCCTGCAAGCTCCGGCTCCCGGGTTCACACCATTCTCCTGCCTCAGCCTCCCGAGTAGCTGGGACTACAGGTGCCCGCCATCACGCCTGGCTAAATTTTTGCATTTTTAGTAGAGACAGGGTTTCGCCATGTTAGCCAGGATGGTCTCGATCTCCTGACCTCATGATCCTCCCGCCTCAGCCTGCAAAAGTGCTGGGATTACAGGTGTGAGCCACCGCGCCTGGACAGCTATAGGTACTCTTTATAAGAGGCATTTTACTGCTTTGTGTAGTGCCTGCTATAGCCATTTTCATGTTCTCCTAAAATGTCTTTCTCCATGTCTTTTCTGGTATTATCTTGATTTTTGTGTTTTTCTGAGGCAAGAACTGTGAAAAATCCTAATGGGAGGAACTCTCCTTATATGAGAGTGTCGAGAGCTGAAGGAAATGTCTTAACTTTTTGGTTAAAAAAGGAATACAAGAAAAAGAAGGCAATACCACCAGCAGATGCCACTGCCTTGTCACGGGGGCTTTTCTCCCCAATGAATTAATAGTCTACAAAGGGGCAGAAGTTTCCAGTGCATTCTGCAGCTGTAAAAGACACTGAAGCTGCTCAGGGACCAAGATGCAAATGAGCCTCCCACTACTGAACCAATGTCTCAGCAAGGGCCTTCAGAGACTTACACAGAGAGGTCCCCTTAAAGGTATGAAAAGGTGCTCATTAAGCACTTTTTAGAGGTCGAAATTGAAATAACTATCCTTCAGTTCTTCATTATCACTAGGCGGTTGGACTCTGAGGGGATCAAGCATTTACTTTTCAAGGAAAAGATTAAACCAAACTCATAAGCACACAAACCTCTAGAAACGTACCATTTTGCCAGTGAAAATAAATCACCCAGAGAAAAGAGATCCCATATAGAGAATTCCCTTGGACATGAAATTCTTTGTTAAAGTAAATAACATGCAACTGACTTCCACAGAAGACTGGATGACTGCAGTACAATGGATGCTGTTAATATTTCCGAGAAGATGGTGGCTAACCTTTAGTTGTTTATTTTTTAAAATAAGTAAAATAACATGAATATGTTGCTAATGAGAATATATAACACTAAGCCTGAAAATATTCATTAAGCCATGAATAGAAATGGATACAGCTGAATCTCAATGCTATCATTTTCATAATTTGTCCTGAAGTATATTTGACAATGAATTTCACATTAACCAAAGTGCTTTTAACCCTGAAACTACTGCAGCATCACTGATTTGGTCCTAAAATTGTGGCATTGATTCCAAAAAGCAGCTGATCCATGAAAAAGGGGAAAAAAAGAAAAAAGGAACTTCCTGGCAGATAAGATCTTTAAAAAAGATGCCAGAAAGATGAAAAAGCAAGAAACAAAGCAAAGCATGATGTACCAAAATGCTACTTTCCAACTGAAAACAGATACATTTCTTTCCTCTCTTTAAAACGCTAGTACTTCTAGACCATTTGGCAACTAAAGGGTAAGAAAAATGCCATAGCTTCACACAACCCTTTACTGAAATAAGAATGTGCTTTACTCTGGACATTTATTTTTCTTACTAGACTCTAAATGAAGAATCTCCCTTTACTAGAGGACCAGTTCTAGCAAGATGAACTTACACAATGGGGACCTTAAACTCCGTGTATAAAGGAAAATAAGAGAACCTTTTTTGTGAGACAGAGTCTCTGTCGCACAGGCTGGAGTGCAGTTTTGTGGTCTCGGCTCACTGAAACTCCTGTCTCCCGGGTTCAAGTGATTCTCCTGTCTCACCCTCCCCAGTAGCTAGGATTACAGGGACGTGCCACCACACTCGGCTAATTTTTGTATTTTTAGTAGAGACAGGGTTTCCCCACACTGGCCAGGCTGGCTGGTCTTGAACTCCTGACCTTGTGATCTGCCTGCCTCAGCCTCCCAAAGTGTTGGGATTACAGGCGTGAGCCACCACGTCTGGCCCCAATAAGAGAATCTTATTTTGAGTTTCCATCTCAGTTCTGCTAAGTTGCTGAGATACTTCCTATCTAGTTCTATTGCTTTGTTCTTTTCATTCTGCCTTCCTACAACATTCATGTCTTTCTCCAGCTTATGATTAAAAACTGAAAGTAGAAAAATAATATGTTAAAAGACAAACCAGCAAAAATATAAGCAGCATATACGACAAAGGTAATAATAATGTTAAAAAAAAAAAGGTTTTGGAGATCAATTAAGAAAAAGATGAATATCTCAATTTAAAAATTGGAAAAAATAAATGGGCAACCCCAAAATGAAGAAAGCAAGTTTTCCATAAACATAAGAAAAATAAAAATTAACTAGTACCAAAAATGCAAATCGAGACAATGAGCTACTAATTTCATCAGTCAAACTGGCCCAGAAATAGTATGGAACACCCTTCCTAGATGACAATTTATTGTATTAATAATACAAATAAAAAGCACAAAAACATCTGCATTCATTCTTTGACTCAGTAATTCTTAAGGAAATGAAAAAATGTTTAGTTGAAGCATTTGTTGAAAATAACAAAAAATGAAAACAGTAACAATGTCTACAAATGAGGGACTAGGCCAGGCGTGGTGGCTCATGCCTGTAATCCCAGCCCTTTGGGAGGCCAAGCCGGGTGGACTGCTCAAGCTCAGTAGTTCGAGATCAGCCAGGGCAACATGGCATAAGACACTGCCTATACAAAAAAATAGAAAAATTAGCTGGGTGTGGTGTCGTGTGCCTGTAGTCTTAGCTACTTGGGAGGCTGAGGTGGGAGGATGACTTGAGCTTGGGAGGCAGAGGTTACAGTGAGCTGAGACCGTGCCACTATACTTCAGCCTGGGTGACAGAGCCAGACTCTGTCTCAAGCAAAAAAAAAAAAAAAAAAAAAAAAAAAAAATTCGTTAAATAACATAAGGCATATAAAATGACATCTAGTGTAAATATTAAAATTCTGTTGAAATACATATTGATATGTAAAGATCTTTTTAGTATATTAATAGGTAAAAAAGAAGACCACACTTAAATATGTGTTCATCTATATCTATATTAAAAAAGTCTTAAAGAATGTGACATAGGCTATGTCTGGGTAACTATTCTTTGGGGAGGAGTTGAGTATATTCTGCCTTTGGAGGGGAATGAGTATTCGTGATCAAGAAAGTGGAATGTGGTTGTTGTATTGCTATATACAAATGTATTTTGTATGTGTAAAAAGAATATTTGTGATCAAGAGTATCAAAAATACTACTTTTCACAAATATCTACTGCATATCCTACTCCCAAGGTTTCCCAAGGAAAGCTTCCTACTCCATTGATATTGACCACAGCCATGTAACTTGCTTTGGCCAGTGGACTACGAACAAATAGGGCCCATGTCCCATTCCAGCAGCTTTAAATGCACTGTGTAGGTTGGCTTAGCGTCCAGTTCTTCCCTTCCACCACAGGAAGGGCTTATCACTGAGCAACTGTTATTTCAAAATGGATCTCCCAATGAGAAGACGCTTAGAGCAGAGCTCTGCCACAGCCATTCTGTAGCCACCAAAAAGTAATTGAAAAGGGAAATGAATACCTGTTTCAACCCATTAAGATTTTAGGGTTCTTTGTTACTGAGAAAAGCTGTTTAGTAAATACACAATGCAATATTGTTCTGTAAATTGTCATTATGGAAGAATTTTTTCTCGTTTTGCTTATTTATATTTCCTAATTGTTCTATTATAACTATGTATTACACAAACACACATTGGTTAAAAAAAAGAAAACCTTAAAACAACAGGATAGGTCAACAAACTAAAAGGAATTGATTCTAACTTGACTGAGTCATTTCAATATCCAAAGAAATAATCATTGTTCACTATTTGTCAGCCAAAGAAGATTAGCAAAAAAGCCATATAGAAGAGCACTGGTGGTGCCCATCCATGCACAATCCAGGAGAGAAAAAGCCTTAGCTAATGGGCTTGGATATATTTTTCAACCAGCTGGCAATCACCTAGCAAGGAGATGGATATAGAAGCTGTATCTAATGAACTGTGAGGTTTGTGGACCTTTGGCAAACTCATCCTTACTGGAAATGGCTACATCAAGCTGCCTAAGCTTGATGACATTAAACAGTCACCACGTCTAGCTTCCTTTGTCATGATGCCACACCAGCTAAGCAACCTTCTGAGTATACCGTATTATATGGTTTCTTAGTTACCTATTAGGAAAGAATGTCCTGGTTAAACCAGCTTAGACAGCATTTATTTAAATTAATAAACTGGCATTTAAATTTAATTTTTATAAGGGAATGAGGGAAGAAATAGGCAAAGATTCTTGACTACTAAGTCAAATTCTCATTTAGGAAATCAGGATTTTCCATACTGCATTCTATCCAATGCAATCTTGACTACTTCTCATTTGCAATTCCATGTTCCTATTACGCTTATTCCCATTCAGCTGCCACTCCACACATGTATACACATCATATACTCACTCTCTCGTTGTGCTGATTTTGCATATTCTTCTCTGCCTGTCCAAATCCTACCCATCCTTCAAAAACACCTCAAAGCTCACCCTCCTCCCCTTTCCAGAAAACCTAACCGTCAATTCACAACAGCAGCACTACCCCTTTATACTGCTCTGCTCCTGTGTCAAGTCTATGAGACTTTTCTAGATGAATATCAGCTCCTTGAAGTTTTCTATACACAGCCCACAGCAACAGGTAAGTAGCAGATTCTCAAGAAGTGTTCATGAAATTGATTTCTGACTAAATTAATCCAACAGCTTCAGGGCAGGGCTTATCCTACTTATCTTGGCAGATTGGAGGATTGAGATTTACAGTTGACAGCCCCACAACACACACACTTACTACTACTGCCAGGCAGTTCTGAATACTTTTTAATCAATGATCTTATAAAAACAAAAAGTGCAAGACTATGAGATAGATATTATCATCACTCCCATGTTCCAGATGAGACAGCAAAGCTCATATGACTGATAACACTCTTGAGGTCAGAGTGGTACGGCTGGGATTCAGGGCCCATGTTTGTTACCTCCTGCCAATTTTAGCTCATTATAATAAAATAAGGCAAATTAGAAACATAGTAAGCTAGGAAGAAATTCTTATACTTCTTCCCCAAAGAGTACAGTCTGAGATGGAAAAGTTTGGGATGGGAAGTAAGAGACGCAAAAAGGAGAGCTTGAATCAAACAGACAGATACTGATGTCTTCCACAGAAGACAGGTCACAATCACTGCAGTATGTGGCCAAGTAGGACATCAAAGTTTGGGGCTAGAGCTGAATTGCTCAGGGAAACAGAGGAAAGATTAGGCAATGCCACCTACATTTCCTCCTCTGCTCTTGTACCAGGTAATAAACCACCTTGCTTTTAAAGAAATGTTGGCCAATTATGTAAAGAATATTTATTCACAATCTCGGCAGAGGTACCCAGTCTGATCCTGGAGACAGGGGAGAAAGGGAAAATAGACAGAGGAATCCTGTCTAATTTACAGTTTTCATGGGGCTCACTTTAAACCTCAGACTTACTCTTTCTTCCTTCTTTACACATATGGCAAAGAGGATATAAGGATAAAGACAACAGAAAAACCTTCCTTTTCTCTTTTATGATTTAGGGATGAGAGTAACAGTAATTCCTCTACATTGTATGGAAGGGCCAAATAAGAGACTGTGGTAAAGCATCTAGCTCAATACAAGGGTGATTAACTGCTCTCTCTCCACTTTCCACCTATGTGAATACTGAATATAGCATCTCATGGCAGCTCTAGGCCTGGGATTGAAAAAAAAATTAGAAAATTTTTTTTTCCACAGAAAAATTTCTAACTTTCAGTCTTAGCAGTACCTCTGAGTAGAGCCATCACTTATAAGTTACAGACCACACAACTGTCTCTCCGTGTTTTTCCAAAAGTTTTTACTCTAACCTTCTGTAACAGACAACATTTTCATCATGACCCAGTACATAAAAGATGCAAATATGCATAATACCCTCTATTTTCTACACATTTTAATAAAAGAAATGCTAGTCAAGAAAGAGGTCAAGATGGCCTACTAGAAGCAGCTCTCCTCTGTGGCTCCCACCCAGAGGAACAAAAACAGTGAGTGAATCCTGCACCTTCAGCTGAGGGATCTGGATTATCTCACTGGGACTAATGAGGGGGTTGGCGTGACCCATGGAGAGCAAGAAAAAGCAGGGTAGAACAATGGCCAACCTGAGAGCCACACGGGGTAAGAGGAACTCCCACCTCCAGTCAAGGGAGGTGGAGAGTGATCATACTACCCCACCAGGGAAACCACGCTTTTTCCAAGTATCTATGCAGCCTGCAGATCAAGAGATCCCCTTGTGAACCCACGCCACCAGGGCCTTGGGTCCCAAGCACGGAGCTGTGCAGACTCTCAGCAGCTGCTCGGGTTGTGGACAGCGGTAGCAGGCTGGAGACTAAGATGACCAAGTTCTTGGGGAAAGGGGTGGCTGCCATCACTGTAGCTCCAATTGGCCATTTTCTCCTGCTGATGCCAGGGAGACTGGGCAGTTTAGACCAGGAGGAATTCCCCACAGTGAAGCACAGCGACTGTGGCAGATCATGGGCTGACTTCTTTAGGTGGGACCTGATCCATCCCTCCTCACTGGGCAGGGTCTCCCCACATGAATTCCAGCAACTCCAGCCAGGGATTTAGGATAAAACTCTTGATCCCTGGGATGGAGCCCCTGACGGGAGGGGCGGCCACTGTCTCTGGTTCAGCAGATTTAATCTCTCCTGCCTGCTGGCTCTGAGGAGTCTGGTCAGCTCAGAAAAGTGGGAATCCCCTCAGCCCACTGCACCTGTTCTGCCAAGGGGCAGCCAGGCTGCTTCTTCAAGAGGGTCCCTGATCCTGTGCCCCCTGACTAGGTGAAACCTCCCAACAGAAGTCATCAGACACCTCGTACAGCAGAGTTCTGGCTAGCATCAGGTCAGTGTCCCTCTAGGACACAGTTCCCAGAGAAACAAACAGGCAACCATCTTTGCTGTTCTGCAGACTCCCCTGGTGATACCTCTAGGTATAGGAGGTACCCAGGTGAATAGGGTGTGGAGTGGAACCCCAGAAACCACAGCAGCCCTATGGAAGAGGGACCTAACTATTAAAAGAAAAACAGAAAGCAACAACAACAATAACAAAAAAGACCCCACAAAAACCCCAGCCAAAGGCCAGCAGCCTCAAAGAGCCAAGGTAAATAAGCTCACAAAGATTAGAAAGAATCAAAGAAAAAAACACTGAAAATTAAAAAGAAATAGGGTGCCTCTTCTCCTCCAAATGATTGCAACACCTCTCCAGCAAGGGCACAGAACTGGACTGAGCCTGAGACAGATGAAGTGATAGAAGTAAGCTTCACAAGGTGGTAATAACAAGCTTTGCTGAGCTAAAGGAGTGTGTTCTAACCCAATTCAAAGTGGCTAAAAACCATGATGAAACACTACAGGACCTGTTAACCAGAATAACCCGTTTAGAGAGGAACATAAATGACCTGATGGGGCTGAAACACACAACACGAGAACTTCACAACGCAACCATGAGTATCAATAGCCAAACAGACCATGTGGAGGAGAGAATCTCAGAGCATGAAGACTATGTTGCTGAAGTAAGACAGGCAGACAAGATTACAGGGAAAAAAAATGAGAAGGAATGAACAAAACCTTCGAAAACTATGAGATTATGTAAAAAGACAAAACCTACGACTGATTGGGGTACCTGAAAGAGACAGGGGGAACAGAACCAGGTTGGAAAACATACTCCAAGATGTCATCCAGGAGAACTTCCCCAACCTAGCAAGACAGGCAAATATTCACATTGAGGAAACCCAGAGAACCACAGTAAGAAACTCCATGAGAAGATCAACTCTAAGATACCTAATCTTCAGCAAAGGTTGAAATGAAAGAAAAAATCTTAAAGGCAGCCAGAGAAAAAGGCCAGGTCACTTACAAAGGGAAGCCCATGAGACTAACAGTGGACCTCTCAGCAGAAACCTTACGAGCCAGAAGAGATTGGGGGCCAATATTCAATTTTCTTTTCTTTCTTTCTTTTTTTTTTTTGAGATGGAGTCTCTCTCTGTTGCCAAGGCTGGAGTGCAGTGGCGTGATTTAGGCTCACTGCAACCTCCAACTCCCAGGTTCAAGTGATTCTTCTGCCTCAGCTTCCTGAGTAGCTGGGATTACAGGTGCCTGCCACCACACCTAGCTAATTTTTGTATTTTTAGCAGAGATTGGGTTTCACCATATTGGACCAGGCTGGTCTTGAACTCCTGGCCTCAGGTGATCTGCCCAACTCGGCCTCCCAAAGTTCTGGGATTACAGGCATGAGCCACTGTGCCTGGTCTCAACATTCTTAAAAAAAAGAATTTCTAACCTAGAATTTAATATCTGGCCAAACTAAGCTTTGTGAGTGAAGGGGAAATAAAATCTTTTTCAGACAAGCAAGTGATGACAGAATTCATCACCACCAGACCTGCCTTGCAAGAACTCCTGTAAGAAGCACTGAATATGGAAAGGGAAAATGTTTACCAGCCACTACAAAAACATACTGAAGTACACAGACCAATAACACTATGAAGCAACTACATTAACAAGTCTGTAAAATAACCAGCCAGCATCATGATGACAGGATCAAATTCACACATAGCAATATGAACCTTAAATGTAAATGGGCTAAATGCCTCAATTAAAAGACACAGAATGGAAAGCTGGAGAAAGAGTCAAAACCCATTGCTGTGCTGTCTTCAAGAGACCCATCTCACACGCAAAGACACACATAGGCTCAAAATAAATGGAGGGAGGAAAAGCACATGGAAAACAGAAAACAGCAGGGATCATAATCATAGTTTTGACAAAACAGACTTTAAATGAACAAAGATAAAAAAATACAAAGAAGTGCCTCAAATAACGGTAAAGGGTGCAATTCAACAAGAAGAGCTAACTATCCCAAATATATATGCACCTAATACAGGAGCATCCAGATTCATAAAGCAAGTACTTACAGACCTACAAAGAGACTTAGACTCCCACACAATGATAATGGGAGACGTTAACACCCCATTGACAATATCAGACAGATCATCAAGAGAGAAAATTAACAAAGATACTCAGAACCTGAAATCAGCTCTGGATTAAGCAGACCTGACAGGTATCTACAGAACCTTCCACCCCAAAACAACAGAATACACATTCTTTTTATCACCACATGGCACTTACTCTAAAATTGACCACATAATTGGAAGTAAAACACTCCTCAGCAAATGCAAAATAACTGAAATCATAACAGTCTCTCAGACCACAGAGTGATCCAATCAGAAATCAAGATTAAGAAACCCATACGAAACCACACAACTACATGGAAATTGAACAACCTGCTTCTGAATGACTCCTGAGTAAATAATGAAATTAAGGCAGAAATTACACAGTTCTTTGAAACTAATGAGAACAGAGACAATGTACCAGAATCTCTGGGACACAGCTAAAGCAATGTTAAGAGGGACATTTACAGTACTAAATGCCCACAGCAAAAAGCTAGAAAGACCTCACATCAACATCCTAACATCACAACTAAAAGCACTAGAGAACCAAGAGCAAACAAACCTCAAAGCCTGCAGAAGACAAGATATGACTAAGATCAGAGCAGAACTGAAGGAGACAGGGACATGAAAAACCCTTCCAAAAAAAAAAAAATCAATGAATCCCAGAGCTGGTTTTTTGAAAAAATTAATAGATAAACCACTAGCTAGAGCAATAAAGAAGAAAAAATAATTGAGTACACACAATAAAAATGATAAAGGGGTATCATCACTGACCCCACAGAAATATAAACAACCATCAGAGAATACCATAAACACCTGTATGCAAATAAACTAGAAAATCTAGAAGAAATGGATATATTCCTAGACACATACACACATACACCTTCCCAAGACTGAATCAGGAAGTGGTTGAATCCCTGAACAGACCAATATTGAGTTCTGATATTGAGGCAGTAATAAATAGCCTCCCAACCAAACAAACAAAAAAGCCCAGGACCAGATGCATTACAGCTGAATTCTACCACAGGTACAAACAGGAGCTAGTACCATTTCATGCGAAACTATTCCAAAAAATTGAAAAGGAAGAACTCCTCCCTTACTCACGTTATGAGGCCAGCATCATCCTGATATCAAAACCTGGCAGAGATATAACAAAAAAAAGAAAACTTCAAACCAACATACGTGGTGAACATCAGTGCAAAAATCCTCAATAAATGCTGGCAAACTGAATCCAGAAGCACATTGAAAAACTTATCCACCATGATGAAGTTGGCTTCATCCCTGGAATGCAAGGCTGGTTCAACAAATGCAAATCAGTTAATGTAATTCATCACATACACAGAACTCCAGACAAAAACCACATGATTATCTCTATAGATACCAAAGAGACCTTTGATAAAATTTAATATCCCTTCATGTTAAAAATTCTGAATAAACTAGGTATTGAAGGAACGTACCTCAAAACAATAAAAGCCATTCATGACAAACCCACAGCCAGTATCATACTGAATGGACAAAAGCAGGAAGCACACCCCCTGAAAACCAGCACAAGACAAGGATGCCCTCTTTCACCACTCCTATTCAACACAGTATTAGACATTCTGGCCAAGGAAATCAGGCAAGAGAAAGAAATAAAGGGTATTCAAATAGGAAGAGAAGTCAAATTGTCTTTGTTTGCAGATGATATAATCCTATATCTACAAAACACCATTATCTCAGCTGAAAAGCTTCTTTACCTGATAAGTCACTTCAGCAATGTCTCAGGATACAAAATCAATGTGCAAAAATGATAAGCATTCCTATACACCAACAACAGACAAGCAGAGAGCCAAATCATGAATGAACTCCCATTCACAATTGCTACAAAGAGAATAAAATACTTAGGAATATGGCAAACAAGGGAAGTCAACAACCTCTTCAAGGATAACTACAAACCACTGCCCAAGGAAATCAGATGATGCAAACAAATGAAAAAATGTTCTATGCTCATGGATAGGAAGGATCAGTATCATGAAAACAGCCATACTGCCCAAAATAATTTATACATTCAATGTTATTCCAATCAAACTACCATTGGCATTCTTCACAGAATTAGAAAACATCATTTTAAAATTCATATGGAACCAAAAAAGAGTCTGTACAGCCAAGACAATCCTAAGCAAAAAGAACAAAGCTGGGGGAATCCCACTACCTGAATTCAAACTATACTACAAGTCTACAGTAACCAAAACAGTATGGTACTGGTACAAAAACAGACACATAGACCAATGGAACAGAAAGAGAACTCAGAAATAAGACTACACATTTACAGCCATCTGATCATCAACACACCTGACAAAAGCAGGCAATGGGGAAAGGATTCCGTATTTAATAAATAGTGTTGTGAAAACTGGCTAGCCATATGCATAAAATTGAAACTGTACCTCTTCCTTATACCTTATACAAAAATTAACTCAAGATGGATTAAAGACTTAAATGTAAAACCCGAAACTGGAAAAACTAGAAGAAAATCTAGGCAATACCATTCAGGACATAAGCATGGACAAAGATTTTATGATGAAAATGTCAAAAGCAACTGCAACAAAAGTAAAAATTGACAAATGAAATCTAATTAAACTAAAGAGCTTCTGCACAGCAAAAGAAACTTATCATCACAGCAAACATTCAACCCACAGAATGGGAAAAAATGTTTCAAACATCCATTTGACAAAGGTCTGATATCCAGAGACTACAAGGAACTTAAATTTACAAGAAAAAAAAAAAAAAAACCAAACAACCCCATCAAAAAGCAGGCAAAGGACATGAACAGATACTTCTCAAAAGTCATAAGTGCAGCCAAGAAACTTATGAAAAAAACCCTCAATATCGCTGGTCATTAGAGAAATGCAAATCAAAACCACAATGAGATACCATTTCACACCAGTCAGAATGGTGATTATTGCAAAGTCAAGAAACAACAGATGCTGGTGAGGCTTTGGAAAAACAGGAACGCTTTTACACTGTTGGTAGGAATGTAAGTTAGTTCAACCATTGTAGAAGACAGTGTGGCAATTCCTCAAAGACCTAGAACCAGAAATACAACTTAATCTAGCAATCCCATTACTGGGTATATACCCAAAGGAATATAAATTATTCTGTTATAAAGACACATGCACGTGTATGTTCATTGGAGTGCTATTCACAATATCAAAGACATGGAATCAACCCAAATGTCCATCAGTGATAGACTGCATACAGAAAATGTGGCACATATACACCACAGAATACTATGCAGCCATAAAAAGGAATGAGATCACATCTTTTGCAGGGACATGGATAGATCTGGAAGCCATCATCCTCAGCAAACTAATGCAGGAAAAGAAAACCAAACACTGCATGTTCTCACTCATAAGTGGGAGATGAACAAGGAGAACACGTGGACACAGGGAGGGAAACAACACACACTGGGGCTTGTAGGGGGTGGGAAGACGGAGAACATCAGGAAAAATAGCTAATGCAGGCTGGGCTTAATACTTAGGTGATGGGTTGAGAGGTGCAGCAAACCACTATGGCACACGTTTACCTATGTAACAAACCTGCACATCCTGCACATGTAAAATTAAAAGAAAAAAACATGCTAGTCACAAAGCACTAAATTAACATAATGACCCACTAATAGGTTACAATCTACAATTTGAAAAGCATTGACCTAGATTAAGCAGATCTAAGAAACATATTATTAATGTATCCATGTATGTAATTCAACACTTTTAGGAAAGCCAGTATTTTGCTATTCCTTGAATTATCCTCATTCAAATTATTAAAGAGTAAGTGCTCTACAAACTCTAACTTAATCACTTATAAACTGACAGAAATTTTAAAATGGAATGTTTTTCCTACAGACTAGAAGGCTTTAGATTTCGTCTCTGGAGCTAAATGAAACATAATTTTTAAAAAAGCAAAATCACTTGGAAGTGTTTCCCAAACACAGGCATCAATGCTCTACCTCAGTTGTTATAATCTATGGCAGGCATAGCAACAGGGCTTTGCTGCTCTAGAACCCATGGCAAATACCACTTACTAATAATACTGCTCATTTCTTGAACCCCATTGCAATCCGCAATTTCTTCTTACTCCAACCCTCCAGGCAGCTACCAAAAAACTGTGGCAAATAAGTACATCCAACGCATATTTACTGAGTCCCTACTATGTGATAGGCATTGTTCTAGGTAGAGACAGACACAGCAGTAAAAATGCAAAGCATCTAACTTCAGAGAACATAGATTTGAGTGAGGGAGGTGGCTAACAAAGGAATAAGCAAATACATTGGTTGTTTCAGGTTGTTCTGGGTGCTTTAACGAACAAAAGTAGGGTAAGAGGACAGAGCATAACGGCAGGAGTGGGTGAGTGCTATTTCAAAGAGGATGGCCATGGCCCAATTACTGGTCAGGGCATGAGTGCAGAGAACAAAATCTAGTTAGCTAGCTTAAAACATGATTTATCAGGTATTAAACAGTTGATTGCTGGAAAGGTCAAAGAAAAACTTCAAGGCTGAATGTCTACAAAACACGCCCACATCCATACTTGCCACTCATGGTCCACACTCACCTTACACACCTCATATGGTGTGTCTGATGGTGGCATCAAACCACAACCAGAACCTGAGCAGCAAGAGGAGAGGGAAATAGAGTTTTTACCTTTCCGGGCTCTGCAGTGGAATAAATGGAAAAATGCCTCTATGAAAACACAACATTCTTGCAGGCCCCTGATTAATGAGGAGCCAACGAAAGAAAGCGTTCCAGGTGGGTGAAACAAAAGGCTGAGAGTGGGAATGAGCTTGGTGTATTCACACAGCAGCAAGATGGCCAGGGTGGCTGAAGCTTGGGCAGTGGGAGAGGAAATAATGAGAGATGAGGCAGGGAGGGTATTCAAGACCCAGTTCAAGTAAGTCTTGCAAGCTTTGATAAGGAGTCTAAATGTATTTTCCTAAGTGTAGAAGGATGTTATAGGATGAGGATTTTAAGCAGAGGAATAACATGTTCTGAATAACCTTTCTTAATAGACCATTGTAGTTCTATAAACTGTTCTCCATGCTTGATTTACATCAATAGCTTAAAAATGTACAATTTTAAAGTGACTTCATTTGATCTTGTATGGAGTAACTTTTTCAATTAAAAAAGGCCTAAAAGGTAATATTTCTCAGTCTATAACTCCGTCACGGATACAGCACATGTGTGAGCATGGTTATCTCCACCTTCTCTAAGACCAAGAGGAGTAGCCAAAGGTAGCAGGCCCAAGCCTGGACACCCACCTCTTGCCAGGCTCCAGGAAGATGTGGTTAATCAAGGGTAAGTTTTTTTCTAAAAAACAAAACTCAGACCTCTGGACTTAAAATCCTGAGATTCTTCCTAGTTAGAAACAAAAACGAAATTAGCTTCCAGCACTGAAATCAACCTATTTTAAACAGTCTTAAAGGTTTTCTTGTTCCCGTCTCCAATATGCAACTCAAAGCCAAAACATTTCAAACTCAAACAAGAGAATGAAATAAAAATAAAATTAACCAAATTATGTTTATTTTAATTTTTTTTCAAAAAGTAAGCATTTTATACTAACATCCATTTGCAATGGGCCACTTTCTTAAGGAGTAGAACCACTTAAAAGAAAATGTCAATTTAAAAATTGTTCCAGAATGGGAGTGAGGAGTTCTTGCCATAAGTACATGCCTAGTTTAGCAACTATTATGCTTCTGCCAGGAGCATTTATTACTGTTATGAGGTCACCCATTATAAATGTGGTCTGAATGTTCTAATTTGCTTTTCTTTGTACAATGTTAATGTTGCAAGCTTTTGAGCCAAAACGTATTTTGCTCCAGTTAAAAAAAAAAAAAAAACCATGAAGCAAAATTGCAGAAAGGGAATCCATTTTAAACAAATTTGCTATATTATATATTTTATATGTTTGTATGTTAAATTTAATTTCTTTTACTTTCTCCAAAGCAGCCACAATATTGGCTTTTATGAAGGGTCACACTATAACCACTTGAGTCAACTCCTGCCTTTTTGACTCAGTCAGAAAGATAAAAAAGCAAAACAAAATATTCCCTTTGCCTTCTCTCCATACAGCCTGCCTTGTAATTCTTTTCACACATAAATCTGAACTATTCATTTTCTTTCTATTTCATAAACTTTTGCCTGCTCTAGCTCCCTTACGAACATTAAATTCTCTGCGGTGAGACTTGGTAAATAGAAGAACACAGAAAATGCTCCATAGGATTAGACTAAATGCTGAAGCTGGCTCAGTGGGACTGGTGATGGCCAGCTTCCAAGATGGCACCCAGCGGCCTGCCTCTGGGACTCATGTGCTTGTGTATTGCCTCCCACTTCTGTCCAAGGGTTTAACAGTCTTTCTTCAAGCACATTTGGCAGAAATGCGATTAGTTTCACCCTGCCCTAGTGAGCCCTTGATGCTTTGACTGTATCTTACCTCCTGGAGCAGCTGCCACACCCCTACCCTGTCGCCATTTCCTAAAACAACACCCTCAACAAGGTTACCTTGTATGTAATAGTCTTCTACCCTCACAATCTTTTATTTTATTAATTCCTCTATTCATCTACATTCATCTAGAATCACAGCAATATTTACCTATTTTCCCATGTTATCCATTACATGCTCAAATTAACTTTACTTTTCCCCATAGGGAATTATAAAAGAAGATTTGTAGCTTTAGCATATTATTATGTGTGTGCTTTGGTTTGTTTGTTCTTGCAATGAAGTAGGCAGAGACAGGGATTACAAAGAGGTTAGATCATTTAGCTTCATAGACAGATATACAGGACTAGAAAGGAATATTCAAACACAGTTATCTCAGCTTTGGGAATACTGATGCATTTTTAATACTTTACAGATTTGCTAAAACAAATGTTTAATACATTTTATAATCAGAAGAATATTAACAAAAAGTATCACATGTATTCATGTATTAGCTGTGCTTTTGAACACAGCACTCTCCTAAGACCCGAAATGTCACACCATCTGAAGAAAAACGCTAAAAACCTTTAGGAGATGACATATGGTACAAGAAAAACATAAAACGATGACAGAAGAGAGTAGGAGGTCAAGGAAATTTTATAATTTAGAGACATTAATAATGAGTTTGAAAGGGGTTTGGTGCAAAAAAACCCCACCTAAACTAAAATGGGAAAATCAGGTTTTACAAAAAGGAGGCAATGGGGAGAGCAGAGTTCAGCACAAAAGCCAAGACAACATGCAAAAAAAGACATCACAGACCTTCAGTCTCCACATGACTGCTACAGTTATCTGTGAAGCTGTCAACCAGCTGATGTACAGATCTTGTGGGAATAAAGCATTAAAGAATGTAAGTGATAACAGAGTTATCCTAGATCAGGAGAATGAGGCTAAAAGGAAAAAGCTAAGACAGAGATCGAAAATCAGGTGGCTGTGACTTCTGATAGTCCCGCAGCCTGCTTCAGAAGCGCTCTGCTCTGTTTGGCCAATAAACGAGTGTCTAGAAGGCACTCTGGAAGATGGGTATGAGTGGACGCCACTGAGATTGTCAAAGTGAAAAGTTTCCTGGGTACAATACACAGAGTTCCTCTAAACAAGACTGCATTCTGACCTTGACTTTTTAACTGAAATTTTAAAAATCTGAAACTGAGTTTATGGCTTGAACAAACTACTAAATCCAGACTTTTGCTTTATTCCATGTTTTACAGAACTCCAGAGAAAAAGAATTTTCTCAAGCCACATACACAACCCTGGCAGAAGCAAAAGACAGGTCAAGGACATTATCTTTATTATGTGCTACTAGTCATACTGCTTTAAAACAATATTCATATTTGTATAAAACTGTATCAAAACAGATACTATTTACTCCAAATACTCATTTACTCGTTTAGCTGAGCCCCTTGTTCAACATCCTAATTGCACAATTATTCTTGAACATTTGCAGGTCAAGGAACCCACTATTTCCCGAGATAGTATGATCTATTCATGGACACCTGCAACTTTGAGAAAGCCTGACTTGTTTGTTCTAGTTTATTTTATTTTTAATCTTCAAGTTACCTAAATCTATTCTTTAGAGCTGGTTTCATTTTAACAAGAAAGCTCTGTAGGAATATAGCATATATCTACATAGCAAAACTCTGTATATTTTGCTTTGTCAAAGATTTTTTAGACAATAGGTCTTTTGTATATCAGGCTCTATAAACACAAAGGATTAAAGAATACCAACCAGGCCTCTTCCGTTCATAGCGATATATGCATCATATTTCTCATATCGAAACCCAAAAAGGTAAAGATACGTAAGTTTTCTTGCCCTTAATGCCCTAAAATGTAAAATAGAATTCCATGGGCAGTTATGACTGCCCCATTCTGACCCAACTCATTAGGGACTACTGCCATTTCCAATGTATGGGAAACTCATACATGTAAAGAAAATCTGCAGATATTCCCTTGCAAGCAGAGAAGTTGGAAAACAAAAACAAAAACAAAAAAACAAAAAAACCCTCAAAGCTCTTGCTGTGAATCCAAAAACATAACCATATTTTGTTAAAATGGTCATTAAAGTACCAGGCACATTCCAATCATTCCTGGCAACATGAACCACCAGATGTTTACTGGATTACACATTTTACCACAATTGCATTCTCTGAGCCTCTTAAGGTGACTCTTTGGATTGACAACACATTTTAATAAAATATCTGGGAAAAGGGTATAATTTTATTAAGTCAAGGATGAGCAATGTAAGAAACAAGAGTTAAAAACAACAACAGCAGCAAACCTCTATCCATATCCTCAGACTACCTGGAATTATATGTGTTTACAGCAATTAACAATTGGCAAGAATTAGAAGATCTTCAGTGGGATATAAATACAAAATACATGCAAAACGACCAAAAAGTGAAATGAAAATTGATTCTTACAGAAGTACATACTGAATGTGCCAGTAAAATTAAAAGAAAAATCCAGTGTTTAGTACAAACCCCTCCTCCCTGCCTGGCCACCCCCACAGTGCTCTGCAGATGGCATACAATACCAGTCACAGGAGCGCCGATGCATTTGCTCAGTGCGTTTTAAACACACACATAACTACAACAATCCAAGTCTTCAGGAAAATAAAATGAGGTTAAAGGGTCACATTCCAAAGCAGTGATTTATTATTTGTAGTGATGCCTTAAAGGTTTTATTTTTTCCTATTTGATATCACTCTCTCCCAAACCCCAGGATCTGAGGGCAAAAATAAGCCTCTATTTGAAAAGACAAGATGAAGAAAAAAATTCATACTGAGAAGAAAGGTTCATCCGTCAATGTAAACCAAGGAGTTTACATCACTAGCATTCTACTGGTTTTCTTGGGGAAAGAAGTCTCTGCAGAAAAGCCCACAATCCACATCCCACTGGGAGCAAAGGCCCTTCTCACCCGAAGAGCCCTTCTGATTCATGTCATCGCCATCTGTCCCACCGGACACCTCTCAAAACTCACTTCTGGCTAGCAAAACAAGGTGCGTGCAATTTCTGATACTGTTTTATCAATCACTGATTTCTCTTTAAGGATTATTTCATTAAAAAAAAAACCTGCCAATGTTCCAATACAGGCTCCAAAGGGGTGGGGAAGGCACCCAGGGGTGCTATATAAGACTCATTTTGAGACATGCCTACAAATGTCTATCAGAATGAACTAACTGTATCCCAAGTAACTAGGACCAAGTGCTTGAGCCGCCCAAGACCAGGAACTGCTGTATTTATCCTTTTGTTTTTCCTTGAAGTTCTATAGCATAGCTGGGACCATAAAAGCCTTAAAAGTTAAAAAGATTGACGTTTACCGAGACAATAATGCAATGTCTCATTTTATACATGAGGAAGGTGATATTGTATAAGGTTAGGTGACATGCTCAAGGGCATGAAACTGTGTAACAGCAAGACCAGAGATGGGCCTGGGTCTTTGGACTCCTGTTCCAGGAACCATTCTGCATAAACAGATGATCATTCTGGAATATGTGTCCTATTAACACAGGGCAAGAGGGAGGCATTTGCTAGTGTAACTGTTTACTAAATCGTTCCCTAAAGACTGATCACACTTCTTTACCCAAAAAAATCCAGCCAGTAAAGAATCATAGTACGTATTTATTTAATGTGTTGATGTTCAAAATGTGTTGCATTAAAAGTGAGCTTTTTAAAAGGCCTATGAGACACCCAATGACTGCACACATATTGTTCCCACTGAAGGGACAACCATTTTTAAGTAGGTCACACAGAGTAATGCCATGTAATTTAAAGTGTGATGACTAACAACACATTTGAAAGCGGAAGCCAATTTATTGTTACAATTTCTAAACTAGTGCAGACATACAGACTATGATTCTTGAGCCTTGTTTTTAACAGTAAAAATTGAATTTCAACTCCCCTTTCTCCCAGCTGCGGTATTGAACTTAAACGTCTACTAGATCAGTGGGTGGACGATCAAAGAACATTTAAAACATTTTAACTTTACTACCCACAAGGATGTGGGAGTAATATGTCAGTGGGACTAAAATGTATGTGACAGAGTCTTAAGAGATTCCCTAACTAGACAAGAAGCTGGTTGTTCCCTTTTTTAAAGAAGCAGCACTCACCCTTACCTTTGCTCAGTCTACTTTTTAGAGCTGGCAAATAGAATAAAAGAGTTAAATCAGAATCTAAAAATATCCATGTTCTTATATGTTCTGTTTCCAGTGCAGCTGAAAACACTAATCACAGTTGATAATCTGAGATTTCTCTTATCTAGATGGCCTTGTAAAAGGTTTCCCTTCAAGTGAGTAATACGTAATCCACACTAAGAATAAACTTAATCTTCAAAAAATGGAAAACATTAATTCTTTCTCTCCGTTTCCTCCCCCTTCATTTCCACCCGAAGGAAGTACAGATGTGAATAAATGTATCTAAGTATAATCATTAGAGAAAGATGTCAATCTCATTTCCAAAAGACTGAAACCAAGTAGGAGGAGAAAGAAGCAATAACGGATGAGGGAGAAAAGCATACTGACCTCTTCGGCCTGGGATGCCCTGAGGCTGCCTCTGACCAGCGCCCCCTTCCATCTGCCTAAATCTCATCTATCTGTAGAGCCCATTCAAATTCTATCACTCCCAAGGAGCATTACTGGAGTACAATATGCCCTCCAAACTCTAATTTTCTGAACTATTTCAGCATCCGTTATGCGAACCCCACAATGAGCAACAATTATAGAATGCCGTATGTCCCTTGCTAGCTGTTTTACATGTTATCAGTTTTGTTTCCCTATTTAAACCATTAAGATGAAGAACATGCAACATAACTCATACTTTTAAAATGTTTTCCATAATACTGGCATGCAAATGGACAAACAGGTGCTTGAGAAAAACAAAGAAACAAACGAACAAACAAACCATGCTCCATTGAATTGACACAGCAAAACTCATGCCTCTTAAGAGTGACCCACAATATTTCCTCCGTGGGCAGTGCATGAACCCAGGAGCACATGAAGGACATGTGGCTGCAGATGACACGTGTGTTCTAGCTTGTTTGAAAAGGCCAGGTGTAACGATCAATATTACTGTTGTTGTTACTCTCTGCATAGAAAGCTAAGTGCCATAAGTAATACTTAGGAATGAGCTGTCATGCAAACTCTGCAAATGCCTTTGTGCATATATGGATTTAATTTTTCTTTCATTTTTGCATTCATCATCCAGTGCACTTTCTCATTTTATAGAAAGTCATTAAAAAGATCTTCAGTAGCTATTTTAATATAATCTAAGTTAGTTCCTTAGGCGTTTCTCTACTGAAGATCAATTAAATGCTTAGCACAGAGCGACATCCTGAAAGAAATACAAAAAGACATATGACAGAGTTCCCTTTCTATTTTGAGGTGGGGGAAAAAAACCCTGTTCCTGCTGTATCTCCAGTACCATCTCTCCCAAGGCCTTCCATACACTAATGGTTCAAAGAATATGTCAGTGGCACTGCACTGTTTACAGATTAATGACATTGGTAAGTATAAACATAGCAAAGTACGGTAGCCTTTTTAAAATAAACTATCATATGAAAGCCAAGTACATAAAAATAAATACATTTTAAGAACACATTTTTAATTCTGATTTAAATTTCTAGAAGATTTGATTCTCCTTGACATTGTCACTGAAAAATCATTTATTGATTTTAAATCTCTCATGTTTCCTGAGGCAGAAATTAATTTAATGTGATTGGCAACTTCCGTTTCCATACACAATGGAATACCTAAGGAAGCTTCCAGTAGTCACAGCAGTGAAACACTATCACAGCCATATGAACTCAAGTAAAGATCTGTAAACTTACATGTCTACAGTTATACAGAAAATTATTCTTTTGAGGGTTAATGATAATAGACATAAGAAGAATGAAAATACTAAAAAGAAGACGAAAATATGAGCCTAGGGTTTGGATTCTTTATAAGCAGGTACGGGTGGAAGAATCATGTGGATTAGAGATCTCAGCATCAGGATGAGTAGAGGGGTAATGCCTGTCACCAAGGCTATTACAGCGGTCTATAAATGGAAGAAGAAAAATGAGGCAAAATCATATTGGGCAAAACAAATAGCAGTAATATTAAAGCCAGAAATCTCCTTAGAGTTCTTACTGTTGGGCCAGGTGTGGTGGCTCATGCTTGTAATCCCAGCATTTTCGTAGGCCAGGGCAGGAGCATCTCTTGTGGCCAGGAGTTCAAAGCCAGCCTGGGCAACA
Source organism: Pan troglodytes (assembly GCF_028858775.2). NCBI lineage: Eukaryota > Metazoa > Chordata > Mammalia > Primates > Hominidae > Pan > Pan troglodytes. The sequence continues at coordinate 27,034,026 of NC_072405.2, forward strand.
TAGCGAGACCCCCATCTCAACAGAAAATAAAACATGAGCTGTGTGGTGGTGTGAACCTGTAATCCCAGCTACTTGAGAAGAAGCTGAGGCAGGAGGATCATTTGAGCCCAGAGTCTGAGGCTGCAGTGAGCTATGATCACTCCATTGTACTCCAGCCTGGGTGACAGAGTGAGACCCTGTCTCCAAAAAATAAAAATGAAAATAAAAATAAAAATAAAAATAAAATAATTCTTTCTGCTGGTGGGGACCTGGCGGGGGAAGTGTAGAGAGTTAATGTGGGCACGTAATTCCTCATTTGAGAAAGATACATGGGCTTAACAAATGATTCAAGAACAAATAAGCTTATTAATAAATGGAAAAATAAATGAAGGCATGAATAAAAGCAGCAAGGAGATAACATATAACTAACTAACAGTCTGCGTCCCTGGATATAAGGAGAAATATGTGGTCAAAGAACAATCTTAACAACTAGATGGGAACAATGGGAGATGTGGAATGGGCAGGTGGGCTTAGGCAAAATTAGTGGCTCAGAAAAGAAAGAAAAAGAAAAGTCATGTAAAAGGATTTTAAAAGACAAAGTGAACAGAATTCTACCATGTTGGGAATCATTGAGCAAATCTAATTTCCTTGTTCTTTTCTACCAAATAATCTTCCATTAAAGTTTTCAGTGCAGCAAACAGGTTCTACGTATTGGCTCCCCATCATATTTCCTATGTAACCCATGCCTGGAGTAAGCCTCTACTCCAATCCACCCAAATTCTATCCATCCTTTAGGTCTAACTCGACGCAAGCCCCCCAAGAACTCTTTTATTCTTTAGGAAACTTAGAAAATAGTAATCTTTCTCTTTTTCTGCAGTCAGCTTTTGGAAGAGGGGCTACAAACAGACAAGGGACAGAAATATCAAAAGGAGAAAATATAAGTAGGATCAGATCTTCAAAGAACTGAATATTATAGATTTCCTTGGTTGGGGTCAGAAGAAAGATGAAAAACAAAGTATTCCAATCCCACTTTGTCCTAAAGGGGAGAAATCCATTATACTTCCTTCAAGCAGGCTAGCTTTTGATTTCTGGAACCACTGGGGACAATGGGCTTGGCATTCTTTTCTATCACCCTGCCACCTCATGTTCCACTTTCCCCTCTTTTGAGAGACGGGGACATCTAAAATGGAGTCAGTACACGTCCCAAAGTAAAGGACAGCCAGGGAGAGGAAGAAGAAGACCCACTGAAAGGAACTTTTATTTTTCCTTTTTGTTTTATTATTATTTTTAATGAATTCCTCCAGCACTAAACCTGTAAGATGAACAGATATCATCTCCTAGGTTATTGGTCAAGAACACACTGCCTCAATACCAAATAAGATATAATGCAGAGACTCTAGGCAACTCCCGAAGAAACAAGTTATAAAAGAGAGGGGAAGCAAAATTAGTGGCACCAATGGCAATGACGCAAAGAAAAAGAAAAAGGAAAGAAATGCCAAGCTGTAGCCAGGCAATGCAATGTAAAACCATTGCTTCATGTCCCGCCCACTTCCACACCCACTGAGAGTGCTGTTCTTGGGGACTAGAAAACAGCTTGAGGTAACAACAGAAGAATCAATGCCAAGCCATACTTATCTCTCAGCCAAGACACTAACCTCACAGTTCATGGATGTTATTGAAAGACAGAAGACAAACACAAGAGGAGAAGCTGAATGTGGTTCTCTCCTGCCTTGTCCACCACTTCCCTAAACCCAGAAAGGCACTCCTGTGCCAAATCTGTTTAAAAATCCTATGAATCACTGGCCTCTGTTTCTTTTATGCATTTATTGTAGACCAGCCTACACTGACATCGATGAGCTAGTGAGATATTGCCAAGTAATAAGCAGCCAGAGACATTAAGTTACTGAACTTTAATGAAATAACAGCTTAGAATTTAAAGACAAAGAAATGTCTTTTATCGTCTTCCACATACAGAAAAGGAACATAGCTGCTTAAAAGATCCACTGTAATTCCCCAATATTCTCTTGTATCCTTATTTTAATATCAACTGCTGTATAGCTGATTATAATCATTACTTTATTATATCAAACCCTAAATATAGAGATTTAAATAAACTACAGGATTATCTGCTACCTAGAACTAGGCCCAAATCTCCATCCATTCCCATGACTTTAATTCATGCTCATGGCAAAAGATTTCCAAACAATTCTATCTTCTCATCTCAGAGTCTAATAGAACATGAACTCGATGTCTGTTCTGTTGCATCTTTATAACCCCTAGAACATGCTTAATAGGTATCAACTGAATGAACCTAGGTCTAATGAAATCTCAGATTCAGCTTATGCAAAATACCTTCATTCCAACTAAACCAAAACTACTGTCTTAATGTTCCAACCACGTTTCGGGGCTCTAACTTTAGATAGTCTTAACTCATCCCTGTCCTTTATTTCCACTATCCAGACAGTCCACCATCTAGGAAATTTGCTTTAGAAAATAAATTGCTAGGCTGGGTGCAGTGGCTCATGCCTGTAATCCCAGCACTTGCACTTTGGGAGGCAGAGGCAGGAGGATCACCTGAAGTCAGGAGTTCTAGACCAGCCTGGTCAACATGACAAAACCCCATCTCTACTAAAAATATAAAAATCGTCCAGGCAGGCCAGGCGCAGTGGCTCACACCTGTAATCCCAGAACTTTGGGAGGCCGAAGTGGGTGAACCATGAGGACAGGTATTCAAGACCAGCTTGGCCAACATGGTGAAACCCCATCTCTACTAAAAATACAAAAAACTACCTGGGCATGGTGGTGGGCACCTGTAATCCCAGCTACTCTAGAAGCTGAGGCAGGAGAATCGATTGAACCTGGGAGGCGGAGGTTGCAGTGAGCCGAGATCGCACTACTGCACTCCAGCCCAGGAAACCGCAAGACTGTGTCTCAAAAAAAAAAAAAAAAAAGAGCCAGGCATGGTGGCGGGCACCTGTAATCACAGCTACTTGGGAAGCTGAGGCAGGGAGAACTCCTTGAGCCTGGGAGGCGGAGGCTGCAGTAAGCCACAATTGTGCCACTGCACTGCAGCCTGGGTAACAGAGCAAGATTCCATCTCAATCAATCAATCAATCAATAGCTAAATTAAAAAAAAAATCCAAACACACACACACACACACACACACACACACCCGTCTTATTCATCTTTACCTCTCTGCCACAACCCTCCCCTACTCCACTATTCCAGGCTGGCTATCATTACCCATATTTTGGCAGTCCTGTCTAAGCTGGACTTTTTACTTTCAGTGTCTGCATACCAGTTACAGACGAAAAGTCTCTTTTGCTCAGAAGTTATTTATACTTCCCTATTACCCACCTACTCTCCCAAGTAAAATTATGCTCTTAAGGAAAACCATTCAAAGTCCAAGTTTGTAACATATCCCACCCATCGAGTTGGCCTCCTCATTGCCCTACTAGTCTACTAAGCTACTTTCTAGACTTATATTTAACCCATTTTTATCCATTTAGTCGATTAGAACACATATTCCATGAGGGCAGGGATTTTTCACTGTTATATCTTCACCACCTAGATCAATGCCTGAAGACTGGACCCTTAAATATTTGCTGAATGAATGAATGATTTTATGAAAAACAGAAAAAAAAAGCGGAGAAAGGGAAGTAGAAGAGAGAGTGTTAAACTTCACAAAGGAGTTTATCATTATAGGTTCAGGTCAAGTCCCACTTTCACTCATCACTTCAGCCTTCACTGATTTCTCTCTTCTCTGATTTTCCATGGAATTTCTGCACCATACAATTGAGCACTGAAATACTCATTGCAAGAATTCAATGAAAAGTTGAGAACCTCCTATCCACCAAACTCTGCACAGCACAGACATGGTTTATGCCTTCTCCAAACTTATAGTCTCATAGAAACATTCAACAAAGTCAATTAAAAACCAGCTACCACAGGTACACATAGAAAGAACACTTAGACTTTGATGACAGGGAAGGCTTCTCAGAGGAAGGGACAGCTAACGGAAGACTTGAAGGGTGAGTATGAGTTACCCAGACAAAAAGGAGGGAGGAGTGTTTCAGGCAGAGGAAACAGCATGGATGGAGACTTAGAGGCAAGACAGAGTGTTTAGGAAAAGTGTTTGCGAATTGAAGGAAGTTCAGTGGTTCTGGAGTACATGGGCAGCAAAGAGCCAAAGCTGCTGGGGTGGGCAAGGACCAGACTTTCAAGGGCCAAGCAGTCACCTTGAGTTACGCTGCGTGAGCTAAAAATGTGAGTTATGTGAAGTCATGCATAAGTTAATTAGCTCGATTTAGCCATTCCAAAATGTATAGAGATTTCAAAACATGTTGTACATGACAAATATAATCTTTATATGTCAATTAAAACTTTTGAAAAAAAAGCTATGAAAATGAATATGAAAGGGAAGCTGGGAAGGGGAAGGGGACAGAGAGGGTGGACGCCTCACATGTCAGTTCTGCTTCTCAGTTATTCTGGAAGATTTCTTTTAAGAAAAGCAGAGATCTGGTTTCAGGCTTTCTCTGTATCTCAAAATGTCTGTTCAAAAAATGTGGAATTCACAAGAAAACCGGTTGATTTGAAAACTTTGATTCTTCCTGCACCTTTCCCATCCAAAGAAAAAGAACAGCTGTAAAATTTAACAACTAACAGAGACTAATAAGCAATTTTTAACGCTAGAGACTTCATCAACTATAAGAACCTTATGTCCCTTCCAATTTTCTTCCCCTTTGAGACTCTGAACTAGTCAGTAGAGATTTCTGAACTACACGTCCCCCACAATCCACAAACCTATAAATTTTCATAATTATGCATTCTGTAAAAGCTTAAGCAATGAGCTAAGGAAACAGCTCTAAGTGGTTCTGATTTCAATTTCTCTGTTGCATCAGATTAAGTGACTCCTTTAATCCACAGCAGTGTCTAACATTAGTCCATACTCAATACCAAGTTCAAGTCAAATGTGGGACCTTGTGTAAGGTTCTTACCCAAAATTATTTCAAGATGAAGAGGGCTGTATCTAGACTTATGCAGTTCTCCTAAGAACATGCCACCACATTAAATAAAAGTAGCGTACAACAACCATAAAACGAATAAACAAAAGTCAAAGTTCCTAAGACAAAAAAGGGTGCAGTGCAGGTTTCTATGTAAGGTATAGATTTTAACTGGATAATTTTTAGTAATTGTATATCAAAAAAAGATACCCAACATCTGTCTCATGTATTACCTTCAAAAACTCTTCTTTCTCTAAATAGCTTGCACTCTCTCTGGGCCATGAATGAAATGAGGCCACTGTGAGAAATTACAAATGCCATTCTGGAGGAAAATCCTTCACATCCCTATCTCGAGCCTACTACACAGGAGAAGGAAATAAATCCTCATGCTAAACCTTCCACTGAGGAAATTACTAATTCAATTTCTCTTACCAACGTTGCTACAATGCACTAAACATTTCTACCCAGTAAAAACTCTTATTTATCACATTCATTTATTTCCATTTTAATTAGAATAGCAAAGCCTGCATTCCAGAAAGACTGGAAAAGAAAGCATCATAAAGCAAAAAAAGCTTCCTCATTTTTCAAACAGGAATATCATACGGGATACTAGCTATTGACTTTCAAAAATAAATATGCTCAAATATTGCCTCTTTCTAATGACAAGTAATATGCTGTGTTTTTCCCAAGGCACCACTTCTTTTGAGATATTTTGAATATGAAATGTTTCCGTGGGACAGCTCTAAAAAATCTGCATTTATTCCACAATCACACAACAATAAAATGAGGACCTGACCTTCTAGGTATGAAGGTACCACGGCACAATCATCAACACTGCCACCAAATCTCATCTGCTAATATGTAAAATGTCTCTTTCTCCAGCTGACAAGCGGTAAGTATTCTCCAATATAAACAAACATATACACCCCACGTTATAACTAAAACATTATCTAGCTCTGACTTGTCATTGTGGAGGAAATACAAAAACCCTTTATATATAAATATTAATGAGATGACCATGTGTTATAGTTGAACTAGCAATCTGATCTTTAACGAAGTTGACCCTTAGTACCTCTGAGGAAAGATAAAGAAAAGATACACTATATCCATTGTTACATTCACTGGCCTTTCATCCATCCACTCAAAAAGTATTTATTGATCACTTTCTATGTGCCAGATACTGTACGCTATACACTGTTTACACATATTTTTGGCTTCTATCCCTTAAAATACCAGTAGCAGCTAATTGCCTCAGCTGTAACAACCAAATGGATCTCCAAACATTGCCAGATGTCCTTTGGGAAGCCTTGTCTTAGAGTTTAAGATTCTGTGGGCACTGTTTTTCAGAAATTTAAGATATAACTGAAAGACAAGATGTGTGTACTTGAAATATATGGAAACACTGAACAAATAAATAGCCGATAATAACATTTTAGAGTTGGCAAGATGGCTACCAAAAAAAAAATCACATGTACCTAGCTAAGGTCGAAAGTAATGTTTATTTTTAAATAAAACTTTAAAAAGATAATTTCTTTCTAAAAGTCATTCCAATCTGTCCTCTCTAGAAAATTCACCCCTTTACCTCCCCCACAAAAAAAACACTCTTCACCAGCCTGGCCAACATGGTAAAACCCTGTCTCTAATAAAAATACAAAAATTAGCTGGGCGTGGGGGCGGGCACCTGAAATCCCAGCTACTCGGGAGCCTGAGGCAGGAGAATCGCTTGAACCCGGGAAGCGGAGGTTGCAGTGAGCAGAGATTGCACCACTGCACTCCTGCCTGGGTGACAAGAGTGAAACTCTGTCTCAAAAACAAAAAACAAAAAACCTTCCTCATCACATAGCAAAACATTTATTCTGACTATGGACTAATGCACTCATGGAGTCAGTGTTAAAAAATAAAGACCAGAAGGATGGAAACAGCAAACAAATCATGAAGGTGACATTGGAAGATTCTGCCAATTAAGAAAGGCAAATTAGATTCTCTATACCCTTCCTCTTTTATCTATTTGATACTTAAAATTTACTGCCCTGTATCAAACATGATCTCAGTAATTCTTTTTTAATCAACTGTTTAGCACAGCTTGAGGAAAGGAATTGCTAGGCAGAAAGACAACAGGAGAAACAATAAATCTTTTAAGTACAAAAAACTGACAACGAAATGAGAAAAATACTACCTTGTGTGCTCAAAGGAAATTGCTTATAGAAACTGAAACCAGGACTCAGAACAGTCATGTGTTCTACTCAGGAAATTAAAAGTTGTACTTTTAAAAAGGGTTTCAGATCCTTCCAGAAAATCTAAAATAAAACTAGGTAACTACCTTCCAGGTTTTCCTGGGAACACTTGCCATTTGAACAGAAAATACACATTGCAAACTCTCCTTGGAGTGTCTGGGTCTTTGCTTTTAAATAAAAATGTTTACCCTAGATCCTTCTGCTTTGTTTTCTGCCCATCAGTGAGTAGGATGCACAGCTATTCGAGGAGTCTGAGAGGTCACTATGGTTTAATCGGTAGCAGGAAATATTCTTTAGGGAAAATAAGTCATCTTTTTTCCACTGTTTTTCTTTTGAGAGAGACAAGTAATTTTCTGTCTCTCATATACAACTAGAAGAAAATGGTATCACTGTGCCCCTCAGAGAAATGTCCCCCTAGGAGCATTTCAGGAGAGTCACCTGCTTCAAGTGAGGACAAATATAAAGCTGGTAAAAAAAACAACCCTCCTCCCCCCGGAAAAAAAACCCACTAACTACAAAGCAAGAAATAGCGACTGAAGAATGCCTAACGAACTTGTACTAAAACAAAATACTGATTGTAGATGGACATACGGAGTGATAGAACTATCTGGACACACCGTAAACAGATATGAGAAAAGAAGGAAGATTAGGAAGCTACAAATCCTGTCTCAGTAATCTACTGCTCTGTAACAAGCTACCCCAAAAGCAAGGGGCTTTAAATCATCATCAGTTCATTTGCTAGAGATTCTGCACATGTGCAGTCTGGGGCAGAACTCAGTGAGAACAGGATGTCTCAACCCCATGTGCTATTGGCCAAGCTGACCTGGGGCTGGAGGATCCAAGATGCCCCAGTCCAATGTATGAGCATGGTGCCAGCTGCAAGCTGGAGCACCTTGATGCTCCTACACATGGCTTCTCCCTCCAGCAGGATATCTTGAGCTTCCTTCCTTACATGGTGGCTCCGAAACTGCCAGGCCTCTTAAGGCCTGCAGTTACAACAGCACCACTTCTGCCACATTCTGTCACACAAACCAGCCCAGGCTTCGGCGGGAGGGGAAACAGACTCTACACTCCTGATGAATGGAAACATGTTCGTACAGGGATGGGAGAACTCCAAGTGATAATTTCTTTCTTTTTTTTTTCTTTTTTTTTTTTTTTACAGATATTCTACCACAAGCCCCACTATTGTGAACCACGATAATATAAAATGAAATTAGGAAAAAGAAAAGATGACCAGGACTAAGTACCTTGCCTACACATGCCCCCTCCCTATCACCACCATCTTCTGCCCTTGACTCTTCAACCAACGAAGGAGAGAAAAGGAAGAACAGAATGAAACGTGCAATGCAGACTATAGCATCATGGACAGCAACGTTGGTTACAACATCTTATTAGGGTCCTTTAAAAATACAGAAAGAGAACAAATGAAGGAGAACCTAGAACCACCACTTACTGCTTTTTTCTTACGACTTTTGGCTTAATGTATGTTTTACACAAAAAGAAATGCTAGAAGGATTTGGTACCAGGTAAACAATATATAAATTGTTAGGGAAAAAAGGAAAAGTTCTTTTTTTAAAAAATGAGAGGTTCTACTTTTTAGGGTCATAATTGTATAAGTTCAATGTTTCTAGCATATCTTTCTAGAAGAAAGACTAGAACAGCCACAGGTGAAAAAGAAAACTGATAAATGGAGGGGGTAATATAGTAGATCCTGTGGCGACATCCTTTATCCTGCACTAAAAGTGCAATGCTGCAGAATGCCATCCCCCTCTTGAAATCCTGACTCTTTGAGAATAGAAAATGGTGGTATTACTCATGCATGACCTTTGCCAAAAAGTGGCTGGCAGATGGGTTTGCCCAGCAAAGTGGAGATGTGATGAGATTATTCTGAGTCCCTATGAAAGTAGCCCAGTTGAGCCTGGACAAGAATTTCACTGGATCAGAGGCTTTTTACTTTCACAGAACGTAGACAAATGTGCCATGTCACAATGGCTTCCACTCATGTCCTGGTTTATCATCATTCCTCCCTCCACTCCTCAACAGAAACAAACAAAAAACGCAATTATCTTTCTTCCAGCTACAGATGTTAATCCTCAACTAACATCCCATACCGGCAGTGTCTGCAATGTAGTAGAAAGGCTTTGAAGCCTGCAAATCATTTAGGACCAAAAGGAGGAAATCCAAGTCCAATTATGGGAAAATGAAAAAAAGAAAAAGAGCAGAACAGCCCTTCAAATCAGACCACACAGAAGGCCAAAACCACAGATGAAAGGAACTGAGAAGCTATGCCTTTTTTTTGCTGCCTTTTAAATACAGACCCCTAGGCAAAGGCAGCACTTATTTAACATATCCACAGGTATTAAAGTCTATAACATATAAGGTGCTAGAAAAATAATTTCAGTGACTGTTACTTATGGGTCTAGATAATTCTTAATATTGACAAACATTGGTCTCCATGTAAAAGACAAAAGTAGAAAATATCACTAAACTTGGAGGTAGAAACCAGACTTGAATTCTGCCTCTATGTATAGCCTTTGGAAAATTACTTTTTGTTTCAAAGCCCAAGTTTCTTCATCTATAAAAATATGGATTAAAAATACCTTCATTCAAAGAGTTGTACTATAACTTTTCAATGAAATTCATGTATATGTCTGAAAAACAGTACCTAATAAATATAAACTGTGTATGATTCTGATCTTTAATACAGATTAAGACTCCCAAGTAAAAGTCCTTTTTCTTTTTTTAAATCATGGAAAAGACACAAATTTTATTGTCACAAGATGATGGTTCAATGGTTCTAGGTCAGATTTTGTTCCTCCTGGCAAGATGATCTTGGGTAAGTCTTTTGTCTTTCCAAGTCCTAGGTTCTCCATTTCATTTATTTGCTTGTAAACCTGAATTCATTTGGAGGCACTAACAGTAAACACGGCAAATAAAATCCCCGCCCTTATGGAACTTAGTAAGTCATGAGGAGACCTAAAAGCAATGAATGTACAGTGTTGGCTACTGTTTTCTAAACGATGAGGTGACTGGGTTAGAATATCTTCAAGACCCTCTCCAGCTTTAAGCCTGTGAACCCGTAACTGTAAATATAAAAGTCAACAAAAAGAAGGAAGACCACAGTTTCTCATTCTGATGTTTTGTAAGGTGTTAAATCATTTTTTCTCAAGCCAAAATCAAAAGCTTCCAGAGAACAGCAATACCATTACAAAGGCTTTCTGAATTAAAAACGAACAGTCCTCATCTAAGTTGAAAACTTAAAATTCTACTGTTAAAGGGAAAATCAAGTCCTCACATCAAAGACTGTGCCCTTTATCCCCTTGAAAGCAATAATTCAGAGTAATATTGGCACATACGCCAAGGACCACTCATGCCTTAGCATACAGAATCAGAAACTGTTTACTAAAACTAGGGTCTGTTTATTAATCCTACATTCAGTAAGAGTTTGAGAAGGGAATAATCACCAAAAATCCCTAAGTTCTCTCCTCTGATTATCAGTGGGGCTGTAGTTCAACTCCAGGAAAACACTTCATAGAGATAAGAGGAGACTACTTATCCCCAGGGCAGAAGAGCATGTTGAGATACGGAAATAATGGTGCCCAAAAACAAGAGATGAAAAAAATTGGGAAAGCTTCACCTAAGAAGAGATAACTATGTTGAATCATAGAAGTAATCTTCAATTATCAGAATGGTCACTGAGATACTCACAATCAGAGTAATACACTGAATGGCGAACGGACGATAAATGTACCCAAGTGGACACACTACTCCCTAGGATAAGATTCCCAGGGCATAGGAATGCTTTCTTTGCTGCCTTTACACTTTATATTCTTTATTCGCCCTACAAACATATTTAAGGCTGTAGTAGTTAAATGGAGGGTGGGTTCCACAAGCACAGTTTTTCTCTGACAGATTTCTATCTCCTGGTAGCATGGTTTTTACTGGCAACCTCAAGTGGGTAAGCCTTACATAAAAAGCTTCAGTTTTCAGAATGAATCAGACAAGGACTAAGAAATAATGATCATAAGCAGTTAGAATCAATACAAATTTATGAGGCTGATGAAACTATGGGAAAACAAAGGATTATTGGATACCAACAAGAGTTCTTTAAATAATTTTTCAGTGACACAGCACCAGAAACTTTCTGTTTAAGTCAACTAAGAAACATGCACCTGAATAGTAAAATTACGTTTTAGGAAACTTATTTGGCAAATTGAACAAAGACTGTCAAGCAGAATTCATTAAAAATACAAAGAATAAATAAAAACAATTGATTTTTATGGATCTAACTATAAATCTAACTAGATATATCTAACTATAAAAAACAATCTAACTATAAATTGTTTTTATGGAAAGTAGCTTCTGACAAATTTCAACTTTCTTAAAACAACATAGAATTCCAACAAACTTGAGCACATCTCCTACGCTACAGTCTACCTATTTAAGTATAAGCATAAACCTTATATATCTCACGTAATTTCTATAACTTCCAACTTCCATACTTACAAACTCTGGAATAAGATGTCCTATATTATCCAATCAACATTCTAGCTCTGCCACTTACTGTGAAATTGAAGGCAAGACACTTAACTACTCTGCTCCTTAGTCTGTTTCTTCTTTATATCTAAAAAGTAAAATAATGGTACCTACCCTCAAGGGTTACTGAAAGAATCAAATGTGTTAATATATTTAAACACTAGAATAATGCCTGGCACACCATGAAAATTTTTAAATGCTGGGAATTTTATCATCACCTGTGTTTATTAGTATACATATTTATAGATGAGTATGTGTTAGTAAACACCATTTACTAAACTGTTTACTAAAACTAGAGTCTATTTATTAATCCTACATTCAGTAAGAGTTTGAGAAGGGAATAATCACCCAAAATCCCCAAGTTCCCTCCTTTGATCATCAATGGGGCTGTAGTTCAACTCCAGGGAAATATTTTATAGAGATAAGGGCAGATTACCCCAGAGCAGAAGAGCATGTTGAGATACGGAAATAATGGTACACAAAAACAAGAGATGAAAAAAATTGGAAAGGTTTCACCGAAGAAGAGGTAACTTTGCTGAATCATAGAAGTAATCTTCAAATATCAGAATTGTCATCAATTAAATCAGTAATTAGACTTATTATTTGTTTTTCCAAAGGTAAATTTGGCTGATGATCAGAAAAATCTTTTAAATCAAAGCTTTCTGATGGCAATGAGCATTCTTTCCAAATGAATGCTAACATTAAAAACAAAATGCTGCTTTTCAAATATAGAGAGATGATTATGCTGAGTGTGAGCCTGGACTAGATGACATAAAAAAATCTCAGAATTGTAGAATATTAAAATGTGAAAAGGACTTCAAAGTCATCTGCTTTTGTGGTTTAGCTGTCCATTGGAATCACCTGGGGAGCATCTGAAAAAATACTGTTCTCTTTCCAGATCAATTAAAATCAGAACTTTATGGGGATAGAGGCTGTGCACTATTTTGCTTGTTTGTTTTCTTTTGTCTTTGTAATTGTCCCAGGTAGTTCTAACATATAGCCACAGCTGAGAAACACTGCATTAGTTCACAAATGAGAAAAATAGGGCCCACAGTTAGAAAATAATGGAACTTTAATTTGAACCCAGGTACTACGCTGTGCTATTTGTTTATTTGTGTGTGTGTGTGTGTGCGTGTGACGGGGTCTTACTCTGTAGCCCAGGATGGAGTGCAGTGCATGCTCATGGCTCATGCAGCCTCGGTTTCCTGGGCTCAAGCGATCCTCCCACCTCAGCCTCCGGAGAGGTGGAACTTACTTTTTTAAATATATTTTTGTAGAGATGGAGTGTTGCCATGTTGTCCGGGCTGGTTTCAAACTCTTGACCTCAAGCAATCTGCTCGCTTGGCCTCCCAGAGTGCTGGGATTACAGGTGTGAGTCACTATGCTTGGCCTCTATGCTATTTTCAATAAATTACTCAAAAGGTCTATGGCTTTATAATATGCATAAGGCTATAAATAAGTCTTGCAAATATCAATTTTGGGGGGGAAAGTATATACCTTATTTTTTTCCCCAGGGTACAGACTGTTCTCTGGTCTATTATCACTTTCTAACTTTAAAGACATTATTTCACTGAACTTCAGTAGAAAATATACACAAAACTAGTCTTGCATCATGGGGTTTACTTTTAACTTTGATTTTGACCTACTTGAGCCTGATTTCCTATTGTTTTTGCATGTATGCCCTTGCACAGATCCTTATCACACAGGCAAGAGGCAGAGGCTCCCTCTACTCAATTTGTGATCAAGAGAAACTGCTTATAAATTATTTTCTGCTTGCAGATGACACCAACTAGAAACCATCTTTGCTAGATTTTAAAAGTCTTAATCACTGTGAAATTGGGAGAAGGGCAAAGGAATGGAAATCAGGAAATCCGAAAGGCTAACATGGGGTCACAGGGAAAGAAGAGCAAGCCCAGAACTGAATGTTAATTCCACAGCTCAGCCTCTACATCACAAACTGTTACCAGGACTTTCTGGTGACCAATTTTGCATATCATTTCAAATTAGAGGCCTCCTGGCAGGTGGGAAAACCATGGCAGTGGGAAGGACAAGTAGCTGTCCTTCTCTCTGTTCTGTCTTTACCCACACTAATTAGGGCCTTAAACAACTCACTATCTCCCTGAAACTCCTTTTCTCATTTATAAAATGGGAAGGTTCATCAAGATCATCTCAAGGGTGACTTCAAATTACAATGTTCTATGATGAGATAACATCTGCATTGTCAAGAAGGACAGGGCTGGCCTATGATGTTTATACTGTGAATAGTTGCTTTTCCTGTGGACAGAATCTACCAGATGCTAAATAGAATCCACACAGTAACCATATTATAAAAGGGATCTACCATACACATCACATGTTAAATTTTTAATACAGTAATCATTATCAGAAATGTGAATTCCATCACAGGTTAAACCTTAACACGAGTAGGCTGAAAATCAAACTGGCATCTTACTCTCAGCAATAAAGACTCGTATTAGCCACCTGATAACTCCATGAGAGAGATATAAACAGGATGCACATTCAAGGGCAGACTATAGCTTGAACTGACTGATCACTTTCCAGAAATGCTATTCTTGGACTGCTAACAAGTAAGCTATACCACACCTCCTCCAAAAAAAAAAAAAAAAAAAAAAAAACCAAGAAATCCCTTCACCTCAAAGAATATTCTAGAAAAAAATTCTAGTCATTTTTTTTGTTCTGAAATGTATCTTTTAATATATTTTAAAGACAAAAAAAATACCACAAGGATGATTTCTTTTCCTTTTAAGAAGAACCTTCGGCTCTTAGGTATCACAGATTGTTCACAACAACTTGGACTAAAGGTGGATTTCACCTAGTGATTTCATTAATAAACATATTTGTGGTTCAAAAATCATTTTGGAAGGCACATATGGAAAACTAGGAAAACTTCAGATGGATGAATATTAATAAAGATATTTAAGGAAGAATATTAACCAACCGAAAATTAATTTAAATTGAAAATGCTTCCCCGTTATAATCAGTAACAAGGAAGGAGATGATTCTCCCACAAAAATATAGAATTGTAGGCAATAAACAGATCTTTGTGGAAGAAAAAGAGTAAGCTATTTAAGGGAAAAAATAGGTGTTCCCATGCTTAATTATTAGTTATAAACTCGCTGTTGAAATACCAAGAGTATTTAAAGAAACAAGAGGCTGGGCAAACCTGGAAAACAACACATGTAAATACAGTGCCTTTGTCTGGACTCTATAGAGAAGCAGAAAGTGTTCTAAAACATCTGTTTTATTATAGGGTTGAAAATAAAGAAGAAGGTAATGTGTACTTTGAAATCTATTTTCTAATTTCCATTTTTCATGTGTCTAATAGCTAAAGATAAGACATTCATTTTATAAATACAGTACCACTATTAGCAAGCATGGTCACAGGGCTCTAATTTAACCTGTTTATAGTAGCAAAAAAATAAACCACATTTTTTTATTATAAATCAACAACTTATAATTGTATATATTTGAGGATACAAAGTAATATTATGATTTGAAAATTCAGTGTGAAATAATCAAATCAAACAAATTAACATGCCCATTACCTCAAATACTTTTTTGCAGTGAGAACATTTGAAATTGACCTGGCTTTCTGGCTAAGATCAACTATAGTATCTGTCTTCATCAGTCTAATTCTATATTTGTAAAGAATATTAGAAATCAGATGAAAGTAACATTATCAGCTATCTTTAGAACATAAGTTATTTCTAAAAGAAATGTCAAGAACTCACAAATAATATAATATCAAATCTGGGATAATAGACTGCGTAGTAACTTTCTTGTGCATGGACAAGCTCACAGGGACAAAACTGCAAGATGTTCCTATCAACCAGAGTGGAGGCCAGCCAGCCTCCACGAGCAGGAGCTGCTGTCCATGGAGCTGCTCTGGACCCACTCCACATTCCCCTAGCACGGCGTTGCTTTCCTGTCTTCTGTTCCCAGGTCTGATCTCCGACTGGCCCGCAGAACTGGACGCTGACACGGGTTCCACAGTGACAGCTCCTGCTGTGTTAACTCAGCCTGGATCGCCCCCACACTGCTTTATGAGCACTGAATTTTGGCAACCTACTCTCTCTCTCCTCGGAATCTGACCTCAGCTGCACCCTTTTTGTTCCACTTCACTTCTCCTCAATTCCGACAGCTTGCAGTGACCTTCCCTAGCTACAAAGAGAAAACTGTGTTGGGTTTCATTTGCAAAATTCTCAAGTAGAATCCATCACACCTTCAGTCCTGTTCTCTAAGGGCCCTTTTAGCAGTCACATTATTGCCCCCTTATTATTGGCAGAGAGAGTCTGAGTGACCTTGGATGAATCTCAACTGCTTTTTGAGCTTAACCTTGACAGCCCCTCGGTTTCATTATCTAATGATTTAGGAATATCAGACTATCTAGAAAATCTTTTAAGATTACTTCCATTTCTAATAACCTGCTCATATTCCTTATCTCAGTGAAATGACCCTACCAGGTACTTAAATCCCAAAAGTCACATGGAAATCCTCTCTCTCACTCATCCTCATATTCAAATGAACAAATGATTCCCTCTGTCCCATGACTTTGTCTCCTAGTCCTCCTAATGTCCCTTAAACCTCAGCTCTGTGAGGCTGACTTCACTTCCCCTACCTTCCAGCTGCTTCCGGGTTCAGCACTTCCACTAGACTTTCCCAGTGACTTCCGGCTTCTCTCTGAGTGTGGATTAACCTGGGTGCCTCCCTGAGGTCAGAGGGCTTATCTGACCCTCAAGAAATAAGTCCTGGTGCAAAGCCAAAAATGAATGAAGGAATGAAAGGGAGAAAGGAAATATCTAAAGATTTTCAGATCCTAACATAAAAAGGGATTAAAATAATGTTTTCTATTGTCTGTTTTTTAAATCTTAGAAAACACAACACTGAGTAAGAGGGAGATGAGAGTAAGTGGTGGGGAGAAAGGAAGGAAGGACACTTACAGGTACGAGTTACGGTCCAGAGAACGAGTGAAGCATGTGACACATGTAATCTCATTTCCTCCTGTAACAACTGTTCACAAGATGTGATGTCATCTCCATTTTATGGTTAGAGAAAGTGGCCTCTGAAAGCCTCCTTAATTTGCCCAATGTCACAATGCCAGTAAGTGACAGGGTCAGAACTTTAACCAAGATGATGTGACTCCAAGAGTCCATTGATCTTTCCCTAGAGTTTGTTACCATGATGATCTCAACTTTACAACAGTGGTCCATGGGAGTAGCTTACATCATATTAAAATCTTAGAATTTCAGTGTGCAGGAAGAAGAGTTTAAAAACAATCCTAGAATTTAAGAAACCAAAGTATTCGGGAAATAGGAGGGAAAACTCCACCAACACTGCAGCTGTGCTATTCATCTATAGACTCTACTCTTGTACTGGCACTAGCTACATATGTCGGCACCTTTGAAATGCAGTATTTTAAAATCCAATCCTGTGCTAAGATTATCCGTCCTATCAGCGGCATGCTGCATTTTGGGATGCCCTCTCCCACCTACTTTAAGCTCTCCAGAGACTGTGATACAACAATATGGGCTTCAACACACTGCATCTAATTTTATTGTAAAAAAAAAAAAAAAAAAAAAAAAAAGGCTATGCCATATGGTTACCAACAAATGAAATAGTGACTGTTGCAAACAGAATAAAAAAGCAGGTGGAGGCCTGACAAAAAAAAGTACAACTGAAATGAGATCTAAAAGATTTAAAAATAGCTGGTCAACCAGTAATGTATACTTAAACGAAAGTGTTTAAGAAACCAGGATGAAAAATGTATAAAAACATTACCAGGAGTAATATGAGGAAAATAATGCTTTCGACATTTTCATTTTATCCTTGGAAAGCTTTGGTGATTCAAATTTAAAAGGACTATAATAGGGAAGATATAAAAAGGAATCACAAGTCCAAGAGAACAGAAGAAAGTTTCACCTTTTGTTCTAATTTCTTAGAATCATCTTCCTATTTCCTTGCAATATACTTCTTTAAGAAACCTGGTATACTTTGCTTTATATATGATTTACCAAAAAAGAAAAAAGAGAAAGAAACAAACCAACCAAGCAACCAACCTAGTATCACCAAAACCACAAAGACAGACGGGCCTTAAATTTGCTACGTAACCTGTATACACTTAAATTAGAATGGTCAGGCTGAGTTCTCTAGTAAACACTATAAAGAACTTCAGAATGACACAGGCATCAAACCAAGCAAGGAAGAAAAAATCTTTATAATCGTGAAACAAACTGATGTTATATCCAAAATATAAATATAAGCATATTCTTTGAAAACATGTAGTTATTTCCATATATATTTTACCTACACTGTACATAATCATAGATAGCTTTTGTGAAGGTATTAGTGAATTCCGGATCCCCCTGTAACTCAGTTGGCCCATCACCACCTAAAGATTAAAAAGCAATTGATATCTATCCTATTTTTAACTTCAGTCCTGGAGATTACATCACCATTTTGGTGCCCAACTCCAGGGTTTAATCATTCTAATAAAAATGTCAGGAATTATTTATTACTGGCAAAATGCTACAGTTTAGAAGCCATTTGGTTTATTTTTCATAAAGACAAAGAGCTAGTCATACCCCTCCTTACCTAGGTTATCCATAACCTTTCACAACCTAGGATTATACACTAGAGTAATTAGTTAATCTTCCAAGTTAAGACCCACATTCCAGAGAACTGTAGACATCAACTAGTTTTAAGTGGCTGAGAGCAGAGTCAGGTCTCTTATAATTTCCAATGTGAGGGACAAGTCATTTGACCTTGGACACTATGCGATGCCTTTAGCTTTAGAAATAGTTTTCATGGCTGGTTTTACTTAATAAATATTGATAGTAGGCTTCTCTTAAAAGTTGCTATGCATAATTCTTCAACTGTATTGCAGGAACAAAGGGAAAACCTCCCCTTTGCCCTTTGAAGGTTCACTGAAGATCAACTGGCCAAACGCAGAATAACAGCAAAAAAGGCATACAATTTATTAACATGTACAAGGGACAATCACAGAGTGATTGCCCAAATATTCCAATGGGGCCAACATACTCCTACAGCTTCTTTTCATAGAGGAGCGGGGAGATAGCGAAGGCAGGGAACTCTGTCAAAGGGCAATAAATGATTACCAAGGAGAATGAACGGATGGGAAAACAGAGATGAACTTGTAAATGGTCCTCTTTAGAAAATGTTCCAGCATGCTTACATTCTTTAGTATTCTTTGTTACAATAGATAATGAGATAACAAGGAGGCGAAGGACAAACAGTCGTTCTCCTTGGTGGGTCCAGTCTTTACTTGGATGGGGGAAAAGTCTCTTCCCACATTTGCTGATCTCTAAGAACCTTTCATTCAAAATACCTATTATACCAGGGAGCCATATTTTGGAGTGAAGTTCCCTGGATACCTTCAGTATACTTTATGCAAAATAAATTTTAAAATATTTAACTTAGAAAGTGGAAGTTCCTATTTGGGAGGCCGAGGGGGAAGATTACTTGAGGCCAGGAATTTGAGAACAATCTGGGCAACACAGAAAGACCCTGTCTCTATTAAAAAAAAAAAAAAAAAAAGAAAGAAAGAAAATTAGCTAGGCTTGGTGGCACATGCCTGCAGTCCCAGCTACTTTGAGGGGGGAGGTTAAGGTGGGAGGATCCCCTGAGCCCAGGAATTTGTGGCTGCAGTGAGATATGGTTGCATCGCTATATTGCACTCCAGCCTGGGTGAAAGTGCAGACCCTGTCTGTCTCTCAACACCACCACCACCACCACCACCACCACCACCACCACCACCACCACCCAGAAGTTCCCTAACATGCTGCTCCCCTGACATCACCACTATTAACACATTCATCTTCTAGATTCTCACATATGAATTTTAACACAAATGGTATCATTCCATACTTAATTTTGTATTGACGTTCCCCACCATCAATTCCTTGAAAATAATAATTAGGTACTCATATTTTATGAAGTATTTTTTATGTGCCAAGTATCATCCTGTAGGCTTTACATGGATTTTCACATTTAAACCTCATTCCTGGTTCATAAGTAGGTATATTCACTTTTCCCAAGTTCCAGATGAGGAAGCTGATAGAGGAATAATTTCCCCAAGGTCACAGAATTGGTGCTAAGTATCAGAGAATCCAGGCAGCATGAATAAAGAAGCTATACTCTTAACCCCTTCTCTTCACTTTGCCATCCATACCACTACTCATAACTCTACGTGGTCTTTTTAACAACTGTATTAATTACACGAATAAAGTATAACTGATGTAATCCTTCACTGATCGAGATTTGTATTATTCTCAATTTTTTGCTATTGTATACAATGCTGCTTTTAATGTCCTTGTACACATACCTTTGTACGTTTAACTACCCAGCATCTTTCTTTTTTCTTCTGAAATAATTTTAGACTTACAAAAAGGTTGTACAAATGGTACAGAGTTCCTGTAAATCCTCCACCCAGTCTTCCCTTAATGTTAACATCTTACGTAACCATCAGTGCAATTATCAAAACCAGAACGTTAATGTTGGTATAGTATTAACTGAACAATACACCTTATTCAAATTTCACCAGTTTCCCCATTACTGCCCTTGTCCTATTCCATGATCCTCTCTAGAACCCACAAGGCCTTCAGTTATTATGGCTTCTTCGTCTGCTCCATTTAGTGACAGTTCTTCAGTATTCCCTTGTCTTTTATGACCTCGACACTTCAAAAGAAGATGGACCAGTTATTATATAGACTATCTTGCAATTTGGGTTTGGCTGCTGTTTTCTCATGTTTACAATGAAGTTAGGCATTTTGGGAAAGAGAAGTGATGTTATCTTCTCCTTTAGAGCATCAGAGGCTTCATGATGTTGAGATGCCTTGCCACTGGCGATGTTAATCTTGATCACTTGGTGAAGGTGGTATCTTTTGCTGTCTATATTGTAAAGTTAGTATTTTCCCCTCATAATGAATAAATATCCTGGGAGAGATACTTTGAGACTACACAAATATCCTGTTTCTTCCCTAACTTTCATCTACTAAATTTAGTATCCTTCAATGGCTCTATCTACAACAATAATTACTGTGATATTAGCCATTTCCTCCTTTCCTTTCACAATTGTTAAAATTTTTCTGTAATAAAAACCTGTCCCTTCTCCACAATTTTTAAAATGTATTCAACGGATATTCCTTTTCTTCTGTGAGTATAATCTAATACTACCACTTTGCTGCTCAAATTGTTCCAGCTTTGGCCATTAGGAGCTCCCCCAGGTTGGCTAGGTTGGCCTTCTGGCACACCACCCACCCTCTTTTTTTGAGCACTTACTTTCTGGCACCACAAGATGTTCTAGGCTCATTTTATATTTTCCCTGCCCCAGGACTACAACCAACCAATTCTCCACAGAGCATTAATTCATTTTACTGGTGGACAGTATTTAGAAACCAAGGTCTGGAAGCTACGCTGCTCATTGATATTGAGATATCAGTGCCTCTAGATCCGCTTGGCGGGCAGAGCTAAGAAATATATGCAGGTGTATATTTACATGCATATATACATACCCATCATGCAAACTCACCTACGTTTCTGCATCAATCCATACATTAAAAATTATGAGTTCATATGAATAACGTCAACTGTAATCCAATACCACAGGGTTCCTTATTCATAATTTCTTTCTCCCATAGACAGAAAACTGCCTCTTATCATCTATAGTATGTTTGTTTATTTGCATATCCTAGTATACAGATAAAGTAATGATAGAGGCAGACAAATGCCTAGACAGACAGACAGAGGCAGGTCCCCTGCAAAATCCTACCTTCAGGCCAAAGACAGTTTAAAGCCTGAAAGCTGAGCTACAAGTTAAATCTTTGGACCAAACTGAGAGTGTCTTCCTGTCTGGCATACTTTCCTCTGATGGGTCCCCACCCTTCACGTATTTTACATATACCCTTTCCTAATTGGTTTCCTACCCTTTCCTAATTGGTTTTTCTACACTGTCCTGCCCACCTTTGAGTGGTGTTTTCGCTTTAATCTTTTTTGCATACTTACAAACCAATCAGCATGCACTCCCCATTCTGAGTCCATAAAGGGCCCCAGACCCAGCCACACAGAGGAACCCCCTCCCTCCCTTGCTGACCCTTGCTGAAAGCCGTTTCCATAACTCGATAACATTCTTCTCCATCCTCCTCACCCTTCCATGCCCCACGTGTCCTCATTCTTCTTCAGTGCAGTATAAGAGTTCGGAAACACCAAACAAAGGTACAAGCTCTAACACAGGTAAGCTGGGGCACACCAGCGTGGCCAAGGGAGGTCCAGGTGGGGTGTTGCTGGTCAGGGGTCCCCACCTTGCAAAGTGACCAAGAAGAAAAATTCTGCATCAGTAATAGTTTCAGAATTAATAGCTCATACCCCTGTAAAAGACAAATTTACTAACTGGAGTACAGTGTTTTTGTACTGTTCTTTTTGTCTTCAACCACACGGCATCCAGTTAAAATACTGTTTTTCAAAATTATTTATGTTCGTTCTTTCCTTTTCCATTCCCTTTAGTGTAAATTACAAAATACTTAATTTGTAATACAATTAGGTTCACTTGTTACTGTTTATACTTTCCACTTTGAGTTTTCATGGACTGGTTGGTCTTAATTATTAATTTGTATCCTAAGAGGGCAAATGCCAGGGTTGTGATTTAATGTAGCAAATGAATAGAAGGGCACATTCAGTGAGGACGGAAAGAAATGTCCTTGGGCATGGATATTTTCTCAGCATGTTTGTGCTTGCATCCATGTGCCTGCTTGCTCTCTCTCTCTACCTGTGTATGGATAGCCTCAGTTTTTAAATGGCGGTGTCACCTTTGTTCATATGAGATAATGTGAAGCTTAGAACCCTATAGATTTTAAGATTGAAAAGGGCTTCTCAAACGCAAATAATGCCCCCACATCTGCAATTCTTAATACTAACGATTTAAAAACGTACCACAAATTGGAGCTTGGCCTTTTCATAAAAATGTATGTGGGTACCTTCAGGTGTACAGACACAGTTTACTTGAAGTTAATGACACTGGAAGGATCCTTATAATAAGCTTTTAATTAGATATTACAAACAAGGAAAATATAGGAACATGAGAGCTGGAAGAAAATACCTAAGAGAGTTTCTAAAGGTTTGGTTTCATTTTTAAAAAATCAATTTTCCCTACAGGAAAGAAACCAGAAGCGGACATAACTGACATAATAGATGGGCAAAGTAATGTATTCTCAAAGTCAGATGCATTGTGGAAACAGGAAGAGAAAACTACAGGTGAAAGCAACAGCAATCTTTCTGAATTATCAGAAAACATACCTTAGCATACTAAAGTGGGAAAATGAATGGAAAAAGATGAAATCAGAAACAGTTCCCAGTGTCTCTGAATCTGAAAGCACAAAGCTTTAATCAGAACACCAGCAGAGATTATGGCTGGATGGTGACAAGAATGAGACTGCCACATGGTAAGGAAGGTAGTGCTTCCTTTCCAGCTGCTAAATAGTGCCAATTAACTACTATATTAATTACATGTGTACCAATGTCTGCTCAGAATGCAGAGAGCAACTCCAAGAAAAAGCTATTTTTCTTCTCAAAGTGAGTAAAAAAAAAGAAAAAAAAAGGACACAGAAGAAGACGAGTTTCTTTTTGCAGGCCTCTAATCATCAGGACCAGCACTTCAGGTTTGGGTGGAAGGTGGGAAGAGAAGGAAGGAAAACAAACTCTGGCAAGGGAGAGGGAGAAAGGTTTGGAAAGACTACGAAAGTCTTCGTATGTACTAGAAGCTTTAAGGGCAAAATATGAGTCACCAAAGGCAAGTGAAATTGTTGATCTCTCATAAAACACCCCTTGGCTTTCTGCCACCATAACTTCCCCTTTTAATCCTATTTCTCATATGCAGCATGTGAAAAAAGGACCAGCTAGCTGCACTGGTTTTGTTATTTTAGCGCTTATGTATACACACTTTAGAAGGCTGAATAAAAGCAACTGTGGGCAGTTACATCCTTTGTATTTTTCAAAGGTTGGCAGCAAGTATTCTGTGACTCCTTTGTATAGATGCATGCTTTCAAAATAAAAAGGTATATACAACTCTTTTTAAAGCTTATAAATAAATTAGGTGAAAAGGAAGGGAAGTGGTAGAGAGTAATGCTAATAAAGATTTTTCCAGGCTGGGCGCCGTGGCTCACACCTGTAATCCCAGCATTTTGAGAGGCCAAGGCGGGCGGATCACGAGGCCAGGAGATCGAGACTATCCTGGCTCACACGGTGAAACCCCGTCTCTACTAAAAATACAAAAAATTAGCCGGGCGTGGTGGCAGGCGCCTGTAGTCCCAGCTACTCAGGAGGCTGAGGCAGGAGAATGGTGTGAACCTGGGATGCGGAGCTTGCAGTGAGCTGAGATCGCGCCACTGCACTCCAGCCTGGGCGACAGAGCAAGACTCTGTCTCAAAAAAAAAAAAAAAAAAAAAAAAAAAAGATTTTTCCTTTATGTGGAATTGTTATAGAAAATCAGTTATAATACGGCAGTAATGTTTAGAGACACCAAGGACCTGCCAACATGACCTCATCATCTCTCCACACAAGCTGGGACTGTGCCGAAGTTATCATCCACCTAAAGTAGGGTACAAAGCCCACTCAAAATGGTCACAGAGGTAAGTCCTGTGGGGCAATACAAAAGGAGAGTGGGAGACTTTTCCCAAAGGCCACATTCTCTGGTTTGTGTCAGTAGATATGGAGCTTTTAAAAGTTTAGAAATACGAAAATCAGATTTCACATTTTCATGTGTAACGCTACTCAGTTCTAACAGCCAAAGAGAAGGTGGTACAACAATCACACCACACAGCTGCCTTAGTCCTTTTAAAATAATGATTCTGCATGCTAAGTGTCGATTAACTTCTTGACATTCCTCTTATTTCTACTTTGATCTAGAAAAATCTGATGTTAGGAGCCTGAATACCTCTGTAAATAGTAACTAACACATGGAGTACATTCAAGGGATATGGCTGCTCTTAGTGGACCACACGTTATCATCCTTCCTGTCTCCACACTGGTATCTAAGCTGTTACCCCACAACCAGAGTCCCTTCTACTCCAGCTCTATAGCACCGATCGGAACTACGTTTCAATAGACGACAACGTGCTACCATCTCAAAGGGGCTTTTCCAGATGCTGCCCAGTTGAAAGTCATTTCTCTTTATTCTGAAATCCCACAGTATTTTATACGTAATTCCGCATTTATGCAGGATTTTAAAGATGCTGGCCCCCTAAGAGTCTCATCCCTTGATGATTTAATCAAATGTTCATCTAGCCACTGCTAAGAAGGCACATGGCAGATGGAACTAAGGTTACTCATCAACTAACCTTAATAGAGGGAGATTATTCTGGATTATCTGGGTGGGCCCAGTGTAATCACACAAGACCTTCAAAGAGGAAGGGAGAACAGCCACTCAGAAGATGCACCAGAAAAGGAAACCAGACAAAGACGAGACAAGAAGAAGAGGATGAGGAGGTCAGACAGTACCAGAGAGTGAAAAGAACTTGGGCCATCTCTGCTAGCTTTCAAAATGGAGGTAGCGGACCACACGCAAAGGACTAAAGGTGACCGCTAGAAGCTGAGGAGGACTCCTGGGCAACAACCAACAAGAAAATGGGGACCGCAGTCCTATGACCACACAGAACTTAATCCTTCCAACAAGCTTAATGAACTTGAAGCAGATTCACCTTCAGAGCCTCCAGAAATAGACACAGTCCTGCCTAAATCTTGATTTGGAAATGGAAAAACCAGAAGTAGGAAAACCAGGCAAGCAAACTCAAACCTCTAACCCACAGAACGATGAGATAATGATCAATCTGTGTTGTTTCAAGCCACTAAGTTTGTGGTGATTTGTTAACGACAGCAATATGAAACTAACACATTCTCCTTCATATTATATCCTATTTAATAGTTCAAGTCTCAGTGGGCATTAGAACTGTGTCCGGAAGTGGTGGATTCTTGGTCTCACTGACTTCAAGAATGAAGCTGCGGACCCTCGCGGTCAGTGCTACAGCTCTTAAGGTGGCGCGTCTGGAGTTTGTTCCTTCTGATGTTCAGATGTGTTCGGAGTTTCTTCCTTCTGGTGGGTTCGTGGTCTCGCTGGCTCAGGAGTGAAGCTGCAGACCTTCGCGGTGAGTGTTACAGCTCTTAAGGTGGCGCGTCTGGAGTCTGTCCCTTCTGATGTTCAGATGTGTTCGGCGTTTCTTCCTTCTGGTGGGTTCGTGGTCTCGCTGGCTCAGGAGTGAAGCTGCAGACCTTCGCGGTGAGTGTTACAGCTCTTAAGGTAGCGCGTCTGGAGTTGTTCGTTCCTCCCGGTGGGCTCGTGGTCTTGCTGGGCTCAGGAGTGAAGCTGCAGATCTTCGCGGTGAGTGTTACAGCTCATAAAAGCAGCGTGGACCCAAAGAGTGAGCAGTAGCAAGATTTATTGCAAAGAGCGAAAGAACAAACCTTCCACAGTGTGGAAGGGGACCCGAGTGGGTTGCCACTGCTGGCTCGGGCAGCCTGCTTTTATTCTTATCTGGCCCCACCCACATCCTGCTGATTGGTAGAGCCGAGTGGCCTGTTTTGACAGGGCGCTGATTGGTGCGTTTACAATCCCTGAGCTAGATACAAAGGTTCTCCACGTCCCCATCAGATTAGTTAGATACAGAGTATGGACACACAGGTTCTCCAAGGCCCCACCAGAGCAGCTAGACACAGAGTGTCGATTGGTGCATTCACAAACCCTGAGCTAGACACAGGGTGCTGATTGATGTATTTACAAACCTTGAGCTAGATACAGAGTGCCGACTGGTGTATTTACAATCCCTGAGTTAGACATAAAGACTCTCCAAGTCCCCACCAGACTCAGGAGTCCAGCTGGCTTCACCCAGTGGATCCCGCACTGGGACTGCAGGTGGAGCTGCCTGCCAGTCCTGCGCCATGTGCTCACACTCCTCAGCCCTTGGGCAGTTGATGGACCTGGGCGCCGTGCAGCAGGGGGCGGCGCTCTTCGGGGAGGCTCCGGCCGCACAGGAACCCACGGAGGCGGGGAAGGCTCAGGAATGGCGGGCTGCAGGTCCCAAGCCCTGCCCCGTGGGAAGGCAGCTAAGGCCCGGCGAGAAATCGAGCACAGCGCCGGTGGGCTGGCACTGCTGGGGGACCCAGTACACCCTCCGCAGCCGCTGGCCCGGGTGCTAAGCCCCTCACTGCCCGGGGCCGGCAGGGCCGGCCGGCTGCTCCGGGTGCAGGGCCCGCCGAGCCCACGCCCACCTGGAACTCCAGCTGGCCCGCAAGCGCTGCACGCAGCCCCGGTTCCCGCTCGCGCCTCTCCCTCCACACCTCCCTGCAAGCTGAGGGAGCCTGCTCCGGCCTTGGCCAGCCCAGAAAAGGGCTCCCACAGTGCAGCGGTGGGCTGAAGGGCTCCTCAAGTGCCGCCAAAGTGGGAGCCCAGGCAGAGGAGGCACTGAGAGCGAGCGAGGGCTGTGAGGACTGCCAGCACACTGTCACCTCTCAGAACCACCTGAGGGGCTTTGTAAAAACACATATGGTGTCATTGCCAGAGATTTAAAATCGATGAGGGGGAAGGAAAAGCAGGGAGAAGATAGCAAGTTTTTGCTTTTATCTCCCCACATGATATGCTCCCCAACATTGATTAATATTAGCATCACCCGGAGAGTTCCTGCAGGTCTGTTTCCAGAGGATTCCCGTCCTCACATCCCTGAAGTAAACCACTGTTTTCTGACCTTTTCTCATATTATTTTTGTCTATCCTAAAACTTCGAATAACAAAATCATGTAGTGTATACTCTTGTGTAAAGCTTCTTTCATTCATGATGTTGTGTGTATCAGCAGTCCATTCCTTTTCATCACTGAGTAATATTCTACTGAATGGATATTCCACAGCATTTTAATCCATTCACCTGTTTGTGGATATCTGGGTCGTTTCCAGTTTGGTGCTATTAGCAATAAAGCTGCTGTGATTATTCTTGTAACATATGCTTTTGTTTCTGTTGAATTACTGGTTCATAGGGTAGGTATGCTTAGCTTTATAAGAACATACCAGACCTTTCTCCAACATGTTTGTACCATCTTAACAGTTTTCCATCTGAATGAGAATATTTCAGCCTCCTACTTTTTCTCCTCTGGCCCCAAGTGATTATAATACGTAGCCAGAGTTGAAAACTACTGTACCAGATTAAAAATTCCTTCAGGGAAAAATCCTTGACTTTTTAAATTTTTTTATTTTTTTATTTTGAGATGGAGTCTCCATCTGTCACCCAGGTTGGAGTGCATCTCAGCTCACTGCAACCTCCACATCCCAGGTTCAAGCAATTCTCCTGCCTCAGCCTCTCCAGTAACTGGGATTACAGGAGAGCACCACCACGCCCAGCTAATTTTTGTACTTTTAATAGAGACAGGGTTGCACCATGTTGGCCAGTCTGGTCTTGAACTCCTCGGCTCAGGTGATCCACCCACCTCAGCCTCCTAAAGTGCTGGGATTACAGGTGTGAGCCACCGCACCTGGCCGAAATTCATGTCTTATTCATCTTTGCTCCCCCAATATACTTAGCATAACCTTTACCACAGCCAGAACTCAGGAACCCTATTAAGTTTTATATTGATACAGCTTCCGACTTTTGCCAAACATGGCAAATCTATTAGGTATGCCTTCTGTACCTCAACATTTAATATATAATTTTGAGTAAAGCAGTTCATAATTTGTATAGGTGTCCAATACCTGTTAGCTACTAAATTCTGAAATAGATGACAGCATGGCCTAAATAATAAGAGCTGCATCTCTAACCTAGCTATAGAGCCTGACACACAGCAGGGCCTTAATGAATAAAAGTGTGCTTTGGGGGGAGAAAACCTCCTTTCTCCTAATGTTTTTGTTTATTATAATTAAATTACTAGCGTAAAAATCTGCACACTTGGGAAATCCTAACTTATGGCTCTCAATATTCTGGGAAACAAACATCCATCTGAATATCTGATCATAGGTATAGCTCCTCTCTCTCAAAAAATAAAAAATTATGCATATACTTACACACATTAACAATTCTACATACAATATCAAGTTGTGCATGCAGAATCACTGACACTGTGTTTTACGGAAAACTGAAATTATTTCTTTAATGAGTATTTGTTGAATATCTGACCTGTTCTAAGAATTACACTAGGTATGAGGCATACTGTGGCCAACAGGAGGGTCTCTTGTCCTTAAGAATACTGGAAGGAAGGAGATCTAATGCAAGTGATAAGCAATACCACCATCTAATCAGTAAGTTCTCAAAATCCCTAACTTTTCAAATATATATATAAAATATTTGAAGGAATATATATATAATATAATATAATATATTTTTACATAAATTTTTTTTTTGTCTAAGTCTATACCGTATGACAAACAACCTGAAATGCAAATAACCTTTCGAGATACTATTTTGAGTATACATATTTGCCTTTCATTGCTGTTTTTGGGAGTGAAAGAAAAAGCATGGAAATGAGGCAAAAAGAGTAACAATGTACCTGTCTTGCATTCTCAAGGAATAATTGCTTTTGATTGCTTTTAGAATAGGTAACCTCATCGTGATATGATTTGCTCCAGGAGCAGGAATTCACTTCCCTCTGTGATCTTTTACAAATGGCAGTGGTTTCCAAATGAACAAGGTAGTTCATTTTTTTCTGGGAAAAAGTGTGAAGGTATCAGGATTTTTCTCTACAGTCTGGGGTGATGATGAGCATGGTGGTTCACGCCTGTAATCCCAGCACTCTGGGAAGCCGAGGCAGGTGGATCACGAGGTCAGGAGCTTGAGACCAGCCTGGCCAATATGGTGAAATCCCATCTCTACTAAAAATATAAAAATTAGTCAGGTGTGGTGGCGTGCGCCTTAGTCCCAGCTACTCAGGAGGTTAAGGCAGGAGAATCACTTGAACCCAGGAGGTGGAAGTTGCAGTAAGCCGAGATCACGCCACTTACTCCAGCCTAGGGGACAGAGCGAGACTCCAACTCCAAAAAAAAAAAGAAAAGAAAAGAATGTGTGAACTCCCTCTGACAAGATGGTATGTTGTGAAGAGGAAGGTTCATGTACTTGCATTATCCAGAAAATACTTCCTTGCAAGATCTGGATAACGTGGCTTCTGGCGTTTCTGCAAAAACAACAATTTAGCACAAAAACTATGCTGCTATCTATGGAAAGTTTAAGGGAAGAGTAAATGTTAAAACAATTAAAACAAGCAAATAAAATGTTTTAAATAACAGTAAAAATCCAACATTGACAGGGAACAGAGTTGAAGAATGGTTTTAGATAGAGAAATGAATTATCCTACATTAGCGCATTTTCTGATTGAAGGTAATTTCTTTAAATGCCAAAAAATCTTTATAAGATAGTTTTACTGGCAATCTTTCCAATCTATTTCACACTCCCTGTCTCCTTAATCAAACCAAGTAAACAAAATTTAACATTTTTGATGACTCACTAAGTACATCCATTACTTTGCAGTGCTGTAATGCAGCCATTCTGAGAGGCTACTGACGACACAGATTTGACTGCCTCTCTTCAAAACAACTCCAGATGTACCATTTGGAGACCCAGTGCCCTTTAAGGTTGCAACATTTTCTCTTTACCTCATTAGCAAATCACTTCTTGCTACTGCCCCCCTATCTGAGGAACATCACTTCCTTGAACTCCATTCTTCTAATTCATGGCCAAACTGAGAAAACAATTGTTTCTTTAAAATAATTTCAATTTAGGCCAGGTGCGATGGCTCACGCCTGTAATCCCACCACTTTGGGCAGCCGAGGTGGGTGGATTACCTGAGGTCAGGAGTTCCGGATCAGCCTGACCAATATGGTGAAACCATG
The DNA here is from genome assembly GCF_028858775.2 of Pan troglodytes. Classification (NCBI taxonomy): domain Eukaryota; kingdom Metazoa; phylum Chordata; class Mammalia; order Primates; family Hominidae; genus Pan; species Pan troglodytes. Next base: position 27,064,664 of record NC_072405.2, read on the forward strand.
TCTCTACTAAAAATACAAAAATTGGTGGGGCGTGGTGGCAGGTGCCTGTAATCCCAACTACTCTGGAGGCTAAGACAGGGGAATCACTTGAACCTGGGAGGCACAGGTTGCGGTGAGCTGAGATCACGCCACTGCATTCCAGCCTGGGCAACAGAGTGAGACTCCATCTCAAAATTAATAAATAAATAATTTCCACTTAAAAATTTATGTAATAACCTAAATGTCTGTGTTCTATTAAATTCATTTTATTAAAATCAGTTGGATTTGGCTATTAACTTGCCCACGAACAGCTGGCTCGGTGATAGTCAGCAGTAACTTGTATGCTGGTATTTGCCTGTGTCTACAGGCCCAAGATTATGATATGCCAGGGGGAGGATCAGGTCAAAAATTTCAAAGTGAAAACTAATTGTGGGTATTATTAAAAACAGGATCTAAATAAAGGTTGTGTGAAATTTGTGAGGTCAGTTATTAATACATGGACTCTGTAACTATTCTGGCTGTTGAGCGTTATTTTTATTTTTTTGCTTGTTTTCACTTTTTTTAGTCATTTTAAAAAAAGATTGACCTTTAGCTAAGTGAAGCATTACTATAACAACACATTGTTTTCCTTTATGGGATATTTTGACTGTATAATTATAAATGCCTTTAAAATAAAATTTGTTTTTCTGTATCCTTACTGGCTAAGTAAATACCATGTTCAGGATAGAATATTTGCCATGGTAGTTCCACTTATCCTTGCACTGCTGGTCTGCTGAAAGGAGGGCATCAATCATCCCAAGGAGCTCCTCAGTCTCCTGACATATTGTAAGCAAAAAGAGGATAGCTTTTATTCATGATGTGACCAGTTACATTCATATCAATAATACATGCTCATGTTAGTGAGAGGGGCAGCAATCTTGGACTGTTATGACACTTTAAACATGCTCCAAACAAGGCCGGGTGCAGCAGCTCAAGCCTGTAATCCCAGTACTTCGGGAGGCCAAGGTGGGCGGATCACTTGAGGCTAGGAGTTCGAGACCAGCCTGGTCAACATGGTGAAACCCCTGTCCCTACTAAAAATACAAAAATTAGCCAGGCGTGGTGGCACGCGCCTGTAATCTCAGCTACTTGGGAGGCTGAAGCAGGAGAATCGCCTGAACCTAGGAGGTAGAGGTTGCAGTGAGCCGAGATTGTGCCACTGCACTCCTGCCTGGGCAACAGAGTGAGACCCTGTCTCAAAATAACATAACATAACATAACGTAACGTAACGTAACGTAACGTAACGTAACGTAACATAAAAATGCTCCAAACATACAAACATTCAAACGTCTATGGATGCACCTGAATAGGAAATTCTGTAGCACTTCTTCATGATCAAATTGAAAATAAATTTCAACATAAATTCCCACTGGGAATCATTAATATTCCATTACAGTACCCTTAATGATTACAACCACCACCACTCAAACTTTTTTCCTTTTCTCTTTTTTTGGGGGTTAAAAATCTGTTTGTACTCTTAAGCAGCATCTGTTCTGTTAAAACGTTCTAACAGACTTCTTTTTGGTAATTTTTTTTTTTTTTTTAAGGAAACACATGAACATGATTTGTGGATCTTCAGTTACTTCAAATCTTACCCTCATTATCGTCACCATTTTTCATTCATGGTCTGAACCACACCAAAAGCAGCATCATTATTCTGCCCATGATGAGCACGTGATTGAAAGCGAAAGCAGGCTGCCAGACCTCCACGGGGAGGGCAGAAGCGGAAACACGCCACGCACCTTTCATCACCTAACTCAGCTTGATTTACTTTACTGAAAAAAGCAGCAATATTCCATATTTTAAGCCAGAACTTTTAAAGCTTTTCTCTTAAAAAGCTTGCAAACCTAGCTTTTCTCTTAAAAGGCTCTCCGACTCACACAGGACAGGCATCCAAGCCCTCTTCCTCCATGGATACTGTTGCTACCAGGTTTCCATGACCTTCTCTTGGAAAGAACTCACCTACTCTAGGCAACAGTCGATGCTCTTTTTTTAGCTACACTTAAATACCACCCATAAGTTCCTATTTTCAACTACATACTCCGAATATAACTCAGATCAAGTATTTTTGAGAATTCAGTTCAGGCTTTTCCTTTATAAAAAGTTCAGACCTTTTTCTGACTGAGGTCTGCTTCTTCCTCTTGTGTAGTCCTTTGGGAATAATCTTTTGAAAATGCTGCAATGACAAAAGCAATTTTCTTGGATTTAAATCTGAACATTCTCTGGTTTCATTACTAAGTATACACTTCTTTGTCTAAACAAGTAAATACAAGGTGAGAGTTAAGAGAGTTGAAACTTTAGAAATGCGATTTGGATTTACAAAGGAAAAAATGATGTTAAGAAAATGTCCAGCACTTAGACTGAAATGATCCTTACAAGATCACCCTGTGAAGTTGTTCCAATTTCTTTTTTGCCACATAATATTTTGCTCAAAAGACATCACCAGAGGAAGTTAGAACGTGACAGAAAAAGAGAACAACTTCTGGAGCAGAAGGGGAGCGGTGACAGGGAGGGGTGAACACTGGACACAGGTTCCAGAAGCCTAAACCGAAAACCTGAAAACCATAGGCACAGGCCAAATATCTTATTTTACAAATGAGGAAACTCAGGCACAAAGTGAAATGATCACCCGGAGGTGCCACCACTAGTCCCTAGCAACACTAAGACAGGCTTAGAGCCCAGCGACTTCCATAACCCAGTCAGAACAACTAGTGCATTCCACACGGGCACACTGCTAGCCACTTAACACACCTCATCATATTTAATTCTCCTAACCGCTCTTAGAGGAAGGTGTTTTTATCCCATGCCGTACCTGAGAAAACTGAAAAGGATTAAGTTGCTTGGCCAAGGTAAGATATTGGGATTACTTTCCAGATCTGTAACTACTCATTTTACTCTGCCACACAGCCTTCCATGACATTCAGCCTAACAGGCCAAATAAACATTAACTGGGGTCTGGACGCGGTGGCTCACGCCTGGAATCCCAGCACTTTGGGAGGCCGAGGTGGGTGGATCATTTGAGGTCAGGAGTTCAAGACCAGCCTTGCCAACATGGTAAAACTCGGTCTCTACCAAAAATACAAAAAAAAAAAAATTAGCTGGGCGTGGTGGTGGATGCCTGTAATCCCAGCTACTCGGGAGGCTGTGTCAGGAGAATCACTTGAACCCAGGAGGCGGAGGTTGCAGTGAGCAGAGATCATGCCACTGCATTCCAGCCTGGGCAACACAGCAAGACTCCGTTGCAAACAAACAAACAAACATTAACTGGGTAGAGAAAATTCAGATTCTACTTTTTGTTTCTTTTCTACTTCATTCAGGTAAGGGACAAAGGGGCAATGAGGAAACCAGTCTACCAACAGAATCTCTAATAGGAAGCTCTAAATAATTCAATACTTAATATATTTCCTTCAATACTGTCACCACCAGCATCCGAGCCAACATCCTTCTCACATAGACAATTGCGATTTTATCATCTTTCCACTTCCACTTTCCTAAACAATTCTTCAAATATCCAGAGTAAAACATGATAATAAACATAGGATCATGTTACTTTCCAGTTTTCAATTCTTCAAAACAATTCCCATTGTCTTTTTCTTAAAACGTCAGTGTTTTCAATACTGTTATATACTTATTTCTGAACTGTTGGTCATTACATTGTACTCAGTACTTTAAAAGAATGACCAAGAGTAGTAAAATTTCATTAAGCCTATTTTTATATGATGCCGAAAACCTCTGGCTGAATAGACAAACTGCCCCAATTTTTTTTTAGAGTGGACTTGTCCATTATTTTTGTCATTGTTTTACTGACAATTACAAATTCACAGGCAGTTGTAAGAAAAGAACAGAGTCCTTGTGCCATTTACCCAGTCTCCTCCAATGGTAACATCTGCAAAACTATAGTATGATAGCACAAACCAGAATGTTGACATTAATAAAACCTAGTCTTATTCTGATGTCTCCAGCTATACTTGTACTCAGCGATAATCAGGAAGTAAAGATGAGAGAGGAGAGAGCAACAATGACAGTGGGAAGATGAAATAGGGAAAAAAGACTTCATGTTGCTTAGGTTAAGCCTTCTGGTAGAAAATACTGAAAAGTAGGGCAATTGTCAGTGTTAAATTTCCAATCTTCTCCCTGGCTGAAAGGGGTAGATGGAACTCAGAAAGAGAGATGGGTCAGTTTTACTCTTTTTTTTTTTTTTTTTTTAAGAAGAATCATTACAGCTTTTGCTGTCACTCTGTGTGAACAGATACTTTTTGGGGTTTGAACTTACAAAAATGGCTTATCTCTAGACTTTTAATGGCTGATTCATCTGTTGTTCTTTACCCTTATATACAGCTGTAACTGATTAAAAAGCCTAATGGTTACAAATCTGAGAGCCTCACTTTATATTTTCTAATTATGTTTCTTCCTTATCCAAAAAGATGCATTAATCTTTATTTAAAATGTGTTTTATCTTTGCTGATCTTTTGAGTCTGTTTAAATTCTACCTTCTTGGCTAATTACTCCATCATTTTCACAAATTATTTTTCCTTAAGAAAACCAAATGAGAAAATTATGTTTAAAACAACATATATAATCCTTTCAGCTGACAAGATAGGTTAAAAACGGGATGGAGGTATCCTACATATTCTTGGAACCGTCTCCTAAGAGAATCTTGCCTAAACTCTGTCCTTTGAGAAAGCAAGGGAAAACAAATGTATTTGAATGACAACTTTCATTAAAATTCTAACCAACAGACTATGTAACAATTTAATTCACTGTTTTTTTATCACTCCATTCATGGAATGAAGCTTATAAATCCTGCTAGGCCAAGCATACTGATTTACATCCTTTCAATTTAACCCATTCTTCACACACACACACACACACACACACACACACACATACACTCTCTCTCTCTCTCTTTCTTCCACATTAAAACTTTTGCTCTTAAGGGAAGACGTGCCAATTTCAAAGTTCATAAATTCCCAAGTAAAGCAATTTCTATAAAAAAACTTAAAAATTTAAAGAATATTCTAATGTCAAACATCTAATAGTAAGCAATAACCTAAAAGACTGTCATATTGATTGGTATCTGTAAGATTTATTTCCCTACGTTTTTAAATGATTTCCAGTGACACTGTCTTCTAACTAGAATTATTCTTGGACCTACTTGTGTATTTAAATACATTCAAGGTATGTTTTTAAACATTCTGCAAATTGTGTTCAGTTTTATCACAAATATTTGGAACATTTTGTTTTGTTGTTTCTGTTCTTTCCATCAATAAGTTGGTATAAAAATTCTTAAAGGAGAGACTGTTTCAGCTAATTTCTTTCTACTCTCCCTTGGTACTTACTGAATTTAACTGCTGCTCAAAAAAGAAAGAAAGATCTAACAATGACGGGAATAAAAATACTAATGACAGCAGTATCAGAGTATTAAATGGTAGATGGCAATGGGAAAGTGGGATAGAAAAAATTGGGTTCATGTCATGTCAAAATCTACAGTCTAGATGTCTCTTCAGAATGAAATTATGGGACGGCCAATAACTGACCTTCTACCCTTTATGTTCCTAGACCATTTGCCAGGATCTTCTTGTCTTTTATTGCTCAGTTTCTTCCCTTCTTTCATGTAAATACATTTTCAAATGGACAATTCATCTCTAAATATATAAATACCTGGTGACCATCACTTAAAGGCCCTGTGTCTTTTCTGTATATAATGAGAAATGGAGAATTATCAACCACCAGAGTTAGAAATGCAGAGCAGATTCGATAGAAGATAGAAACGCAGCTTTTCTGTTACAATCAAGAACAAGGGTTTCCTAAGAAACTCAGCAGAAATAAAATTTAGGGAACAGAAAGGCAGAGGAGCAAGACACTGCATTTTGAACATAAGATAGAGGAACTTTCAAGAAAATTCTTATTTTTAAATGTTTTAATTGACAAATGAAAAGTATATATTTGTGGTGCACAATGCAGTATTTTGAGTACACATACATACTGTACAATGATTAAATAAAGCTAATTAACCTATTCCTCACCTCACATACTGTTTTGTGATGAGAACATTCAAAATCTATTCTCCTAGTATTTTTCAAACAAACAATATGATGTTATTAACTATAGTCGCCATGCTATACAACAGAGCTCTAGCATTTATTTATATAGTCTAAAGGAAATTGTACCCTTTGTTTAAATCCCCACCATCCCCACACCCTGGTAACCACCATTCAACTCCTTGAATCTGTGAGATCAACTTTTTTAGATTCCACTGTAAGCGAGATCATGCGGTATTTGTCTTCCTGTGCCTGGCTTATTTCATTTAGTGTAATGTCCTCCAGATTTATCGATGTCACAAATGACAGAATTCCTCCTTTTTAAGGCCAAATAATATTCCACTGTGCATATCTACCACATTTTATCCATTCGTCTGCTGATGAACATTTAGGATGATTCCGTATCTGGGCTGTTATGAATTTTCAAAGGTTATTCTACAGAGTGAAGAGTTTCAGAAATATGCACACAATCAAAAGCTAACACTTCACTAGTTGGTATCAGCCGCTGATGAGACTGACTGAAAGAAGTCCCCAGGCTGACACAGTCAAGAGTCCATAAAAATTGCCCCGAGACAAAGCAGAATCCCAAGAATTCCTGGACCTGATCCTTCAGACCAAGGCCTCTCCACTGGTAAGGCACATCTCTAGCAACCCTTGTTTCCCCCAGGGATGTTTTAATCACTTCAAGTAATTCACATCTCCATCAATATTCCAGGATAATCTTGGGATCTTAGGAGAATATGAACTAGTTTGCTTCCTCAAAGGTTCTTCAAGATTCCAGGACCAGTCCAAGAGCCAATGCACCCTAGTACTTCCCCTCTTGTAGCATCAAAGAGGGAAGTCACTAAAAACGCAAATCAAATGTCAGGTTTAAAAATGTGTGAAGAGGGATAGGCCCAGGAGAAAGAGGCTGTTAACAAGGTAAAAAGGTAAGGGTTAAGCAAGATTCATTTTCAGTCAACGTCACAGGTGCTTCCTTTCAAAGAGCAGAGGCTATGTATCTTTGGAAAGCAGCAAGCTAAAAAGGGATGGTGGGTAGAGGTTTTGACTACTGCCGCTAATCTCACTCGCCTCTAAAAAGTCTTAAACCCAGATACCTGCAGGAACGTATAGGGTCCCTTCCAGCCCACTTTAGGCTAAGTAAAATAATATCAAAAATAAAAAGTTTTAATAGCTAACAGACAATACTTACTACATGTGAGGACTCTAAAATCTCCCATTTTATAGATGAGGATATTGAAATACACTATTTACTTGATGTAGTCCCCTGACTATTAAGAGACAGAACCTGGTATTAGAACCCAGTCAGTACAGTTCTCAAATCATAATCTCAATCCTCATACCGTACTGTCTCTCAAAACACAGCCTACAATACAGAGCTAGCCCGCATTCTACATTCTTATCCCTCTTTATTCAGGTCGTTAGTACCTGTAATACTTATTAGAGCCTTACGAACGTTTCACGAAATCTATCAGACCGAAAGCGGAACCTCCCCTTTCTCTTCCATTGTCCCCAGGGATGCTTGAATACAAACCACATCCAACCGCTGGGATGGGCGGAGCCGGTAGAAACATGATCACAGGGTTAATCAGAAGCTTACAAGACAATAACAAATTTTTCTGTGTTTATCTGTACTATGTGAATCATACCAGATGATCTGGCCTATTTTGTTATATGAATGACTGTCTTGATTTGGTCATGTAGTTGAGAGGGGTAAATATGAGAATGTCTTTGGGTGAAAGAAGGGGCAGGAAATGCAATGGAATAATAACCAAGATAACAAGTCTTTTACCTATACTTCAAAAGGCCATCTGACATGGTTTGTGTCCCCACCAAAACTCATGTTGAATAATAATCCATAGTACTGGATGTGGGGTCTGGTGGGAGGTGATTGGATCAGGAGGGCGGAGCTCTCATGAATGGGTTAGCACCATCCCCTTGGTGCTGTTCTCATGATGACGAGTGAGCTCTCCTGAGCTATGGTTATTTAACAGTGTGTAGCATCTCCTTCCTTCCTCTCTTCCTCCTGCTCCGGCCACTTAAGATGTGCCTGCCTCCCCTTCTGCCACGATTTTAAGTTTCCTGAGGCCTCCCTAGAAGCCAAGCAGATGCTAGCATCGTGCTTTCTGTACAGCCCACAGAACCATGACCAAAATAAACCTCTATTCTTTATGAATTACTCAGTATCAGGTATTTGTTTACAGCAGTGGGAGAATGGACTAATACACCATCTCAAACATCACCTCCTCCCAGCCTTCTGCTTTGAAGAACCTAAGTAATATGCTATCACTGGTTGTCTTCTGATATCCAACTTATTTCACCTTTATTACAGATATCCATATCTTACACTGTAAACACCCTGTAGGGGAAAAAAGTCAAATATCGGTTTAGGTTATTTGAGTAAACAACGAAAACTGCAATGGAATTTTAAACTAAAAAAAGGGCTCAATGTATCATCTATCCCTTCAATACAGTATAAGGCAAATTCAGAAGCAAAATATTAATTAAATTAACTGAATTAAAGGACTTTACACAAGCTTCTCATTTCTCACACATTTAAATATGTCAAGGTCTATTTTTTCTTAACCCTTTCTCTTCAGAAAACAATTACAACAACAAAAAAACAGAATTTGGCTTATACTTTTATTTCAACATGGAATAACTGTTTATTTTATGGAGAAAGACACCTCCAATATTTCTCAGTAGTCTGTGATCTCTGAGGACAGGTGCCCATTTCGTTTCAGCATCTTCTCCAATCCCACAACACCTAGTAAACACACAGCAGACCTTCAATAAATGTTCCCAGCTACACAATGACACGGAACAACAGACATTAAAGTACAAATGTTACTTCTGGGCCAAAGAAATCTGAACATACATAAATCCAAATGTTACTTTTGAACCAAATTAATCTAAAAGTATCAAGGTCAATACATAACAATAAAAGCCTCAGTTTATGTAACTTTAAGCTTTTTTAATATTGAATCTAGCAGTTTCTATATATGATTATGAGGAAACCTAATAAAGGTCATAATTTTTCCTTTTATTTCACCAAAAAAAAACTTAATGTCACACATGCCTGTAACATGGAGATTGGAAAGGTGGCAAAGAAAGAGACAATGACCATGATATTAAAAACCTGTAAGATGACACCAAACTTTGAAAAGTTTCTATGTATGTATGTATCTGTGTAGCACATATGTAACAATATTTTCCCCCAGAATTCAAGTATATACTCCACCCAATAATTTATCTCAGCAGGGAATCCAGCGACAGCTATCCTAAGAGAAAGAGAATGAGAAAAAAAGACACCAAAAGAAAAATAGAAAGCCAAAGAGAAAGTAAAAGACAGAAATAAAAAGAAACCAGAAGAAAAGGCAGGCAGGAAGAAAGGGAGGAAAGGGAAGGAAAACCGAACAGCACACAGAATAGAGGAATGAAACAAACGTGGTTTAAAGAAAACCTTTTCTTACTGAAATTTTCAGTAAAACCCATTCCTACTGAAATGGAAAACTATCTTGGGTGGGTGAGCGGCTGGGGTTTGTTATGGAAGAGAATCAATATTTCACTTGACAATTACCATGCTAACCACCACCATTTTCGGTATCATTTCACTATCATCTTCTCACAACAAAAAAACAAATAATACATACTTTCCCATGAGGTTTATAAACATAATCTCATTGCACAACAGCAACAAATCATCTGGCAAATTCTTGGTAGAGGAAGTCAAAGAACACATTTACTCAAGGTGAACAGTAGCCTCTGGACTGTATATTAACCATACACGGTTTCATACAGCTCCGCCAAAGATGCTCTAAATTAGCCAATAATTTGCCAACCGTCATGCAGGTTACCATAAGCCTACCACTAAATTCTAAAAGCTTCACTATGAAAATTTTCCTGTCAACTTTCATTTCTGATGTAAGTTGATAAAAGCCTCACAAATCCTCTCTTAGAGAGACTCCATAATTTTCCATGCAAATATCACTAGACTGAAAAAAGTCTTGTTAACACCATACGGATTCAATGGAAGATGTAAAACATCTTTATCACGTCACAATCCTGCACCATTTATCTCCCGCTCCCATTTGGAATTATACCTTTAGAAATGGCAGCACTTGCTGTACAAAGGACCTTAAAAAAATGCCTTCTTTACTCCATAAATTAAAGCTACTTTTCTTCCTGCTTTTTTTCCATAATTTTTTGTAACGTGCTGCAAATAAAATTAGTAAGACTAAGAATGTCATAATACCACATCGTAATGCCTTCTTTCATTTACCATAGTAGATAAGTCTTTCCAAATCTGGCAGAACTCTATTCTATGTAGCTTAAAAGTTACATAAAACACAACTAAGGACTTCTCTTTCAACATTTCCATATCATATCATACATTTCCATACCATAGCTGATTCAAATGTCACCTTTCTTGAAAATTCATTTAAAGAAATTGATTCCAAAAGAAACCTATACATGTACTAAGTTTTTTAAAAGGCTAGAATCAAATAGAGAACTGTAAAAACCACATTCTTAATGTATACAATCTTACCCTACAACCCCCCAAATACTCATGTTATCATTATTTTGTACTCAATCAAATGCCCATCTCATTTACAATGCTGGAGAATGCATGAATTCCAAAGTTGATTTTGTTGTCTCCTTGAAAACAATCTGATGAGGGGGAAAAACATGCTGATGTTACCAATAATAAAGCCGAATGCAAATAATTCAGGCATTCTACAATTACTGAGAATTTAATTTAATCTATTTCCAGAGACAACCTGAGTGGCTCTGAGACTAGGGACTGAACACAGTTGGAACTGTTTCCATTATAGCCTGCAAATGCTACTCTGTTTCCGTAGTGCATATACCTTTGGGATCTTTCTTAAATTCTGATAGTCTATTTACAAATAAATCGAACAAAAACTGCCACTCACTATTTGTATCACCAACCATTCCAAATTTACTTACCTCAGTATTATTGATTATAATGCAGACTTCTAGAAATTATCAACTTAAGGTACTTTGCCGCACGAAAAATCAAGGACAAGGCTTAAAAGAAACATCACCAATAAAACCAAAAGCAAAAAGCAAAATACTTAAGTGATCCTTAGCCTACTTAGGATTAAGCTGTAAGCAGCAAACAGAAATACAAGCATACACTAAAAACCAATAGTTCCATGCTTACTTTCAGCAGATCCTTGGAGAAATCAACACCCTCATTTACCCCTTGCAGATTTGCAATGAACTCCTGACAGGTCATCTTCTTTCCAATATTCTGAAACAGAGGCAAACAGTACATCACTATGACATTCATGGAATTAAGACTGATTCATAAATATATGATGAGGCAGACCAATAATTTGTTTTTAAAAACATAACTAGGCCAGGTGCGGTGGCTCACGCCTGTAACCTCCACACTTTGGGAGGCCGAGGTGGGTGGATCACGAGGTCAGGAGATAGAGACCATCCTGGCTAACGGGGCTATGTTTAGCAGAAAGCCCGTCCACTACTAACATGTTTAGTAAAAACCCCGTCTCTACTAAAAATACAAAAAATTAGTTTGGCATGGTGGCATGCACCTGTAGTCTCAGCTACTCGGGAGGCTGAGGCAGGAGAATCGCTTGAACCCGGGAGGCAGAGGTTGCAGCGAGCGGAGATGGTGCCACTGCACTCCAGTGTGGGTGACAGAGCGAGACTCCATCTCAAAAAAAAAAAACAAAACAAAAAACAACAAACAAACAAACAAAAAACATAACTAGACATCTATTTACAAATACAGGGCTGGGCACAGTGGCTCCTGACTCACGTCTGTAATCCCAGCACTTTGGGAGGCTGAGGTGCGTGGATTACTTGAGGTCAAGAGTTTGAGACCAGCCTGGCCAACATGGCAAAATGCTGTCTCTACTAAAAATACAAAATTTAGCCAGGCGTGGTGGCAGGTGCCTGTAGTCCCAGCTACTCGGGAGGTTGAGGCATGAGAATCACTTGAACCCAGGAGGCAGAGGTTGCAGTGAGTCGAAACTGCACTACTACACTCCAGCCTGGGTGACAGAGTGCAACTGTATCTCAAAAAACAAAAACAAACCAAACACAGGTTTATATAAACATACATACAATTTTAGTGCACTAAAAACATGGTTTATTATGCTTTTAAAATTCTCATTAAATATAAATAGCAAACTTATACCAAAAACTTATCATAAGGTAGAAAAAAACTTGAAAAACCGACGCTACATTTATACAATATATAATACAGTTTTTAATGAAAAACATGAGTAAAAACGGACATTTCTGAGCTGAACTCAGCTGTTTATGCATTTATTTGTGTTACCTACATACTATCAAGACCTGTAAAGGATCTGAGATTTACACTACTTTCAAGCTAACAAGTTAGCCTGTCACAAGCTAATAAAATGCTGGCAGAGGAAAGAAGTCTCCTGGGTGAGAGACAAGGTATTTATTACTTACACTAACAGGGGCAGCCAGAATATCAACATTATCTTGTGACCACTGGGCTCTAGTTCCCCAAGTCCCAAATGTCACAGAGCAACTTGAATATGGCCACAGGCCACCTGCACATGCAGTGTGTTGCATTATAGGAGAGAAACCCTAACCTTCAGGAGCTGGAATCTTTAATCATTGGAAATATGCCTATCCCTTTGCACTACCGGGAGATACCAGCTCTACCTTCCAGGGAGATATGCAAACCTGACCGCTGCTGTGAAGTCACTACAGCATCTTCCAAAGCTATTCACTGTATATAGAAATAATCTTGAAAAGATAGACAAGAAGAAAGGCAGTCACAGCCTCTGTTCGCAAAACATACAGGAAAGTATGAGACCCATGGAAAATTATCTCCCAGCACGTCTCCAAGCTGGTTTAAGGACAATAAAGTTTAACAAAAGGAAATCGCATTAATAAAGTAATTAGAAAATCCAAACTACAAAAAGAACAAAGATATAAACAAACTAAGAAAACTAACACAATTGTTATCACAGAGAATCACCTCTTATTCTAGTTCCAAACAACTAGTAGAAGCTGCTAGCTGTGGAGGATTCTTAGGTTCCATATAGACGGCAAGATACATCTGTTACAAGTGCAGAAGAGGAACGCAGAGCACAGAGAAGTGTCACAGGTATCATCTCTAGCAAAATGTAGTCCAAGTGAATACAAAGTGTACCAACATCGTAATATACCTGTGACCGGGCACGGTGGCTCAAGCCTGTAATCCCAGCACTTTGGGAGGCCGAGGCAGGTGGATCACGAGGTCAGGAGTTCTAGACCAGCCTGGCCAACATGGTGAAACCCCGTCTCTACTGAAAAATACATAAATTAGCCGGGTGCAGTGGCGGCCGCCTGTAACTCCAGCTACTTGGGAGGCTGAGGCAGAATAACTGCTTGAACCCAGGAGGTGGAGGTTGCAGTGAGCAGAGATCGTGCCACTGCACTCCAGCCTGGGAAACAAGAGCAAGACTCCGTCTCAAAACAGATAAATAAATAAAAAATAAAAAAACCAACCAAGCAAATAAATAAATATACCTGCATACACTACTACTATGCATAAATGTATGCTTTTCAAGGCCACGCTATTCTTTCGTAAAAGGCTAACAGAAGGGTAGAACAGCACCTACTGAATTCATTTGAATACCTACGGTATTCAAAATGAGAAAGCAGACTTCTGGAGATAGACTTTTAAAAAGTAGCAGAGGCCGGGCGCGGTGGCTCACACCTATAATCCCAGCACTTTGGGAGGCCGAGACAGGCGGATCACTTGAGGTCAGGAGATTGAGACTAGCCTGGCCAACATAATAGAATCCTGTCTCTACTGAAAATACAAAAAAAAAAAAAAAAAAAAAAATAGCCGGATGTCATGGCGGGCGCCTGTAATTCCAGCTACGCAGGGGGCTGAGGCAGAAGAATCACTTGAACCTGCGAGGTGGAGGTTACAGTAAGCCAAGATTGTGCCACTGCACTCCAGCCTGAGCGATAGTGACTCCAGTTCAGTAAATAAATAAATAAATAAAAATAAATATAAAGGAGGCCAGGCATGGTGGCTCATGCCTATAATCCCACACTGCCTGGGAGGCCCAGGCAGGAGGATCACTTGAGCCTGGGAGATCAAGACTAGCCTGGGTAACATCCCTCTCTAGAAACAATATGAAAATTAGCTGGGCGTGAAGGCATGTGCTTTGCAGTCCCAGCTACTCTGGAGGCTGAGGGGCAAGGATTGCTTGAGCCCAGGATGTTGAGGTTACAGTGAGCCATAATTGTGCCACTGCATTCCAGCCCGGGTAACAGAGGAAGACTTTCAAGAAGATGCACAGGCATCATTTTAAGGGAATAAGTATACACAACCTCAAATTCAAAGACAGATTTGCCTGAGAACATACACCTGTGTGCCACAGGAGTAATCACTTCCCACCTCCCCTTTCCCAGCCACCCTTCTCCTGTTTCACAAAATAAAACAATTAGTCCCATTCAAGCTGTCTAAATTGTTACAATGACAGTGCTGACATTTTTGTTGTTGTTGTTGTTAAAAACCTTGCCTCTTTCATCAGCAAAGAATGCATAGTTTGTATGAAACACTGAAAAAAATGGTTTGACAGAAGTGGCTTTGTCAGCTAACTTATTTAGTAGACATTTCTCATAAGTTAAATAAATTAAATCTGCAGTTCAAAAGTTTTGTTGATAATTAGTTTAAAGCACAGAAAGCAACTTCAATGAAAAACATTGTTTTGCAACAGTATATTGAAGACGACAATAACTCAGTTTTCCCAATCCTTTCCAAGTGTATCAGGTCAAACAAGGTGTCTCAAGGTAAAAAAATAACACATACAATGAACAGTCATTATGATATACCTTGGCAATGCCTTTTTAGACATGTTCTGGGGAGATGAATAAATAATGACTAGGTAACAAATCTTTTTCCAAGTCAGGTGGTGTTTAATTCTTTGCTTTAAATGAAAATAAAGGAAGGTCTAATTTAGTTATCAGTTAATCATCAAAACTATTTTTTGATATGTGATCTGCAAAATTCAACTGCTTGTAACATTATCTGCTTTAAATAAATTGTTATTAATAAACTTCTTTGTAAAAGTACACTAAAATATGAGTATAAAAACGAAAATTTTTCTCTTAAAAAGTGTGTTAATTTTGTTACATGATGATAGCATCAACTACTATAACTAAAAAAGTATCAGCTTTATTAAAATACAATTCACAGTATATTCTTTCGAACCATATAATTCAGTGATTTTTAATAAAGTTGTGCAATCACCACCACTATCTACATTCAGAACATTTACTCCCTAAAGAAACTCCATACCCACCAGCAGTTATATTCTCCAAATCTCTTCCACCACCCTCACTAGGGATCATCTGGCAAGCACAAATCTGCATTTTCGTTATAAAGATTTGCCTACTCAGGACATTTGAAATAAATGGAATCATACAAAATGTAGCCTTTTATGACTAGCTTCTTTTACTTAACATGTTTTCCACGTTCATCCATGTTGTTGCATAAATCATTATTTAATGTCCTTTTATTTCTAAACAACATTCCGTTGTATGGATATACCAATTGTGTTTCTTCATTTATAAATTGATGAATGTTTAGACTATTTTCTCTTTTTGGCTACTATAAATAATGCTGCTATAAATATTCATGTATAAGTTTCTGTGTAAACATGTTTTCATTCCTCCTGGGCATATATTTAGGAGTGGGATTATTGAGTCCTATGGTAATCTTGTTTATTCACTTAAGGAACTGCCAGACTCATTTCCAAAGTGGCTGCACCATTTCACATTCCCACGAGCATCAAATGAGGGTTCCAGTTTCCCTCCAACCTCACAGACACTAACATCTGTCCCTTTTACTTTAGGTATTGTTATGGGTATGAACGGGTATGCTATGGTTTTGATTTGCATTTCCCTAATGACTAATGACCCTCAGCTTTTTTTCATGTGCTAATTATCCATTTGCATATCTTCTTTAGAGAAAGGCCTGTTAAAATCCTATTTTCCTTTCTTATTGGAATATTTATATTTTTATTATTCAGTTGTAAGACTTCTTTACACATTCTGTATATAATTTCCTTATCACATATGTACTTTAAAAATATTTTTTCCCATTCTGTGGGTCTTTTCATTTTTTTCCTTTCACTTTCTTGATGATGTCCTTCTGAAGCAGGATATTTCCCTGACCCCTTCATGGGCAGAAATGGGAGTATATGAGCACTGGAGTCAGCCAACTCCACTCACTCAAATCTGCTGTGTTCCACCCCTTGCTGGAGGGAGCAAACAGGTGAGTGGGTACGGCAGCTCGGGCAAATGCCTTCGGGCACCAGCAGGAGTGAACTCTGTACTGGTCCCGCAGCAACATCTGGGGAGGGGTGCCAGTGACCCCTGAAGTCCCAGAGGAAGTGTTTGGGTGCTCTTTTAGCTTGGCTGTCTGCATATGGCTTACGTGTTAACAGCTCAGTGGATCCTCTGCCTTTTTGCGTGAGATGGCTGCCTTCTGCCAGCGAGGGCAAAGGGTCAGTGTGACAGCCTTTTGCAACCACACTTGGGGCACCTGAGCTCTTTACCAGCATCCAGGAGAAAAGAGGTTGCACAAACAAATTGGAGGATGGTAAATGCAGGAAATTTTAATGCCGATGGAAGTAGCTCTCAGCAGGAAGGGGAGCTGAAAAGGGGACAGAGTGGGAAGGTAAATGCCACTGAAGTTTGGCTGTCTCTGGCCAGATTCTTCTCAGAAGTTATGCTGTCAGACTGTCCCTATGAAGTCAAGCCACTTCTCTCTGACATCCAGCTGTAGTCTCCAATGTCCAGCTGCTTCTCCTCTCTCTGCTGGCTGAGGCTGGGGCTTTTATGGGCACAGGAATGGGGGGCAGAGCAGGCCATGGGTGGTTTTGGAAAAGGCAACATTTGAACAGGAAATCAGGGATGTAAGTTCTCACTTTGGGCCACCGCATCAGGCTTTTCAGCTTGAGGGTGCAGCCCTCACTGGGGACCCATCCTCTTCTGCCCAGAATTTCCCTGCCTCTTGTCCCTATCACTTTGAAGCACAAAAGGTTTTAATTAGGTGAAATCCAGTTTACCTGTGTTTTATTTTCTTACTTGTGTATTTTATATCTAAGAAATCATTGCCTAATCCAACATCACAAAGATTTACTCCAAAAAATTTTGTAGCATTAGCTCTTATATTTAGATACTTGACCCATTTTGAGTTCATTTTTGTATTATAGAAAGCAGAGATTCAACTTCATTCTTTTACATGTGGATATTCAGTTGTTATGACATCACTTACTGGAAAGACTACTTTCCCCCCACCAAATTGTTTTGAAAGTCTTTTTGAAATCAACAGACCATAAATGTATGGGATTATTTTTAGACACTTGATTATACTGCAATGATCTAGCTGCTGAGCTTTATATCAGCATAACTCTTGATTACTGAAGCTTTGCACTGAGTTTACCATGTTAACAGTTTTAAGCATTCAGTTCAGTACTGTTTCACATTAGTATATTCACACTGTTGTGGAACAGAATTCCAAAACTTTTTCATCTCACTAATCTCAAACTCTATACCCATTAAAGAGCTCCTCTTTTCCCCTTCATGCCAGCCACTTGTAACCAACGTTCTACTTTCTGTTAATATGAATTTAACAACTTTACTTACCTCAAACAAATAGAATCATATTTTTTCTTTTTGTGACTGGCTTATTTCACTTAGCATAATGTCCTCAAGGTTCATCCATGTTGTAGCATGTGACAGGATTTCTTTCCTTTTTAAGGCTGAACGATTTTCCATTTTATGTAGAGACCACATTTTATTTATACATAAATCTGTGGATGAACATTTGGTCTGCTTCTACCTCTTGGTTAATGTGAAAAGTGTGGCTATGAACATGGATGGGCAAGTATCTCTTCAAAATCCAGCTTTAAACTTTTTCTATATATACATGCAGAAATGAGATTGGTGTATCATATGATAGTTATATTTCTCATTTTTTTGTGGACCCTCCAAGCTATTTTCCACAGTGATTGCACCATTTTACAATTCCTACAACAGTACGTTTCCAATTTGTCTACATCCTTGCCAAAAATATTTTCTATTTTTTTTGATAGCAATGATCCTAGTGGGTATCAGGTGATACCCAATTGTAGTTTTTATTTGCATTTCTAGATTAGAGAATGTTGAGTATGTTTTCATATGCTTGCGAACACTTCTTTTATTCTTTTTTTGAAATGGAGTTTTGCTCTCGTGGCCCAGGCTGGAGTGCAGTGGCACAATCTCTGGTCACTGTGACCTCCGCCTCCCAAGTTCAAGTGTTTCTCCTGACTCGGCCTCCCAAGTAGCTGGGATTACAGGCGCCCACCATCATGCCCGGCTAATTTTTTGTATTTTTAGTAGAGATGGGGTTTCACCATGTTGCACAGGCTGGTCTCGAACCCTTGACCTCAGGTGATCTGCCCACCTTGGCCTTCCAAAGTGCTGGGATTACAGGCATGAGCCACTGCGCCCGGCCCTTGTGAACATTTCTAGACCATCTTTGGATAAATATCTATTAAAGTATTTTTCCCCTTTTAAAATCAGGATATTTGATTTTTAGATGTGGAAATATAGGAGTTCTTTACACAGTCTGATATTAACTCCTTATAGGTATATGATTTGTAAATATTTTATTCTATTCTGTAGGTTGCCTTTACACACCCCTTTGTTTTAAGGCACAAACGTTTAAGTTTGATGTAGTCCCATTTTTGTTTTTGTTGCCTGTGCTTTTGGTGTCACAGTGAAGAAATTGCCAGCACATACAATAACGTGATGTTTTTCCCCTATGTTTTTTCTCAGGATTTTATAGTTTCAGGATTACATTTAGGTCTTTAAAACATTGAGATAATTTTTATACACTGTGTGATATAAGGGTCCTACTTCTCTTTTTTTGCATGAAGATACTGTATTCACACTACCATTTTTTAAAAAGTCTGACATTTCCCCAATGAGTGGTCTTAGCACTCTTGTTGAAGATTTGAGGATTTGTGCACTCTATTCTATTCCATTAGCCTGTCCTTATGCCAGTTCCACACTATTTTGACTACTGTAGCTTTGTAATATGTTTAAAATAACATACGAGTACTCTAACTCTGTTCTTTTTCAAAACTTATGATTATTTGGGGTACCTTGAACTCTCATATGATTTTTAGAACATTTTCCATCTCTGGGATGAATGTTATTGAGATTTTGATAGTAATTGTGTTGAATCTGTAGATTACTTTGTATAATATATAAAAAAATTAAGTCTTCCAGTCCATGAACATGAAATATTTTCCCATTTATTTGCATCTTATTATTCTGCAGCATGGTTTGATAAGTTTTGAAATGGAGAAATCAGGAGTCCTTCAATTTTTTGCCTCTTTTTCTACATTTTGACTATTCTGGGCCCTTTCCATTTCCACATAAATTTCAGGATTTGTCTGTCCATTTCTTTACATACATATACAAAGTGAACTTGGATTTTTACAGTGATTCTGTGGAATCTGAAGATCAGTTTGGAGAGTACTTCAGTCTTAACAATAAAGTTCCAATACATGACTATAAAATATCTTTCCACTTTTACAGTTCCTTTTTTCAGTATTTTATAGTTCCACTTGAACTTATTTTGTTAAATTTATTCTCTAATATCTTGATTTTTTTGATGCTACTGTAAAATTATTTCACTTTTAATGTTCATTGCTAGTATATAGCAATGCAGTTGTTTTGCAAATGCTCAACTTGTATTTTGCAGCCTTGCTGAACGTCTTTAGTCCTAATAGGTTTTTTCTTTTGTATAGTCCTGAAGATCCTCTACACACAAGATCAGTTCTCCCATACAGATTCCTTTAGTTATTCCTTTTTGTTTTAAAGACACAACATATTTTATTATGCTACATATAAACAGAGTTTTTAAAAACTGAAACATAATAGCTACATATATTTTTAGAGTACATGTGATATCTTGATATATGTATATATCGTATAATGATCAGAACAGGGCAAAAGAGACATCCATCTCCCCAAAAATTCACCCCTTCTTTGTGTTGGGAACATTTCAATTGCTCTCCACCAGTTATTTTAAGATATACAAATTATTGTTAACTATAGTCACTCTACTGCAGTACTGAACAATACGTCGTGTTCCTTCTAACTGTATTTTTGTGCCCATTAACCTAACACCTTTTTTTTCCTCCAGTTTGAATTTTGACTCAGCAATGTTCATGCCTAGACCTCTTACTTCTGTCGTTGGTACAGCCTGTTCCTGCTGCTGCTGCTTCTTGGTCTTCAGGTTCTCCCTATGCTTGTTCAGCCAGTGGCACATGATACAAGTATTCTTGGGCCACAGATCTGGGGCTAGTATTTCTTGCCCTTGTAGAACTTCCTGAGGTTTGTTTTCTGAGTTTGGCTAATGACGGTGAGAACACAGGCAACAGATTTGGAAATGACTACAATCTAAGAGAACTGGAACGTCGGGCACCTGTCACTTTGGCGACATACATCTGGGACAGGTCTACCTTCAGGTTGTCCAGCTGTCTTAGCAGCTCCTCTTCCTTCTTGCCTCAAAGATCCTGAGCCTTAATCTTGGCTACGGCTGCAAAAGCCACCACTGCTGCCAAACGCCCCAAGGGAAAGAGAAAAGTGCCCATTAATCAACCTTTCAAAATCCTTTCTAAATCCCCTGTGCCCCCTCCTCCTTCTAGCTTCTGGTAACCACCAATCTACTCTCTACCTTCATGAAATCTACTTTTTAAGCCCCCCACGTTTGAGAAAGAACATGTGGTATTTGTGGTTCTGTGCCAGTTTACTTCACTTAACATAATGACCTCTGTGTTCCATCCACATTGCTACAAATAACATAATTTCATCATTTTCTATGGCCGAGTAATATTCCACTTATATTTATGTACCACATTTTCTATATCCATTCATCTATAAATTAACATTTAGGTGAATTCCATATCTTGGCTAATGTGAATAGTACTACAATAAACATGGGAGTGCAGACATTTCTTGAATATACTGACTTCGTTTCTTTTAAATATATACCAAGCAGTGGGAATGCAGAGTCATATGGTAGTTCTATAGTTTTTCAATGAGCATTCACACTCTTCTTCATACTGTCTTTTTCAGAGAGTGTATGAGTTTCCCTTTCTTTTCATTCTGGCCAGCACTCATTGTTTATTGTCTTTTTGATAAAAACCATTTTAACTCGGGTAAAATGATATCTCCTGTGGTTTTGATTTGCATTTCCCTGTAACATTGAACATCTATTCATGTATCTGTTGGCCATTTCTATGTCTTCTTTTGAGAAATACCTATTCAATCAAAAATTTTGCCCATTTTAAAATCGAGTTATTTGACCATTTGCTGTTGAGTTACTTATATATTCTGGTTATTAATCCCTTTACAAATGGATAGCTCAAAAATATCTTCTACCATTCTGTAGCTTGTATCTTCACTTTGTTGATTATTTCCTTTACTGGGCAGAAGGGTTTTAGCTTGATGGGACACCACATCTAAATATTTTAGCATTTGTTGCTCATAATTTAGAGGTCTTCCCCTCCCCCGCCAACCCCCTGCAAAATCTTTACTCATCCTACCATTGTAGTGTTTCCCCAATCTTTTCTTCTAGTAGTTTCATATTTTTAGTTCTTACATTTAACTCTTTAATCCAAGTTGAGGTGATTTTTGTAAATTGTGAAAGTTAAGAGTCTAGTTTGATTCTTCTTCATAAGCATATCCAGTTTTCTGAGCACCATTTATTGAAGAAACTCCCCATTCCTCAAAGTATGTTCTTGGAGCCTTTCTCAAAACTAAGTTGGCTATAAATGCATGGATTTCTAGGTTTCTCTATTCTGTTCCACTGACCAATGTGTCTATTTCCATGCCAGTACCATACTATATTGGTTACCATGGCTATATATATATATATATATATATATATATATATATATATATATATATATATAGTATAAATATATATAGTATAAAATATATGTATAAACTATATAAATATATATAGTATAAAATATATATATCTAAATATATATATATATATATAATTTTTTTTTTGTTTTTGAGACGGAGTCTCGATCTCTTGCCCAGGCTGGAGTGCAGTGGCACAATCTCGGCTGACTGCAACCTATACCTCCTAGGTTCAAGCGATTATTCTGCCTCAGCTTCCCGAGTTGCTCGGACTACAGGCCACCACACCTGGCTACTTTTTCTATTTTTAGTAGAGACAGGGTTTCACCATATTGGCCAGGCTGGTCTCGAACTTCTGACCTCGTGATCTGCTAGCTTTGGCCTCCTCAAGTGCTAGGATTGCAGGTGTGAGTCACCGCATCTGGTCTGGTTCTTCTTTAAATGTCTGACAGAACTGAGCAGTGAAACTGTCAGATCATGAGCTTCCCTTTGATGGGAGACCATTTTATTAGTGCTTTGATCTCATTACTCATTACTGGTCTGTTCAGGTTTTTTCTTTCTTCAAAGTTCCCGATGAACTTCGTGGTTCTTGAATCTTCTTGGTAGTTTGTATGTTTCTAAAAATACCTCCACTTCTCGTTTTTCCAAGTAGTTGGGGAATACTTCTTCATAATAGTCTCTAATGATTTTGTGTTTCTTTGTATTTCTGCGGTATCAGTAGTTATGTCTCTTTTTTTGTTTCTGATTTTATTGATTTTGGTCTTTTTTCTTAGACTAGCAAAAAGTTTGTCAATTTTGCCTTTTGTTTTTTTGAGACGGAGTCTACCTCTATTACCCAGACTGGAGTGCAGTGGAACGATCTTGGCTCACTGAAACCTCTGCCTCCTGGGTTCAAGCAATTCTTGTGCCTCAGCCTCCCGTGTAGCTGGGACTACAGGCATGCACCACCACGCCCAGCTAATTTTCCTATTTTTAGTAGAGACAGGGTTTCACCATGTTGGCCAGGATGGTCTCGATCTCCTGACCTCCTGATCCACCCACCTCGGCCTCCCAAAGTACTGGGATTACAGGTGTGAGCCACTGTGCCTTGTCAATTTTGCCAATGTTTTAAAAAACCCAACTTTTCATTTCTGTTGACCTTTTAAATTGTTTCTTAAAATCTGAACTCCACTTTTTATGCTCTGACCTTTATTGTTTCCTTCCACTAATGTTGAGTTTTTTTCCCATGCTTTTCTAGTTCTTTACAGTGTTTCATTAGATTGTTTATCTGAAATCTAAGTTTAAGAAAACATTAACACATAATAACTATACATATTTATGGGGTACATGTGATATTTTGAAATATACATGTAATGTGTAATAATCAAATCAGGATATTTTGGATACCCATCACTTCAAACATTTACTACATCTTTGTGTTGGGATCATTTCAAATCTTCTAGCTATTTTGAAATATTCAACAATTATAAACTATATTCATCCTCCGGTGCTATGAAACAATAGGACTTATTCCTTCTAACTATATGTTTCGATTCACCTCCCTTTATCCCACCACCACCACTATCCACAGCCTCTGGTAAATATCATTTTACTCTCTATGTCCATGATATCAACTTTTTAAACTCCCTCATGAGGGACAGCATACAATATGTGTCTTTCAATGCCTGACTTATTTCACTTAATATAATGAAATGTAATTTTATCCACGTTACCGTAAATGCCAAGATTTCATTTTAATGGAAGAATAATATTCTATTATGTATATATGTTACATTTTCTTTGTGTATTCATAAGTTGATGGACACAGATTAATTCCATATCTTGGCTAACAAGAATAGTACTGTAGTAAGTACAGGGATGCCCTATAACTCTGACATTAATTTCCTTCCATTTGGATAAAAACATAGTAGTGGGGTTGCTGGATCGAATGAAATTACTCCTGGGTTAAATTTATTCCCAGGTTTTTTCTTTTGTAGCTGTTATAAATGGGATTACTTTCCTGATTTCTTTTTCAACTAGTTCATTATTAGAGAATAGACACACTACTGAATTGTGTACACTGATTTTTTACCTTGAAACTTTACTGAGTTCATCTATCAGATCTAAGAGTTTCAGGTAGAGTCTTTACGTTCTTCTATATATAAGATCATGTTATCTGAAAAAAGGACAATTTGAATTCCCCTTTTCAAACGTGGATGCATTTCTTTTGCCTGGTTACTCTGGCTAGGACTTCCAGTACTATGTTGAATATGAGTGGTGAAAGTGAGCATCCTTATCTTGTTTTAGTTCTTAGAAGAAAGGATTTCAGTTCTGCCTCAGTATGTAGTTAGCTGCAGCTTTGTCATACATGGCGTTTACTATGATGTGTTCTTACTATGTCTAATTTATTGAGTTTTTTTATTATGAAGGGATGTTGAATTTTATGAAACCCTTTTTTTGCACTTGAGATGCAAAAATATATAATTATATTAAAAATATAATTTTTGACCTTTTTGTGACGTATCATGTTTATTGATTTACATATAATAAACCATCCTACCATCCCTGGAATAAAACCCACTTGATCATAGTGAATGATCTTTTTATTGATTTGTTAGATTTGGTGTGCTGGTATTTTGCTGAGGAATTTTGCATCTAAGTTCGTCAGGAATACTGGCCTATAGTGTTTTCTTATTGTATCCTTATCTGGTTCTGGCATCAAGGTAATTCTGGCCTCATGGAACAAGCTAGGAAAAAATCCCTCCTCTCCAATTTTTCGGAATAGTTTCAGGAGAACTGATGTTAGATCTTCTTTGTAAGTTTGCAGCATTCAGCAGTAAAAATCTCCTGGGCTCAAGCTTTTCTCTGTTAGAAGACATTTTATTACTGACTCAGTTTCATTACTCATTATTGATCTGTTCAGGTGTTCTATTTCTTCATGGCCAAATATTGGTAGTTACCTCATGTCCAGGAATGAATCTGCTTCCCGTAGGTTCCAATTTGTTCAGACAGTTGTTCACGATAGTCTCTAACAATCTTCTATTTTTGTGGGATATAAGTTTTACTGTCTCCTTTTTTGGTTGGGGTTTTATTTGTGTCTTCTTTTTTTATCTTGGTTAGTCTATCCAGCAATTTATGAATTTTGTTTATTCTCTCAAAAAAAAAAAAAACCCAACTCTTCATTTCATTGATCCTTTGTATAGCCTTTTTTTTCACCTCTAATTTAGTTCTGCTCTGACTTTATTATTTCCTGCTGTTAATTTTGTATCTGGTTTGTTCTTGCTTTTCTAGTTCCTTGAGGCGCATCAATAGGTTCTTTAAAATCTTTCTACTTTCTTCATGTAAGTACTTGTTGCTATTAAACATCCTTTTATCATGGCTTTTGCTGTATCCCACATATTTTGATACGTTGTGTTCCCATTTTGATTTGTTTCAAGAAACTTTTTGATTCTTATTTCTCCTTAAATCCAGTGATGGCTCATAATTGTGGCTTAATTTCCTTGTATTTGTACAATTTCCAAAGTTCTCATTGTTGATTTCTAGTTTTATTCCATCGTGGTCTGAGAAGACATGTGATATTATTTCTGTTTTTTTAATCGTTGAGACTACTTTTGTTGTATAACAAATAGTCTAGCCTCAAGAATGTCCCATGTGATAAGAATACTTATTCTGTAGCTGTTGGACAATATGTTCTGTAAATGTCTATCAAGCACATTTGATCTAAAACGAAGTTTAAATCCAATATCTCTTTGTTGATGACTTGGCTAGATGATCACTCCAAGGCTGAGAGTCAGTTGTTGAAGACACCTAATCTGATTTTATTGGAGTCAGTCTCTCCCTTTAGATTCAATAATGTTTGCTTTCTATATCTGCATGCTCCAGTGTTGGGCGCACAAATATTTAGAATTGTTTAATCTTCTTGCTGAAATGGTCCCTCTACCATTATAGAATTACCTTCTTTGCCACTTTTTGACTTAAAGTCTATTTTATCTGATATTAGTGTAGCTACTCATGCTTGCTTTTGGTTTCTGTTTGCATGGATTATCTTTTTCCATCCCTTCACTTTGAGTCTACGTGTCTTTACCAGTAAAGTCAGTTTTTTATAGGCAGTATATAGTTAAGTCATTTTTTTTTTGTTTTTCTATTCAGCCAATCTATATTTTTTAAGGGGGGAATTTAAACTGTTTACATTCAAGGTTATTATTCAGTACTTAATTCCTGTCATTTTGTGAATTATTTTTTGGTTTTGTGTATCCTCTCATCCTGTTCTCCTATCATTGTGGTTTGCTGGTTTTCCGTAGTAGTAACACTTGCCTCCTCTATTTATTTATTTATTTTTTTGTGAGACCGAGACTCACTCTGTTGCCCAGGCTGGAGTGTGCAGTGGTGCGATCTTGGCTCACTGTAAGCTCTGCGTCTTGGGTTCACGCCATTCTCCTACCTCAGCCTCCTGAGTAGCTGGGACTACAGGTGCCTGCCACCAAGCCTGGCTAATTTTTTTGTATTTTTAGTAGAGACGGGGTTTCACTGTGTTAGCCAGGATGGTCTCAATCTCCTGACCTCATGATCCGCGTGCCTTGGCCTCCCAAAGTGCTGGTATTACAGGTGTGAGCCACCGTGCCTGGCCGAGAGTTTTATACTTTTATGTGTTTTGATTATGACAGATATTGTCCTTTATCTTCTAAATGCAGGGCTCCCTTGACCTCTTCTTGTAGGGCCAGTAGAGTGGTGATTAACTTCAATTTTTCCTTGCTTTGGAAAGCATTTATTCTCCTTCATTTTTTATATCTTCCCCAGGTATAATATTTTTGGTGGACAGTTGTGTTTTTTTGTTTGTTCTGCTTTTCACCACTTTGGAGTTATCATTTCATTTACTCCTGGACTGTAGTGGCCAAAGTAATTCCATCCACCACGTTGATTTCTCATTAACCCCAGTTCCAAGAAGGCCTCTAAGATTTCCAGTTTAATTTTACTTAAGAGCATGTACTTACCATAAATCCCATTCCTAGGTCAAAACAATGTAAATGTTATTGTACTTGCTATAATCAATGCCCTTAAGCAGTTATCCTACACAGCCCTTCTGATGCATGCATATCCTTTTTCTATGGCATATAAGCCCTAGGTCTTGGGAGTAAAGGCACAGGGATCCACCATCTTTGTCTCTTGAAGTACCTTCCGAGACACAATCCCTATTAAATGTTCCTAAGTCCCTATTAAATGTTTCTAAGAAACTGAATTTGTCAGCCTCTGTCTTTGGCCTCTCATATTCCTTGAACTTTGGGGGTAGGGTTGTATAGACTTTTCCACCGTGGAACATGGCCTGTAAGGTTTCTGCTAAGAAATTTATTAGTGTGATAGGGATACTCTTCTCTGTGACTTGACCCCTTTGCTGTATTTAGAATTCTCTTTTTCTTGGACTTTTAACAGTTCGACTATAAAGTGGCATGGAGAAGGCCTTTCAGGGTAGAATATATTTGAAGATCTTTGAGCTTCCTATATCTAGATGTCTGTATCTCTTCCAAGACTTGAGAAGTTTTTACCTATCATTTCGTTAAATGGGTTTTCTATGCCATTACCCATCTGTTCTCTTCCAGGAAAACTGAAAATTCCACTATTTCGTCATTGTATGTGTTACATAAGCTTTCTTCGCTTTTATTTTTTTAAAAAATGTTATCTGCTCAGGTTATTTCAAAAGACCTGTCTTCAAGTTTACAAATTCTTCTGCTTGATCTAGAGTGTGTTGTTGAAACTGATGATTATATTTTTTATTTTACTCTTTGAATTCTTCAGTTTCAGGATTTCTATTTAACTTCTTTCTGACATCTTTGTTGAATTTCTCATACAGATGGTGAAATGTTTCTTTGCATTGTTCATCTGTTTTCTGTAGTACCTGGGTTTTCAGAAATATTTTGAATTCATTTTCAGGTATTTCATAGATTTTTTTTAATATTGGCATCTGTTGCTGGAGAATTATTGTGTTCCTTTGATGGTTTCATGCTTCCTTGATTTCTCATGTTTCTTGTGTCCTTACATTTATATCTATGCATCTGGTGTAACATTTGCTTCATCCAACTCTATGGATTGGGTTTCGAAGGGAAAGACATTTTTTTCTATAGAGCTATCTATAGTGTTGTTTGGGTAAGGCGTTTTGGCTTTGATTCTGGGTGGGAGAAGCACTGCAGTCTCCATATGACTTCTTTGACTATCTTTAGCATCAGTGGTGTCTATGAGTTCCTCAGTGGATAAAGCTGTGGCTTTTAGTAACGGCTGTAGTGAGGCTTTGCTAGTGAAAGGGACACCAGGCAGGCCAGTTCTTAGGCAACAGTGATGGCAACTCTGGGATGGATATGCAGGACCTCGGTCAACACACGTGGATATTGGTAAAAGCAGGTCAGGAGGACGAATCTTTAGTCTTCAAGTGGATTGTCTGTGTGCTAGCAGTGGCAACAATGGGCTGAGTGAATGGGTCCTCAGGCCCTTAGATGGTATGCATAATGTCTGCGGCTGCAACAGCAGCAGAGGGCTAACTTGGGGCCCCAAGCTACAGCTTTGGGTGCCAGCAGTAGGGGTACAAAGGGCCTAGTGGCCATCACCGAGCCTCCAAGTGGCACGCAGGTGGGTGGCACATGGCTGTAGGCAGGGCAGTGGCAGTCTCACTTGGTCATGCTATATAATCCTTTTTATATTTTGTTGAATTAGGTTTGTTTTTGAATGCAAGAAATATTCATAAGGGATATCTTTATCATGACTTGTCTCATTTTGGTATCAGGGTAATAGTGCCCTCATAGAATCACTTAAAACGTGTTCCTCTTTTTTTCTGAAGGGTGTAAAAAAACTGATACTAAAACTTCTTTAAATGTCGATGCAATTCACAAGTAAAGCCATTTGATCTTAGGCTTTTCTTTGTAGGAAGTTTTCTGATTACTAAACTCTTCACTTGCTAAGGATCTATTCAGGTTTTGTTTCCTTTTCAGTTTCAGTAGTTTTTATCTTTCTAAGAATTTGTTCATTTCATCTAGGTTATCTAGCTGTTGACAATATTCACTTACAATACTTATTTCCATAAGGCCAATAGTAATGCCCTCTTCATTACTGATTTTAGTAATCTGAGGGTTCTTTTACTCATGGTCAGTCTAACTAAACTTTTGTCAGTTGTTGATCTTTTCAAAAAACAAGCTTCTGATTTCATTGCTTTTTCTCTATTACTCTTCTATTCTCTGTTTAATTCATCTTTGCTCTGATTATTCTTTCCCTTCTTTGGACTCAGTTTGCTTTTGTTTCTTTCATTAGGTTAGACTGTAAATTTGACATTTTTCTAAAATACAGCAATTTAGAGCAATAATTTGCAATTTGGCAATTCATCAGCTGTAGACCGTAAGTTTTTTATGTTGTATTTTCATTTTGCTTTTTTTGTTGTTGTTGAGACATAGTCTTGCTCTGTCGCCCAGGCTGGAGTGCAGTGGCACAATCTCAGCTCACTGCAACCTCCGTCTCCTGGGTCAAGTGATTCTCTCACATCAGCCACTCGAGTAACTGGGATGATAGGTGCATGTCACCATGCCTGGCAAATTTTTTGTATTCTGAAGTAGAGATGGCATTTCACCATGTTGGCCAGGCTGGTCTCGAACTCCTGACCTCAAAGTGATTTGCCTGCCTCGGCCTCCCAAACTGCTGGCATGAGCCACTGCAACCGGCCAACATATTTTTATTTTCATCACTATCTTTTAGTTCCTTTTGTAAATTTTTTTGGACCTATTGGTTATTTAGGAGTATACTGTATGACTACATAAATGTCCTTTAATTGATTTCTAATATCATTCTATTATGTCCAGAAACATGTTTTGTATGTTTTCAATCCCTTTTTGCGAATTTTGTCCTATCCTTGAGCATTTTTCATGTACACTTTAAAGATTACTCTCCTGTCATCAGGTATCTGTTAGATCTAGTTGGTTTTTATGTTGTTCAAGTCTATTTCCTTGTTGATATCGTGCATGGTGATTCTAAGCATTATTTAATATACGGTGCTAATTTCTCAATAAAACAATTTCTCCCTCCAATTCTGTCCATTGTTCTTTCACGGCTTATTATGTGTTCAGAAAGAATAAGACTTTTTCCCTACACTCATACATCACTCAACACAATAGTCACTGAAGTATGTGGGGGTTTCTCCACATTCACAACCAATTCTCCAGCAGACACCAGTTGGGTGTTTTATAATTCAATTATAATACTATGTATGTGCTGATTTCATGAGCTCATACAGGTTAAGGGCTCAGCCCTACAAGATCACCCCAAGTTTCAGATGTCAATTGGTAGCAGTGGGTTGTCAGTTATACTTCTGACCAGTCAGCTATAAATGGGGGTTTGCAGGATCATCTATCTGGGTTTAATTTACTAGGAGGGCTCACATAACTCAGGGAAACATTTATCCCTTTAATATCAAAGATATTGCAAAGGATACAGATAAACAGTGAGATAAAAAGATACACAGAGTGAGGTCTGAAAAGGTCCTAAGTGTTGGGGCTTCTGTCCCTGTGATGTTGGGATGCCCACCTTCCAAGCACATAGATGTACTTGCCAACCTCGAAGCTCTCCAAACCCCATACTTTGGGTTTTTACAGAGGCTTTATAACACAGGCATGGCTGATTAAATCAATGGCCAGTGGTATCAACTAAACCTTCACCCTATTCTTGCTCCCTGGAGGTGGGGTGTGTGCGGAAGGAGGGGAGGCTGAAAATTCCAACCCTCTAATCACATGGTTGTTTCTCCTAACAACCAGTCCCCTTGCTGAGCTTATCTAGGAGCTCACCAAGGCTTGCCTCATTAGAATAAACAATGCTCCTATCATTCATCCAAGGCATTTAGGAGCCCTGTGTCAGAACTGCTGTCACTCAGGAGGTCCATTTCAAGAACCAGGAGCAGAGACCAAATCTGTATTTCTTATTTATCATAGTATCACTGGGGCTTATATTGACTGGAAGTGTTTTATCACCTTAATGAAATGACCCTTATTATAAAATGTTCTTCCTTGTTTCTAGGAAAAAATATCTTACCTAGACCTTCTGGATAGCTTGCCTCAGATTCTACATTAGCACTTGCTGCTCCACCAAGCATTTTATGTTATGAAGACACTTTCTTTCCTAAAACTTCATGAACCAAGTTCTCCTAGCTTCCAACTTTTCTTCTGCAGCTTCCTCACCTCTCTCGACCTTCACAGAATTGAAGAGACTCAGGGCCTTGCTCTGGATTAGGTTTTGGTGTAAGGGAATACAGTGGCTAGTTGGATACCCTATCTATACCACTAAAACTTGCTCTATATCAGTAATAAGGCTGTTCTGCTTTCTTATTCTTGTGATCACCGGAATGGCACTTTTAATTTCCTTCAAGAACTTTTCCTTTACAACTTTATTAACTGTCTGGTGCAAGAGGCCTAGCTTCTGGCCTATCTCAGCCTCACTAAACTTAATCATTTCTAGGTTTTGATTCAACGCGAGACGTATGAAACTCTTCCTTTTACTTGAACACTTAGAGGCCATTCTAAGGCTATTAATTGGCCTAATTTCAATACTGTTGTGTCTCAGGGAATAGGGAGGCCTGAGGAGAGAGAGATGGGGGAATGGCCAGCCTTTGGTGCAGTCAAAACGTATATATTTATCAGTTAAGTCTGCCGTCTTATATGGGAATGGTTCATTGAAAAATGGCACTGATAGACTCGCTTGATGCAGGGTTCCATCAACCTTCACTTTGTTAGGAAAAATGTTCAGTAACTGCAAAGTATAATAAAGCAAAGGACAATAAAATGAGATACGCCTATACTTAAACTTACAATAAAAAGTTTCCCTGTGGTCCCAGCTGCTCGGGAGGCTGAGGCAGGAGAATGACGTGAACCCGGGAGGCGGAGCTTGCAGTGAGTCGAGATTGCGCCACTGCACTCCAGCCTGGGTGACACAGCGAGACTCCGTTTCAAACAAAAAGTTTTCAAATTTAAACTTTAAGAAGAGATACTATTTTTAAAAAATTCTTTTGGGAGATTCATGAACAAGATATTTAAAGGCTATAGAGTCAAAAGTGTTTTTTCAGGACACCATTAATTTCTACTTTAAGGAATTATTAAAAACAGCATTTAAGTAATAATTGTCATAATTCATAACATTTTAAAACAGTAAAGTCCATGAAGCTATTTTGGTCTATGAAATCATACCTCATCCTAAATTCAGATTTACTTTAACTGCTTATTTGGCAGTGCCTTCTGTCCAATTTCAACAGTGACCATACCATTATCTATGTCGGCACAAAGATACCAATTTGACTCACGTGGACTTTGAAACAGCCATTAGGAAAAATAGCAGTTAGGTGGGCAAGATGGATATATAGATTCAGACCAACAAAAGCCAATTCAAATACTTAGAGTCCTACGCAGTAAGCAAGCATTAGTACAATCATCCAATAGACTGTACCTTAATTTTCTTTACTGGTTCAGAGAATAAAGATAATGTGGTTTTCTATGTGTTAAAAACGTCCAACAACTTCTCGAATGCTTGACTAGCTGAAGTTGCTTTTATCTGTTGATTGTACTCCTCTGACTCACTGATCATTCTTCTAGGCAAGAATTATTAGGAACAAAAGGTGAGGAGTCAGATCAGTCCATTTTGCTGCTTACTGGCACATATTTAAACACCTTCCTTCCACTCAGGCCTTTATACCATTTCCAAAGGGAATAAAAGTAAAATGAAGTCTTTGTCATCAAGAAATACTCCTCATGATGTCTGGATTTTTTTCTCTTTGTCATGTACCAAGCTGTCTCAATTATTTTAAAATACTATTATTCAGGCAAACACTACTCAACGAATACAGCAAATTCTAATCAGTGATTTTGTGTCTCAAGGCTTCATAAGTATCCAAGAGAAGCTCATACACTATCACAGTTCCATTCATTTTCTTCCCAAATTAGTTTTGGATAACTTTGCATAAAAGTAGTTCTGCTCTGAAACAAATGTTGACCAGTTGCATGCCAATAAAGTACTTTAATAATACTTTTTCATATTTTAAATTTCTTCCCATTAAATCAATAAAGCATGGAGATTTGAAAATGCCTCCTGATGCATTGAGAGGTACAGAAATGGTACCTTGAAATCAATATATTTTCTATCAAAACAGATGCAACTAAAGATGAAGCTCTGGATCATTACCTTTAAAATCAGTAGGCATTTTAATCAAACTTAAAAAATATCAAATAACAAAATAGACGACAAAGTGGAAAATTAAAAAAAAAAATTCTATTTGGAACCCCAAAATTCCAGGCAGGCCCAATTCTTAAATATTTGCCTAATCAAGGTATCATCCTTAATGGGAGCAAATATTAATCAAAAGTCAAAATACTCTCTATATCGGAGGCTTACGTCATCCCGCAACAATTTAAGGCTACTCTCTGCAGCGACAATATTACCATTTTCAAATGCTTTCTTATGATAAAAAGATGTTTTCTCTGTTTGTGTTCATTTAAAGATGCATTAAATGCCCTTTAGAACAAAGTTCCTTGATAAATTTATCATTTCTGGAAAAACTTATCCTCAATATGTTTAATACATTCCCATAAACAATTTCTAGTAAAGAATTTGGGGAAACAAGTGTCCAAGCTCTAGCAGGTTTCATGAACTAAGAGCAAGAGTCCAAAACAGACAAATTCTGTAAATTTCTGTAAAGGACCAGAGAGTAAATATTTTAGGCTTTGCAAGTCATATATTCTGTTACAGTTATTCAACATTATAATTGGTGTGAAGATGTAAACAACTGGGTATGGCTATTTACGATAACACTGATGTACAGAAACAAGCCCCAGATGGATTTTGCCTATGAGTCATAACTTGTCTACCCCTTGTCTTAAAGAAAACCAGAAGGAAGTGGTATTGGTACTGAGGACAACATCGTGAGTGAGCAAGTAAACAGGTTAGGCATCCTGATGTATTCTATTCTCCAAATGCAGGTTTTCGCTTTTAAAATAAAGGGCACTTTCCCCTGACCGTAACAGAGAAACAGCTCCCAACTTTGGTTGCAATAATGAGAGCAAAGGGGAAAGTGAAGATGGAGAATTTCATTCATATCAGGAGCAGCCAGAAACCGTATTCAAGCTTCGGCACCAAACTCAGCAAGCGGGTGACCAAATCTTTGAGCGTGCCATTCCTGGCAATCTGGGGAATGTAACCTACAAAGCTCTGACCATCGCCTAACTTAAAATCAGCCCTAGGAGGGCTGCGAATAGGGCAGCTGTGTCAATCAGGTATTCACTAGGAAAGCTGACAACAGCATATACTCTGATCCAGAGGTTGAAGAATTAAGCATAATGATTCTAAAATTCTTCATTTCTGATAGTGTCAGGTCTGGAAGCTTTGTGCAAAACGTGCTTTCAGAGAAACTAAAAGCCCTCATCATCCATTGGTAAAATCTGGCTTCATAAATCTCAGGATATTAAAAACACAGCAGGCATACTCTCCCATATGACAATTCCACCTCCTCCAACATGTTACAATAAATGGTGGAAAGGCATACTACTGATTTGGTAATTACTTCAGTTATGTGGCTCTGCTGAAAGCTCCTGTTTTGCTTTTATTTTGCATGCTTTGCTATCAAATAAGTTTGATTATGTCATGCTGCCCTCAGGTGTCCATTCCTTTTTAAATGTATGATTGGTGGGCAAAGGAGGACCCTTTGTAAATCTTAAAACCAGGACTACAGTGGATATTCAATGTGCTCTCTCACAAACCCTAATCACAGAGCTCATTTAAGTGCTAAAAGCTCAACATTTAGGAATATTTGATACGTCACTGGGACTTTTCCCACCTGTCCTATAATATCCTGCCTTTGAAAAAGGAATCAGAGTGGTAAGAAGAAAAAAAGGAACTAAAAATAGTACCTCAGCACAGTGGTTCTCAAAGCGTTTCAGAGATACTGTTCCAGATGTCCATGAGGTCAACCCTATTTTTATAGTAACACTAAAAACATTTTTTTCATTCTCTCAAATATACAGTAGAGTTTTCTAGAAGATGCATGACTTCTGATACACTGCAACCGACTATAAACAAAAACAGATGAGAATCTAGCCATCTTTTACTAAGCCAAATATAAAAAGACTAGCAACAATTTTAAGTGCTATTCTTTAATATATTTCTCACTTAGGAAAGTATAACTATTATTCATAAATGTGTTATTCACTTAATGGGTTTTTAATGATTTAATGCAATTTAAAAATCTTATCGGTTTCAGTTTCAGTTTCAGATAAATATTAATATGTAAACAAAAGATTTTGGGGCTTCTCAAAAATTTTAAGAGTATAAAGCTATCCTGGGACCAAAAAGTTTGAGAATATTGAAATATCAGACTTCTATTGATATTTCATGGAAAGCACTTCCCCTAAAATTTGAGAAGATAAACACACCTAACTCACTGTCAAATTACAAGGACCAACCAAACAATTTTTAACTTGATTGCTGTAGCAGGACAGGCATTAAAGTAAGCAACAGGATTGGAAACAAGAGTCAGGGGTTTCAGCCACCATCATCCTCATTCCTCCCTCCTTCCTCCACAATCGATTTGCAGAAAGTAAGAAAGAGTGAAACTGACTTAGAATTTGACCTGCTTTCCTTGATCACGTTCTATAACAGAACTGTGCCAATGTAAAAAGCTTACAGTGATAAGAAGACTGAATAATGTGTAAGTTAGATAATATGAGGTCCCTCAATAAGCCCCACTGACACAACTGATTAAAGCTACCCTGAGGTATTTTCCATATATAAACCTGTTCTAAAAAAAGCAAAACTACCAAAAGTGGGAGGCTAGAGGGTGGGGAAAGGGGACAGGTGAAGGAACAGAGGATGGAAAAAAGGAAAGAAGGCTTTCATTCTAAGAGGTCATAGAATCCAACAAAATTGACCAGTGGCAGGATTAAACTATGGCATACTTAGATAAGGATTCCTATTAAAGTCTAGACCATTGGCAATATGATAGTAAATTATATTCTCAATTTCAATTTACAATTCATCATTTTTAGATCATAACATTTTTCTTTTTTTTTTTTTTTTTTTTTTTAAGACGGAGTCTTGCTCGCTGCCCAAGCTGGAGTGCAGTGGAGTGATCTCGGCTCACTGCAAGCTCTGCTTCCAGGGTTCATGCCATTCTCCTGCCTCAGCCTCCCAAGTAGCTGGGACTACAGGCTCCCGCCACCATGCCTGGCTAATTTTTTGTATTTTTAGTAGAGATGGGGTTTCACCATGTTAGCCAGGATGGTCTCTATCTCCTGACCTTGTGATCTGCCCACCTTGGCCTCCCAAAGTGCTGGGATTACAGGCGTGAGCCACTACGCCTGGCCAACATTCTTCTATAAAAACATTTCAACACCTAGTGGTTAGGTTCTCAGGCTATTCTCTATATCCTTATTGTGGAGACAGAAAGAGTATTGGTGAAAATGAACGCCAGGCCCCACTAGAAACCCTCTGCAACTGTGAGATCTAGCCCTGATCCTTCTCTTAGGACCACCTTGAGAAGCTCCAGGGATGACAGCCTTGGGGCCACTGTGTCTGGGAAGCTCCAAGTCAGGTAAAAACATAGACCAAAAGCTTCTCAAGGTGATAAGCAACCTTGGCGAAATCTCAGGATACAAAGATCAATGTGCAAAAATCACTAGCATTCCTACACACCAAAAGGCA
Organism: Pan troglodytes; assembly: GCF_028858775.2. NCBI lineage: Eukaryota > Metazoa > Chordata > Mammalia > Primates > Hominidae > Pan > Pan troglodytes. The sequence continues at coordinate 27,101,366 of NC_072405.2, forward strand.
AGCCGACAGCCAAATCATGAATGAACTCCCGTTTATAACTGCCAACAAAAGAATAACATACCTAGGAATACAGCTAACAAGGGAAATGAAGGACCTCTTCAAGAAGAGCTACAAACCACTGCTCAAAAAAATCAGAGATGACACTAACAAATGGAAAAACATTCCATGCTTACAGAAGACTGGAAGAGTCAGTATCATGAAAATGGCCATACTATCCAAAGCAATTTATAGATTCAATGCTATCCCCATTAAACTACCATTGACATTCTTCATTTAATTAGAAAAAAACTATTTTAAAATTCATATGGAAGCAAAGAACCACCCAGACAGTCAAAGCAATGCTAGGCAAAAAGAGGAAAGCTGGAGGCATCGTGCTGTCTGACTTCAGACTGTACTACAGGGCTACAGTAACCCAAACAACATGGTACTGGTACAAGAATGAACACACAGATCAATGGAACAGAATAGAGAACCCAGAAATAAGACTGCATGCCTACAACCATCTGATCTTCAGCAAACCTGACAAAAACAAGCAATGGGGAAAGGATTCCTTATTTAATACATGGTGCTAGAAAAACTGGGTAGCCATATGCAGAAAACTGAAACTGGATCCCTTCCTTACACCATATACAAAAATCGACTCAAGATGGATTTAAGACTTAAATGTGAAACCCAAAACCAATAAAACCCTAACAGAAAACATAGGCAATACCATTCTGCACACAGACATGGGCAAAAATTTCATGATTAAGATGTCAAAAGCAATCAGAATAAAAGCAAAAATTGACAAATGGGATCCAATTAAACTGAAGAGCTTCTGCAGAGCAAAAGAAAGTATCAGAGTCAACAGACAACCTACAGAATGCGAGAAAAAATTTGTAATTTATCCATCTGACAATGGTCTAATACCCGGCACCTACAAGGAATTTAAATGTATAAGGAAAAAACAAACAATCACATTAAAAATTGGGCAAAGGACACGAAGAGACACTTCTCAAAAGACATATATGCGGCCAAGAAACATGAAAACAACCTTAATATCACTGATCAATATCGCAAATCAAAACCACAATGAGATACCATCTCACACCAGTCAGAATGGCTACATTATTAAAAAGTCAAAAAACAACAGATGATGGCGAGGTTGTGAAGAAAAAGGAATGCTTTTACGCTGTTGGTGGGAGTGTAAATTAGTTCAATCATTGTGGAAGACAGTATGGTAATTCCTCAAAGACCTAGAACCAGAAATACCATTTGACCTAGCAATCCCATTACTGGGTATATATGTAAAGGAACAGAAATCATTCTGTTATAAAGATACACGCATGCATATGTTAATTGCAGCACTATTTACAGTAGGAAAGACATGGAATCAACCTAAATGCTCATCAAGGGCTGGATAAAGAAAATGTAGTACATATACACCATGGAATGCCATGCAGCCACAAAAAGAGAATGAGATCATGTCCTTTACAGGGACATGGATGGAGCCAGAGGTCATTATCCTTAGTAAACTAAGGCAGGAACAGCAAACCAATTACCATGTGTGCTCACTTGTAAGTGGGAGCTGAATGATGAGAACACATGGACACATGGGGCAGAACAGCTCACAGTGGGGCCTGTCAGAGGGTGGAGGGTGGGAGGAGTAAGAACATCAGGAAGAACAGCTAATGAATGCCAGGCTTAACACCTGGATGATGGGCCAGTTAGAATGGCGATCATTAAAAAGTCAGGAAACAACAGGTGCTGGAGAGGATGTGGAGAAATAGGACCACTTTTACACTGTTGGTGGGACTGTAAACTAGTTCAACCATTGTGGAAGACACTGTGGAGATTCCTCAAGGATCTGGAAGTAGAAATACCATTTGACCCAGCCATCCCATTACTGGGCATATACCCAAAGGATTATAAATCATGCTGCTATAAAGACACATGCACACTTATGTTTATTGCGGCACTATTCACAATAGCGAAGACTTGGAACCAATCCAAATGTCCATCAATGATAGACTGGATTAAGAAAATGTGGCACATATACACCATGGAATACTATGCAGCCATAAAAATGATGAGTTCATATGCTTTGTAGGGACATGGATGAAGCTGGAAACTATCATTCTGAGCAAACTACCGCAAGGACAGAAAACCGAACACCGCATGTTCTCACTCATAGGTGGGAAGTGAACAATGAGAACACTTGGACACAGGGTGGGGAACAATGCACACCCCCTGTCGTGGGGTGGGGAGAGGGAGGAGGGATAGCATTAGGAGATATACCTAATGTAAATGACAAGTTAACAGGTGCAGTACACCAACATGGCACACACATACATATGTAACAAACCTGCACGTTGTGCACATGTACCCTAGAACTTAAAGTATAATAATAAAATAAAATAAAATAAAAAATAAAAAAAACAACTCTGTAAAGTATCAAAATACAACAAAACAAAACAAAACAAAACTGGGTGACGAGATGATCTGTGCAGCAAACCACGTTGGCATTTGTTTACCTATGTAACAAACCTGCACATCCTGCACATAGACCCCTGAGCTTAAAGTTAGAAATCAAAAGATCTTTGCAAATAATAATTTAGGAAAAAAAGCCAGGTAAGACAAGACAAACACGGCACCAAGGAGATAGGAGAGAGGACTCCAAAGGAGAAGGCAGTGCTAGCACAGTAGAAATTATGACCATGGATGGAAGCTACAGCAGGGGAAAGCTCAGAGAGAAAACTGAATGCCAACGATAGCTTTCATGGCAGACGGCATCACCTTTCAAGGCAGAGGGCATCACAGATACAGAGAAGCACAGACAGAAGAGGTATCCACATGGAAGATATTATCCTGCAGGACGATGAGAGGATAGCATGCAAATGTACTTAACAGCTGCCAGTTACAATAGTGATCATTACAGATGCAGAGAGTTCTTGAGGATATTAACTCTATGAGGTTCATCAATATCATGGAAGTCTGTGATGTTTTTGACAGTGAAAATATAAAATAGCACAATATGAAGCATTAAATTTTTAAAATAATTTTTATAATAGTCATTTTCCACTACTAATAAACCAAATATTTATCCAGTATTTAAGATTCTAGGCTCCTAGAAAGCCAATGCAATAATTAAGTTTATAGATTAGAAAAGAAATAATGAATTCTTACAATCTATCTCACACTGAACTCCACATTTTTTTAACACTGTTCTGTTACAAAACCTAAACATACTTTCTTCCTTGATTATATTCTTCTCCCTACCAGTAAGTTGTACTAGATATGGTTTCAACCCTTTCCAAACTTACAACCCAACACTAAAAACATTAGTAAGGTCGTGCCTGATCATTAAACTCAGACCACAGGGCATGATACTCAACATGCTCTGAGTATGTCAAGGGTAAAGTATATGTAGGAGGCCCAGCCCGAGAAAGAGAGCTACCTCTAAGAACCACAACCAGGCTCTTATACCAATTGTACATGGTGGGCTGGCTTCTGCCAATACTGGAAAACAGAGGGATGCTGGATAAAACTGCTACTGAAAATCTCGAGCCTTGATGTTAAAAGGTACATTTTGTCAAAAAATCTTGATTAAAAACAATGCGCTGGATACTGCCTCTTACCATGGCCTGACCTTGGCCAGCCACTGTCTTGTGTATCTCTTGTGACTTTCTAGTTGTGGAACTGGCCAGCTGACTATGCTCTGATCTATCTCACTCCTCACTGCTATGCAATTCTATACTTAACCCTCCTACCACCTTAGAACACCAGCCCTGGGTGATAATCCTGCCAGGACGGTAGGAACCTGACTAAACTGTGACTGAAGTACAAGCAAGCTAGTTAGTGGTAGGAAACAGAACACATTTGAAGATCCATCCAGAAAGGGAGTAAGTATAAACTTATTCTAACATATCAAATCTTATCCATACCATTTCAAACAAGGTTGAAGAAAAAGACTTTCAACTCTTTCCTTGTTGATAGTTCAAACAATATTCAATAAAACTTAGTTCCAATATAGCAAAGAAAGAAACTCTAGAGTTTAAGAGAAATGTATCTGTATGTGTAGAAGTTTAATTTACATAAGTATTTTGTAGATAAAGAGGCATTTCAAAAATAAAACAAATTATATAGCAAATTCACCACACGACTACAATTATAAAATATTTAATTTAAGGGAATAAACTACTTGCACACAAGTAAAAACAAGTAGATACTCTTGCTAGGAAAATGATATATCAGTCACATTTTTTTAAAAGCAGGTACTGAATTCTCCCCCCAAATATTGTATATACTTCAGATGTTTTTTATCTAGCCTAATTAGAGAGGTTTAATATAATCCAACATGAAATTAAAACACCTCCCCAGTGTTTTCCCATCATAGCACCTCAGCAACCTGCTACCATGTCTTCAGTGAAACCTGACTAATGAGGTCAGCCTAGCCAATACCATCAGAGAGGATTATTTGGCTTCCATGAACATTGTCTCATTCACCTCTGATCCTTACCCAAATGGCAAAGAGTATGGAAAGGAGGAGGCACACGCATGCTATATACATGTTTGTTGAAGGGGAAAGTTAGAAAAAGAAAGGGATTTCAACATGTCACATTAGCTAAATGTAAGTAAAATATTAGTATATATTCCATTATTTTATTAGTAAGGAAATTAGCAGGCCAAACCAAGGCCCATATTAATGCATTCTCAGTGCCTCATTCCTCAGAGTAAAGGAAAGGTTCACCAAGAGCAGCCAAAACAAGTTAATCTCCCAAGAGGGGAGTCAGACCTCCTCATAGGGGAGTCAGCCCTTCCCTATTGAAAGCATATGAGGACAAGCTGGTCTTGGCACTTCTTAGAAAGATCATGCTGCAGTATTGCTATTATGACACAATGGTAAGGAAAAAAAGAATAATGGTTGATTAGTGCACTCCCCATGAAGATTATTCTGGCATTGGATCAAGTAATGGGTGGTCATATTCCAGGTAGTATAGCATTAAGGAGAAGGTGAAAAGGAACAGAACAGTAGAAATAATTCATTTTATCTCCTGCATGATTCGATTTCATAGGGGCCATGCTAACAAGTCAAACGGACACTAAAACAACAACAAAAAAATCAGGCAATCATGATGCAAGAGAAGCTACATCCAGAATTATGGATTAAAAACTTACCACCTAGAAGAATAATTTATTTTTAAAATGAATCCAGAGGAGAAAGATAGAAGAAACATATTTACATGGTTAGTTCTTATGATAGCTACTATATATTCAACAGACTTGTAACAGCATGCATTATGGAAAACTAATACATAAAACCTAAATAGACAATCCCAAGTATATCGCACACATTTTTAAAACAGAGAACTACTTATCACCAAACACGTGATCCTGAATATGACAGAGATTCACTGTTATTGATAATTTTCTCCCTCTTCTATCAGTAATTTTGCCACTACTGCCAATTATTAATTATCCATGATTGGCCTAACTCAAGGTAATATTAAAATGTTAATTTATGTAAACTCTTTTCCATCCCAGTTGCCAAGAAGAAGCAGGATGCTTCAACTAATCTCCTTACAATTCCTTGTAAGTCTAAAGAAGAGCAAACGTCCTAGATTTGCAGCTCTAAACCTGTAGCTACTGAAACCTGGGTGTCCACAGCTCATCTAGACATCAAGCATGCTGAGATATCTAATAAAAAATAACATCTTTATTGGTTGCTACATTTCAAGTTCTTATGATTCAGATACATGCTTATGTAAAAGTATTATTAAAGCTATATTCGCTTTTTAAAAACGCAATCTAGGATTTAGTAGAAACAAATCATCAAAAATGTGACAAAAGCTCTAAGAGATCTGCAACCTTTAAAGAGAAATTGCAATATTACTGAATTTTTTTCCTTCCACCATTAAACTTTTCTCAGTCAACAGATGCTAAATGTACAACTCTTTTATGTTGATGGAACCTCAAAATATCTAGTGTGAAGGGAATTCTTCATGCTGGTGATCACTGACTTGATTCAATGTTATATGTGGCCAAACGCACTCAAAATTTTCTCCTTTGGCCAGAAAGGCTAAGGAAAAGAAGGGTGCAAAGAGCAACTGTTATCACCAAACAGCCAGACAAAGCAGTGAAAACTTGCTTGGCCAGTAACACGAAAAAAGTGGTCATGACAATCCACTGACTGGCCATCCCTTTAACAAGCTGGATGAACATTATTGCGGTAGTCATGTCAAGATTCACACTGTGAAATGCCTGCATTTCCACATGGTGTATTAGCCATGCTATATTGCCCAAGAATGCTTCCTGAAAGTATTTTCTTTTCATCTGTATTATCTCTGGACACGTGCTACCTATGTTTACAAGCCACTAAGTGATTCTAAATTCACCTCTTATACATGGCAAAAGGAACTTTCTAGCTGAGTATTTTGAGATATGTTAAAATGATGTTAAAATTAGGATTCTATCACTATATCTCCTGTTTGCTTTCTGGTGGTGGAACCCTTTCTCCCTGAATCCCTTCCTCTTATAACAGCTAGTCCAACTTAATGGTCCCATAGAGCTCCATGGTTCCTTTCTTAAAAGGGAACACTATATTTTCCAAAAAAGGAAATTATGTGACTAGCAGAATATCTAAATATCAATTTTTTATATGTAATTTTTAAATTCTAAGATATATTATGGCAAATCAAGGGATAATATACTCTACACAGACACCTGATTTTCTCTTCAAAATACAATCAGAATTCGTTAAATATGGACTAATCTATATTTACTTAGAGCAAAAATTACTTCATAGTCCCAGGTTCATTTATTTTAAAGAGTATTATGAAGAGTTCGAGTAAACGCTAAAATTCTACTTCTACAAAACTTGCAAATTTATATATAATTATACATTTTAACACTTTATCTTCTATCTTAAGTAGATGATGAGACGGTAATTAGTTTGTTTTATTATTTCAACTAGTAAAAGAGTAGATAAGCTGAGGGGCACAAGAAAGGCTGAGTTATTCAACTCACTATGGTATGTAGGGAAAACACAATTCACATTTTCAGATCTAATTTATATTCTCTCCATCATTATCTATCAACTGTAATTCTCAACCAGAAAACAAAAATAAGTAAAAGCTCCGTCTGCCATCTACTGGACAAAGAAGACACAGAACACCCACATTACTGCTAAAACAACTCCAGACACCAAGACGATGCATTTAAAATCATACTCTGTGCTAGCATGTGAAACAAAAAAATTCTTTCTTTTTTCAAAGATTTCTTTTTATTCACCTGCCATGGGAACCATGTAGAGAATGGGAAATGGGGAGGCAGAAAATAAATGTGTTTGAACATAAAAGCAGAGATAAGCCCGACATGTTTCGGATCTAAGTTTCACAAATCCACACTTACATGGCCATGTAGATCGGTATTAAGAAGCATTATTGCACAGGTAAGGCAATGGACTCCATCTAAAGAAAGATACAAGAAAAAAAAGCATGAATTCGCTTTTCACTGTTGGACTCCACCTTATTATCACTAATAGGATACATTCAGAACCTATGAAAACAGTACTGTGCTAGGTACAATTAGTCCTGTTTTAAGAAATAAAAAATGGATAAGAATAATTTATAGAAAGAACCTCAATGCACAGAACTGGACTCCACTGTTGATAAGTTGTTCTTACCTCTCTGGAGGACAGTTTGGTAGTAGATATGTAAAGCCTTCAAACAATGTCTTTTGAGACAACAAATCGGCTTCTAGGGCTTTGCACTACAGCAATAATTAGTGATCTATACATAGTAAAAGGATATCCAGACAAGCATTGCTTACAATGGGAGACAAGTAAATATGAGCCTCCAAAGACACATTACTGTTAGGTTAAAGTCATATAAAAATGTTCTCCAAGTAGAGTTAAGATTCTCATTTCCAAACATTACAATTAGTTGTTCTCGTTACTCTCACTCTGCTAATTCTCTACACAAGTACAATAGACAATAGCAGTTTCAGATGCAGTAAAAATCTTTTCAATTTATGCTAAATTAGAAGGTCTAATTATTGCACTCATAAATTAAAGCCAGGATATTTTCAAAAGTAAGTTCTTTAGTATAGTAGGTGATTTCTGTTATCAGTGTCTCTAAATAGACACTACCAAGTGGCTAAAAGTATATTTATTCTAGTACCACTTTATTATCACAAGTTCTACATATATTTACAACAAATTCTCGAAAGTATTTTAAGAACTCAGCAGCCAACTCTCAAATATCCTTATCAACAGCCAATTAAGTCACGAATCCATATTTCTTATTTTATCCAAGAATGTAAACATATTCTTAGATTTGAAGAAGGTTCTAATAAAAACGGCCCACTTTTATCTCCTTCATTCTCTTGTCAGGGCTAATGGTGACAGAGATAGTGAATAACTGGTCTGAATAGCATCAGTTTACCGATAGGAATGTGACCTTAATCAGGTGATAAACTAACTGTGACTGCAGCCTTGGAGATGGAGGGGAGGTTGAGGCAAGCACCTTGGCCAATACCAAGTAAACTATCCAGGTTAATTGGCAATACTGAAGCTAAGAGGTAATTACTATTTCTTGGGAATCTAGTCTCAGTGATTTACTCCATCATCTGTAAGTTTATGAAACATTTTCCAGTCACAAGTCAAAGTGCTTGACTTCAAACACTGAAAAGTGTACTTTATTGCAGGAACTGAAATGGAGGAAAGATATCTCTCTTCACAAGGTAGGTCCACAAACAAACAGTTTACCATTAAGTCACTTACTTTGTAAAAATAGTGTAATAAGCATAACCTCATAGTTTATTAAAATCATCAACAAAAGTTTGTGGTCAGTATAGTTACAATTAATATCAAACGAAAGCACCAGAGACACAGCGCAACCACCAGTGAGATTTGTTAATTTTTCCAAAACTGACTCCAACACTCAGGATACATGAGCTTTCATCAAGAAATATAGAGACCAAATGTATAAGAAATAAGAAAACTGAAATTTCATTCATTACGTAAAATCTCAGAGTGACAAACCATGAACAATTTAAAGAAAGTATGCTGTCTGTCACACTAGAGAAGTGGAAAACAAAATAATTTAAGTAAGAGTAGAGGATATCATGCTGTCCTTAAATATTATGCTTTTAAAGAATATTTAATGACATGAGAAAATGCTCACAATGAAATAAAAAGGCAGCTAAAAACAAAACTCTAATTCCAATTTGACATTAAATATTAAATAGACTAGAATGAAGTAAACAGAAGTGTTAATAGTTATCACTAGGTAACTGAAGATACATAATTTCTCACAATAAAATTTAACTTTCATAATAAGGAAAATAACCATTGATATAAAACAGAAATTCAAGGATTTGTATCAGATTACCTTGTGAAGCAATGGTATCTGGGTTACAATAAAAATATCTATTGGAGAAGTGTATTAAAACTCTCTCTCGTTCTTGAGTTTCTCCCACAAGAGAAAATGCTTTAAAGAAATACCTACAAGAGAATTAAAAATTTAAACAGTGAAATTTTAGAAAATGCTATCACACTCTTTCATAGTTAAAAGTCAATTTATATAAACCTAAGATATTAATTATACAAAGTAAGATATTATAAAGTTATTTCCCCCCAAAAAAATCATTTACTAGACAGCCATTCAATATAAATTGGTATTAGTATTTAAATTCTATAAAAAGCACTTTGGGAGGCCAAGGCAGGCGTTCACTTGAGGTCAGGGGTTCAAAACCAGCCTGGCCAACATGGCGAAACCCCATCTCTACTAAAAATACAAAAATTAGCCGGGCATGGTGGTGGGCGCCTGTAATCCCAGCTACTCAGGAAGCTGAGGCAGGAATCGCTTGAACCCAGGAGGCGGAGGTTGCAGTAAGCTGAGGTCGCGCCACTGCACTCCAGCCTAGGCGACAGAGCGAGACTTCATTTCAAAAGAAAAAAAAATGTCCACTTAAAAGATGACAGGGTGATAACAGAGTGGTCAGTACATCAAGAAAGCCTTGGGAAGGCAGGTAATTTCCTCATTATGACCAAGTGTCAAGTAGCCAATTTTAAAAGGTCAGATTAAAAAAAAACAAAGACCACTTAAGACTCAATACATCATCATAAAGGCTATGTTTTAAAACTCTACACGCATCAGGGTGCTTCTGTCATTTTGTTACATGACTGTCATCTCTATTAAAGCCACTATGAATTACATTGCTTTGTGCACAGGAGATTTCTGTTAATTTTGTCTGTTATCACATTTTAATATTAATTTGTTATGGGAGGAGGAAATTGGGAGATATAAGTAATTTATTCCTTACATAATGGAATTAGTTTATGTATAAAAATATCTTTAAATTATAGGAAGTGTGTCAAAAACCACACACTAATCTACTCGGAGTCACTAAGAGCACTGTTTATTTGAGATGAATCCAGATGACCCTCACTTGACAATGTAGATTCATTTTCCTAAACATGAGATGGGAAGGAAAAAAAAATCATTCAAAATGTCTAAGAAATCTTACTATGGTAAGAAACATACCATGAGCCTCATTTCTATGAAAATTTTGCCTTCTTCCTTATTATAGGTATAATTAAGATTAACAAACTATGTATTGACAAAACTTTAATTTTTCATAACTTTAATAAACTACATCAGAATGCAAGGCAAAAATACAGATCTTTCATCCACTGATAACTGTTTTTGTTAGAAAATCTGAGTACCTTTGCTGCATGAAAAGAGCCCCACGATAAATCACTGCAGTACTACACTCCAGTCCAAACATCCTCCCTTCACCTCCCAGACCTCAGTTTCTTGATTTGTAAAATTAAAGGGTTACACTAGATGATCTCAGAATTCTTCCAGACATGGACATTTTATAAATAGTGTTGAAAATTAAATGCTGACTAGGTTTTACCTTCAGCTACTTAGAAACTTGTAATACAATATAATGTAAAAAGTGAGAATCAGTGAGTTTTAGACACCTTCATTTGAAAAGGTCAGAAAAAGTGGATATTGTTGGAAACAGTTTTACAGATACTTTCTACTGATTATGCTGACATTCATTTTTATTCCACTGAAGAGTTAATTCCAAAGTATCACCTTAAAAGGCTATTGGGGCTGGGTGCGGTGGCTCACGCCTGTAATCCTAGCACTTTGAGAGGCTGAGGCGGGTGGACTGCCTGAGGTCAGGAGTTCGTGACCAGCCTGGCCAATATGGCAAAACCACATCTCTACTAAAAATACAAATAATTAGCCAGGTGTGGTGGTGCGTACCTGTAGTCCCAGTTATTCGGGAGGCTGATTCAGGAGAACTGCTTGAACCTGGGAGGTGGAGGTTGCAGTGAGCCGAGATGGTGCTACTGCACTCCAGCCTGGGTGACAGAGCGAGACTCTGTCTCCAAAAAAAAAAAAAAAAAAAAAAAGGCTATTGGGCTATAGTAAGCAAATACTTAGGAAAAAAATCTAATTCTAATTCTACAATCTATAAAGTGTGTGTGTGTGTGTGTGTGTGTGTGTGTGTGTGTGTGTGTGTGTGTTAAACTCATCATTCAAAAACCAAACTCCCTACTCAAAACAATTGAAAACAGGGTCTTGAAGAAATATTTGTCCACTCATGTTCACAGCAGCATTAATCACAATAGCAAAAGCATGGAAGCAACCCAAGCGTGTCCTGAAGCTGACGGTGGTATATATATTCCCCATAATGGGGTATTACTCAGCCTTAGAACGGAAAGACATTCTGATATATGCTACAAGAATGAACCTTGAAGACATTATGCTAAGTTAAATGAATCACAAAAAGGCAAATAATGTATATATCAATTTACATTACAGTAGTCAAAATCATCGAGAAGAGAAGTAGAATAGTGTTTGCCAGGGGCTGGGGGAAAGGAGGGGAAGGAAAAAAAAATCATTGTTTAACGAGTATGGAGCTTCAGTTTTATAAGAAGAGAATCATGGAGATGGACGGTGGTGACGGCTGGACAACATTATGAATGTTTTTAATGCCACTCATTGTATACCTAAAAATTGCTAAGATGAACGATTTTATGCTATCTGTATTCTAACACAATAAAAAAAACGAAAAACAGAAAAACTCCTACAGATGGCATTTTTTATCCAGATTTGCTTTGCTACCAATTGTTTACCATCTGAACTCAGGCTTACCAGTAGGTGTAGAATATCAATTCATGTGTCATTTCGTTAAATGAATACATTTTTCTTACTCTTTGCTGTGTTTAATATCTATAATACAATTTGAGCTAAGTTCACAAACTACAGGTTAAACGTCCCAAACCCAAAAATAAGAAATCTAAAATGCTTCAAATCAGAGATGCTCCAAAATCTACAACACTTTTCAGTGCTGAAATAAGGTTCAAAGGAAATGCTCCCTGAAGCATTTCAGATTTTCAGATTTGGGATGTTCACTTGGATAAGTATAACACAAACATCTCTAAACCTGACAAAATCCAAAATCCACAACACTTACCGACCCAAACATTTTGGAGAAGGAATACTCCACCTATACATGGAGGTTTAAAAAAAAAATAAGATTCTAGCTAGAAGACATTACTTTCTTCTCTAAGAACTAATCATTTGAAAGCAATGAAGAGCAGCAAGGAGGCTTAGTCATACCTGAGTGACTGATCCAGCGTCATTCCTGTAAAATCAAAAAACTTCAGATATTCTTCTGCAACTAGTTTGCTAAATTCATTGCTATAAGAAAACAGAATAGACTTGGTTATTGAAAGGTAAACTATTTAAAACACACACAAAACAGGAGAGAATTCAGACTCCAGCAATGGGTCAGAACGTACTTCTTGCCAAGGTGTTTTGCAACATCTGATCTTTTGAATCTGTCCAGCTGATAAAGGCGTTTGGCCAACCTTTTGGCTGCTTCCACATTGCTGCTGGTACCATTACTGAGATTTTCTGGGGTCTCCTTTTCCAAAATTTCAGTGCTCCCCATTTCAGAATGAGCTTCTAGCCGTGTTGTTTTCACCCCAGCATTGCTATGATAATTGATAAAGAGAGAAAATAATAGATTTTTCTTATATGGCAAAAAGGAAAATATCTGATGAAATATTGATAGTTTTCTTTTAGTTCAGCTACACTTAGATGAGATCATTGTATGTTTAAATATTCATAAAAATTTTTTCAGTTACCATATTTTAAAGAACTAAAGAACAGATTGCCTAAATCTTAGGCCAGCAGTTCCCAAACTTTTCGGTCTCTAGACCTTTACATTCTTAGAAGGACTCCATACGGCTTTCACTTATGTGGGTTATACCTACCGATATTTACCCTAGTAGTAATGAAAATAGAAACATTTTAAAAATTCACTCACTTAAAAATAAATCTGTTTTATATAACAAATACTATAAAGATACAACTATTGTTTTCCAGAAGAACTAAAATTCACTGTTTTTTTAAAACACACATTTCTTTAACAGCCGGCTTACTACAAGACAGTTGAATTCTAAGAGCCATTTCTACATTCAATCGGTAACAATATATTATTTTGGCTGAAACACATTAAGAAAATGTGCCCTCACTCATATTTCATTGGAAAAAAGAAATATTTTAATATCCTTTTCAGATAATTGTGGATATTCTTTTTTGATACAACACCAAAGTGAGACAAGTGGTAGTTTCTTAAAGGATATTCTTACTTGCAATATGGAATCTAAATTTGTGTCGATTAACTTTTTGTACCCTTATATTAAAATCTTTCTTATACTTTGAATGGATCTTTTAACCCTTACATGATTTTGTAACATCACACGTTGGTTATCTGCGAAACATGTGTTGACACATTTCATTACATAACCTTAAAAAAATCATATTCACTAATGTCACCATTAATGAAAAGTCTAAGTATTGGGAAGCTGCCAAACCTTCGCTGGCAGATACAAGTTTTCCAAAATCCTAACTTTTGTTCAAAAGCTCAAATGTAATCATTTGCTACAAATTATTATCAGCTGCTTTCCTTAAAGTAATAGGCTTACTCCATTTTCAAGAAAATGTTTGCCAATAACCATAGTTTGTCAGTCATTCTCTCAAGGAAAAATGACATTCAATGAAAAAAGTGACTAGTTTTTAGCCCCAACTTATATGACAGACGAATGTTTTTCCTGGAGACTATCAGGAACAGAAGTGCTTTATTCCCATTTCATCACACACAAAATTAAAAAGACATGATCTCAAGCGTTGAAATGAAATAAACTGTACTGGTTTCATCAAGGATTTTTTTAAAGGTGAAACTGGCCTATATTTTTATTTTGAGTGCATGACAGTGGAGAATACAATGACTAGAAGAGTTTGGTGCTGCTGCCTTAAGTTCTACTAAGACCTCCACTATTGTTTTTGCACCATAAGATATCAACGCAGTGAAAAACAAAAATAGTGTTATAATAATTAGTGTAAAACAATTTTGATCTCACAAACCTAACTGAAGGAAGAAAGCTCCACAGGCAACACGTTGAGAACTCTGCCCTAGAAAGGGCTTAAAGACTACAGCCTGTGGTCAGGTATAGAGGGTTCTCTTGTATTTGTAACACTGAAACTAATGAGGATACATTAATTTCCAAATCTTTATCTTAACTTGGAAGTAAGACATGCTCATGATAAAATGTGCTTACACGGCCTTCGAACACACTTACCACAGATGCTAAACCAAGGGCGGTCAGAATTTCTCCATAATGGATGAAATAATAAATATCGTAGGCGTGCAGGCCACATATGGCCCCTGTCACACATGTTGCTTTGTTGTTGTTGTTTTGTTACAACCTTAAAAAACCTAAGAGCCATGCCAGCTGGGCTGAATTGGGCCCATGGATGGGAGTTTATCTGCCCTTGCTCTATCCCATAGTTCTTTAACTTGGCTTGCATTAAGCAGAATAACCATTTACTGTCTAAACCAGGACACTCTAAAGGGGAAACGGAGATAATACATCCTTAAATATTCTATTATAATCATTACAGAATAAATAAAGGAGGCATTATCAATAAAAAAGCAGTACTGCTAATGGGCATTGTTTCTTTTGGGGTGATGAAAGCATCCTTAAGACAGTGGTAACGACTAAACAACTCCGAATATGCCCAAACCACCGGATTTTATACTTTAATAAAGCAAGTGATATAGTATTTCAATTATCTCAACAGTGTTATGTTTTTAAAAATCTGAACCTAAAAAATAGGTTGTAAACTTACATCACGAAATGACAAAAACCATTGTAGTAAAAATAAATGCATTTCTAAGCAGAACTGCTCCATCTTGTCACTTATTCTACCTCATTTACAAGTTCCCTTTTCCCACTGCTCTACCAAGGAAGCGCTGGCCTTATGCTTCAAGGTCACTGAAAAAGCAGCCAGGGCTCCTGGACAACCAGCTGGTATAACAAGTAGCTGCAAAGTCTCATACTCCCTCAACCACCACAGGATTAGAAGGAGTTAACTGTCCTTAGCAACTCTTCTCCAAGCACACTTTATCGGCAAGCACCTGACATCCTGCCCTTGAAATGAAGCTCTAAGAATAGGGAAAAGAGAGAGAGTTTTTTAGACTCAACTGTGTAAAAATGTCAACTCACACATTCCCAGATGATACCATGGGAGAAGCTGGGAATACGAAGTTAGGTCTACCAAACCCATGCTGGCTTATTTTACCATAGCTATTAATGGTAATAGTTCACTTACTAAAACTCTAAGTCAAATACCAAACCACAGTCAATATCAATGGCAGAAGAGCAGGCATTAACTGGAACTGACCCAGGCAAACTAAGATGCATAGTAACCCTCAACACCTTGAACAGTTTCCGAATACACATGCCTACCAGTTAAAATAAATTGCTTCATTATGATAAAATCTCCATGAAAATACATTTTTAAATGCATGATTTTTTCATCCTACATCTTCCTTTATAGACTTAACATTATATGGCTGGGTGTGGTGGCTCGAACCTGTAATCCCTGCACATTGGGAAGCCAAGGGGAGGACTGCTTTCGCCCAGGAGTTTGAGATCAGCCTGGACAATACAGTGAGACCCTCCTGTCTATGATGTAAACATTTTTTTAAAAAGAGACTTAACACTATCATTCAGTTTTGTGAAATCTATCCCATCAGGAAATTGAATAATCATTATCGACCGTATAACCTATAATAAGAAAACTCATAGTAGAAATTGCTTTTAGGCAATTCATGGTTACTTTGTGTTTTCCCACACAAGTGACAGAAATGTAAAATATTTATTCCAAGAACTATGTTAATTACAATCAAGTACTTTTTATAATTATACAAAACACAAAACAAAGCCCTTGGAGTTGTGTTTCCATGTGTGCTTTTCCTATCATGTAGTAAGAACACATGTCAAAGAAAGGATTTTCTTCTTAATTAAACCACTACTTACTGCTCATTTCCCAGGGAAAATTCATAGCATTTATTTAATCATTCTGTGCAAACAATGTAATTATACCACATATATAGTACTGGTCCAATTTTGTTCAAATACAAGAGGCTTATTCTAATGAGAACACATTTTAAAAATTTATTACCAAAATCATTCCATTCCTCATGTTACTCATTCTCCATATTTGCCCCTTTTCTACTACGCTGCCCAGTCCAGGTGATTTCACCTAATTTTCCTCACATTCACCAAAACCATATAATTGCAAAATCTGTGTGCATCAGACTTTCTGGATCTTCTTCAAAAAGGTTTCAGTAAAAGGAGAAAATAAAGCACAAAGGATAAATATCCCTGTCCCTAGATGGCTTCATTCTGTCCATTTCACAATTTAGGAGATTATTTGAACAAGAACCGAAATTGCTCCTTTTAAATCAGAAAGCTTGTCAATATGATGGCAATATAAACTTACCAGCAACCATACAGACACCAATAAGATCCCATCGCAACCCCTGGGGTGCGCCTGGACCATCCTTCCTCTCCGAAGCCCCGTCCAGTATTCTTCAGCTCCCAAGTTCAGTGACTGCCGAGCCTCACAGCCTTCCAAGAACCTGGCTGCCTATGAGGTCACACTACTATGACCTCACATTCTCAGCCGAGTGTTCATTGTTGGGGTTTTTGTAATGTTTCTGCAGTTCTAATAAAAACAGGAGCCAGAACACAAGGGCCACTGTCTATCGAGAGCGTAAGAAACAGTGAGCCCAGCCTCGTTCACACTTGATAAAGCCGACTCAGTGATCCCTCTCGGAGGGGATAACACCCCATTTTGTTTTCTTGAATACACAAGACATTGCAGCTCTAGTCTGCTGAGCATTAGATGCTTTCTGTAGTTTGGATTTTCTCTTTTCTATAGTTGTTTTATTTTCCCTCTTTTTCTTGATCAAATCACTTTACAGCCTAGTAAGGTTGCAAATAAATAAATCCCTACCAGTCACTTAAATGTGTAAGAGACTTCCCAAAAGGTTCTCCCTGTGTTCTAGAAAATGCTTCCCTGGGGCCTTTATTTCTGACCTCCAAGTAAACATGGTAATAATTCTCTCATCAAAACACTGCATCATCAAATGAAGGACCAGATCATTGACTCTGATCACCATGCCTTCTCACAACCTTTTGAATCATACTAAGATTGGCAGATTTTCCAAATAAAAATAGAGTACCCAATAAAATTTGAATTTCACATCAAAAAACAGTGTCTAGTATAAGTATGTCCCAAATACTGCACAGGACATACTTATACAAAAATATTATTCATCGTTTTTCTGAAATTCAAGTTTAACTAGGCATCTTATATTTTATCTGGCAAAACTTCCTGAAATGTTTTTTTCAAAACTTTATTTAAAGAATTCCAATAATGGTGTTCCATGATTGCCAACTGGTAGCTTATTCACAATTAGAATCCTTCTGGATTTTTTCACTTGTTTCTGCGATTTTATTCCTACTGTTTTTCTACAGTTTTATCAAGACTTTGTTGCCTGTAATCTACTGATTCTTCTCTAACGTCCTCTAAATACAAAAAAAAAAAAACAAAAACACAAAAACCCTCTTCTGTGTTTTCATCCTTCTCTCTTGACCTGCATGCTACCACCACAAATGTGATCATGTAGCCACTTTACACAAATCCTACACAAGATCCATATTCTGTAGCATGTCCTAAGGCCCTTTCCAAGCTGACCCCAATTTCTTTTTTCAACCTGTCCTCTACCATTTCCCTCCTGCTTGAACCACACAAATACAAGCTGTGCTCCCATGCCTTTTACGTATGTTGTTCCCTTTGCCACACTCATCACCCCCAGCCCAACCATGCCAAATTCTGTGAACTCTTAGTGCTACCTTTTAAAATCTCATCGCTTTCACCTACCACTGTCTTGAATTCCGGTTTGAATCCTCAACACAAGGGGCGGCTGAAGGTACTCAACAGCCATCTGCTAAGAGAATGCAAGAACACAGCCATCTGCCATGTCTACTTCCTCCATTGTCTTCCACGCTATGCTATCAATAATGGTATGTGGCACTAATTTTCCAATTCACTGTAGCTAATCCTGGAAAAAAACTGACATCAGTAGTATACTATTGCCTGTATAAAACAACATACTCAATAGTATACTGTTTTACTGTCAATTTTTCCCAGAACTTTAATAAATAGTATACTATTGCCCATTTCATACAGGCAATAGTATACTTTGAATTTAAATTTAAAATTTCTTTAAATTTTCATGTAATTGTGGTAATAAAACTAGGACCAAAAAGAAGTTAGGTTAAGGTGTCAAAGCTCCCTGTATGACCCTGTATTTATGAAGTGTACCCCAAGGGTTGTACAAAGAAAATAATAACAGCCACCTAGTCGAGTTGAATTTTATACATAACTTAGGCAAAGGCAAATTAGAAGAATCTCAAGGAGTGAGAAGAAATGACTTCAGTTGCAAGTGGAATAAAAAGACCAGTGGGAACAACATGACTCCTTTGCCATTCTTCAGGCTGATAACATAGAAACACAGAAGACTGGAACCAACAGACAAGAGGGCGGGTACAAACGCACAGCTTTCAGGGCTGAAATACAAGTCAGAAGTAAGTACACCATCAGCAAAAAATAAGTAAAACCCTAAATCATAAATTGCCTCTGAAAAGGGAAAGGAAAATAATTTTGTCCATCATTATCTATGGCATTTATTTCCTAGGCATTGTAGAGAGCCCATCATCTAATTCCCAAAGAAATGTAAATGAGAAGTTATTCAGAAGAGCCATAGCACCCGCCATGGTACCGTAAACCTAATAGGTTAACAATGGTTAGGCATTTACTATGTGCCAGCCTCTGGGCTTCTTCCTAGGGATTGAATTGTCAGTCTTATGAAACAGGCAATAGTATAACCCATTTTACAGATGGGAAAACTGAGGCAAGGAGCTGGACATGGCCAGTGAGACTCCAATACTTTACTACTTTTATAAGCTTTACTACTATCCATTTTGCTCCTGCCAGTCATCTTCTGGTAAGTCTGTCTTCAATGATTCAATGAATACGTATTTAATTCCCTATACTGTACCACATATTTTAGGTGCTTGGTAGACTACAGTAAGCAAAACAGAATTAAAAACTTCTACCCTGGGTGGGGAGGGAAGCTAAATATAAATAATTTAATAAATAAGTAAATTCTACACATTAGAAGGTGACGTTTGCTCTGGAAAAAAAATAGAGCAAAGATAGAAGAGGAACCCTAATTTGGGGATGAGGGTGGAAACATTTTTCTACAAAGTGGTCATGGGAGGCCTCATGGAGAAGGCAACATTTGAGCAAGATATAAAGGAGATAAGCCTTGCAAATATGATAAAATAACAGCATTCCAAGCCCAGAGAAGGCCCAAAGCCTGCAGCATGTTAGATGTGTGAGAGCAAGCAAGAAAGCCAGCGTGGCTGGGGCAGAGGCAGTGAACGGAGAATACCCAGAGAGCAAATGGGCTTGTGGGATGGAGGTTCCCACATTTTCTCGATTCAGAGTCTTCAATATGTAAGTTTTTTATGACACTCCAAGGCCAAAGGAAATATATTCCATTTAGTAACAGAATAATAGTGTATAAATGCTTATTAAGTTTGGACCCAACAATTTACAGTCATTTGAAAAAACAATACATACAAATTGAAAGAAAAATCATTTTTATTATTAAATAACGATTGCTTACTAATGGATGTGTGTGCCTCTGGGCCATATGACTTCCTAAATCTCGGATCAGACTGAACACCGCCACTCATTTGTTTTCTCATAGCACTTAATTTTTATCACAACAACTGGTGAAAATCCAGCTCAAAGCTATGACGTCAAAAGGAATATAGCACAATCTGATGTTGACGCTGAACTAGCTGTTCACACGGTGTTTGACAGATGATGAGAAGAGCTGTGTTTCCCTTGACAATTTAGATATCTTGAGAAACACGTGTGAGCTCACTGCAATGCCCCAGAACCCCTCTGCAGAGCTGGGGAACGACTTTGTGGTTTAAAGGCCTTGGGGGCCACTATGGAGACTGGTTTTTACTCCTAGTGAAATGGTTAATATTGAAGGGTTCTGAGTAAAGATCTAACATTAATTTATATTTTTAAAGGATTACTCTAAGTATTGCTTTGAAAATAGACTGGAGAAGCAGGGTGACCAGTCAGGGGGTACTGCATGTGCCAGGGAGGAGCTGGCTTGGGTGGCAGCAGGGGCTATAGGTCCCGGAGGACCTGCCAACTGGTCCTTTGGGAGGGCTGAGAGACTAGTAGTTAAGTTTTAGTCCTGAGCAACTTCAAGGGTGGGGTTACCATCGACCAAGACATGAAAGACCAAAGTTAACACAGGTTGTGAGAAAAAGAAGTTCCATTTTTGATGTGTTCACCTTGAGATGTCCATTAGCTATCCAAGTAGGATGTGAGGACACGTGGAGATTTCAGGAAAGACACGTGCCAGGGTGCACTGCAGGGAATTCTCAGTCGCTGGCCTGCGGTGGGCCCTGGCATTCTTCAGTTTAAGGACCAAGATGATCCTGATGCATTCTCAGAGCTTTGAGTTACCCCTCTAACACATGGGAAGTCACTATAGGTCTAAAGAGGGGAATAACAATCAGACTTGGGTTTTGGTAAGATCAGTTTTGCTTGTGGTGTGGAGGGAAAACTGCAGGGACTCAAAATTGAAGACAGAAAAACCAGCTACAAAAGGTATCAGAATAGTACGGTCAAGAGATGAGAAACTAAATTGCGTGTCTGTGTGAATATGAAGGAAAAGCCTGCTCTGAAAGCTATTTAGAAGGTAAAATGGAAGAACGGGATGAGTGGCTTGAGATATGCATGGAGCTATGTTCAAGAGTGGGTACAAGACTAACCCTGACTTAAAAGCTGGTGGAAGGTGATGCCACCAAACAAGACAACGAACACAAGAGGAAGAAGAGGGAATGGGTAACAGTGTGCACACATGGAAAGAAACAAGCACTCGTGGAAGACCAGGAGTTTGGTTCGAAGAAACGATAGGTACAAGGTACACACACGTTAACCAGGCAGAGCTGTCTGGTAGCAACGGCAACCGTCCCCTATCTGCAAGAATTCAGTAGAGGTGAACTAGTCACCCTCATGTTGGTGGAGGGAATCACCTGGGAGAGGCTAGAGCACTCAATATGACCAAACAACACCAAAGTGTGCCAAAGAAATATGTCTAGCAGCAGTGTATTCATTTGAATTCTATTACAATAGAAGAATTCAGGGGTCTCCCTTCATTTGTTAAGGAAATTCTACCTGTGAGTGTTCAGTTTGCCAGCAAGCAATGATTATTAATTTAGAAGATGCCAAAAGCAATTATCTGCTGGAGAACTCCAGTTAGAGCACCCAAGTTCAAACACTGGCTCCAGTGGTCACCAGTTCTGGGACCTTAGGTAGGTAAGGTCATCGTTGTCTGTAAGCCTGAAGGTTTTTAGCTATAAAACAGATAATAGTATCATATTCACAAGCTGTTGTGAAGATCAGACGAGAAGATCCATGTATGATGCTTGGCATGTAAGATGTCTGGCATACGGTAAACAAAAAACGTCTGCTCCTATCACCAGATCCATCTTCGTCACCAACACCACCAGCATCATTAAGGTTATGATGACGTGAGATAATACATGACAGCACTTTATTAAATATAAATCTCCATACAAATGTTAGTTAGCGCTCAGTAGGAATACTTAGGACAAATGCCTCAAATGAACCTGTTTTCAACACTTACATAGAATACATTCCCTGGAAGGGACAGCCTCTTATGATTTAAGACTCTTTATAAAGGAAACACACAAAACCTAATTAGTAGAATTCCTAAGAGCTATTTCTCTGTTCAGCACAGAAGACAAAATTCAGTCTTCACCAATAAAAAATTTTAGTAAGCATCACATACAGATTCTGCCCCCAGCCCCACCCGCCGCATACCTTCCAAATCTCCGTCCTTTTTCTCAGCCTTGCTTTCACTATTCCAGAAGAGGGCACCCACGTGCAAGGCAGTGCCATGGAAACTGACCCAAACTCACTGTATGAGTCGGGGAGTCTGCATTTGCTCCTGAGGCACTGGCTTCCAACATAACAACTGTACTTTTCATCCATGTAGGGGTTCAAACGTTTCTAGGGGCATGATGCAGGTTTTCACTTTTTGTTTTATTTACTTATTTATTTATTTTCCTATACTAAGTTGCTGCTCTTGTGGGATAGCTCTCACATGAGAATGTAGTATGTGCAAGTCAATGTTAATAAACCCATACTATAATCATTTCAAATGAATAATTTGCAAAGAAACTCTTACTGGATATCCAGCTTTAGAAATAGAAATACATTTAGATGCAAACAAATGTATATGCTCATTGTTTGCATAGAAGCTTCTTTGGGCAAAGTAGGATCAGTGAGCCCCATTTCCGGTGGACAAGACAGGAAGAGTGACTCACTTACAGTCTGACCAACTCATTTTTCTGGAGTCTTCTTAAGATGCCACTGGACATTCTCTTCTGTCTGCATTTCTGTCAGGTTGAATTAGTATCAGTGTATATGCACTGGACATCAGAAGCTGGGCAGCAAAAGGCGGCACAAAGCAGCTGGCAGAAGGTGGTCCGGGACTGGCCAGAGAAGGAATGCAGGAACTTTGACTAACTTAACTGGCAATAGATACAAAGTAGACACTCCTTATGTGGATAAGAACTACAATTTTCATATCTTAAACAGTTTCTTTAGTGTTTATGTTAAAGAGCTGGGTACCCACACCACCACCAGTCCTTAGAATACTCACTTCCTGTCTAGTGCACTGGTAAAATATACTTATAAATATGAATTTAGTTTGATCAAATACTCTCCTTTCTTGATTAGGTAACAAATGCTACAATCTAGCCAGGGAATATTAGACAAGTTCTGGCCTCCCATTGCTCCCACTCCCTTTTCTCTTCTAACTCTTCCATCTTCTGGGATACAAGAGGCTGAACAAATATTTTCTATGGTTATATAATGTCCAAATTTTACCATCTCTATTGGTATATTCTGCCCTTTCTTCAAATTCTTTTTTTTTGTGGGGTTGGAGGTGTGGGGGATGGAGTCTCGCTCTGTCGCCCAGGCTGGAGTGTAGTGGCGTGATTTCAGCTCACTGCAATCTCCACCTCCAGGGTTCAAGCGATCCTCCTGCCTCAGACTCCCGAGTAGCTGGGATCACAGGCACATGCCCCCATGCCTGGCTAATTTTTTTGTATTTTTAGTAGAGATGGGGTTTCACCATGTTGGCCAGGCTGGTCTCGAACTCCTGGCCTCAAGTGATCTGTCCACCTCGGCCTCCCAAAGTGCTGGGATTACGAGAGGGAGCCACTGCGTCCAGCCCCTTTCTTCAAATTCTTACGACACCTTTTCCAGTGTCCTATAGCACAGGTGTTGCTGTGTTTCTCTTTGGCGTGTTTGGAACTGCGTATCTGTTCTGCAGTGTCCCTCTCCTGCTGACACACCCACTGACGACATGGCCGTACAGTCTCACCTTGCACATAACTTCTACTTCCTCTTCATGCACGCTACAGGCAGGTTCTACAACAGCAGCCTGACAACATATCCTCTCTACACTGAGTTTCCCCTAAGTGCTACCTACTACAACTACACTGAAAGCTGCTCTATGCGATATAGGGAAGGTTTCTTGGATTCACTTAATTTTGTGTGCAATGTTAAAAAAGAGAAAAGAATTAGCACCCTGGCAAGAATACAAGGAGTAAGACCCTCCCCTTAGGAAATAAAATCCTATCTCTGTCACTTCCTGCTTTCATCTCTTTAAAATATTCCAGCTCCCCTGGAGACAGATCCAAAGGGTCATCTTCATCTGGGGCTATGGGATTAACAGGGGACTTTTCCACTCTTTAGTACCCAATATGAATGAATTAGTAATAATATCAATAAATATTTTGTCTTAACATATTTTTATGAAGAATTCCAGAATGTTTACTCTGTTTAATACACTATTTTAAGCACTTTATACTGACTCACTTAATGCCCTTGACCTTATGATAGGTACTTCCATCATTCCCATTTTACAAAAAAGGAAACTGAGGTATGGTGCAGTTAAATAACTTTGCCATGACCATTCTGCCAGCAGGAGGTAAAGCTGGGATTGGGGCTCAGCAATGGCGGCTGCAGTTGTGCGTTCAGACTCTTAACTAATAAGCAATGTGGCTTTCTAACCTATATTACTACAGGTTATACTGCACGCATAACTTTGGTGTATATAGGAACAAACACTTCTACTTTTTAAAGGACATCTGTATATGTGTTTACTATGGTTGCATAATTAAGTATACACAACCAAACCTGCACAAATTTTCACTCCAATTATTTATTTAAACATTGACTATGTGCCAGCACATTTCTAAGTGCTAGGGGTGCAGCCTTGCCCTTGTGGACTTTTACCTTCTAATAAGAGAGAGAAACAATAAAATACATGAAGAGTTTTCCCTCTGTTCCTACCCTTCACCCTCCCACAAATATCTGAATATGTTACGACTCACACACTGTTCCAGGTAAATATTAGGTCTAATAAAGCATCAACAGACAAAAGTCCTTGCTTTCAAGGAGTTTACACTCAGACAGTGACATTCATAAGTGCCTTGGAGATAAATATAGCTAGGTATGCAAGAGGGGAGGGAGGGGTTGCTATTTTATTCATAGCACTCAGAAAGTACCACGTGAGTAGAAAATAGAAGGAAGTGAGGATGTGGCTTTGCAAGGTATCTTCAGATCATTTCAAACAAATGCAGGCCTGGGCAAGATGGCATTTGGTAAGTTTTAAGCGATGGCCCAGAGGAGCCTCCACGGCTGGAGAGGAGTCAGCAAGGGGAAGAGGAGTTAAAGAGTCCCAAGGAAGGCCTGAATTCACTTACAATTTCAAAGTAGTCAGTCACTCGGAAGCTTCAAAATTAACTGCCAATTCTCCAACATCCACAATCGGAGAAGGTACAACAATTTACAAAAGGTTATTAGTATCATATATATACTTTAGACACATGTTAGCTTCCAAAGTTCGTGGGCTGTTTCTCAGTTCTCCCTGTAATTCTGCGGTACCTCTCCAGGACCATCACATCATCTAAGGGTCCAGACTCTCATCAATCGCCTAATTCATCCTGTAGGTCATGGATTCAGAGCATTCTCTCCCCAGCACTGTGCCCTGAGGGCTAGTCTGTGATTTTTCTAAGGCTGAATCCTTATCTTAATGAAATTTCTAACACAGCGCCTTGGATAATGGCTGGGATTTAACATATGCTCAGTACAACTGTCCTAAATCAAATTGCAAGAAGCTTAAAGGAAAAGTCAAACAACTGTGTAGTCGTCTCAATGCAGCTATCAACTTGAGTAGAAGATGCCCAAAAGCAGTGATTCAAATGTTTTCTTTCATGAATCTGTATACAAAGCTGAAAGTTTCTGAGTTTTATTGTAAGCAATTTCCTTCTTACGGAATCTAGAGACTCTGATCAGTGGAAATCATCTGCCAATGAGCTCTCTCTGTGTTGCAGATCTTTTAATGCTTATCCCTTATTGTTGCCAAATGGGGAGCAACGTGAAAAAGTGGCAAAAGCAAAGTGGACAGAATGCTGCGGTGAAGAGGGGAAGGTCTTCAGCTCTTAATATCTAACCTAAGAAAACTAAAACCATGATTACTAAATAGATTATATGCATTAGGTTTTTTGTTTTTGGTTTTGGTTTTTTTGAGACGGAGTCTCACTCTGTCGCCCAGGCTGGAGTGCAGTGGCGCGATCTCGGCTCACTGCAACCTCTGCCTCCCCGGTTCAAGCGATTCTCCCACCTCAGCCTCCCTAGCAGCGGGGACTACAGGCACCTGCCACTACGCTTGGCTAATTTTTTTCATTTTTAGTAGAGAAGGGGTTTTGCCATGTTGGCCAGGCTGGTCTCAAACTCCTGACCTCTGGTGATCCACCCGCCTCAGCCTCCCAAAGTGCTTGGATCACAGACGTGAGCCACCGTGTCCAGCCTACGTTAGCTTTATGAAAGACAACTATCATTGTCAGTTTCTAAGCTTTGCCTGTGCTTTTAAACTAGTTTTTCCTTCTCTTCATTGATTATATTTTAAAGTAGGGAGCTACTTTTTTTTTTCAGGGAGCTATACATGATCTTACTTTGCCCTTTGATTTCACACTAGCGCCTCCTAGAACCAAACTACCTGTAAGGCGAGGAGGGTGAGCGCTGTGTTCTTTAATGTGAATTAGATGTTATCTGCCATCTAACTCGATCTCAAAGTGTTTGGTATTTTAAAACTGAAATCATGGCATTTTGGAGGTAAAAAGAGGTTAGTGACATAAGCTGGAACAGATTCAGTTATTGGGCACAAGACAGGACAATCTGCTCTGCAAATAAACTGAGAATTAAAGAGACCCAGTAGACAACAAATTTAGTGAATAATGTCCTCTCCATACCCCCACCCCCACAACCAGCAAAAAAAGGAAAGAAAGAATGAAGAGTCTTTAAAATCAGTTGGGAAGAAAAACATTGCATTTTCTGGCTTTCTAAAATGTGACAAGGCCTTTACATTCATAATCTTATATTAGTGACAGTCAGAACCTCCTAACAGATTGTTAGAGTAAATTTAAATAGGAATCCCCTTGGACTGATAAATGGGGGCAGGTGGGTTGGGGGGAAAAGTCATCCCTGCCAGGGCTCACAGGTAAACAAGCAGAATTCAGGGCATGTCTGCCTGTTACATCAGAGACCCTTGATGTGATCCAGAGGAACTGTGGAGTAAGCTGGACCAGCACCTACCTCTAGGCCACAAGGACTTAAGAAACTGAACTGCAGAACTTCCTGGCAATAGACTACCTAACGACTGTTTATGTCAAAACAACTGGTACCCAGAGACAGAACTCCTGACTCCAAATCCAACACTTTTTGTCCACTGCACCATTGTCTACAGCAGAGATGACAAGGTAAATAGCTGTTGACAAAGCCGGGCTTTCCAGAGGGTAAGTTTAGTCAACAAATACTTTGACAAGTATTTTTCAAGCAAACTAAAAAAGACAGAGTCTAAAGGAGAGGATAAAGTAACAGGCAGCACAAACCAGCTTGAATCACCAAAAAGAATCCTTTAGAACCAGATCATGAGCCCTCATGAAGGGAGGGGATGAGGACAGAAGCAGCCAGAGATGCTACTCAATAGAAACAAAAAAAGCCCTCCCCAAACTCTTCCCCTGAACCTCTCCAAAGGGATAAGGCAAAAGTGCTGTTTTTGGCAAAACTATGTAAATACAAATTCATATTTCATTAGTTCCTAGACACATTTTTTTAATATTTCAAAGTCTTTAAAATTAGAATGGATTTTTTTTTTTTTTTTGAGATGGAGTCTCACTCTGTCGCCCAGGCTGGAGTGCAGTGGCACAATCTTGGCTCACTGCAACCTCCGCCTCCAGGGTTCAGGTGATTCCCCCACCTCAGCCTCCTGAGTAGCTAGGTCTACAGGCACCCACCACCACGCCCAGCTAATTTTTGTCTGTTTAATAGAGATGGGGTTTCACCATGTTGGCCAGGATGATCTTGATCTCCTGACCTCGTGATCTGCCAGCCTCGGCCTCCCAAAGTGCTGGGTTTACAGGCGTGAGCCTCCGCACCCAGCCAGAATGGTTTTCTCATGCATCAACCAGTGTGAACCCTGGCAGCCAGGTGGCTGTCAGACGTTTATTACCTGTGCACAATGCAAAATTATACTGTTGGTTTAGTCTTGATTCAATTGATGTTTACAGTGTCTTCAAAAAGATGCTATAAAAGGTACTGAGACAAAAGTATTATTTATGCAGGCAAGCACTGAGAATATGCCAAAGTCATTTGTATGTAAAAATCTGTAAGTTTAAGAATGATTAGAAACTCCAAGAGAAAGCACTGTGCCATAGTTAATTGCTGGCATTTTTTTCCTTTTTTTTTTTTCTTGGTTTTGTATTTAACACCATTTTCTCCAAGTGAAATGGCATATTCTTTTCTGGCAGTAGCAGAAAATACATGAAAATATACTTTTAAATATGTAAAATATAAAATATAATAAATTAAGATACTGACTTATCTCCCAATCAATAGTATCTTAGATTCAAAAAATTTGATGTTGTTTGTTTTCACTAGTACTGTCATCCCTTGGTATCTGTGGGGTACTGGTTCTAGAACACTCCCCTACAAAATACCAAAATCCATGGATGTTCAAGTCCCTGATATAAACTGGCACTCAGTATTTAAATATAACCTGTATACACTCTGCTGTATACCTTAAGTCATCTCTAAGCTACTTTTAATACCTAGACAATGTAAATGCTATGTTAATAGTTGTTATACTTTATTGTTTGGGGAATAATGACAAGAAAAAAATATGAACATACTCAGTACAGATGCAACCATTTCTTTTTTTTTTTAAATCTATTTTCCATCTCCAGTTGGTGGAAACTGCCAATGTGGAACCCACAAATACAACAGTCTGCTGTATGCAGTTGCCTTAAAACTCAGTAACATTTAATTTTGGTTTTCTTTTCTCTTTTGAGACAGCATCCTGCTCTATCACCCAGGCTGGAGTGCAGTGGCGGAACTGCAGCCTCAGCCTCCTGGGCACAGGCAATCCTCCCTCTTCAGCCTCCTGAGTAACTGGGACCACAGGCGTGAGTCACAATGCTCAGCTAATTTTTAAAATGTTTGTAGAGACGGGGGCTCATGATGTTGCCCAAGCTAGTCTCGAACTCCTGGACTTAAGTAATTCTCCCACCCCAGCCTCCCCAAATGCTGAGATTATAAAAGGCGTGTAGTCATTGCACCCAGCCTAACGTTTAATGTTTAAAAACAAGATTTTATTCTGTTTATTTTCATTTATACGTCATGACATTCAAACAATGACGGCATAAAAATTCCTTCTGCTTTGGGCAAAACAAGGTATTTTGAAATTCTTTTTTTTTTTTTGACATTTAATTCTAAAGGTTTATGGCCAATTCCTCAAACAAGACCATTCAAAAAGCTACAGAAATTCTCTCTATTCAACGCCTTTTAAAATGCTATTTTTCAGTGTAGCTAAATGAGAATGATATTTTGTAAGCACTGCTATTATTAGAGACTAAGAATACATTTGAGATTATTATTAGAATTTTACTTTTTCATTTTCCAAAAAAACATAATACCAAGTTCCAAAAAGCTGCACCTTGAGATTATAGGTAACTATTCCTCATGAAAAAAAATTACAGGTTGGATGAAATTTGCGTGAATTAGTTAAGACCAGTATTTATAATCAAGGCCTAACAAAATTACAAGCTCTTGAGTTTTTCCTAACAAAACTGAATAATATTGTTTCTCATTTGTGACCAGTTTCTATGGAAATGAACAATATTCCAGCTAATTCAAACACTGCTGCAGATAATATTAAATAGCGATGTCATTTTAATTCCAAAATTTTGACCCCCACAACACACACACACACACACACACACCCCAATAACAAAGCTCCAATTCCAGGTGGCTCTTAAACTTCTATACCCATGGCTTCAAATAATAATTTTGATTTTGAGTCATAATTTAGCCTCTCACTTCAAGTGTTTTATTTTGAGAAGGGAATACCCACACACACACACGCACACACACCACACACACACACACACACACACACACAGGGTTGCTTAGAGGACAACCTCCATCCTAAGAAAAAATAAGACTGGCAAGTAATCGAGTTCTTTGACTTCTAAGCCCCTGACTGCAGAGTCACAATGCACCTTAGTACCCTTAGCAAAGACAATAAAGACGTAAAAGTCCTTCAGAAAAGAAAAAAAATTTTCTTTGTTTCACCACCTTGATAATTTTTTGTTTACTTCCTATTTACTTTCTATCTTTTCTACATGCAACACACTCTTTGTGAAACAGGCATTCCAACTTTTGCTAAGCTATTAGATTTACACAATAAGGTTTTTTTCTACACAGAAACTTTGGTTGAGAAGGGGCCATGGGAAGGTCTTGTACATGATACAAAGAAATATCCTAAGAAGAAGTATGATGCATAGCCCTAAATAAAGTCTGTCCTGTGTCCCATCCAGTTCTCCAAAGGACATCATTCAGGCATCACTTGATAGCAGAACCAACCTGTGTTGTTCCTTTAGTAGTAGTACAGTCCATCCCCGGGAGTGTGTTCCAAGTACCCCTTCACCACCCCCTAAGCTGGACAAACATACTCTTAAGAGCAATACTCCACCTGGTGCAAGAATAAAGTAGAATCATCCTCAAATTCAACTCTCAAAATGGCAAAAGTCTGTGACCTGGCTGTGATGTCCTGTGTCAAACTGTCCCTCCTACGCCAATATCTCCCTAGCGACAGTCTCTGCCTCCTGACCTAAATGACATAAGCTATCAGTGTGAACCACTAAGCAATTCCCAACTATCTGCCTCAAGAAGCTGCATATCAGAGATGAACTCAGAAAACAGCTTGCACTCACGTTTTATGACTTTCAGAGAACACTGACATTTCAGAATGAAATTCATCACGGAAAAGTCATATGCTGACCTCCCTAGTATATTAACCCCATGTACATCTCATCTTCTCAAATAAAAAAATACATGTCAGATGACCAGGTTCAGGTATTTTAAAGTTTACAGCACAAGAATATTTGCTTAACTGTGCTTCTCCTAGGTCCCGGCAGTACCTCACTCCCATCCAGCACATGTGCTCACTGCAAAAATGGCAAGCCGATCCAATCAATCAGCTCTTGAAGTTTCAATTTAAGCTCCATTCTTTAATATTATTTCTAAAGCATATAATAGATAATATTAATCTGGTTTTATAAAGAAGGAGGAAAAGGGAGAATGGAGAGACAGGAAAAAAAAAAAAAAAAAAACCTTATCACTTCAATAACTAGAAAAGCATACCTGAGGCCAAAATAGACCTGCCAGTCTGGAACTTCCCCTCAGAGGATACACTCCTTTCTTCGGAGTCTGCAGAAAATAGAATGCACTTTGGCACCATTCTTCAAGCTCGCTTTAAAATTTCTCCTTCAACTATAATCAAGTCATCTAGACAGTCTAAGTTTTACATTTTGAATTCCTATCATTGGAACTAGGGCTGATAAAATAAAAACTAAACATCCTTTAAATCAGTTAAAAGATCTTTACCCTAGCCACTCAAAATAAGAACAAAGTACAAGTAAAGCGGCAATAATAGCAAAGGCGTGAATTCTCCCCTCCCCTTTATTCACTAGAGGTATGAAAAGTCCTGCCCTGTGGATGATCAAACCGGCTTCTGGGTCCTGCCACAAGAGATCCTGAATTCCGCAACTTATCTTTGAATTCTGCAATGTCACCAGCTGCAAGTCACCCAAGAGATGACGTTTCTACACCTTGTCACACAGTACTGTCACATGCTAGTCACTCCATAGCAACTAAAATACTTGCAGATGTAACTCTCATTGATACCATTTAAAACTTGCCTAAGTTTTTGGGAAAATGAGGACGCCATACCTCCTCTCTCCTTACAATTACACATGGTGCTTTATCTTAAACACACACACACACACACACACACACACACACACACCATTCCATGTTCACAAGGGTTTCCTAATACTCTGACAAGGCGGCCTAGAAAGCACTATAAACTTAGTGGAGAAAAAGTGAGGTCAGGCATGGTAGCTCAAGCCTGTAATCCCTGCACTTTGGGTGGCTGAGGCGGGAGGATTGCTCAAGCCTAGGAGTTCGAGACCAGCCTGGACAACACCGTGAGACCTTGCCTAAATAAAACAAATTTCCAGGCTTATCTGTACATGTCTGCAGTCCTGGCTACTTGGGAGGCTGAGGCGGGAAGAGCACGTGAGCCCAGGACTTTGAGGCTACAATCAGGTATGATCATGCCACTGCATTCTAGCCTGGGTGACAGACATGGCCGTGTCTCTAAGAAAATCAATTAACTTTTTTAAAGTGAGACCCAGGCTATGTCAATTTTCCAAAGACACAAAGATACTTAGATATAAAGTTAGAATTAACCACATGTATCTGTCTTCAGTCCTAGAGTACCTTCCACAGTAAACATTCCACTGCCCTTATATAGTTGAAAGGAAGGCAACATGGTGAAGAGAAAAGAAATGATAAATTTGCAGGCTCAAGCAGACCAAAGTTCAGGTCTCAGCTCTAAATTATGTCAACTTTCTCATCCTTAGTTTCCTCATCTGTAAATACTAAGGATCAGAACACCTGCCTTACAGGGTTACTGTGAGGAGTAAATAAAATTAGTAACTCAAAATTAGGTATTAGTCTTAAGATATTTAAGACTTTAATGGTTTCTGCTTCCCAGAATTCTTGATTTTACAGAATAGAAATAGAAAAATTAAATTCTACGCAATTCCCAGAATAAATTCAGGGGCCATGTATCACTGGCTAAGGCATACACTTTATTATCTATAGTAAATGCTACAAAGAAATGTGTAGTGTTTGGGGGAAGCAGTGAATAAAAACAGAGATCAAGGTGGCTTTGTCAATACCTGACTGCAATATAGATAACTAGGAGAGTCAAATTAGATCCCTAGGCAGAGTATCAATAACACACAGTACTTCAGCCAGCGTGCCAGGGCACACACGAGTCCAGCATCATCCTTTTAGTCAAGTATTTGAACAAACAAGAGGACAAGAATTGTCCCCCAAAACAAGTCCCCCAAAAACAGTATTCTATAAAACCCTAGTGTGCTCTAGGCTCTGAAAAATCAAAGCTATAAAAAAGTACACACATACAATGTTTTAACTTTCCAGCATTTCTCAGATTTATTTGACTATGAATCATTTTGTACCTAAACAGAATTTGAAAAACCCTGCCTTTCTGCAATACTACAATATACTAGTGCAGTCCCTGAAACTTCTGTGTGTATTAGAACTACATGGGAAATTGTTAGAGGCAACTTTTCCAGTCCCATCTCAGACCTAAAGTTTGAGAACCCAAAAGTTAGTTATATTTCAAAAAGCATCCTAAGTTCTAAACACATTTAGAAAACTACTGCACCAGTAGGTTTTTAGAGTTGTCAGTTGTGAAGACCACCAGACTCTCCAAATTCAGTGTCTGTAAGAGTCACCTGGGAAGCTTGTTAAAAACACACATTGCCAGGTACCACCCCCAGGAGTCAGATTCACAGGTTCTGGGGTGCAACCCGGTTTGAGAATCACAAATGGTCTAACTAGGCATTCAGTGTCCACTGGCTATAAGCATCCTCATCGTAACTACCTTGTATTTTATTAGAGGATAAATAACAATTAGGGATATGAGTGTTGAGGGGAAGAGAATCCTATTCACTGGTACAAATTAACTCAGAGGGTTTCAATATTTTGAATGAAGATGATTTCTTCTTTTTCCAGTCCCAGCTCAAAGGAGAGGATGATTTAAGAAATTATGATTCATACTTTGAACATTACTGTTTTAACTGATCAATATTTTCAATGGACTGAGAACAACCTGTGAAAATCTGATCTCTTCCCTAACCTCCACACGCAACTCATTGCTGGCTTTAAAAGCATTACCAAAATCAGCACATCCCACAGGGATCTATGTAGTCGATTCACAGTCTCTTCATTTGATCAGAATCAAGTTCTTCCGTATTTCCCCCTACAGCAAAAAGGTCCTGGGATGGTTAATTTTACGTGTCAACTTGACTGGGCCACAGGATATCTAGACACCTGGTTAAACATTGTTTCTGGGTGTGTTTGTGAGGCTGCTTCTAGAAGAGATGAGCGTTTGAGTGGTGGACTGAGTAAAGTGGATGGTCCTCCCCAATGTAGGTGGTTATCATCCAAAGCCCAAAGGCCTAAATGAACAAAAGGGTAGACAAAGTCTGAATTCAATCTCTTCCGGACTGCTAAACTGGGACATGGCTCTTTTCTGCCCTCAGAGCTCCTGGTTCTCAGGCTTTCATACTCAGACTACAATCTAAATTATCAGCTCTCTGTCGCTCAGGCCTTCCAACAACACCAGAGGCTTCCCTGGGTCTCCAGCTTGCAGATGGCCAATCGTGGGACTTCTTGGCCTCCGTAATCACGTGAACCAATTCCCTATAATGAATCTCATGATAGATAGATAGCTCCTATTGATTCAATTTCTCTGGAGAATCCTATTACAATTACACTACTCTCTACATGAACTGGACCCAAAGAGAATTGTATCAGTAGCAATTTCCCTTCTAACTTGCCTAGTCCAACTTACTATATGGCTCATCAAACAGCACATCTTATTACTTTATTATTACCTTATATTCCCTGTGATGTAAATAAGATTATTCCTCAAGATCTTTTGTACCTTTCCCTTGGGAATATAAATTGAAATGTTACCATCAAAGAAGGAAAGAGTCATATTACCTACAGCTGATTTTGGAACATCTACTGTGTTATCTTTGAAGTTTGAAGAATGCATGTCAGCCTCCATAAGTTTGGCAAAGGCCCTTTGGAAAAGCTTGAAGGTTTTGTTTTTGATTTTTAAAAATCTAATTATGGCTATACACACCCAGGATCAACTTTCATTTTGTACTCAACACTGAGATGAATATTTCTAAAGCCAGAGGCAGTGTACTTTCTACCTTTCAAATGTAGTGTAAGTCCTGGGCCTTAAGTGCTATAATATAATTAGTATCAGCTCATACCAAAGTGATATCAATGGTATGATAATAGTATCAGCTCACACCAAAGTGATATGAATGGTATGATAATAGTATCAGCTCATACCAAAGTGATATGAATGGTATGATGGTTCTGACATTGTTTCGTACCAATATTAATGTCACAGTTAAGAGCAGCAGCTTAAGAGGAAAACAAGGTTCTCTCACTGATATCAGTTACCAAGCATGCATCCACACCTCCTGCTGGGCACCATATGAATAAAGAGCAAAATACAGCTCCCTATACCCAGAACTTCATAGTCTAGAGAGTGAAGACAAACTCTGCACAGATAACTATATGCAAGACAGAAATAACGGAGCAACTAGCGCTTCAATGGGAAAAGGTTACATCACACACAACCCTGAACCAAAATGTGGCATTTACCAGGTGGAGAGAAAGGAAAGAAAAGTTTTCCCAGCACCAGGGATAGGTCACAGAAGACAGAGACGTGTAAGACTGCATGGCTTGTCCAAAGCAGTGCAAGAGCCAATGTCACTAGACTACAGGGTGCGAAGATGGGGCAGTCAGAGAGGGGCATGGAATGCTTAGGCAAGAGAGCTAGGAAAAGACTTTAAGTGGGTAAGAAAAATGGCCAGATTTAAGAGCGGTAACTAGGTGGTATTATGGAAGGTGACTGGATTAAATAGACAGATTAAATGAATTGGAATTTATAAAGTGCTTAAAGCAGTATCTGGCAAGTAAGCGCTATGAGAGTGTTTTTTAAGAGGGTGAGACTGAAGATGGGGGTGGGTCCAGTTAGCAGACTCCTGCAAGGGTCGAGGTGACAGATGAGAAGGATTCCATGTAAAGTAATCAATACAGAGTGGATGGAGCAGGATTGTGAGTAAAAAAGTAAAACTGGTTGAATTTGAGGCCAATTATATATGAGAGATGAAGAAGAGGGAGGACTCAAGGTAGACTTCAAGGTTTCTGACTTGAACACCTTGGTCAATCACAGTGCCTTTAGCCAACCTTTAAGCAACGCAAAGATAAGCCAGACTTTCAGGAAGGAAGCAGATTAAAAAAAAAAAAAGAAGCAAAAGCTAGTATTTCACAACACTTAAATCATTTGGGTCTCATAAACTCCATGTAAGGTAGACAATTTATATATACATATACATATATATTATATATATATTTTTTTTAACAAAAAAATGAGGTTAACGAGCTATTCCCTGAATTGCATAATTAAAAGTTGCAGGCAGCAGAGCTACAAGCTACGTCCTCTGGCTCCTTGGCTCATGGTAATTTCCATGTCACAGATTTGCCAAAGGAAACATACCATCCGCATACTCCAGCTTTCTACTTTTTCTCCTAAGCCAACTATAGAAAGCAGCCAAAAATCCATCCAAAAAATGACTTTAGTTTTATAGTTGCTGGTTCTTCCATTGAAGGCTTTGTTGTACCTCCTTATTAGTAATGGGAAATACCCACAAACATTCAAGACTCAAGTTCATTTATATGTTACAGCAACAACCAAGTGACCACATTCAAGCTTCGATACAAGAAAGCCATCTTACTCACAATTTTTTTTTTTTAATTCTCTTGACAAAAGGTATTTTTTACGATGAAAAGTCAAACTACTGGCCAGGCATGGTGGCTCATGTCTGTAATCCCAGCACCCTGGGAGGCCAAGGCAGGCAGACTGCTCGAGCATGGGGGTTCAAGACCAGCCTGGGCAACATGGTGGACTCCCATCTCTACCAATCAATCAATCAATACAAAGAAATACAAAAGTTAGCTGGGGCTGGGCGTGGTGGCTCATGCCTGAAATCCCAGCATTTTGGGAGGCTGAGGCAAGCAGATCACATGAGGCCAGAAGTTTGAGATCAGCCTGGCCAACATGGCAAAACCCTGTCTCTACTATAAACAAACAAACAAAAAACTGGGCGTCGGGGCACATACCTGTAATCCCAGCACTTTGGGAGGCTGAGGCAAGCAGATCACATGAGGCCATGAGTTCAAGATCAGGCTGGCCAACATGGTGAAACCCTGTCTTTACTAAAAATAAAAATATAAAATTCAGTTACTAAGAGGCTGAGGTGGGCGGATGCCTTGAGCCTGGGAGGCAGAGATTGCAGTGAACTGAGGTTGCTGCTACTGCACTCCAGCCTGGGCGACAGAGTGAGACTCCGTTAAAAAAAAAATACTGAAAATTTAAAAATTAGTTGGGCATGGTGGCATGTGCCTATGGTCTCAGCTGCTAACGAGGCTGAGACAGGTGGATCAACTGAAGGTACAGGCTGTAGTAAGCTGTGATCATGCCACTGTACAGCCTGGGCAACAGTGAGAGAGATCCTGTCTCCAAGAAAATTTTTTTAAAAAGGGGCAAATTATCTAACATTTAGAATTTGAAAAGTATGTTCTCTATACCATAGAAAAACTAAAAACTCATTAAAAAACACACACACAAGGGAGAAAGTTTTAAGGTTATCTAGTAACCCAAGAATCTTGAGATACATCCAAATTCTTCCATAGTTCCCCAGCAATTAGAATGGATGTCATTCCCTTTATCTAAAACGTTCTAGTGCCTATAGAATCCCGTCCATCAACGCCCTAGCATGGTGTTCCAGATTTGCTGTGTTTGGCTGACCAAGTCTTGAGCCTCATTTCCCACTAAATTTTTCCCTTGTACACTATGTGGTCTTTGGCTCATGTTATTGTTTCCTTAGCTTCAGGTGTCCTCTCCCTTCTAGCACACACATCTACTCCTCCTGCAAGGCTCAAATCAGATGCCTCTATGAAGCCTATGGAAACCCTTGACAACCATGACTTCACAATCTTGTAGCACTGTTGCTAAGCCTCTAATAGGGCACTTCTTTAACTGTCTTGAAATAAAATACATGAGATGAATTAAAGGATACTCTACCGTTTGAGAGAATTTTTACTACAATTTTGTAAAAAGACATTTTTAAAAGACAACCATTTCACAGGGCCTGATGTTAAAAATAAATAAATAAAAATAAAAAAATAATAATCACAACCATACCTTCTTCCCCCAAAAGCTCTGAAGATACCAAATCTTAGTAACTTTATTTTATTTTATTTTATTTTTTCGAGATGGAGTCTTGCTTTGTCAGCCAGCCTGGAGCGCAGTGGTACAATCTCAGCTCACTGTAAACTCTGCTTCCTGGGTTCAAGCAATTCTCCTGTGCCAGCCTCCCGAGTAGCTGGGACTACAGGCATGTGCCACAACTCCTGCAAGGTTTTACCATGTTGGTCAGGCTGGTCTTAAACTACTGTCCTCAAGTGATCCACCCGCCTTGGTCTCCCAAAGTGCTGGGATTACAGGTGTGAGCCACCGCACCCAGCCAGTAATTTTCTACTGAATGAAATAGCCTCCAGATCCCACTGAGTCCTCAAGCTCCAAGGACCTTGCTACATTAAAGCCTTTAGGTCCTACAAGTGCTGTTGCTGAAATGTGCTCAAGTTATATTTGGTGTTCCCAATTAAACTCCAATAGACCACACCTAAACCAGACTCATTGTAGGTGACTCTTGCCTTACAACAAGTTTTATACACCAAAACTTCTGGGCATCTCTTTTAGTCATTTCCCAGGAGGACACAGAACACAGGCATAATGCAACTTGTTTAAAAGAACAACAGAAATTATCTTCTGTCATTCAAAGCAGAGGAACAGATATCAGGTATCAAAGTACACTTTGGTTATCCAATCAATCACTTTCATTTGCTGGCTTTTGGGCAAACTTTTTAAAAAAATGAGTTACCTAAAGAACAACATGGTCGCGAAAGGAGATAAAAAGACTGCAGCATAACCCGAACTCCACCCCTTCGGAAGGTGTAGCTGTCCTTTAGCTGCACTGCTCCCACTGCAGTGTAGACATGGGGGTATCTGCTTCCCGTTTCAGGGTTCTCTAATCACAGACTGGATTATTTCAACCTAAACCACCTATGAGAACAGAGCATCTTGGGGAAAGGCCAATACCATTTTCAGCTATGGAAAATACCTACAAGAGCCATTTACTGGGGAAGGAGCTTCCCTGAAACCATTCATGTTAGGTGGCAACCTTGTTAAGGGCAGAGAATAATGGACTGCCAATCCAGAAAGAGAGGCAGAGGCAAAACAACTTAGAGGTTAAAAGCAAGGACTTGTGAGGCCGACCACCTTGGTTCAAATCCCGACTCTGACATTTGCTAGCTGTGTGAAGTCAGGCAAGTTACTTGAATTCTGTGCCTCAGTTTGCCCATCTATAAAATGTGGTAGGAGTGCACCTGACTAAGTGCATAAAATAGGGCAGCTACTATTAATCTGGTTCTGAAGCTAAACGCCTGCATGACCTCAATCAAGTCACTTAACATCTCAGCTTCCTCATCTGTAAAGTGAAAGTATTAAATACACACCCTTCTGCAGCTCTAGAATGGCTCTAAACTTAAGTATAGTACTACATAACTCAATGTGCCAGGATTAGCAGTCTCAACTTGCTTAATTTTATTAGTCATATAGTAATTTCACATAAAATCAGTTTGATCACCGTATTTTTAGTTCCAGTTCTCCAAGGTCAACCCTCAGCTCAACATGACATCAGGCCAGATGCCGTGGCTCATGCCTGTAATCCCAGCACTTTGGGAGGCCGAGGCAGGCAGATCACCCGAGATCCGGAGTTTGAGAGCAGCCTGGCCAACATGGTGAAACCCAGTCTCTACTAAAAATACAAAAATTAGCCAGGAGTGGTGGCTGGCGCCTACAGTCCCAGCTAGTCAGGAGGCTGAGGAAGGAGAATT
The DNA here is from genome assembly GCF_028858775.2 of Pan troglodytes. Classification (NCBI taxonomy): domain Eukaryota; kingdom Metazoa; phylum Chordata; class Mammalia; order Primates; family Hominidae; genus Pan; species Pan troglodytes. The sequence continues at coordinate 27,141,187 of NC_072405.2, forward strand.
GATTGAACCTGGGAGGCGGAAGTTGCAGTAAGCTGAGATCACACCATTGCACTCCAGCCTGGGCAACAAAGTGAGACTCCATCTCAAAAAATAAATAAATGAAATAAAATAAACAAACAAACACGACATCAAACAGGTTCCCTCATGAAGACATGTTGCAAATAAATAAGCTATAGAAAATAGCCAAAAATGTATTTGGTCTTGCTATTCATATTCAGTTCTGAGTTCAGTATGTAATTTATAGTAACAGAATAAATATAACAAAAAAATAGAAAAAGTATGGGAAGAAAGGTAAGTTTACTATAACTTGAGAAAAGATGAAACAATGTCTTTCTATTCACTTCTGAAAACATTTTCATAAACTGGAACCATCCAGGCTCACAAAAGCAAAAACCTTCCTTTCTGTTGCCAACAAAACAGCACCAAATACTTTTATGTACATTCCTGTGTTTTCCTCCTACTGCCTTTTTCACTCTAGCTCTTGAAATATGGTCTTTATTATAGGTGGAGTTCTCATACTTTATGAGCCAGCCTGCCATTTTAGATGCTGTAAAAGCCCAGTGGATGTATCACTGCAACCCTAAAGAGTAAGGAAATTAAAGGATAAAAGTATAAAGTATAGGGTTATATCTTGCTTCACGTCCAAGGTTGCACAGAGGTCATCTATGTATAAAACTGCTTTTTTTTTTTTCAAATTCCTCAAAACTGTGCACAGCTCCAGTAAACAGAAGGCAGGCTTTCCCTTCAGTTCTGCATAGATTCACATCAGGATAAAACTCAAACGTTTTGGGCACAGGCTTATTGGCCACACTCCTTTCAACTCTAACTTCCCTACGCCACTACTTCTGCCAACCAGTACAGCTCACTGTGGTTGCTCAAGTTCACCAATAACATGTCAAGCATTATCCTCCAACCCCCTTTTAACTGTTAACTTAGGAAACACTGAGTGACTATTGTGTGTCAGACATAATGGTCAACATATTAGTCCATTCTCACAGCGCTAATAAAGACACACCCAAGCCTGGGCAATTTATAAAGGAAAGCCGTTTAGTGGGCTCACACTTCCACATGGCTGGAGAGGCCTCATCGTCATGGTGGAAGGCAGAGGAGGAGCAAAGGCATGTCTTACATGGTGGCAGGCAAAAGAGCAGGTGCAGGGGAACTGCCCTTTATAAAACCATCAGACCTGGTGAGACCTATTCATTATCACTAGAACAGCACAGCTCCCATGATTCAATTACCTCCCACCAGGTGCCTCCCATGACACACAGGGATTATGGGAACTACAATTAAAGATGAGATTTGGGTGGGGACACAGCCAAACCATATCAGTAAACAAGGCAGATATGCTCTCTGGCATGGCAGTTTGAGGTTATAATTGAGCAGCCATGAGAGATGATTTTTAAAAAGCAACTATGTTAAAGATGAATGTTATTTTTAAAGATTTAAAATGTTACTTTAAAGGAGCAATGCAATAGAACACATAGCCTAGTCTAAGGACATCAGCCTTCCTGGAGAAAGTGACAGCGAAACTGACACGGAGGACCAGGAGCAGGAAAGCCCCAGGCAAGAGAACAAGACATATTTTAAAAAGCAAGGGACATTCACTCATGTTGAAGCTTATGGGATGGAGGTGAGACAGTGTGAAGAACACAGAGCAGGCAGAAGATGAAGGTGGAGGTGAGCAGCTGCTTCATTATGAAGGCTCACACTGACAGCACCATCAAAACACTTTTCCGTTTGCTTGAGGTCCATCTTGCAATTTCCCAATAGGCCAGTACCATTTATTAGAAAATAATCAGATAACTAAATATGTGACATGCCATCTTAGCAGGTATAATACACTTTAACAGGAACTTTGTGGAGGCAGTGCTTTGACCAGAAAGAGTGATAAATGAGTGAAATTTTCAGGCTCCAAGACAAGCCAGTGGAGAAAATCTTTGGGGTTAAAATGAGTTTTCCACTAGTTTCACTTCTTGTATTTGCTGTGTAAGTTACCAGAGCATTCCAGTTATCTAGACAGCATTTAGTTATCTAGTCAGAATAATTATCACTAAAAAATACAACAGTGTAAGACATGTACTACCTGCCATTACAATTATTATCCTCATTTTAAAAGATCTAGCACAATAAATTGAGAAAAAGAAATGAAAGAAAAAATAGAAAAAGGTAGAAATAAAATAATTACTTGCATATAACTGTTGACATGTAAAGCCCAAAATATTAAGCAAAAAATTACAACTAGTAAGATAGTCAGTTACAAAAATATAAAAACAATAGCTTTAATAAATCATGAGGGACCAGTTAGAAAAGATAACTGAAAAAAATTCTACCAAGAATAAAATTTATGAAGTAGCTAGGAATAAACTTAAGAAAACTAAAATAAGGAAAGTACAAAATTTTGCTGAGAGAAGTGAATTACAATTAAATAAACACTATGCTCCTGCAATAAACATTGTAAAGATATTTCTCTCACTAATCCCTCTAAAATGTAATCCAATTCAAAGAGCACATGAAAGATAAGAATGTAGAGAACTTGAAGAAAATATATTTGAATGTATAATTTCCTCATAAAGAAGGTATTTCTAACCTAGAAACTAGCAGAAATCATGATTTAATTGAGCCTTGATTACATGGCAACACCACTAAGCAAAATTAAAATGATAAATGGATAGAAAAACACCCATTATACAAAAGGCAATACTATCCTTCAAATGGAAAGGACTTTTGGGTACCCATAAGAGAAAGATTAATACAACAAATCAAAAAATCGGCAAAATACATTGTACTGAGCATTCTAATCACTGCGCCCTTGTGTCCGGGCTAGAGAAGTCAATTCATCCACAGCCCCTGGCAACAGGCCCCAAGAGCCTCAGCTCTCTATGCTGACCTCAGCTGACTGGAACAGGAGGGACCAGGTGATAAAACTGATCCAACAGACTGCTCACCCTAGAAATCTGGGCCGCGGATACCCATGCACTTAAACTATGACTGGGTACGTGAACTGAAAGGTCACATAAAGTAGGGGCTGAACTAAGTGGCATGGCACACCAAAGCCAGGTAGAATGAAGAGTTATATAGAGGAACAAAGATGCCATGAAAAAAAGGGAGAGTAGAGATGGCAGAGAGAAGCAGACCCTTCAGTTCTTGTGTCTGGGAGGTCTCACTGTTCCTCGCATCCTGTTCTTGGATATAAACCCAAAGCCTGTGACATCCATCCAATACAACTAATTCAAGTGGGTTTACAGTCCACTGCAACCAGAGTCTAGACCAAAACAGATGTGAGCAAGCAGTTCATAAAAAAAGGATAAGTAGATAAGAATTAGACATGTGGAAATAAAGCTCATCCATGTCAAAGACATACAAGTTAAGGTATTCAGATAGCTTTTTCAGCCATTAAATTGGTTAAGATAAAAAAGCACTTAGACAAAGGACAGTCAAGTATGCGAAGAAATACAGGCACTCATACATTAAAGGCAGAAGTACAATCTGATATATATGGACTAGGTCTAACAACTCTTAAAATATGCATATCCTAAGAACCAGCAATTATATGTGTAAGCATTCATTTTAAGATAAGAATCATAAACATACCCAAAAATTACTTAAGGGTATTTACTGCAGTGATAATTATAATAAGACCACAAAAGAAACAAACTTACAACATATCAGTGTTTTTCACGCATTACTCATCACCTTTTTGACTTTTACAGATCCTTATACCTCATGTATTGATTTACTATTATTAAGTCAGGTCATGATTTTTATTTAACTTAGTCTTCCAGCAAGTATTTATTGAGTGCCTACTACATGCCAGGAACTTTTCTAGATTCAGGACTGACCAAAACAAGACAAAAATCCCTGCCCTCGTGGAACTTACATTTTAGAGGACAGAGAGGTGATAAGTAAAATACGTAGTATGTTGGTAATATAGCCAAGGGGCCGTGGGGAAGCAGGCAAGGAGAATATGAAACCTTGAGAGGAAAAGAGTTATAATTTTAGAAAAGGCAGCCAGGGAAGTGCCCAACAGAAGAGAATCATTAAAAATGTGAAATGGGAGAGCAGGGCTCTGGGGATGAACACTTCAAGGAGAAAGAAAAGCAAAGGCAAAGGCCCCGAGGTGGAAGCACGCCCGGCGTGCTCAGAAATGGCCAAAGAGGCCAATGCAACTGAAGCAGAGTGAGCACCAAGAGTGGGAGGAGATGAGGCCACAGAGCGGTGTATGCGGTGTAGATGGGGGGCGGATCGTGTAGGGGACTTGTAGATCATGGTAAAGGCTCTGGCTTTGACTCTGAGATAAGTCAACAAATTGAGAAAAGACTAAAGCAGGGTGTTAGTTGCAAAGATATGGGAATAAACCGTGCTCACCTGGATCACTTGAATGAGAGTAGCATTCAGAGTGGTAACACAGTTGAGATATGAATGTATTTTGAAGGTAGAGCTGACCAAATTGCTGACATGCTGAATACTGGAGACCTAGCGAAATCACCTGAGTGAGATGCCGAAAAGATGCTGGAGACTCGGCATTTAATGGGCTTTCAAAGTAACCATAACCCTGAACTCACGTTTGATGCAGCAGTTAGAATTTCAAATACACATAAAATAAAAATATAATTATTAAAAATCAAACATGCTCAGGTGTTCCCTACAATTATCTCAAATATCATCAATGGTTCCTGCAACATACTTTCGGAATCAGTTATTTTAAATAAATCAGATACCTTTACACCATAGAATACCAAAAGGACATTAACTTACGTGGATTTTATTTATCTGTGCACATGCAAACTCAAACACAAACACACAGAGGTTGGAAATGCATATATTAATACTAAAATGGTAACAATACTAATTTTTTAATAGTGGACTAATAGATTTATTTGCTTCTTTGTGCTTTCCAAGTTGTTTTCAGTGAATATATACATTTGTCCCGCCGTATCCATGAGGGATTAGTTCCAGGGTCCTTTCTGGATACCACAATTTATGGACGCTCCAGACCTTTATATAAAATGGTGTAGTATTTGCATATAGCCTACACACACCGTCTGGTATACTTTAAATCATCTCTAGATTACTGATAATACTGAATACAATGCAAATGCTATGACAATAATTGTTTTTCTGCCTTGTTTAGGAAATAATGACAAGAAAAAAAAAGGTCTGTGCATGTTTAGGACAGAGGTAACCATCCTCCCCTGACCCCCCCAATATTTTTGATCCACAGTTGGTTTAACCGGATGTGGAACTCACAGACAGCAAGGGCTGACTGTACTTTGCTTCTAAAAAAAATTCAAGTTTCTTATGTGTTTTTTTTTTTTTTTAAATACACATGCAGACCTTGCTCAAATCAAGTTTTGTTTCTGGTTTGATCTGATGGCAAGGCTTTTAACTAAACATCCAGAAGGAGAGAAAGGGACTGAGCTAGGAGCCTACAAGGTAGGAGTGAGGAGCTATGGTCAGAAACTAGAAACTGAATCCCAGATAGCAGTGACAGACACAGCATATATATTCCCAAAAAGTGGATGGCTTATCACATGCAAAAACTCAAGATCCAGACAGTATAAGATAGACAGCGAATGTGAGATGCTCTTGAACCAGCCATGACCCAGCTCTGGGTCACTCTGTAGACCAGGGGCCAGCTCTCCACTGAGACTTCACTGCTTTGTGGTAAGCAAGTCTTCCTGACACAAGCCAATACTATGACACCATGTATTTATAAACTACTCAAATGCTTCCAAGTAAACGTCACTTAAAACAGGTAAAATAAACATTCCTATGCATACGCCAAGCTCAAGAGGAGTAGGAGCAAGTTCAATAAAAATCAGAGGGGGCTCTAAAAGAAACTAATCATGCTTCTGCTCTCTGTTCTAATAGTGTAATCCTCATAGGTAACTGGGATTAAGTGGAGGTTTTAGGTCAAACCATTTAGTTCTTGATGTTTTAATACTAACTGGCAAAAGATGATAAATGTAGATAGTAATTGAAATGAGACTAAACTCTATAAGTACTCTAGGCCAGGCATGGTGGCTCCATCTGTAATCTCAGCACTTTGGGAGGCTGAAACAGGAGAATCACTTGAGCCCAGGAGTTCCAAACCAGCCTGGGCAAGATGACAAGACCCCATCCCTATATATTTAATTAAAATTTAAACATATTAAAAAAAATAAAAGCACTAGTCATCTCTGAGATGTTCAAGTAATTCTCCACTTGAATTAAGAACAAGGATGGCTGTTCACTAATCTCAATCAGACCCATGATTTGTTTGATCTTGAAGATGCCATGTTGTCTATCAGGCAGATGGCTAGTAGGTAAGGGGAGAGTCACTCTGAGATGAAATGATAGAGGACTGTTGTAAATACCTGTCGTGTACAGACACAGCTCCCTAATTTCTCTACTAAAGAGCATAATTATGAAAGGTTTTAAGTTATCTCATTGATCAATCATATGGCTTAACTCATTAATAATTTGTGAAATCATATAATGCCATCTGTCACAGCTCATACCTGTATTCACCTTACAACCCTGAGTGGGACTTTTAATTTCTAAAACAATATTCTGCCAATGACAGTAGCGCTTCAGTTCTGATTTCATATAGAGTGATGGCTTTATGTGATCAAGAAACATTAAGTACGAAAAATTACCTAAAGGTCAGCAATGCCTCACCATGCTTGGCAAGTGAACAAAACGGGTTTCCATGAAAGGAAATCGTCTGACCCTCCTTTGTGTCTTCTGCTTTACAAAAGCATTTCTGTGCTTCATAAATCTAAATATTATGCAGTAAATGTATCCTGTCCTCTTTAAAAATAAATAAATGAAGTTGGGACAACTGAGTATGTGCAAACCAAAGTTCTGTTTTTAAAAATAATGTTCCGGCTGAGCGCGGTGGCTCATGCCTGTAATCCCAGCACTTTGGGAGGCCGAGGCGGGCGGATCATGAGGTCAGGAGCTCAAGACCATCCTGGTTCACATGGTGAAACCCCATCTCTACTAAAAATACAAAAAATTAGCCGGGCGTGGTGGCGGGCACCTGTAGTCCCAGCTACTTCGGGAGGCTGAGGCAGGAGAATGGCGTGAACCCGGGAGGCAGAGCTTGCAGTGACCCGAGATAGCGCCACTGCACTCCAGCCTGGGCGACAGAGCGAGACTCCGTCTCTAATAATAATAATAATAATAATAATAATGTTCAAGAAAAAAGTAAGACTTCAGTGGCTCACAAGCTAGTAAACTGCATTTCAAAAGGTTTTGCCACTAGGTCTTATTTGTTTCTCAATCATCTTAATTGGTCTCTGAATATCCTATAGATGAAAAGCCTGAGGAAAAGGCTTATCATACAAATGGGATGACAGACAACTCAAAACCAACTTTAAAACAAGCAGAAGGGAGAGGCCTTTAAAAAGGGAACTAAAGCTCCAACACTACTTCCTGCACTGAGCTCTCTCCCAAACAGCCAGGCTGCTGCAGCTCATCTTACCCAGAAGAGCCGCAATTGCTTCCCAGGATCCTAACTTGAGCACAGACATACCATTTACAAGTGTAAATGTGGTGAGTTCATCAGTTTCTGGCATTACCAATACAGAGCATGGACAGAAGAGACATTTCAAGTCCAAATTTTCTCCATCGAACTTTTAGACACAAACTCAGCTGAATGTTTCTATGTTTTTATAGGAAAATATTTTCTTAAGCATGAAACAGGATAAACACCAAAAACAGTGGGGCCAAGTTTGCCTTGTAAAAGATCTATTGTCCCAAGGTGAATTTCCCTGGCATCTCTTGCGACATGAGAACACCTTCCATTTGCTTTTCCTCCCACAACTCCTCAGCTCTTTAAAGGTGGAGTCTGTTTGCTGCAGCAAAGCCAAGGGGAATGATGGTTCCAGGCAGTCACAGAGGCGGCCTACTTTAAGGAGAAACACTTCTGCAAACGTAAGCAGGAACCAGGTTTACTCACCCAGAGAAAAACACGTTTCCTCAGAAGGTTTTGCAGCTCCAGTAGTTATAGAACACACCACTCACCACCAGCATCACCACTGTAAGTCAACTCAACGCGGAACTCAAGTAAGATCAGAGTTCTCCTCCAAGTATCTTACTCATCACGCAAAGCAACACTTGGGCTTGGCTGTAACTCTCCCATGACACAGGGATGACACAAATTAGCTCCACACTGTGTCTTCCCTGCCTCCCACACAGTCGATGGCAGTGGACTGACAAATGTGGTAGTTACTTAGCAATACTTTGTGGTTATCTCACCCACATCATTCACAGAGACAGACAGTGCCACCCTTCCATAAAAACTTCTCCCCTCCCACAAACTGTTGAATTCTACATAATAACTTACATTATTACATGGAGGAACAAAATACTGGCTTGTGCTTAGTAGAAAGTAGTCATTCCATGGACCTTTAAGAATCCTAATGCTGATCCTGTTGTTCTCTAGGTCTTGAGCAAAAATCACTCCACAGTAAATCAAAGGAATGTGAATGCCAAGTGAATAAAGCCAGAAGAGTTTAATGAGAACTACCACCCACCTGCAAATGTCCCCCCCACACCATTCTCAGCAGCTAAGCCTCAAACCCTCAATCACTCTGAGTAATAGGTGGGGAGGTTGTGTGGGGTGCATTAAACCAAAATGTCTCAAACACTTGTGATGAACATGTTGGCCTCCCAAAGATGACCTGAAGGGGGTTGGTAGGGTTGGTACAGACATTCTGCTGTCCTTAAATGAACCCTAGTTGGTCTACTCAGGCTGAGAAAAACATTTCAGTGGGATCTATCATGAGCTTTCATTTGTCCCCACTGTCATTCAAAGCATTCAGACAAAAACGATAGTTAGTGTGTACTAAGCACTTCCGATGTTCCAGGTTGGTCTGAGACGTATACAGGCGTTAACACATTTAATCTTCACAACAATCCTGCGAAGTAGGTATTATTAGTATGTCCACCTGGCAGATGAGGAAAACAAAGCACAGGTGCTAGGTCTCCCATAACACGGTAGGCCAGTGGCAGAGCTGGAATGTGTATCCAGGCAGTCTGACTTTAGAGACCACACCCTGAACTACAGCTTATCCTGCCTCTCTGGGAGAGGTCTGTCAGGCCAGTGTGGGATAGCAGATTCACAGACAGCGGTCAGATTGGAGAGGCACATGATGATAATATTCTGGAATACATAAATTCCAGAATTTATGGAATTCCAGAATTCCATATATTCTGGAATATATAAAGGGAATTCTAGTTCCAATTTCACTATTAACGGTGTGACATTGGGCAAGTTGTCTTACTTCCTCGAGATCAGTACATTCATCTGTGTGTGTGTGTGTCTCGAGATACATGAATGCACCTTGCCCCTCTAAAATTCTACTACAGTCTACTACACTTGGTAAGGTTATTAGAATATTATGCTCTATTTTAAAAGTACTAAAACAAGAACCTAAGTAGAGGATAGAAAGCTGAAGAAAGTCCCATGATTTCAGTTGGGTAAAAATCAAGTTTACAACCCAAACCACCTACTAAGCCTGCGGCCAGCATTGACAACTCAGGCCTAAGGCAGCTAGGTAGTAACCACACTAATTGGATGGCTTAGCAGACTGCTGTGTTTGTTATGGCTGGCTAGTGTGTATGCCAATATTCATGCATGCTCAGGCACTGCGTGGAAAAAAAGTCTGTTGTGTATTCTCAGTGAGGGCAGCCCACTAAAACACAGCACCTTGGGAGTGCTGGGGAGGCCCAGAGAGTGGAGCTCAGCAGCTCCCATTCAGGCTCTCAACAAAGCAGCTCTACTTTCAAACAGCTTATAAAACTGAAAGTTCTTAGTAATACTTTATTTTTAAGAGTGTCTGCTATTTAAACACACACACACACACACACACTGAATTTTAACACTCACTAGCATGGAGAGAGCAGACGGGGCTCTCTAGGTCCCATGTGGAAGAGCAGGCATTGTTTGAAGTGGGTAAGAGGCAGGACGCTGGTGAATGTGTGGGCTTCTCTGGGTTGTGCCCAGCTAGTATCAACCAGCCATGCCTAGGCGACTCAAGTATAATGAAGATAGCCAAAATTCTTTGAGTTTTCAAGAGACCTCCATCTGGCGCTAACATGAATGAACCATCTTCAGGAAGTCTCTGAAAGACAGGCATAGAAAGATTCTTCTACACCATTCCACCTGGGGGAGAAGCCCTAAACACATGAGGATGACAAAATGAATCTAAACACATTAGCTAGTAAAGAGACCCTAATCCCTTCATTAAAGACTTTTTAAAAAACTAGACTTTTGATATAAAACCTACTCTATTTCTAAACAATACTTCAGACCAGTGGAGAGGTAGGGAAGGAAGAGCTGCCAGAAACCCTGCCCACGTGTCACAGGAGCAGAAGGGCAGTGGATGGCTCTCCTCTGCTGTTTCCAAGGCCAAAAACCCAGTAAGACCTCACCATCTTCCCATGTTAACCAGGATTTCCAAAGTCTTGGAATACCAAGAAGCAAAAAGTACCTACTGCTGCGTCCATAATGAGCCTCGCGTCTGCTGACTGAGGATTACACCAACTAGCATTTGGCCCACAGCCAGAGCAGCTTAGACCAAAGCCACAGCTACTCTGTGCGACATCACTATGTGAATTCCCATAAACCCAAGGCAGCTGAAGACTGCACAGTTCCAAAGTCTACATGGCATTTTATAACCCTTTTGCGCTGTAGAGACTACTTAGAAGTAGGACATAAAAATGCTCTCATAAGGGATTTAAATGGGAAAAACAATTTTGGTTCTCTTTGAGAGCAATCTGGATAATTTAAGATAAATAGCTCTCACAAAATTGTATGGCTTTGGCCAGGCGCGGTGGCTCACGCCTGTAATCCCAGCACTCGGGGAGTCCGAGGCGGGTAGGTCACGAGGTCAGGAGATCGAGACCATCCTGGCTAACACGGTAAAACCCCGTGTCTACTAAAAATACAAAAAATTAGCCGGGCGTGGTGGGAGGCACCTGTAGTCCCAGCCACTCGGGAGGCTGAGGCAGGAGAATGGCGTGAACCCGGGATGCGGAGTTTGCAGTGAGCCGAGATAGCGCCACCGCACTCCAGCCTGGGCGACAGAGCGAGACTCCGTCTAAAAAAAAAAATTGTATGGCTTTACTAGTATACAGACTATTAATATTCAGTGAAGAAGAGCTCTTCAGCAAAGGTTTTAGACAAACATCTATCAGGGATGAATGCACTGATTAAATGAAGCCTGATGCAATGTTAAGGTACAGAAGAAGCCTTCCTCAGAAGTTCCCTCTTGCCAGAACACATGGAACCAGGCATGGACTTTACTTGAGCAAAAACCCATACATTTTCATATCATTCTTTTATAAAGAGAAATTCATTTTCCATGTTATTTTTTCCACAGTCAATATGCCACTCAAAAAGGCTGCCTTTGCTATAGCTGTTAATAAAAACATAAAACCATCAGTAGTATTAGAGGAACCCAGTAGCAAGAGTTATTGCTCTCTTTGGGAGGCCGAGGCGGGCGGATCACGAGGTCAGGCGATCGAGACCATCCTGGTTAACACGGTGAAACCCCATCTCTACTAAAAATACAAAAAAATTAGCCAGGCGCGGTGGCGGGCGCCTGTAGTCCCAGCTATTCGGGAGGCTGAGGCAGGAGAATGGCGTGAACCCGGGAGGCGGAGCTTGCAGTGAGCCGAGATCGCACGAGACTCCGTCTCAAAAAAAAAAAAAGTTATTGCTCTAGGTAGACAAGTTCCAGCATGAGGAATTAGAATCACCATACCTAAACATCTGAGCAAAATTCAAAGAATATTTTAATTTCTCCATTTTCTTCCCTTTCCCTTCATATAACGAAGTAATATAAGAGGTATTAGGAAAACCCCTCCTCCATGGAAAGATACTTCAGAGCACTCTGTATTCTGGGTTTATAATGCGTTCTCCTCTTCTAATAACAGCTTTGAGATACAATTTCAGTCCTCACCTAACACCCCTGACCCAAGGGCATCAAAAACGGTACAAAGAATAGAGAAGTAGAAAAGTAATGAGTGTGCCATACTGTTATTTGTTGCTAATCTGGGCTTTGTGATTAAGGGAACTAATATCAAAAGCATGGTAAAATAGAGGTATATTCCAGTACTGATGATGGTGGTGATGGTGATGAATGACAGCTGACAATATTTATTGTGCACTTACTGGTTCCAGGTACCATGTCAAGCACTTCACAAGCATTATCTCAATTGATCCTGACAATATCTCCAGGAAGTAGGTCTTCTATAACCACTTTATAAGACAGACTTTTTTTTTTTTTTTTTTTTTTTTTTTTTTTTTACCCAAGGCAATACTGTCAGGAAATGGGCAAGCTGGGCTATGAAGACAAATATCCTGATTTAAAAAAACAAGGTTAACCCTACACAAGGTTCTGTCCATTGGGTTTTGAGTTCTGGTCCTACAAGACAGATGTCCAGCAGCTGGCTCTATGGGGTTCCAAATTTTAACATAATTATGGGAAGACTCCCATCAATACTCTTTAACTCATAAATTACCTATAATTATCTAAGCGCTGTATCTCCCCAGGATTAAAAACTCCAAGAGTTCTGATAATTAGTCTTCAAATATGAAGGTACCATGGAAAGAAAGAAAATAAAGTTCTCCTTCTCCCTTGGGTCCCCTGAGAATTCTAAAGATGGTGAAATTTTTTACAAATTGATCCTTTCCCTGTTGTATTTCATTAATATATAAATAATTTAAGATAGACACTTATACCTTCCATCAGAAACTTAAAAACTCTAATAATGAGTCCTAGGAGATCTAACACCTTTCCTCTTTTTAGGTCAAGGTCTTACATGGAAACAACTTAAAGTAGACTTTATCTTGACTAAACATGATCCCCCTCCTGTCTACTATATTTATAGCTCTTATTGTTCTCTACCCTTGAGCCCAAACCACATTAAGATTGAATCACTTCTACTGAAAACACACTGATGCTAAAAAAGAAAAAAAAATCAGAATAGAACATACTGGATTTGTTTTCATTTCCAACCACAACCCCTACTCCACATTAAATAGGATGGATTGCTTTCTCAGGGAAAAATAAGATTATTAGAAAAGTTAGTTAGAAGCCCAAAAACCAATGTGTAAGAGAGACTGTTCACTTAGCAGGGCTCCTCTGCTATGGAAGATTTTAACCAAGAGAAGAATCGTACAGTCAAATTCCAGAATAAGCTAGTCTGCATAGCATTTACTTTGGGTATAAAGAAAATGACATCACTACAGCGCTAGGATCTGAAACAAGTGTTTCATACAAAGCTGGTTACAATGATCAGTTCATTCCAAATTGGTGGGAAAGGCTTTGTACTAAAATCTGGGAATGTACAGCCATGGATGGCTCAAAGCACGTCATGGGAGTTCAAACTGGCCTAGATTTTCTAAAATCTTGTTATGTAAAGGGGATAAAATTTTAACTTGAGAATAAGTATATTCTAAAGGAAAAACATGAGGTAAAAATATGGTATCTTGTCTATTAGAATATTGCTTTGAAAGTAAAAAGAATATTTCATTACTACCATTCTGATTTGAGATTCTGTTACTCCAAGAAGCTGGCAGCATAAATTGTAGGTAATTTATGAGTTAAAGGGTATTGATCATAGATATGACTTTGAAGAGGATGGCGAGAGGAACGGCTGTCATCTCAGTAGTGAGATGAAGAAACCCTGCGTCTCCTGGAGTGGATGGGGTCCCCTAGGCCTTTGGCGGCTGCACTGTCCCACTCACATGGTCCTGTCTGCATTCTCAGACTTAGTGACATAAGCAGGGTGGCAACTCCCTCAACAGTCCTTCACTCGTCACTTCCAGGTGCATAGCACGGCATTCGGAAGACAGGTGCGTCCACACTGAGAGTGCTCTGGGGCGGCCCCCACCAACACTGTGGGCAGTGTCAGCCACACCCATGAGGGCCGCTGCAGCTCTTTCACTCCCTCTTCTCCCTCCCTGCTGCTGACAGCAGGAGTTTCACAGGCCCACTGCAGCATCAATTAGAAATAACAGAAGAGGGTGGGTGTGGTGGCTCACACCTGTAATCCCAACACTTTGAGAGGACAAAGCAGGAGGATCATTTGAGGCCAGTCGTTGGAGACCAGCCAGAGCAACATAGCAAGACCCCACCTCCACAAAAAAAATTAAAATAAATGGCGGAAGAAGGGAATTCAAAGTAGTCACTTAGTCTCAGGGTTTTATGGGAAAGAATACTGAAGTTACTGTTTGGAAGAAAATAAACACATCTAAATGAAATCCTTTATATTTCTTGACCAATAGCATGAATAATTAAATGCATTTGTAATAACCTCCACTCGATACTGTTCGCTTAAATCAATGGTATGAGCCAAGTGAAAGCATTCCCTTCTCTGGGAGTGACTAGAGTGGTATTCTTTGTAGAGATGGGATGTATTTTAAACGCTTATCAATTTGACTACAAAGTTACCCTGTGGAAGCAAAAGAGAGATAGAAGAAAGATTTGCAGATTCCCTCATGATCAAAAAATATTCTTAATAAGCCATTTAACGCATGTGTTTGACCCTATCAGTAGCAATACAAATGTTTTGATAGCGGTATCATTACCAAGAAGGCAAAGGTAAATATTTCTCTAGAGAAACAGTGATATTCCCTGCTAAACCTCACTCCAAGGCTCAAGGGCACAAGTAGGCCCTTCAACCTGAATGCCAACATTTAACAGAGGCTGTGGGGCTACGAATGTCCTTGAGGCTTTTGAAGAAAAATCAAATGAACAGAAACGTAGGGGGCGGAAACTAACGATAGAACAGTTTCTACCACGCCCTGCAGGGAAACATGTTCCTTGTGAAGGTACAGGGGTTCGAAGGTTCTACTGCTACTCCCGGGGAAACTCACACCAGGAAGCCATGAATGTCTCTGGGAGGTTGTATTCCTGGCAGAGAGGGCCACAGACTGCTAACAAATGATCAACAAATGCCAACAAATCAGTACATTGACCAAAAGTAACAATCAATTTTCAAACATCTTGTGGTAACCTGGACTTAGTGCTGTGCAAAAATTAAAAGACAGCCTCTGCCTGGAGAGAAGTTGCAGGATGCACGGGAGGCAAAACCGACTGGTCTCAACTCCCTTTGCCCTCACTTGCCACATCTCTCTAGGGGTCTCGCTCATGAAGAGGGAAATTACAGATTATGGCAGGTTGGTGCTGGAAAAAACCCTAAATTGTTTGGCTTGGCCCAACAACCTCATTTTAAAGATGAGGTCAGCTCAGAAACGGGTAGGTGACACAGCCAAAGACAGAGCTCATGTGAAGTACCAGGAAAACCCCAGGCCCCACACTGCCAATCCCATGCTCCCTTAACTCTAAAGGGAAAAAAATTCGCCTCAATTTGTGCCTACAATACCCATGCCCTGGATAAGCAAGAGTCAAGAAATTCCCGATTTGGCCTCGACACTGCCTTTCACCTCTTACATGCTGGTTTCACTTCAGCTGCTGAGGCGCACAGTTCTGCTTTCATGCGAGAAACCAGGCCCCTCTGAAAAGGGATGGAGAAGAGGCACCATCAACCAGTCACTTGAGCCAAGGAAAAGAGACTGCAGTATGATCTCCTAATGTCCTGGTGCTTCCCTTCCTGGAAAAGGTGCAATTGGGGTTTCAAAGTAAATATCTCCCATCAGTCAACTCAGACTGAAGATAACCAGTGGATGTTACTTCCATGAAAGAACAATGCAAAACGTCAAGCTGTGTAGGCAGCCCAGGAATACTGCAAACCAGTCAAAAGCGCTCTCTCCCTCCCTCCCCTTGCTCCGCCTTAACCACTGGGCAAGCTATGCACACTGTTGCTACTTTTTTGGTATATTCCACCTCCTCCAATCCCAGTATCCTCGTTGTTTTCAATTTGTTTTGAATAAATGATCCTAACTGGTCACAAATAACTAATCTAAGGAGCCACAATTAGTATGATTTCATACCGTCAAGTAAGGAGTTTTCAGAGGTGGAATACACCACGTGAATTATTTTATCAAATCTAATTTTTCAGATAAGTAAAAGAAAGCTTCAGAGAGAGATGAAGAACTTAGATATAAACAGAGCTGGGGCCAGAGCCAAAGTCTCCTGACTCCCAGCACAATGCTCTTCTGGTGACCCTCTGTGGCACCCGCAAACACAAGGCTACCCTGGGATCGGAGTCACGCTGGCCTTGGATGTGCAATGGCCATAGCAGCATAACAACTTAAAGTCCTCCTCCATGAATGGCTAGTGAGAATCAGCAAGATAGGATGTGGGCTGCAGAAACAATACGGGAGACATGAGCCTGGTTAAATTTTCAGGGAAGAAAAAGACCCATGACAACTCAAAAGAATGTTGAAGATTAAGCAGACTGCAAAGGCAGGGAAGAGAAAGAAAAGAGGGGAAGGAACACCGTGTCATCAAGAAAGCAGGTGAAAAGAACAGCATCAGAACACAAAAAGGCTAGCTACTGATCACAAGATACACAAGCTTTCGAGAGTTAAAAAAAAAAAATCCCTAAATCCTGTTACTTCCTTTACAGTGAAGTAACTTTCTCTAAAAGAAGGCATTCCGTGTTTAACCACGTTGGTGTACAGTTACATCAGACAGTCTTCAGATGTGTTTTCCTAAAACTGAATGCAACACAAGACAAATATGACTTCTATCCCAGCCAACAAAACATGGATTTTGATACTGAATACATACTGCGTAGGGCAACCCCACCCTTGGCCTGCAACCTAGCATCTGCAGATGGATCTCTCAGCCTCTTGCCAGAGCTGGTCCCCTGGTTGCATGGCCCTGAGACCTCCCAAGAAGAACTGGGTGCCACAGGAAGAGATACTGCTGACTCAGGAGATGGCCACCTCCCATGGAGAGGCAGCCAAGCCAGGCATGCAACTGAGAAGCAGCTTGTAGCAGTGGTGATTAAGTTTTAAACGGTTAATAAGACTGTGGCTCAAATCTAAGTGCTGTATGTTCTCTCTCATGTAGGGGTGCTTCTAGAAATATTCTTGTATGCATGTGTAGTGGTGGGTGCCTATTTTTGTTGTTACTAAAAATGTTTTTCTCCTTTAAAGAAATAAATTACTATGAAAAGACTGGCTTGTTGCTTACAGAGGAGTCCCAGAATGACCAGTAAACTCACCCTAGGTTGGGGCGGAATGAAGAGACGGTGGGGATTATGGTCTAGGTTGTTTATTGTCATACAAAAATGTGGCAACTGCCATTCTTTGGCTACATTTCAAGCGGATACTTCTTGGTTCCCTCATGTTTAAGCTTTTAAGAAATGCTCAGCTATGCAATTTCCACGAAGTCAATCAATGATGAATTCAAAGCTGTAATGCAAGATGAGACAGATTTGCTTCCAAAGGTCAAGATGTCAGAAAATCCAAGGCCAAAATCACCTTAGATCACCCTTAGGTTTATCTTCTACACCTGTTGGCCATATCGCTGCCTCCAGTCCCGAAGCAGCATTTATACACCTAGCAACTAAATAGGTATTCATCTACTTGTTAGAAAATTTATGCAAGGTAAAGGGATTTAGTAAAAAGTGCCCAGTCCTAAATCAACAGAATTTCCACTTACATTGCAAATGAAAGGGTCTAAAACAGAGAATTCCAATCACAGACAATTACTCATTCATTGATCTTCCCACACCATCTATCATTTCTATATGATGAAACTTCGGCTCACTTCTTGGTGCCTGTCTAACCCTCTAGATTATTACAGTACTACTTTTGGCCATGCACTATGCATCAGACACCTCAACTGCCTTCTCTTCAGTCACTCATATCAGCCGAGATGTAAACTATGGCTGAATGGTCTGCTATTTTTATGCTAACAGCACTTCAATATTTTTCATCTGCCTCTTCTTACATGTTGGCCGAGGTTTATACTAGGTATCATTTACATTTCTAGAAACCTGAAATATCGGCATTATCCTCCTACTCACAACTATGGCAACAGCATTCATAGGCTACATGCTCCCATGAGGCCAGATATCATTCGGAGGCGCTACAGTAATTACAAATCTACTATCAGCCATGCCATCTATTGGAAGTGACCTTCTGCAATGAATCTCTGAGGTGGATTCTTTCCTCTTACTGACTGACCTTGTCTTTTGAAACTATGACTCCCCTCATGTCTAAGGTAAACTTTTCTCCCTATATATATCTAAGGTAAACTGTTTCAACCAGAAGCACATCTTCCATGGGTCTCCAACCCTTGGTCCAGTCGATGAGTTCCCCAAGGGACCTGCTAGATGCACAAATTCTAGCAGCCAGTGACTGTCTCCCACTACTAGAGCTATTAATGAGCCTTCTGGTTAATCAGCTGCAGAGACAGATTTAACTCTTCTTGTTTATCTTTTCAGCAGCAAAATACTGAAGAAATACAAATGTTATCCTATTACTGTCATCTAGGAATTCAGTCTTGCCATGGGAAAGCTAGACTAAAATGTCCATACAGGATAGATGTACTTCTCTGTTCAACAACATATAGATAATAAAGAGCTTGAGAAAACCAGGATGGATGAAAAGCATTGAAAACCAGAACCACAGCAATACAAACATCTCCCACATAGCCTGGCAAAGGCCCCTCCCCTGTCCCAAAGGGATTGTTGCCTCACGCTGAAAGATATTCATTCTCCAAGTCTTCTCATGGTGGCATCTCTATTTCAGCCACCAGCTGTCATGACATCCTTTCTCCCTGGCTCCTTTCAGGTACTCACAGCTCCTATAACAATGGATCTGAGACCCAGAAGCCCCGATCAAAGATGATCAGCTGTGGATGATTACAAAACAAAGTGATGTCAAGATCAGCAGATTATAGGCAAGACAATTTGATATTCATCCTTAACACCCTGTCACCCTTAAGAGATTTTCATTCATTTAGTTCTCAGAAGTCAACATGGCATCTCAGCTTGAAGTTCAGCCTCATTACTCACCTGTCCTATGTTTTCTAAGACAATTGTCGTAAGTTATTTAAAAGGAGGCAAAAATTGCCCAGTAAGACGGTGAATACAGCAAGGTAAAGGAGAAGTAGAAAAGGAAAGATAGTCACTATCTCTCCTCCCCATGCACAAAAAGGTCTTGTAGCCCAACCCCCTCTGCAGATGGGCAAACTGAGGGGTCATGAGAGGACGCGACTCTTCCCAAGTCTCACCATCAATAGCAGAGTTGGACCAACGGAGGTTCCCCTGCTAAAAAGCAGGGCCTCAATAAAGGACCAGCTGAATCAACAAAAGGGAGTGGCTTCCTTAAGAACATGCTGGGCACAGAAACTCTATTGCCCCCCTCCCTTCTGAATACAGGTTCTTATGCATACCAGGAGCATTCAAGAACAGAGGGGACAAAAGATCTCCACAAAAGCGAGACAAAGTGCAAGGACACCAGAACACCAGACAGCTACAACTGTTCCTTGGCCTGCGAAGCATCAACAGTTCAGTCTATCTCAACAGGTAAGAGGAATAAGCCACTGTCCTTTGAACATCCAATAAGATAAACAAACCAAAAAATCCACAGAGCACTCTGCAGTCCATCTAGCACTTTCCCATAGTTATTTTGTTTCATCCTCACAATAGACCCATCTTGCAATAAAGAAACTGAGGACCAAGGAAGTCTTACCCAAAGTCATAGCTGGTAAACAACAAGGCCGGAAGTTGAGCCTACATCTTCCAACTCCATATTCAGCACCTTCTACTCTACCTCCACCCAAAGATATTCATGACAAAAAGCCAAATAGAACAGTAGACCAAAGGGCCAACTGAACCACAGCCTCCGGCCAGCTAAACAATGACTAAAATCCCAGCTGGAACCCAAAGCAGGCTCTGTCTCCTCAGGACTTCAGGACAGGATTCCAGAGTGAGTTCAGACCAGCCCTCTGCTACGAGGCAAGCTCTTCGCTCTCCTACAGGAACTCTGGGTTAATCACATGTCCCACTGCAGCATGGCTGGAGCTAGACCTGTCAAGCACATTCGGCTCTTGGTGACACAACCCAGCTGTGCAGGCGGTTCCCGTCAAGGGAGCTCCAGACATTCCAGACACTGTGCCACGGAATTGCAGGGAGGGACCGAGCTGCACAGGGAGCTGGCAAGCCCGACAGAACTTTCCCTACCACATCTGTACTTCTGCAACAACAAGGCAGTTTCAAATCAGCTCCCAAAGAGCTACGCAGATTCTGCCTTGTGAGGATAGACTAGAAACTGACAGTGGAGATTCCTTCTGGAGAGTGGGACCAATGGAACTTTTACCATTGGCATTGTATTCCTTTCATAATATCTTTGAAAACTAGATCAGAATTCAACCTAAAACCCATAAGGATGACAGCCTACACTGGAAAGTGGTGAAGGCAAAAAGAAACTGACATCAGATGATGTAAACTAATCACACAACAGTTTTAAACAAGAGCTTTAGAAACACTGAATTAAATGTAAGACCTTTATAAAGTATAACAAGATTCTTATTTACAAATTTTACAAAAATTTCCCTTGACTGTTAACAGAAGAAATTGAGCCATTTTTGAGGCAGGAAAAAAAAAAGTCTTTAGTACTTAATTCTTTTAGGCATTTTCACATACTTTATCCCATTTAATCTCAATAACCATGGAATAAAAATATTATCTACAAGTGATAGACCAGGAAACTCAGACCAGGCACTCAGAGAAGCTAAGCAGCTTTCACACAGCTGCACAGCTACCAACTCCTTGAGTGTAAAGACACAAAGGGACAATCTAGGAATACAGACAAGTCCTAAAAAAGCTGCCACCACTGCTGGGCAAAGGCAACCTGCACCTATGAAAGAACCCAGACACAATGGCCAGCTTCTGACAGTCCTTTCTTGAGTGGGTCACATGCTGCCTATGGGGTACATGTGTACACAATGCTGCTCCCCATATTTATGAAACTGACACGCCCTCCACACTACATGAGCACACAGATGTTTTCACAAAGTGCTGATGGACCTGCGGTAATCTACCCATTTTCCTCTCCCAGACCCCGTTGCTACTGAAGGCTGCATTTGAGAGATGCCCAACTGACTGAGATGAGAACAGAGGTGCTACCCTGGAACCTGGCCACAAGGAAGCCCTGATGTGTTTACAGTGTGAGCTTGCCCACAACTTCAAATTCATCACCATCATGCTCTAACATCGAAGTCCTCACGTGCCTCACATAAGGAAGCACAATTTAAACGTCATAATAGCCAACGATCATTAATGTTTACTGAGCTCTTTTAGAGCAGAAGGAACTATGGTAATTGCTTCCCATGCACTACACACTAGTTAATCCTCACAGCCACCACCCCTCATGTTAGATACTATTATCATTCCTATTTCATACACGAAGAAGCTGAGCTTCAGAAGTGGTTAAGTAACTTGCTAGAGACCAAACTGTAAGGAGTAAAACTGAAGCCTATGGCCCTATGACTCCTAAGTCAGACTCAGAGCCACTCTGCTTAGGTCTCTCATAAAATATGTTTCATGGCCTTTTTCCCTCAAGTATTCTCTTTGTCATTTCTTATCAAAGTTATGAAACAAAATGTCCAAACAGAAGAGGCAAAATTGTTATACTGATGGGCTAGCCAGACAAATGGCATTATAAAAATACTGGAAATAGGAATTTACAATCCATAGTCAAGGCAAGCAATGCCAATGTTACCAATGCATACCCACAAATACACCTGTTATAATCATTGACTACCCTGGAAGATCAAGCCCTGGAGTTCTTGCTGGGTTTTGGATGGTCAGGAATTATTCTTCAATCCCAGGCATCTTGAAAATGGACATAATATCAACGGACTAGGCTCACTTCCCCTTCTTTAGCATCGTTGACCTCACTTATCCCCTGCCTGTTGAACATCACAACAGAAACTTTCCCAGAAATAAACCGTGAGGCTGAAATTCCCTCAGCTCCAGGGGGGAAAAAAAAAACTCCCTATGCCCTTTTCATTAGATAACTGGTTAATCTTTGAAGTTTCAGTAAAACGTTGAATTCTAAGATAAATCATCTTTCCATACTAACAGCACAGCCAACTTTCCCTTCAGAGCAGTGATATACCAAAATAAGAATGATAGCCTTGTGCAGTCGTCATTACGGACCCCACTACATGACTAAGCTCAAATGAGTGACCTTCCACAGCCTGGATGAAGTTTCACAAAGGGTAGCTGGAGTTCACATGCAGTCTAGGAACACCAAGCTATGTCTAAGCACCTCAAACAGCAGCACAACTCCACTAGGGAAAAATCTCATTTTGCCCAAACATTGTAGACCCTGTAATAGATATGCTCTTCATTTGTCATCCTTATTTAGAAATTAACATATGATCATTTTCCTAAGTCTTTCCTAGGATCTCCTTACAATGCTTTTCATTTGAAATAATCTATTTTCAAATCCAAGGAAGTTTCTACAATTACAATTATACATAATCCAGCACTGCCTAGGACCAGACAAAGACAATACACCAAATTCCAGTTACCTTCGTCAGCAAACAGTCTGCCCATAATTTTGTCAGGAATTGAAGAGCATTCTCCCATTCCATCTGCTCAGCAAACTTTCATCTTCCGCAAGGGCTCTTTTAATGTACTTCTAAAGCTGCTTCTGTTGCAAGTACAAACTGCTACACACTGACTCCGCAGTGACATTCTCCCAGAATGCCACTGGATCCCTCAGGGGCTCAGGGATGCGAACTTGAAAGAAGTTGAAGGAAGACGTCCCCCTCTTCCCAGCCTCCTCTCTCAACACAGCTTCCCTCCAAGAGACCTGCTTCAAAAGTCCAGACCCAATGAAGTCACTCATGACCTCACAAACCTCTAGTTTAACTCTTTAAGAGCCAGATGGCAAGCTGACAGCAGGCAGAAAAGGCAACTGTCTAAGCTTATTTGGAGTGGTTGCCGTTTAAGGGAAAGGAGACATTTGTCCAGCATCGTTCAAAACAAAGTAACTTTGCCACTGATTTGGTTTAATAGCACTAAAGTTTTCTGAACAACTATTTTATAGACTGCAATTTCCTACAGCACACACAGCCTGGTCCTAAAGAAATGACTGAAATAGACAACAAAATAGATTTAAGTCATTAATATTATACACAATTTAGCTCTGTTAAATTCACACTTAATTTTATGTAATTTGTGATTTTCTATTTTCATTTCTAGTTTTGTTTTTTCTGCTCGTGGATGTGAAAATATTTATTGTCCTGTTGGTTGTCCAAAGCCTGCTTCAGACACATAAGTGGCCAGGCAACACACACAGCTGTCAGACACAGGCAACAACTGCCACAGAGGCATCGGAGAAACCAGGGACAGCAGGAGCTGAGATCCAGTGGAAGCCGTGGCCGCTAGACCTAACCAATGGATGCCAGAGTGTGTGTCAGCCCCTAACAGGGATAGGAGACCAGCCTTACTTCAGTTTCTTTTCCATGCTTTTCCTGGGGCTCCTGCTATTTTTGTTGGGATACGGGAATTATGAGGACGTGGAGATTTAAATGACTAAAAATTACTTTCTAAACAGAAGTGGATAAAAATTATACACTCGAAGAACATGTAATATGCCCTTTCAAGAATGTTCTGGTTTACCAGAAAATGATTATACTTACCATGCAGTAATTTTATTCCTAAATATATACCCAGACTAGAGAAGTTCTTCCATGTGTTCCCAAAAAGCCACATGAAGGTTCTGTGCACATCGCCATGCTGTTTGACATAATATGACAGTCAAAATGCCCATAAATAGAAAAATGAAAAAAATAGGTTATAGTATGTTCACATAATGAATACTATACAGCAATTAAACTGATCAAACTAGTGCCGAGTCAATAAGAATGAATTTCAAATACTGAGAAAAAAAGGGTAAAGACAGAAAGGGACAATCTAGAAATACAGGTATGTCCTCAAAAAGCAGCCACCACTGCCAGGCAAAGGCAACCTGCACGTATGAAAGAACTCAGACACAATGGCCAGTTTCACAAAAGGAAACAAGATAGCTTGTATATGAAGCTGAAAAGTGTGTGAAACAACACTGTTTAATGATTACAGATGCACATCTCTAAAGGAATGATAAACAGCAGCAGCTCATGGTTACTTCACTACGTAGGGAAGGAAAGAGAGGAATGAGATCTGGCGGCATAAAGAGGAGAGGAGTTTGCAATTCATCTGAAATGCTTTTATTTCCTAAGTGGGATGATGAGATCACAGGTGTTTATTATTGTCTACACTTTTTGGTATGCCTCAAATGTTACAGAAGCTTTAGAAAGCCAACTGCATAATGACTACAACCTCTTTGAGTGCAGCAACACCTGTTCAGTCTGGACAATTAACAGAACAGGGGGCAAAGAGGTTAACAATTCCCTTCACTCTCAAGTCCCCAAATCCAAGCAGCTGCTGCTCCTTCTGCCACAGTTCAGCTCCTTCTCTCTGGCATGTCACCCTGCTCCACGCCACCCACAACCCTTTACACATAGCCAACTCAGCCTTCACAGCCCACCTCAAAATGCAGCACCCCCACAAGGACCTCCGTGACATCCCACGATGCAAGTAACCCCCACCTCAGAACCATGGAGCCTGGCTCTCTGGGCTCTGCACTAGAGTTATTTCTGAAGTTATCTGATCTGCCTGTTTGGGAGACACCTTAATATCTACTATAGAGCAGCTGCTCATTAAGTTCTTCATTCAACAAAAACTGAGTGCCCAGTATGTGCTGGCCACTATGCCAGGGGTTCTCTGAGTCCCAAAACGTAGAACTTGAGGAGACCACGGCCTAACAGAAGAGACAGGCCTGTAGCTAAGTATAACACTATTAATACTACGTGCTGAATCCTCAAATAGTTGCTAAGTGAATGCCAACTACAAATAATGAAATTTTAGGATAGCTTCGCAATAGTAACTATTCAATACATCTTATTTTCTCTATACTAAAGACTTTATAATATTACTCTTGACAAGAAAATGTCACCTTGTTTGCGTTGAGGTGGGGCTCCTAAATAGAGTAATTATAAAGACAATAAAAGAAACTATCATTAAACCTCCTCAGAGTCAAGGAATTGAAGGCTCTTAGAATTATTATTACAGAAAAACAACATCTCAAGTCAATTCGATTTTACCACAGTCCATTCAAACTGGGTGACTTTGAAGAGGTTTTAAAGACATTTCAAGCACTGTTATTACTGATAATAGCCAACATTTATTGAGTACTCATTAAGTGCCAGTAAATGATTACTGATTATTTGCCAGTAAATGATTTATACAGAGAATTGACTAAAATTTGAACCAAAGCACTTAAGAACCCACACTCTTCACCACCAACCATACGTTTCCTAAGCAGGAAAATCAATCAATCCCTGCTGATATAATTTGGATGGACTCCCTACCACCACCACACCAAAGACAACAGAAGAAATCATTTCCAGGTTCACAGCAAGGAGCACTCACTTTCACAAACCTCTGTTAGGAGAATCCTCCCCTCCAAAAGCGGAGTTACCTTTAACAGGCCCACATGCCCCTGAGAACGGGGACTGGCTCAACTTTGTATTCTGCCTCTATGCAACTTGCAGTAAACGCCTCTCAAAAGCAGCTTCCAGTAAACGCTGCTCAAACTTTAACATGATCATGGATCACCTGGGAATGTGTTAAAATGCAAATTTTGCTTGAGCAGGTCCAGGGTGGTGTCTGAGAGACACATTTCTAACCAGGTCCAGGTGATGTCTGTTAGTCTGAGGCCCACACCTGGGAGTAGCAAGGTGTTGAGAACCTAGGCTGCACATCAGAATCACCGGGGAAGCTTTTAAAGCTATCCATGTCCAGGTGCCACTCTAACAAATAGAATCTCTGACGGTGAAGGCTGGAGATGAGAAGCTTACAGAGCTCCCTGTATGATTCTAATGAGCAATCAAGTTTGAGAACTACTGTGCTACAGCTTTACTGCTCAAGGTTTGCTCCATGGACCACTGTTGTAGACCAGTGCTTTGCAAACTTCCACGTGAATGTAAACCACCTGGACCTCTTGGTAAAATGCAGATTCTAATGTAGTAGGTCAGGGTGGGGCTGAGGATTCTGCAATTCTAATAAGCTCCCAAGTGAATGCTGTTGGGTGGCAAGATGGTGAGTAAAAACATCAGAAAATCTCAGGAGTTCAGTGTGTGTGATTTTTAAGGCTTTCCTTTTGTAATTTTAGATTCAGAGACCAGTAGAATACCTGCAAATTGAGCGTCAGGCACAGGCATAAGAAACAGCGTATGAGGTATGGGGATTACAAAATGGAAGCATTTATCTAACATTAGACAGGACAGAGATTAATATTAATCCTCATTAGCATTCATGAGAAACATATTTACCTTCCCTTGCACCATGGCCACTGTCTGTCTCAAGTACTAAAAATGAAGGCTCTGCTAACAGCTTGAGCCAATTCAATAGACAGACATACCTTGGATATATTGCTGGTTCAATTCCAGAATGCTGCAATAAAGCAATTATCACAATAGAGCAAGTGATACAAATTTCTGCATTTTCTGGTGCCTATAAGAGTTAGGTTTACGCTGTAGTTTCTCAGTGTGCAACAGTATTTTGTCTAAAAACAACAGTGTACATACTTTCATTTAAAAACAAACTTTATTGCTAAAAAATGCTAATGATCATCTGAGTACTCAGCAAGTCCTAATCTTTTTGCTGATGGAAGGACTTGCCTCGATGTTGATGGCTGCTGACTGATCAGGGTAGTGGTTGCAGAAGGTTGCGGTGGCTGTGGCAACTTCTGAAAATAAGACAAAAATGAAGTTTGCTGCATCAATGAACTCTTCTTTTCACAAAATATTTCTCTGTAGCCTGTGAGGCTGCTTGATAATCTTTTACCCACCACAAAACTTTTTTTTTTTCAAAGTTAAAGTCAATCCTCTCAAACCTTCCCACTGCTTTATTAAGTTTATGAAATATTCCAAATCCTTTGTAGTCATCTCAATGAGGTTCACAGCATTTTCATCAGCAGTAGACTTCATTTCAAGAAACCGTTTTCTTTATTCACCCATAAGAAGCAACTCCTCATTTATTAAAGTTTTATCATGACACTGTAGCAATTCAGTCACATCTTAAGGCTCCACTTCTCGTTCGCCTGCTATTTCCACCACATCTGCAGTTATTTAATCTACTGGAAGTTTCAAACCACTCAGCCATTCATGAAGGTTGGAAACAACATCTTCCAAATTCCTGTTCATGTTGATATCTTGACCTCCTCCTCCCACAAATCATAAATGTTCTTAATGGCATCTAGAATGGTAAATCCTTTCCAGAAGGTTTTCAACTGACTTTGCCCAGATCCATCAGAGGAATCACTATCTATAGTGACTACAGCATTACACAATATATTCCTTCCAAAAAAGCTCAAAGTCAAAATTACTCCTTGATCCATGGTTTGCAGAATGGATATTGTGTTGGTGGGCATTAGAACTACATCAGTCTTCTTGCACATCTCCATCAGAGCTCCTGGGTGACCAGGCATCTTGTCAATGAGTAGCAGTAGTATTTTGAAAGAAATCCTTTTTTTTTTTTTTTGCCCCTAAGCAGTAGGTCTTAATAGTGGGCTTAAAATAGTCAGTAAATCATGCTGTCAGCAGATGTGCTGTTATCTAGCCTTTGTAGTTCCATTCCTAGAGCACAGGCAGAGTAGATTTAAGGATAATTCTGAAGGGCCGTAGGATTTTGAAAAGGGAAAATGAGCACTAACTTCAATTTAGTGTCACTAGCTGCATTAGCTCCTAACAAGGGTCAGCTTGTCCTTTCAAGCTTTAAGAAAAGGCGATGCCTCGTACTCTCTAGCTAAGAAAGTCCTAGACAGCATCTTTTTCCAATAGACGGCTATTTGGTTTACAGTGAAAATGTGTTGTTTAGTGTAGCTACCTTTATCAATTATCCCAGCTAGATCTTCTGGATAACTCACTGCAGCTTCTACATCAGCACTTGCTGCTTCGTCTAGTACTTTTATGTTACGGAGATGGCTTCTTTTCTTAAACCTCATAAACCACCCTCTGCTAGCTTCCAGCTTTTTGGCTGCAGCTCCCTCACCTGTCTCAGCTTTCAGAGAATTGAAGAGAGTTAGAGCCTTACTCTGGCTTCGGCTTAAGGAAACGTTGTGGCTGATTTGATCTTCTATCCAGACCATTAAAACTTTCTCTATATCAGAAATAAGGTGTTTTCCTTATTATTCATGTGTTCTATGAAGTAGCACTCTTAATTTCCTTCAAGAACTTTTCATTGCATTCACAACTTGGCTGTTTGGTGCAAGAGGTCTAGCTTTCAGCGTATTTTGGCTTTCAACATGCCTTCCTCACCAAGTTTAATCCTTTCTAGAATTTTATTTAAAGTGAGAGACATGAGATTCTTCCTTTCATGTGAACATTTAGAGGCATTGCAGGGTTATTAACTGGCATAATCTCAATATTGTGTGTCTCAGGCAATAGGGAGGCCCGAGGAGAGGGAGAGAGAGGGGGAACAGCTGGTTTCATGGAGCAATCAGAACACACAAAACTTATTGATAAGGTTTGCCACGTTGTATGGGCATGGTTTATGGGGCCCCAGAACAATGACAATAGTAACATCAAAGATCTCTGACCACAGGTCACCATAACAGATATAACAGTAATGAAAAAGTCTGAAATATTGAGATAATGACTAAAATGTGACACAGAGACAAAAAGTGAGCACCTGTTATTGGAAACATGGCACCAACAGACTTGTTTGAGGCAGGGTTACCACAAATCTGTAATTTGAATAAAAAAAAAAACAGAGTATCTTCAAAGAGCAATAAAGCTAAGTGCAATAAAATGAGGTTTGCCTGTAGCTCTGTATTTCAGTTTACAGAGGGCTTATGAAGTGAAAAACAAGATTAAAGTACTGTAAACAAGCCCCTTTTGAGTTCAGGCAAATTTGTATTCCTGTGTAAAACACCTTCAGAGAACAATTTACTCAAGAAAGTCGGTGTCTTTTTTCCTCCCCAAACCAAGGCTCAATGGATAACATCCAATATTGCAAATATGGTGCTAAGAGACCTCTGCTAAGATGAATATCACTTCCTTTAAAAGTTAAATATTGTACTGATATATGAATAAAAATATTGCTGTATCATCTCGATCAATTAAAGTATTAACCACCATTCCAGTTTTTATTTAGATCTATGATTCTCCTTGTAATCACTTATACCTCCAATGTCCGTTATCATTTGATGCCATTCTTTGATCAAAGCTCATCCAAGTAACAGGCGCCCCACCATGCTCTTCACACCAGTAGCCACCAATATCCAGGGAATTACTTTGGTTTGTTTGTTTTAAGGTTTAAACCACAGAATTAGAATGTCTCCAGGAATAGCTATTTGAAATCCAGGACCATTTCCTGAAGTCATCACTAATTTATAAAAGAGGCACCAAACAGACAGGGAGGGCACAAGATCACCAGGGCAAGGGCTGTCTGAAGGGCACTGAAAGAACAACCAATGACCACTGCACTTAGCTTCCATCCTGGGCTCCCTGACAATCGACCCACTGTTGGAGAAGGGACAACGCACAGAAGAGCTTCCAGGAAACTGAACTTACAGGGCACATTTTCTACAGAGATGGCATTAGAAGGACACAAAAGCAAAACCCAAGTGCTCCTGTGTGAGCCCCTCCTCACAGTCCCATCCTCAGCCCACTCCTCACCCTTGAGAGCCCTCTCATAACCACAGCTGCAAGTCTCACATCTAAAAGGGTGACTCCAAAGTCTCTCCAGTGACCTTCAGTCCCATATTCCCACCAGCCCTACACAAGTAACCCTCTCTCTCCTCCAGTTCGACCTCTTTATATCTGATCCCACTAGGTGTCCTCCTACCAACCTGCTGCTTCCCCCAACTCCAGTGCAGGGTTTCTTGCTCCAGCAAGTCACCCATGCTTGAACTCTCACAATCATTTTGACTCAGCCCCACGTGTCCTAGAGTCAAACATTCATCAAATCCTTGCATCTTTCTTTTTACCAGGCTATTTCTTATCTATTTTCTTATGATTCCTTAGACTCTTAGACTACTACAACACCCATGATAGGTTTAAAATAAATATCCACAAATTAGAACTTAGCAAAGTCTTACCACAAAACTGCCCATTGGTTGATAAGGCTATTTCCATCTTACCAATAAGCAATCAGAAGTTCCACGAATGAAAAGACCTGCCCGAGAACAAGCTGCCAGAAAAGAGGATGGCTTCACCTCTTCTCTTCTGTCTCAACCCTCCAGGTTTATTCCACCTACCACAGTGCACTGTGCTGCACAGACAGAAAGTGATTTCTAAGGAAGCCCCGTAGTAAGTGTCCGATGCAGGACTTCTGTCCATGGCCGAGTGGCAGAATAACTTTTCTTTGGGTTACTACTGTCATTGGTATTCATTTGTATTTAATGAGCTCCTACTGTGTACCAGACATTGTTAGGCCACTTGACTTTCTTTTCTTAATTTTTGTTCCATCTGATTAATCTCGTTTCCTCCTCCTTCCTTTACAAGATAGGTATCATTCATTTCATTTTACGCTTGCAGAGCATCCCGGATTTTATGTGTTTATTCAGAAATACACACCTAGAAAGTGAAACAATTCGAAACCAGGAATAAATGGCTCTGAGACCTAGAAGAGTCCCTAACCCACATCACTGAGCAGGAACTCCTTTGTGGTTTAAAAAAAAAAAAAATCAAATCACCATTACACTACTTTGGAAAGAAGCCAGAAAGAGAAAAATGAGAACCTCTTTTTTGACTGAACAAATTTAAAATGTAAAAGAAAAGGATTAAAGAGATTACTGGAGCAACAGCAACAGGCTCATGAAGCCACAAGGCAGCAGAGCTTCCCAGCACCAATGGCAGAAAAGAAGCCCGGAGCTCCGTGGGCAGCCAGATCTCTCCAATTTCACAACATCAAAATGTTGTTCTCTGTCACCAGCTTCACTAATGTCACATTATTTAAAATTATTCTTTTAATATTTATATATTATATTAAAGTGACTTCAAGTTTAAACTGGGATGTTGGAACAGTTTTTCAAATCGCACTTCAACAAATTTCTACTTCTTATTTCACATGAATTCTTCCTAAGCGGACAAACAATACAGATAGAGAAAAACTGAGGAAGAAAGAGAATAATTTCCAAACAGCTCATTCCATTTGAGAAGGAGGAGAAAGAAATAAGAGCAAGGCAAAAAAAAAAAAAAAAATCCCCACAAATATCAAATTCAGAGTGGGCTGAAGACAGGCTGAAGCGCTTCCCTCAGGCAGATCAGCTGCACGCAGATGTAATTCACCTGTTCTTCCGTACCCGTTAGTATCCTGAGCAAGATCTGAAAGGAAAACTAGGAAGCTTAGATATAAAATACATCATCACGCTACAAAGGTTATTTCAAAAAGCAGCTTCATATATTTTAGAGAACCAAAAAAGAAGTTCCTGCCATGTCACGGTATTTGCTATTTCTTTTTCTCCTGTCCAAACCCAAGTTCAATGGAAATGGACAATATCCAGCTAATGGTCACAGTGACAACACTTGTGCCTTAAGAACTTACTGATTGGAGTTGTGGTCATCTGCTGATAAGCCGGCGAGCGAGAAGCACTCAGACACAAAGGAACCCATTGAAACGTGTATAACTGTAAGTCTCTAATTATCCTTTCTAATTTTGGAGCCATGTGACAGGACTTCACACAGCACTGCTGACCCCCGGTCAGCCTGAGGGCCATGTAGCTGGGCCACATGGGGAGGGGATGCTCCTCTTTGCTTCTTCATTGATATATTGTGTTCCATGCAGAGGCTGAGCTGTTTCCGGCTGACATGTGGCTCACTCATCAACAGGCAGGCAGAGCAAGCACCTGGGAGAATGCATTAGGCTGGTGCAAAAGTAATTGCAGTATTGCCATTGAAAGTAATGACAAAAACCTTAATTATGTTTGTGACAATCTAATAGTCCATCCAGATTTATTCCAGGATTTTAAGAGGCTTTTCACCTTACACAGAGTGAGCCGATTGATGTCACAAAGGTATTTAATACTTTTAAAGACAAATAGACACGCACTCAAAAAAAAAACTGTCTTTCCCAACTGCATACTAGAATATTATAGATTTGGAACATTTTCTTCTTTGACTTGAGTAGAGAGAGTAACGGGGAAGAACAGTGTCCCTCTGGCCGCCAAAGGATGGCTGAGCCCAAGACTGGAAGGCATTCCTGAGAGAAGGAACTAAGTGCTACAACCCCGCAATCAGCCTTCCCAACCTCTTGCACCTTTCTTTAAAAGAGCAATTCAGCCGAGAACAGTGTCATCCTGTGCTCAAAAAAAAAATCACTGTCCAATATTGCCACTGAAATAATCTTTAATGACAAAGTAAAGACAGATCTTGAAACAGAAAAGGATTTAAGTAAATCTAGGCAATAGCAAAGCAAATACATTTTTGTTTTGTTGAAGATACCTGGTCTTGTTCTAGATCTACCATGAAATCATTACCACTTGGTCCAGTTCAGCATAGCTCAGTAAGAGCACGGGCTCTGGAGGCTGACTGCCTGTGTTCGAGGGCTGAGTATGCCACTTACCATCTGTGTGACCTTTAGCAAGTTACTCAACCTCTCTGTACCTCAGTTTCCTTATTTGGAAAATTAGAACACTAATAGTTCCTTTCTTCCCCCTATAGCTCATTATGAGAACTAAGCATCATGTGTTTACTAAATAAATCAAACCTATGGGCTACATATGACACACAATTATGTTCAGAGACTAGCTAAAGTAATAACATTTTTTACAAGCTAACGACTAACACTTTATACATTAAAATCAATATTTAGTTTCCTTGGTTCATGTCTACCAAATATCAAGGCGGCGTGATCAAGGGAGAATTCATTAGTCTTATTCCTTTTCTTTTAAGCCTTCCTCAGAGCTCACTTTATCCAATGTACTCAGACCCCCACCACTAGCAAGGAAGCAGGAGAGGCGAGTGAACACAGATGGAATGGAGGCATGGCCACTGCTTTTACTTATCACTCTTCTTTTGTAAATATATTAATACAATGGGAAATTTTTTTCCCTTTAATTCTAACACTTGGGCCCTCAGTGCTTGGCTGAAGGACAGGCTTAATACCTCAATGTCCACTTCCTTGCCTCGGCACAGGGATGTTTTAACGCAGATGAAATTTTAAAAGGCCAGCTCACTGATTGCTTTAAAAATGTGTGGAAACGTGTGTATTATTGACCTGGTAAATTTTCCTTCAAATTGAATGCATACACCACCACCGACAACAACAACAAGCAGCTCTACATTTAGAACTTAGTTTCTTGAAAACAGACCATCTCAGACTTCCGGCTTTACCAACACATGGCATGAGAGAAATCAGATCAAAAGAAGAATAACAAAATAAAAGACCCAACACCTAGCACAGTGAATGAATCCAGCCTAGGAGCCAGACAACTTGAATTCCACTACGGTATCTGTCACAAGACAGCCACGTGGCTTTGGGTAATATATCCCACCAAACTGGAATATAGATTCTATATTTTATATATATATATATATATATATATTTTTTTAAAGGCTATCTGAGGCCCCTTCAAGTAGTAAAATGTCCTCATTCTCTAACCCACAATAGTAACACAATCTTTCTTTGGTTACAACTTCTCCAAATCACCAAGGAAGGTAGAAGGGAGTAAAGAAAAATATGGATTTTTCAGTTTCCTTAAAATTTCTTAGGATCATTAAACCTGCCCTACCTTTTAACCTTGAATAGAGACATACATCACAAAATAAAGCTTCCTCCACCTGTAACCACTTATTATCATATGCCAACCTCAAATACCACAAAATGGGGGAGTCCCGCCAAGCTTGTCTGTCCAAGCCACTGGCAGTGCTCAGCACATGGTAGGATGACCACCAATCAGGAATTGTACAGTAGGAGTGCCCAGACTCGGGGAGAGGCAAGCTGGCGTGTCTCCAAGGTGCTTGTCACTCACCACTAGAACGTGGTCCTTTACCACTAGACAAGATCTCCTGGTTAGACAATGCAGGTGACACAGCTGAAACTTTATCTCAACACGGCCTGAAGGATACCACTGTCTAAATCTGAGATGCTAAAATACTATGACCTACTCTAATACTCTCTCCCAACTCTGTCCATCCTCGTGACTGGCACCCATGCTGGCCCAAATGATGACAACCTCCTGTTCTAAGTGCACAAGCCGCACATTTAATAAACCTTTCACCCAATTCCTTCACTGGTGTTCATCTCTCGGCTTCACTTACAACCACTCCCTGTGGCTTTTGCAGTGAAGCCTCTTAGCCCAAAACTCTTCAGCTCCCCAAACCATGTTTGGTCTGTAATATAAACAACTTCCACTCACCCTAGAAAACTGAGTTGGAATTTCAGTGCAATTATCTGCATACCTTTCCTACAGCGTTTTATCACAATTTGCAGTCCTCAGAGACGAAGGTGAAAGGGGAGGACTAAGGTGGCACCCTCCACTGAGGAGCACCGCCTCACGGGGACACTGCTTTCAGGAATGCCTCCTCGCCAGTACTCTTCCACTGAGAGACACTCTGATCTCAGAGATACAAGAAGTCTAGATGTGGACTAACCAGGCAACCAGTTCATATGCACACACTTACCCAGGCTCTGCTTTGTACCATGTCCTGTGCAAGGTGCTTTAGTCTCTATTAACCCTTTAACTCTCACAGCCTCACAACACACTGGATCATTAACCCCATTTCGCAAATAAATAAATCAAGTTTCAGAGAACGTAAGTGGCTTGCCCAAGTACTTCAGACCAAAGTCTTGTGGTTTTGACACCTTGTTCTTTTTATTCTCACTGTGACCCAGTAAGACAACCAATATCCACAATCCATATTCACAAGAAAATGCATAGCTACAATGTCACAAGGAGCCAATCCTGAATTTGCTCATCTAATGAACTATAAACCTTCAAACTGGTTATAGAAAATGCTCAGCACAGGGCAGACTGCTCAAAAAGAGAGGTCCATTGAAAGCCTGTAATATTAATACTGGCTTTTTTTTTTTTTTTAACAAAAAGCACTGGTATTATTTAATACAGCTTTAAACAGCTTTAAAACAGTTGATCACCATTTAACACCTCCCACCAGCTCCATACAAACACACACACACACACACACACACACACACACATATATACCAAAACAAAATTCATAAAATTGTCACAGGTAGATAACCTGAGGATGACGAGCATGAAGAAATGAAACACTGGATAATCCATAAATAGTCGCGGAATCCCCAAATAACAGGCATGGTGGATACAACGTACATAATTTGTCATTTTATCTCCCAGATAGATTAAAAATCCTAAAGTAGAGAGAGAAAATAAATACGGAGCCTAGACCAAGATATCAGCTCTCTCAAGCATCTGTCTAATCGGATCCTTCCTTCAACACGTCAGGAACAGGAAGACAGAACAGGAACTCTCAGAGCAAAGGGCTGGAAGAGACTTTGCTGACTGTATAGTCCACCACTTTAATTTCCAATGAAGGAATCTCTGAGCTAATCAAACAATCTTCTTGAAGTCTTCAACCACCCACAGTGCCAGACTAAAGCTACGATCTCTCAGTGTTCGTTTCACAGCACCACGTGTCTGCCATCATCGGAGCTGATAACCTCACTCATCATCCCCAAATATTTGTTTGGTATCCAATTTATATACAGTCATCCAGGAAATCCCACAGACTAAAATGATCACAGTGTGCCAGTGTGACAAACCACTAAGGTGTGTCCTTCCTGCCCTAAAACTCAAATTACTTTTTACTCACATCATTTGCTTATATCCACAGAAATTGGCCAAATGATTTAAATATATATTCCACACTCAGATTTCCCAGAAAAGAAATCCTACAAAAACCACCAGCATGAAATGAATGAGAATGGGACGAGTACCTTCCCCAGAAAGCAATCTCCGGGGTGCCTTTCGTGTAGATGGAGTCGCTGGCATCATTCAGCCCATTGGTGACGCCACTAGAATAGCCCATCACGATGCCACCATCTGCAGACACACTCAGGATATCCTGATGTCCTCCCCCTGATGTCCTCTCCAAGAACTGACCACCTTCTTTAATGCGCTGTTGTATCATTGGAGTGAGTGGCATTTCAAAGCTAAAATAGCTATCAGGCTCTGAGTATAATGTCTCCAGGGACTCTGCACTGTAGTATAAAGAAGTGTTGTCCAAAATGGTTTCAAACTGGGAGCTGTACACGTCGGTGGAGTCCTCCGTATATCCAGGCCCAAGGATGTCTTCATCTTCACCCTTAACGTGCTCCTCTTGTTCGCTGATCCTGGAAAGTAAATAAGAGTGAAGAATTCCAATATTAGGTTAATGTCTTTATTTCTCCCACTTCAACCATATAAAAAGGACAACATTCTGAAGATCTAACTCTTCTATTCATTGACTTATATCTTAACATATTTGGGAAGGAAGCTATGAAATATAATCAGGTTGAAAAATTCTTGGCATGCATGTGGCTAGGACACTATAAATATTTTAATAAAGTTTCAAACTAGTTTCCTAATGTGTGAATACATCTGGTCCAATGAAGATATGAATAAAATATTCAATTCTCATTTTAGCCAAATATACCGTACACATTCAGATTATTTGCAACTACCAGCATTCCTAATTATAACAGCAGATAAATATATCATGTAAACTTGATACGGCAAAATTTCAGTAAAAATACACCAAACTTTCATCAGTTGATTAATACTTTCTGATTTAAATAAGGCCAAATGCTCTCAAGCAGATGACTGCATCAGAAGCCAAGAGCTGCCCCCTGCTGACAACAGAGCAGCACTGCAGAGAGATTTCACGTCCAAAATTAGATAGCCAATTAACGGCCTAACAAAAAGCCAACAGAAGCAAGGCTAACCAAAGCCTTGAGAGATTAGAAACAGCTCAAAAGTCAACATACAGGGTAGGGCATTCTCTTTGGCACACAAACGTGAACAATTAATATGCAGCATGTTCTACAAATATTAAAAACGAACATTAGGATAACTAAGTAAAATTAAAAACTTGGGAGATAGATCACTACTAAGAGCAAGAGGTCAAGAGTTAGAAAAACCAGAAGCTGAATTTTGGCTGTCTCAATTACTAGCTATATCACTTGAAGCAACTTTACTTAACCTCTCTGAGCCTCAGATTCCTACAAATAAGAATAAAATAGAATTAGGAATTATCTATTAAGCATCTCATAAGTCATCCACATTCCCAGGTATTACTGGAATCCACATTCAACATTGCAATTGGTTTGTTGTTTTTAAATACTGAAGGTCACCCATGGGACCAAATGCTTGTTCTTAATGGCTTCCCACTGCACTTGGCATAAACTGGACCGTTCCTAAGATGATGCTCCTCTCTAAGACCTCTCCACACTCACTGCACCCCACTCTCCCCTGCTTTTTTTTTTTTTTTTTTTTTTTTTTGAGATGCAGTCTAACTCTATCACCTAGGCTGGGGTGCATTGGTGCAATCTCGGCTCACTGCAGCCTCCGCCTCCCAGGTTCAAGTGACTCTCCTGCCTCAGACTCTCAAGTAGCTGGGATTACAGGCATGTAACACAACGCCTGGCTAATTCTGTATTTTTATTGGAGACGGAGTTAGCCAGGCTAGTCTCAAACTCCTGACCTCGGGTGATCTGCCTGCCTCGGCCTCCCAAAGTGCTGGGATTACAGGTGTGAGCCACCATGCCCAGCCTCCCCTGCTCTTCAGGCATTAGCCACACAGGGGGAGTTTCAAATCTTCAAGCCTGGCACAGGCCTTGGCTTCACACATCTGCAGGAAGCACACACTAGTCAGGGAGCTCAGCAGCCTCCTGTGCACATGCTGTTCCCTCTACCTGGAACATTCCTCCTACCCCTTCTCTGGCTGGCAAACTCTTTCCTTCCTCACGTCTCAGTGTAATTTCCATTTCCACAGAAAAGCTTTGTCCGAGCCATCAACTGGCCTCTTCCCTCCATCCAAATTATTCATTCTTGTAGGTCTCTGTTCTTTCCTTCACAGAACCTAGCACACTTTGTGATCCTATACCTATTAGCATGTTTATGTCATCAATGTTTATCTTCAGTGGTAAATTCCATGAGGACAGTATCCGTAAGCCACATCTATTTTGAACATTCCTTTACGCCCAGCATCTTGCAGTGTCAGGACATAGGAGACAATTGAAAATATTTGTGGGAAGAAAAGAGGAATGAATTATTAATCTGAACAACAGTAAAAGTGTATATTCCAGTGGGAATATAAACACTGGGCCACATGCCACATATCAAGGCCGCTTTGGAGGGAAGTCTGGAGAGCTGATGGGTTGGGGAGGGGAGTGGGAAGGATCCTGCCAGCGATCCCAAAGGAGCACCACTCTCAGTGGGTTTGTTAACTGCAGAGGAAAAGGCATTTCCTTACACCGAACAAAAAAACAAAAAACAACCCTCGGCCTTGACACAGATGCTCTCCCGTATAAACTATAAAATGTGGTGTCATGAGGGCTGACAGAAGAAAAGATGGTACCAATTAGAAGTACAGCACACAACAAATGACTACAATCAAAGGGAGTGGAGAAAGATGGGTCACGTCTGCCATTTATCCACGGTCTAAGCTGGTGTAGATGTCAGAAATGCAGGGAAAGACCAGGAAATACCACATGATGCCAAGTTTCAATCATAAAGGCCATAAATCTCATAAGTAGGAGTTAAACAATGAGAACATATGGGCACAGGGAGGGGAATATCACCCACCGGGCCCTGTCGGGGTGTTGGGGGCTAAGGGAGGGATGGCATTAGGAGAAATACCTAATGTAGATGATGGGTTGATGGGTGCAGCAAACCACCATGGCACATGTATAACTATGTAACAAACCTGCACGTTCTGCACATGTACCCCAGAACCTAAAGTATAATTTACAAAAAAAAAAAAGGCCATAAATCAAAATATATGCTACTTGTGAGAAGAAGAAATTCCCATGTGAATACCAGGGAACAACTGAATTATAAAAATCTACTTCTGACCCCCTGAGATGTCATTTCAAAACACATGAAGGGCCCGGCAGTGGCTCACACCTGTAATCCCACCACTTAGGGAGGCCAAGGTGGGAGGATCACTTGATGCGAGGAGTTTGAAACAGCCTGGGCAACAAAGTGGGACCCCATCTCTACAAAGAGTACAAAAGTTGGCCAGGTGTGGTGGTGCACACCTGTAGTCCCAGCTACTCAGAGGGCTGAGGTGGGAGGATCTCTTGAGCCTGGAAGGTCAAGGCCGCAGTGAGCCGTGATCACACCACCAT
Organism: Pan troglodytes; assembly: GCF_028858775.2. NCBI lineage: Eukaryota > Metazoa > Chordata > Mammalia > Primates > Hominidae > Pan > Pan troglodytes. Next base: position 27,180,481 of record NC_072405.2, read on the forward strand.
ACTCCGGCCCGGGGGACAGAACAAGACCCTGTCTCTGTATAAATAAATAAACAAACAAACATAGGAAATTGAGTGGGTCCAGACCCTCTGTGTTCATACATGTATGTCGGCTGGACTGAAGGCATTGGTGTTATACCCAGAAGAAATGCCAAGGTTGGAAGTACCAGCTATATAAGGTATGTCAAAAGAGTCCAAACCTTTTCATATTACTGAAGATGACTGTGGGGTATGTTAGTTACCTTGACGTTGGGAAACTTGAAATCTGTCAAATGTTAAGAAAATGTCAGAAAAGAATTCACAGTTTGGTGTTCACAGTCTCTTCAGAACTCTGTTTCCCTGGTCCATGCCTAACGGATGACTTTATAACGAGATCACTTTAATATCTGAGAAGCTTAGGAGGAATCTTAGCTTAGAAGGACCTAGCTCACAGTAACTCATCTTATATTCCATGATAACAAGAACCCAAGGTATTGTGACTGAGTTCTCATATCAAGTACAGGATAACAGTTTTCTGTGATATGTACCAGGCATCTGAGACAGCAGGGCTACTATGGGAGCTCACCTTTCCCTGTTTCTCTCTGGTTCAGGTGTCTTCTCAAGATGCTGTTTGTTTTCCTGTAGGAAGACCTCATCCTCTCCACTCTCATCAAGACGCACAGGGGAAAATGTCCCCGAGCTAGTGCCAGGCCTCTCTGAAGGAGCTTTCCAGGATTCATCCCAAACATTCTCAGTTAAACTACTTGAATTACACAAACCAGCTGATGAGATGAGATGGCGTGGCACTTTGGAAGACTCTTTGCTGTCAGGAGAGGCTGTTCTTTGCAGTGATGTCTCAAAATCTATAGGATGCTGGGTCTCTCTCTTATCTCCTCCTGTCCACAGTATCTCCACTCCTTGAAATTCCACATGTTTGACCCGGCCTGGGCGTCCCATGGAGCTGCTTCGATCACATCCCCCTGGGTGCTCTCTCCCAAGAGCAGACCTCTGCTCTTTCAAGAAACCAACACTGCCTGCAGAGTGGCAGGTCACTGCTGAGCTCCCGAGGGAGGCCAAAGGACAAGATGGCTCCTGCACACAGACAGCCCCTTTCCTCCCATTATTCATTATCTGGGAAAGCTCTGCCTGAGTGTCTCCAGTTAACAGCGCGGTGAGATCTTTCTGGATGCTCAAATAAAAACTTTCCTCCGTCGTTACTTCAGCTGAAAGAGGTATTTCTGGTAATTTTTTTTGGCCAGCAGGGAGCAGTTTGTTGACTCTCTGTGTTTTACGACTGGCAGTGTCCAGCTCTTTTTCCACCTGCTGAACTGAAAAACTAGAAACAGCATCTTGGTCCAGTACCTTTGTAGCCTGTAATGTTCCGGAAATGATTCTGGCTTCTGTGGCTTTCAGAGCTGAAATCAAAGAGTCAATGGGCTGTAAACTTTGTTCCTTGAGGTGACTTTGAGAGGGGGCCTCTCTGACATCTTTTGGTCCTTCTGTAACACCGTCGAGCCCAGAGTGGCAGCCAGTAAGAGGCTGGACACCCTGCTGCTCTTGTGGGTGGCATGGCAGAGTCTCACCATCAAACTCCAGAGAAGCCCTTAGGCCTTCTCCACCTTCCTCCATGGTCCCATATTCTGGAAATTCATTTGTGACATTTGGTGGGAGTAAAGTGCTTCCTCCATGATCACCTGTGAAGAGAACACAATGGACACATGACTTGTTGTAGAAAGACAGGGCCCAGTAGGTAATAATGCATATTCACACAGATTAGGCACTCAATAATACTTATTAACTTGATTATTGCATTATATCAGTCCTCCCACCACCCTGTAACACACACTTCTCATGACACTGCAGTGATCCCTTCTACTCAGCCTACGCGAGTATAACCACAAAACTTTCGGCCTAGAAGGCAATCTAATGACACCTGCCATATTTAACTTTGCTTCTGATGTCCCATACATGAGGATTTAGAACCTCAGTTGCTTCATATGCAAAAAGGGGTTACAATAAGGATATGTACCAACTTCCAAATACCACTCATGAAACAGCAACTAAAATGTGTATATTGGGCTTAACACTAAAGAGCCCTATGATCTAGCCAACAGTATCTGTGCAGCGCAAGCTCCGAGACAGAGCCTCTGCAAAATGCTTATGATCTATTTAAACTCAGTCAATATGTTTTTTCTGCCAGAAGTCTCCCCTTCATTGTTGGGTTTCTGTGGAGGGAAAAAATGCTTTCAAAACATCCCTGAAAAATAAGAATGAAGCCAACATGGAATGAGAAACTTAGTGTGTTGAGAAAGATTTCCAGGAACCCAACCACGGAAAATTCATTTTTCTCATTTTATTCATTTATTTTCCCAATTGACAAAAGTTTGTTTATATATCTAGATATATGTTTACATATATAAAGTTTATATATATAGTATACAACATAATGTTTAATATATGCGTACATTTGTAGACTAGCTAAATCAAGCTAATTAACAACATACCAGTACTGAACCTCAAATTTTTGGTGTGTAGTGAAAACATTTAAAATCTACTTACTCTTCTAGCAATTTTCAAGTATACAATACATTGTTATTAACTATAGTCACCATGTTCTACAACAGACCTCCTGAATTTATTCCTCCTACCTATCTGCAATTTTGTATCCTTTGACCAGCACCTCCCCAATCCCACCACCCACCAGTCCCTGGTAACCATCATTCTAGTTTCTGCTTCCAAGAGCTCAACATTTTAGATTCTACATATTAGTAAGATCACTACCTGCATAAAATTGTAATGGCATCTTACGAAGAACCCCAATACACGAAGTAAACAGTATTAGTATATATTCACTATATTGAACCAAATTTATAATATTTTCTTGTTAAAATGATAGCCAGTGAGAACTGAAAATGGGGACATTCTGACAAACCAAAACTTTCAATTGGGGGTTTACGGATAGCAGCTGTAGTCCTATCAGCCCTAGTATCCAGTCTTCTTCTGAACTTAGTTTTGGTTACTTTGTATCATGAAAACCCTCATCTATGCTGGAAATACAGTGTACTCACTTTTACTTTATGAAAGAGGACATTAGTTGTTACCATTTTTATTTTATTTTATTTTATTTATTTATTGAGATGGAGTCTCACTCTGTTTCCAGGCTGGAGTGCAGTGGTACGATCTCGGTTCACTGCAACCTCTACCTCCCGGGTTCAAGCGATTCTTCTGCCCCAGTCTCCAGAGTAGCTGGGACTACAGGTGCGTGCCACCATGCCCAGCTAATTTTTGTTTTTTGTTTTAAGTAGAGACGGGGTTTCATCATGTTGGCCAGGATGGTCTCGATGTCTTGACCTCGTGATCCACCTGCCTCGGCCTCCCAAAGTGCTGGGATTACAGCCATAAGCCATCGCACCTGGCCATTGTTACCATTTTTAAACTACTGCAGAGCTACAACCTTCATATTTAGTGAAATATTTTATAAATGTCTGTGTATATATATATACATTGAAATGGCTGAAAAGACTTGATTCTGCCTGTAATCCCAGCTACTTGGGAGGCTGAGGCACGAGAATCATTTGAACCTGGGAGGCAGAGGTTGCAGTGAGCCGAGATTGCGCCATTGTAGTCCAGCCTGGGTGACAGAGCAAGACTCCATCTCAAAAAAAAAAAAAAAAAAAAAAAAAAAGATTTGATTTCCAAGGTAACTTGGAAACATCAGTTATCCTAATAACTGATAATTATTAATTACTGATACAATTACTAATAATAGATGTATTGCTATTGAACACACAGTATCCCCCAGTGTGTTAAATAGCAATACCTCTGAGAGTACATGCTGTTTCATATTCCATGTTGTAAAATAATTTGAAATATATACACTTTTTTTTCTTTTTTAAAGACAGGATCTTACTCTATCATCCAGACTGGAGTGTGGGAGTGCGATCATAGCTCACCGCAGCCTCGAACTGCTCGGCTCAAGTGATCCTCTCACTCCAGCCTCTCAGGTAGCTGGGACCACAACAGGCGTGCACCATCATGTCCAGCTAACGTTTTTACTTTTTGTAGAGATGGGGTCTCACTGTGTTGCCCAGGCTGGTTTCAAACTCCTGGCCTCAAATGATCCTCTTGCCTTGACCTTGGGATTACACACATGAGCCACCATGCCTGGCCTGAAATATATTCTTAAAATTAAATCTGAATCAAGTGTTGATGGAATCTAACAAGCACTTCTCTGGGATAGTATTTATAACACCTTCTACAAGACAGAACTAATAAAATGTAGCTTGCTTACATCTGAAGAGGAAGTGACTTTTCAAACAATGAATTGAAAAAGATGATAGCTAAAAACAATAAAGAGCCTTCTTCCTAGGGTGGAATATTGACATTTTATGTCTTTCAGTAAAGAATGCAGTAGGTCTTTTCATGGTTCCACCTTTTAAGATTCAGGCATTTTTAGTATATTCACAAAACTGTACAACTATCACCACGATCTAATTCCAGAACTTTTTTTTTTTTTGAGACGGAGTCTTGCTCCGTCACCCAGGCTGGAGTGCAGTGGCGCGATCTCGGCTCACTGCAAGCTCCGCCTCCTGGATACACGCCATTCTCCTGCCTCAGCCTCCCGAGGAGCTGGGATACAGGTGCCCATCACCACGCCTGGCTAATTTTTTGTATTTTTTTAGTAGAGATGGGGTTTCACAGAGTTAGCCAGGATGGTCTCGATCTCCTGACCTTGTGATCCGCCCGCCTCGGCCTCCCAAAGTGCTGGGATTACAGGCGTGAGCCATGGTGCCTGGCCATTCCAGAACATTTTTATCACTCCCAAAAAGAAAACCTGTATCCATAAGCAGCCACTCCCCATTTCAGCTTTTCTCAGCCCCTGGTAACTACCAATATACTTTCTGTCTCTATGAAATGGTCTGTCCTGGACACTTCATATAAATGCAATCATACAATATATGGCATTTGGGGTCTGGCTTCTTTCACCTGGCACAAGGTTGTCGGGTGTACTCATGTCATATCATCTATCAGAACTTCATTCCTTTTATTTTATTATTTTTTACATGTAAAGAGAGACAGGGTCTCTCTATGGTTCCCAGGCTGGTCTCAAACTCCTGGTCTCAAGCAAATCTCCCAGTTCAGCCTCCCAAGTAGCTGGACTACAGGTATGCGCCACTGAGCCTGGCTGAGAACTTCATTCTTTATTATTGCCAAATAATGTTTCATCATACGGGAGCAGTCTTTTCTTTGGCCATTCATCAGTTGATGAGATATTGGAGTTGTTTCCACTTGTTGGCTGCTATGAATAAAAAATGTGTACATAAGTTTCAGGGTCTAAATATATTTTTTCTTTTCTTCCTTTTTTTGAGACAGGGTCTCACTCTGTCACCTAGGCTGGAGTGCAGTGGGACGATCATGGCTCACTGCAGCCCTGACCTCCTGGGCTCAAGCCATTCTCCCACCTCAGCCTCCTGAGTAGCTGGGACTACAGGCACAGGCATGCGCCACCATGCCCAGCTAATTTTTCTTTTTTTTTTTTTTTGGCAGAGATGGGGTTCCACCATGTTGCCCAGGCTAGTCTCGAACTCCTGGGCTCAAAGGATACGCCTGCCTCGGCCTCCTAAAGCGCTGGCATTACAGACATGAACCACCGCATCTGGCCTAAATATATTTTTTATTCTCTTCTGTATATACCTAGGAGTGAAATTTCTGGATCATATAGTAAACCTATGTCTAATATTTTAAGAAACTGCTGAACAGTTTTCCAAAGCAAATGCACTATTTACATTCCTACAAGCAATGTCTAAGATTCTATTATTGTCTGTTTATTGTTACAGACATCCTAGAAGTGGTATCTCACTGTGATTCTCATTTGCATTTCCCTAATGACTAATTATGTTGAGCACCTTGTCATGTGTTTTTTGGCCATTTGTGCATCTTTTTTAGAGACATGCCCATTTGATGGCTGAATTATTTGTCTTTTTATTACTGAGTTCTAAGAGTTCTTTATATATTCTGGACATAAGTTCTTTATTAGATGTACACTTTGCAAATGTTTTCTACCATTCTGTGAGTGGTCATTTTTCACTTAACTGACAGTGTCTTCTGAAGCACAGAAGTTTTTACTTTTGCTGAAATCCAAATTATCCGTTTTTCCTTTGGTCTCTTGTGCTTTTTGTATCATATGTAGCAAATCATTGTCTAAACCAACGTCACAAAGATTACTTTTACGTTGTCTTCTAAGAGTTTTGCAGTATTTGCTATTACATTTAGCTCTCTCATCCACTTTCAATTAATTTTCGTACACGATGTGAAGTAGAAATCCAACTTCATTATTTTGTATGTGGATATCCAGTTGTCCCAGAGCTGTCTGTTGAAAAGACTATTCTTTACCCATCAAAAAGCCTTGGTGCCCATGTCAAAAATCAAACATATACATATATTAATATATATGCAAAGGTTTATTTCTGGACTCTCAAGTCCATTGAGCTAGATGCCTATCTTTTTTTTTTTTTTCTTTTTGACAGGATCTCACTCTGTCGCCCTGGCTGGAGTACGGTGGGTGGGGCAATCACAGTTCACTGCAGTGTTGACCTCCTGGACTCAAGCGATCCTCCCACCTCAGACTTCCGAGTAGCTGGGGCTATACGCATGCACCACCATGCCTGGACAATTTTTCATTTTTTTTAAGAGACAGGGTCTCACTACATTGCCCAGGCTGGTCTTGAACTCCTAGGCTCAAGTGATCCCTCCCGCCTCAGCCTTCCAGTGTCGGGATTACAGGCATGTAGCACCACACCTGGCTAGATGCCTATCTTTATGCCAGAATAACACTGTCTTCACTATTGTAGCTTTGCAGTAAGTGAAATCTGGAAGTGTGAGTCTCCTCCAACCTTGTTCTTCCTTTTTCAGGTTGTTTTGGTTACTCTCGGCCCCTTGAATTTCCCATTACTTGTAGAATCAACTCGTCAGACAGCTGTGATTTTGATAGGGGCTGCAATGAATCTATACAGTACTGGCTTCTTAACAGTATTACTATTACATCTTTTGTTCCATGACCATGGGCTGTCTTTTCACTTATTTAATCTTCTTTAATTTCTTTTAGCCATTTTTTTAATAATTTTAAATGTACAGATTTTCAATTTATTCCCCTAAGATTCTATTTCTTTTGATATTGCTTTTCAAATTTCTTTAGATCATTCAGTAGCCATGTATAGAAATTCAGTTTGTTGCTGTATGTGAATCTTATATCCTACAACCTTGCTTAACTTGGAGCATATAATAACATATTTGTAGATTCCTCAGGATTCTACATACCAGATCATGTCATCTGTGGATAAAAGCTTTACTTCTTCCTTTACAATCCCAATCCATCTTTCCTAATCAAGTCTCTGTCAACCCCCTTTCACATGTTATACCATTGCCTCTAAACTGAAGTAGGAGGCAGCCCATGAATACCCTGAAAAGATTTGTTCTAATCCTAATACACACTGGAAATAAGCTTAAGCATACATACATTCTGAATGCATAGACATACACACGCTCCTTTGCCTTTGTTCAACTTCCTTTCTCTACCTGACATACTTTTTCTTCTCATTTCAACATAAATCAGATTATCTTCACTTTTCAACCCTAAACCAAATCCCCTGTCCTTAATTAAGCCTTCCCTTGCTCACCAACTCTTGAAAAAAGTCCTCTCCTCTGTATAAATAAATGTCAAAAAGACTTTTGCTGTATGGTATATATAGTGTAAATATACAAAACAAATAAGCATAATGTTACTCACACCTTAAAGCTTCCAAAGGCAATAATGTTTAACCCATCATGAAGTGTTTTAAGAAAACTGACCATAGTGACTGCTGAAGCTGTATTTATAAACTACACGAAAACATGTAACAGTGAAATCCATTCAACAAAGGGAAGAAAAGTTAAACTTAGACACTTGGGAGCCCACTTTGCTTTAACAGTTTCAACTGCCCTCTGGAAAAAACAAACAAACAAACACACACACACACACACACACACACACACACACACAAACACACACACACACACACAAACTGAACACTGGCCCCAAGAGAAGCGACCAAAAGATATCAAGGGGCCTCAGAGAATTCTGATAATTCCTTCACCCCATTTTTAATAGTTTTCATTGAAATGTCCCTCAGAAAGGGGCAGCAAATTCAACAATTGTGGGCAAGTGCTTGTGAAGTCTGATATAACAACTTGGCAACCGGTCAAAGAAAACGAGGTCAGATAAGAGGGAGAAAGGGCAAGGCAAAGCCCTGCGTGACAGATTGCTTGCTTTACTATTAAATACTGGAGTAGTTTCTCGTGGTCTGTGTTTACTGTTCTAAGAACTGGAACAGACGGGGGGAGACAAATGTTCTGAGAGGCGAAAGGACCTGACCAAGGTCAATAAAATGATGTTCAATAAAGTATTGTTTTAGAACTGTAAGTCAGGACTAAATTTCTAGTCTTCTGTCTCTCAGGAGTAAAAGCCTGGGAGAAACTCAGGGACACTGAACTGTGAGAGACCACCATTCATCATTGTTTTTTTTTCTTTTCTGAGATAGGGTCTCACTCTGACACCCAGCTGGGGTGCAGTGGCACCATCATAGCTCACTGCTGCTCAGCCTCCTCCAGTGCTTAAGTGATCCTCCAGCCTCAGCCTCTGGAGTAGCTGGAACCACAGGCATGTGCCACCTCACCCGGCTAATTTTTTTATTTTTATTTTTTTGTAGAGACGGGGTTTCCCTATGTTGCCCAGACTGGTCTCGGACTCCTGGGCTCAAGTGATCCTCCCACCTTGGCCTCCCCAAGTGCTGGGATTACGGCGTGAACTAACGCATTTAGCCAAGACCATCATTTCTAAGAGCAGTAATGTTAACAAATATAATGAAGAATAAAACCAGAAGTGTTCTAGTTGTAGCTTCTGGGTAGAAACAGCCTTCATCATCATGTCCCTAAGGATTCAGCATAACAGCAAGAATTTCCTTTCAAATAAGGCACCCTCTGTCACACCCCATGAGCAGTTTATTTTTGCTGTTTGCATTGGTTATCACAACTTGACTGTGTTGTTAATCCTGACCTTTTATTTAGAATTTCTGATTTATTCCTTATGTTTAAAAATTGGGACTATATGCTAAGATAATTTTTTAAAAAAAGACCAAATTACCGTTTTAAGATTTTTTTAAGCTGCTCCCTTGTAAAATAGGGCCTTAGATACTTCCTATTAAGTGCCCATTGTTTCCAAAATTCATTCACGCATTCAGCAAATATTGATTACCTGCTATGTACTAAACACAGCGGATTCAAAACTGAGTATTTCCAGAACATGAAAAGTCTGTTTGGCATGTTAGAAAGCTCGCCTTGGTGGAATGTGAAGGATGTGTAGCAGAGAGGGCACAAGCATAGACTCAGGAATAACCACACAGGCTTCTGGCAATAGTACAGGTGAGAGACGGTGAGTGCTAGAGCCAGAACAAAGGCAGAATAGACAAGAACAAAGATGCAAGGGGTGCTGCATCTCCCACGACACTCTACTTGGACCGGCATCCATGCCCCTCATCTCCTCATCTCCTCTGCCCCATTGAAATGGGGCAACTCCTCTGCCCCACTGAAATGGGGCAAACTCCTCTAGTTTCAACATGGCTTCTTCCAACTGCTGTGAGCTCTTACACCAAACCTGAAACTTGTTAACACTTTCCCTTTCCGTCTACATCTATTACTAATGTAAGAATCCACTGAAAACATTTCCCCTCCAGTGAGCCTTCCTGAATTAGTCCTACCTGAATTTGGTCTTGTATGTGTGACAAAGGGACTCAGGGACTTGTTAAATATAAAAAAAGAACTTTAGCACTTACCTAAATATAAACCACACACTAGTAGAATGTGAATTAATAAAGAGTTCATACTTTACTGCGTGTATTTTTCCCCTTAAGGAAATGAAAATGTAGTGTAGAGTGTGGAGGAGGGAAGAGAGAAGAGTTTTCACATTCATGTGAAATACATGTACTTTTTGGAGGTATCTATTTATAGTCCATTAGAAGTCATACTTTTCTATCAGAGACTTTATCTGCTGCTTTGTGTATCTGGTTAGATTCCTAACAAGTCGTGTTTCCTGTTGTTTAGCAAAGATGCTTTTCCTGCAATGACATATAAACCCACTGATTTTTTAAAAACCTTTTTTCTTTTAATTTAGTATATTGAGAAAGAAATGAGATACATTTGAATGTTAACAAGATGAATTTTAGGAGTGCTTTGGGTTATATATTAAGTAGTCATCTGTTTCTGGAACACAGGGACAGAGCTGTAATAAAATGAAACGAAATAGAAAGAAATTTCTTCAAATTGTGGGAAAATAAGCCTGTTCCATAAGATTGGCTGCAGAAAAACCAGGGTCTTTCTAAGAATTATCCTGTTTGAGGAGCAGTAAATCAAACAGGTTTTCTTCCACTCTGGCTAGCAAACTCCTGAAAAGACAATAGTTCAAGAAAAACAAAATATAAGAACTATTTGCCACATCTACCGTAGACTCGGTCACTGTAAGCTGAAATTTGAACCAGATAAAACCGTTTTCATGCGGGATTCTCAGCAACAGGACATACGTTTCCCCAGACTATATGGCAGTCACATCTATGCCTAGGTTCCTCAGGAGAGCCACGGTTACGGATTCTACACACATATATTTTCTAGAACCTGGGATCAGTCATGCCATTTTTTAGTAAAAGGTTTTTGTTTTGTCTTGTATTGTTTTGTTGCCACAAAAAGATAAACTCTAAAAGGCAAGAACTTTATTTGCTTTCTTTACAATTATATCTCCAGAGCCTATAACAATTTTACCTAGCAAAATGGGTCTTTTTGTTGAAGCAATCAATTATGAATGTCCCGGAACCAATAGGATACCAATTAATAGAAGGTGAAAGCCAGATGAGGTGGCTCACGCCTGTAATCCCAACCCTTTGGGAGCTTGAAGCAGGAGGTTCGCTTGAGCTCAGGAGTTCAAGACCATCCTGGGCAAACAGGGAGACCCCTCCTCTACAAAAAATTTAAAAACTTAGCCAGGTGTGGTGGTGTGTGCCTGTGCTCCCAGCTACTTGGGAGGCTGAGGTGAGAGGACTGCTTGAGCCTGGGAGGTTGAGGCTGCAGTGAACTGTGATTGTGCCACTGCCCTCTAGCTGGGACAACACAGCAAGATTCTGTCTCAACAAACAAACAAACAAACAAACAAACAAAAAACCTTAAGACAGAAGCAAAAAATCAGCCTCCTTCAACATAAGCAAAACACTATATGTTAGTGTCACCCAAGTCCTACCCGTTGCTTCTAAGTCCAGGCTTGAAAAGGATTCGGGAAACAGTAGGGCGCTTCCTGATATTAGAGCCAGTTCATTCTCTCATTTACTCAGCCAACATTTCTTGTGGACCATGAATGCATCAAGCAGCAGAGAAAAGGGCAACAAACAAGAGCAACTTGGCCTCTGTCATCAAGGAGCTTACAATCCAGCAGCTCCATCTATATATACTGTCTGCTCACAAACAAAGTTCAGGCAGTGGTAAATTTCAGTGGAGATAATCTCAGCCTATTCTAGAATTCAGCGTGATCCTACATGAGCTAATACCATTAAGTATAAATTTCTCAGTGGATTTCTCTCTAACACTGTGTTGTCCAATTTGGTAGCCATATCCACAGAAGCCTATTTACATTTACATTTAAGTTACTTAAAATTTAATAAAATTGAAATTGTAGTTCCTTAGTGCTCCATACCATATGTAGCTAATACCTACCATACTCCACTATACAGATATATGGATATATATACACATATATATAGCTTATGTAGATATATATATACACACACACACACACACACACACACAGATATCCATATATCTGTATAGTGGAGTATGTATGTCTGTATAGATACCTGTATATTTCTGTATCTGTCTATACACAGAGAACATTTCCGTCATCACAGAAAGCTCTATTTGAAAGTGCTGCCCTAGAGCCTTTCTACTCAGTGTGGTCTTGATAAAGCAGCATAGATATCACCAAGGAGGCTTGTTAGAAATTCAGACTCTCAGGCACCACCTCAGACATTCCCAATCAGAATCCTGTTGGTTTCTAACGAGAATCCCAGAGGATTTGTATACACGTTACAGGATGAGAAACACACCTCCAGAAAACTACAATATCTACAAGTCATTCTGATTACATTTAATACCTACTTTTTTATTTTAAAAGAGATCATAACTGCCTGCCTCCTAACTCAGAGGTCCAACTGTTCAATCAAATAGACATCAAATAAAGTAAGTTCCAAGAAAACAATCTCATTACTGCAAAGAGAAACACTTGATCATTCTGGTCTGGGTTTACCCTCGAATTAGCAAGTAACCTCGGTCCCTTTCCAAGAGAGGAAGAGAATTGCCTCTGCTGTAATATGACCCCTTCTTGATTTTATAGCTCATAGTAAATTTCTCTCACAATGAATGGCCAATGACTCTCTACTTACACAAAAAGATCATAAAATAACTGCAAATGTAAACTTGACCATTAGTCAAAACCTGTATATTATTATTTGTACACAGCCTTAAAAAAATTACTTTGGAGCTTAAAGAAATGGGCTCAGGGAAGGGTAAGGCCTTTTCAATTTTTAAAAACCAGAATATTTTCCCAAGGTTTTTAATGTTCATATCTTTGGATGCATTGCTTGTAAAATAGAAATGTACGGGGAAATTCAGTCTGATAAGATACTATGGAGAATGCACTAAGGGTCTTATAATCTATTTCCTATGACTATAGTTCATCGGATTTTCAATCCTTTATAAATTATGGCTAACCCAGCCACTAATAATCTGTTTTCCCTCCTTTCTACATGTGATATTCATAAATGCAATAACATCTTTGGTGTTCTCTGTTCCCTAATGAATACCAGTTAGTAAACACCTTAAAACATATTAATATTTGTTAGTACAAGAAAACTATAAATTAGTAAGCTATTTTAACACTAGAAAATTTATAGAAGCAAGCTTAAAAACACATTCCCCTCACTTGTCAGAAAGGAATTCAGTTCCAAAGACGAGGGCAGGAAAAAGAGTGACCACTCTGATCCCTTAGTGTGAAATTTCATAAATCTGTAAGATTGGAAGATAAATGCTTAATTTACAAAACAAATATAAAGAGCAAGCCTTGCAGAGTTAAAAAAAATCTCAAATGCATTTAATTTATAAGTAACTATAATCCTTAACTGTAATAATTATCAACATTTTTACGTTTAATAATCAATAAACTTCACCAGCAACACAGTGATACATGACTCAAATTTGCAATGCAATAGTAAAATTTGTATTACAATAAAACAAGAGGATAATCTAACCCATTTTGCCCAGCAATAGAAAATAAATTTGGTATGATAAAAATAACTGAAAAATGAATATGAGTAATGAGAATTACTAAATGAGTAATCTAAATACATTATATTTTAAGACACTCTCTTCACCCTAAGAAAAGTCACGTTTTGAAGAAAACTACGGTATGTAATCCAGGATGCTGGCTATTGTCTGGACACTGATAATGCTAAAGGCACAGATATTTAAGTTGTTTATGTGTTAGGAAAAAAAAAAAAAAAACAGGAAAAGGCCTGCCAACCACTACACAAGCTTCTAACGTGTGCACACGAACAGAAAATATTCCATTAATTGGACACGCTTTCCCCAAGTGATTAATAGTTACAGCTGTGCTTACGGCAAACTAAATTTCACATACTAATGATTCAGAACCCAATTTTTCTTATTCAGCTCTAATCCCTAGAGAAATGATACTAGTTTACCATTCAGTCAATTTCAGAGGCAGCTCTGTGAGCTAAGGAGTGGCACCGCATACAGCATACCAAAGGGAAGCTTGAGTGAGACAGGGAACAGCCCATTAATTTTAAACCGAAGTCTCTGCAACTGTGCAGAGCACTGTTACCTGTTACAGAGAAGAAACACTAAGCTGTAAGAGCTGAATTTGAGCTCATCTTTAAAATTGCCGTTTTTCAAAGCTGGTTTCCTTTTTCAACCAGTGGGGTTCTCCACTCTTGTCTGCCTCTCTTTGTCATAACTTCTGGTTTTTTATATCCACATCTTGTGCTTCTCCTTTCAGCCTTTTACCTTCTGATCAGGGATGCCCCTCTGATTTCATCCATTCTGTCCATTTTCTACGATCCTTTCTGTTGGGGAATCCATACTTTTAAAAATCCAATTGTAAAATTTCTCTCTTTACTGACTCTTTAGTTTTAATTTTATTTTTAAAAGCCAAAAAAAAGTTTAAACTAAACTTTTAAATAACCCCACAGTCTCGCTCACAGCAAGCTTTCTTCTGCTAAAATTAACACAGATATGGTAAGATTAATATAAACTGTTTCTTATATATGTAGGAAATATTGGGACATTTAAGAATTTGATGTTTCAAAAAACCATACAATTCTTTTAAAAAATAATCATGAATGCCAAGCAGCTGGAGTTCTTCGCAGTGATGATCAACTACAGCTGTGGACTTCTTTAAACTTCTGTCTATGAAGACAGATGTTAGGTGCAGTGGTAAACACGCCACCTCACTCAGCCTCCAGTGTGTAGCGGACTCAGGACTCAGCTGATCCACATTTGCAGCCAGTAGTTTTCATGCTCAATAAGAGACCCACAGTTTCACTAAGGATTCAGGCTACAATCTGACATAAACAATTATCCCAAGTATATCTAGAAATGCAAATTTTACAGAGAGTTGAAAGTCAGTTTCCATGGTGAGAGAGAAATAAATCTTGAATTACTATAAAAGCGACACTTTTAACAAACAGGAAAAACACATCCCTGTGTGTAAACTGAGATACCTGTTACAAACTTCCAGTAAAGATTCTATCTCAGCCTCAACTAGCGTGTTTCCAGAACATTTTTGGTGCTACCTTTGAGCTAACCTTGTTCCCTTCAAGGCTGTTCAGATACTAAGCTGTACTTCAGGCACACAGATGGAAAGCAGTTTGAGCTCTTTAAGAGAAACTCCTCCCCTATTCCCATCCAGCACTACAACATTATGTCTTTCTAAAACTGGAGGGGTAGCCTGTTTTCTCTCTTTCTGTCTATATAATATATCACAAACAGGGAGCAGACATAGGGTGACAGAATTGTGTGTTCCCAGGAAAGCTGCTGGGGAAAAAAAAAAGAAAAGAAGTAAGATTACAGGTAAGAATAATATTCTGCTTTCTATATAAAAATAAAAATTTTGAAAAACTCAATGTCACATGCTGAAATCAACATTCCAGGTAAAGCCAGGTGAGGTGCTGGGCATAGGCATTCACAGGGCAGCCGGCATCTCTCTGATGACTGGGAATTAAAGAATGGTTGGCGTGGGCATCCCTGAATAAATGCAAAATGCTCTCCTCTCTGTCTGGATTCAGCAGAACCTGGTCTAGCCCCAGGGGTCTCCTACTGGGACGCTCGAAAGACAAGACTAGTAAGCAAAAGCAGTCAATAATACAGACGGATACTTTCACAGCAGCATTTAAAAGAAATAGATATATAAAAATATATTTGCCTGCATAGACCTACAAATAGAGGTTACTCACAGAGATTACTGTAGCTCCAGCAGTTACCCATTGATCATAGAAAATGCCCAGTTCATCAGTTTAACGCTTGAGAAAAGTTAGCTTAAAAAGAAGCAAGCTAATTCAAAATATGCTGTTCTAGTCAACTGGAAGCAAATTAGTTTCAGATTTCCTGGCAGCCCCTTTTGCCCTGCACTGCACACGGTGATGGAAATGGAAGCACTTTGAGCACTTGGAACCCGAGCCGAGAGGAGCTGCTGCCTCAGTCCCTCTCACAAAGGCGGAAGCAGCCTGTTCTCCCGTTTGCTCTCCCTGTCTGCCTCTGCCGCTCTCTACCTTGGTAGCTTACCGAAAACAGCCACCGTAGGGCGTTTTTATATTTGTGAAAACTACTTCCAAGGAGATAATTGAGATGCCGGGAGTTAGCTTTAATGTAACCATGTCCCCCAGTGCAGCAGCAGGAAGCCCAGCAAAGGCTTGGAGAGGATTGTACCATCCTGGGTGACATCAGAGGTGGGGCTGTCATCTTAGTATTATGCAGCATTTTCTCTGATGCAAGAATGACACATGGGAAAGAGATGGGTAGGTTCTCTTTAAAAGGGTTTAATTCTTGTATTATTTTAACGGACAAGGGAAATGCAAACACATTGTTTAAAAGCTGCCACAGAATGACACAAATCCTGCTTTGCCAGTCCTTATCTCACTGCTAAGTGATGCTGCCATTTAAAGTCATTTTAGTGACGACTGTATCTTGTTCCTGTGATTAAATTAATATTTAATGGGTGATTGCTGTTACTTGGAAATGTGACATGAGAAGACTCAAAACCAGTAACATCCATTTTTAAATATGAAGCCATAAACTTTTATATCACTTACAGTACCTTGGATGTATACAATGCCTTTCAACCCAGTCTCAGTATAAAAGCACCAAATGTAAAAACTAATAGTTTTATACATGAGAAAAGTGAAGTGAGGTGGAAAGTAGCACAAGATGAGTAAGATATTGTAATATTATTGATCCTTAATAGTGATAATGGCTATTAATACAAATATTAAAAATAACATGAAAATTCCAATCTTCTGTAACCCTAATATTTCCAACCAGTATGAGATGCATGGGCTGACAATACAAACCACTTCACAGTTGCTTTTATTCATTCCATATACATTTACTGAGTGCCAAACAGGGTGCTGAAAAATGTGTTCGGTTTAATTTGGAGAACGTTTCTGATAAGTAATAATATAAGCAGGATAGAAAGTATTTACTTATGTGCCAGGCACTATACTAAGCAGTTTTATTGTATTAATTCATCTATTTCTACCAGCAGCCCTGTGGGATGGCTACTATGATTAACCCATTTTATAGATGAAACTACTAAAACTCAAGAGAGGTGTGTGACTTGTCCAAGATCACACGGCTAATGCTGGCACAACCAGGATTCAAACACAGGCAATGTGCCTCTAAAGTCCACCCTCCCTACCCCTAAGCTAAAGTGCCTCCAGGGGGATTCCTTGCCAAGTAAAAGAAGTCTAAAGAAAGAATATAATTTTCAGGATTCAGAACCATAGCAAGCCAAAAATATCCACCTCTCAAGAAGCCTGGCCCAAATATAAGAGGATATAGATGAGAGTGTGCACCTAGAGACAGCACCAGGGTAGTGGAAATACACCCAGAAACAGAAGCTCAGTGCCGACTACCGGCGTGACCTTGGGCCAACGCCTTAAAACTTTCCAGCTTTAGCTTCCTTATCTCTGAGCTAGAGATGTTTAAATTACAGATCAGTATAACCACGTGGTTAAAGCAAACAATCTCGGCTATTAATCTGGATTCCGTCACTTTTCAATTATGTTACCTTGAGCAAGTTATTTAACCTCTGTGAGCCTCAATTTCCATCTGAAAAAAAAAAACGGGAATAATAATGGGGTTTTCTGAGGACTAAATGAACTGTACATACAAATACATAAAGCACTCAGAGTAGCAACCAGTATAGAATAAAAGCTCAAGGTTTTATTACTGATACTATAATCACTATGACTTTTAGTAGAATTACATTTTTTATAAAACTACCCACTTCCCTTTTCAAAATCCTCTCAAAGAAGAGCTATTTTTTGAGTTGGTTTCAACAGCAGAAAGGACAACCTTTGCTGGCTTCATACAAGCACTAACCAGTCCGTGAATCACCAATTCCCTATGAGATGTAAGCTGGATTTGTTGGGCAAGCCTTCTAAGACCGCTCCTTCCAAGGGGAGGAAAGAGGGGTAAGCGCCCTTTTGTTCTCCCTCTTCCTTATGCCTGGAATTCAGAAGATGGAGCTGGAAGTGAAGCAGCCCTGAGGAATTGTGAGCATCCCATAAGCTAGCGGGGCAAAGCCGAAAGCACCCCATACCCACCACAGACCTCCTACCCCCACCCACCATCTTCACATGGGGGAGAAATTTACATGGGTCAGGTTACTGAATTCAAGTTTTCCAAATGTCTATAGCATATCGCATTAGGCTTTAGTTAACACTTACTTTGACTAACCCCCTAAAACACCATTTCAAAACGTAAAGCTCAGAAATAAATTACTTACATGTTCTCTAGTCTTTTACAGCACCATCTCTTAAAAACATGCACAAAAACAGCACCTGCTTAGCAGTGCCATCTTCAACTCCTCAATTGTTTCGTTTTGTTTGTATTGATTATATTCTCTTATTCTCTGTGTTCTTGATACTCCCGTATTTGGGGCCTTGACTGTGGAGAGACTGTTCCTCCCTGGGCTGGCTAATTCCTAGAGACAGAAAAGACCCCTGTGCGAGCGTGCCTGTGATATACAAACCAACCAATCCAGAGCCACAGCAGGTAATATTCCCCCATCCTAAATCACCCAGGCCCAGGTCCTGGACAACTGGGGGCCATCCCTATAGCCCAAAGCCTGCCAAAATTATTCAAACTAGCCAATCTTAAACTTACCCAGCTTGGCTACCCTGTCTTGCCCGTTCCCTTCTGAAAAAACAAACAAACAAACGAACAAAAAAACAATAAAGGCTCTGGGCCATGCTCCCCCATCTCCCATCTCCGGCTCCCATCCCAACCTGGTGTTTCCCTGTGATCCCGTGCAATGTACTGAGCCTCCTGTGTCTAAGGATCTGTAAGCATAAACCTCTTTCATAACAGTCATTTCCATGTCTGGATGTCTCCCCATACCTGAATTTTTAAAAACCCCATGTACAAATTTTAGAACAAAATTTTGGGAGGAACAAATGATTACTCACTAATTATCAGGAACAAAATTTCAAATGCACAATGTATTTCCAGACTCGAAAGTCACTAGTGCTTTCCAAAGTTTAGTTTGGAAATGACAAACTATAGGTAATAAATTTTTATTTGATATAATGTGTTATTTCTAAAAAATTTCAAATAAAGTAATATAAACAGGCAAGCAAGCTATTATTGTCCAACCTGATATAAGATTTTTAGAAATACAACTTTTTCACAAATCAAGACTGACTGCATGATATCGAGTTTTATTATCATAACATCCTCTGTTTTATTGTTACCTTTTTTTAAAGCACGGGATCCACGTAGGAGACAATAAGATTACTGGAGGAACTGGTAACAATAATTCCTTATGTAAAGTAACTTTTCCTTCATTGAACAAGTTCCAGTAAACAAGAAATCAGTTTTCCTAGCTCAATTTAATACTTTTTCAGTCTGGTTCTTAGATCTTGAAAAAAAAATTCAATGCCAATTTAAGGCTTATAAAAATTGAGTTTTTGTATTTTAGTCTGTTGTCTCCATTACCAGGTACATCTAAATGTTCAAGCTTAATCTAGAGACAAAATCAGAATTCCAAGAAGATATTATGTGAAATAAATCCAAGTGAGCCGAGAGGAGAGAGGTGAAAAGCCAAAACCTGTCAATAATGATAGTCATGCCAGAGCTCTGTACTCTAATACGCTGTTTTGAAAAGAAAACAAAACCTCAAAAGTGAAATTTAACTTATAAAGGGTATACATACGACCCTCCCGGTAAGCTTGTTGGGAAACATACAGTATAAAAGGTTTGTATGCTGGAAACATTACATGTAATAAAGAGGTAATTACAAGTCACCTGCAAACCTCTATAATTGTCCTAGAGCTACTTCACAGATGAACAAAGTAGCTAAGCTCATTGTCTTGAGTTACTGAGTGTGATCCCTCTCAGCACAGAAGTGATGTGTGTTCCCTGCACTGCAAACTGCACTGGGGGTAAGGGTGGGGGAGGGGGAACAAAGAGAAAAGGGGTCGAGTGGCAGAAAGTCACAATGAACATTTTGAGATTCCTGTCTTCCAGGGACCAAGCAAGATGCTTTTCACCTCTCAGGCCTCCCCTGTCACTTTCTAAGAAACTCTCTACCAGTTTCTGTGTCCTAACCCAGCCTGTGATAGAAAGGAAAGATCAAAAAAGAGCAGGAAGCAGATCTCACAGCAGGTCTCTGTCAGTCCCTGTTAACCCAGAGCTTACTATGGATAATGCTTGCTACATCACAGACACCCAATTAATTGTTTCATTTAATCCTTAAAAACCTCCCTACCAGGTAGATATCAGGTATACCTAAATATAAGGCAACTCTAAGTAACTGTTAGGTACTCTATAAATTCCAATGGGGCAAAAAGTTATTGGCCATATTGAATATTTAAATTTTTAGGATGGATGAAATAATCAAATGGCTCCTTATAATATTTTATTATGTTAATTTGCATATATAAAATCACATAATACATTAAAACAATAAATAAATGCGTTTTCGTTCGCTTCCACTTCAGGAAATGATTTTGTTCAAGATTTTCATGTGTAATTTGTCATAAGGATCTTTGCTACGACTACAGTCTCCTTATCTTGCATCTTCAGTTCTAAGTTATTTGAGATACAGCAATTTTTTAAATGTGTGATGGAAGTTCTATCCTAACCTACAGTATCCATTCACTAGCAGTGATCTGAACATCACTTACTGCATGTATGACCTAGAAAAGTCATCTTTAAGAAGCTGGTTTATCCAACATCCGACACCTGCACCTCCGAGAGCACTTCCCCAGAAAGAATTACTAAATGTGTGTTCAACTTGTTTTCTCCCTCTTTTTACCCTGTTTTAGTGATCTCCATAAGCATTCCAAACTGACATTATCTATAGTTATTTCAAGCTCATATGTTTTCTCCAAAGAATTCTTTGTTAATCAAAATAATCAAAAGAGGATCCCTAATACAGAACACTTTAAGAACTTAATGTAAGACCACTCCCTCTCTTCTGGTATCTTTTTGAGAAAAACATCCTCACCCTAACTTTGGGATATATTGAGTATTCATTCCTTTTTACAAAAGAAGAATATAGAGAAAGTTTAGGCAACCTGAAGCATATAGAGAAAGTTAACCCAACACACAGTTAAAAGAATAAGAAGCAACCCTCAGACCAAAGTTTACAAAAGGGGCATTTAGTTGGCAGCCCACATGTGAACATAAAGAAGAGCCAAAGAGAACAAAGTCACTCTTTTACATTATTTGCACTTTTTTTCTAGCACAGTTGGAGAATTTTAATCTTTCTTTCCCTATTGATTGTTTGCTGTCACTTACTTACAATCACACACACACACATACACAAACTTTATTTTCTATTAATATAAACCATATAAACTTTTTTTTTTTTTTTTTTTGGAGACAGAGTCTCGCTCTGTCGCCCAGGCTGGAGTGCAGCGGTGCTATCTTGGCTCAATGCAAGCTCTGCCTCCTGGGTTCATGCCATTCTCCTGCCTCAGCCTCCCGAGTAGCTGGGACTACAGGCCCCTGCCACCACGCCCAGCTAATTTTTTGTATTTTTAGTAAAGACGGAGTTTCACCATGTTAGCCAGGATGGTCTCGATCTCCTGACCTCATGTTCTGCCTGCCTCAGCCTCCCAAAGTGCTGGGATTACAGGCGTGAGCCACCGCACCTGGCCATAAACATTTTTAATGAACACACGATGTATCATCAGTAATACAATTTAGTCATTGTTGAGTAGTCTGGGTATTTCCAGTTATTTCCAATATTATCCTAATTTTCTTTTTTTTTTTTTTTTTTTTTTTTTGAGACAGGGCCTCACTCTGTCATCCAGGCTGGAGTGCCGTGGCGTCATCTTGGCTCACTGCAATCTCTGCCTCCCAGGTTCAAGCGATTCTCACACCTCAGCCTCCCAAGTAGCTGGGATTACAGGCATATACCACCACGTATAGCTAACTTTTGTATTTTTAGTAGAGACGAGTTTTCACCATGTTGGCCAGGCTGGTCTCAAACTTCCGGCCTCAAATAATCCATCCACTTCAGCCTCCCACAGTGCTGGGATTACAGACGTGAGCAACCGTGCCCAGCCCCTAAGTAAATTCTTATACTGACAACTGGATAATATGATTCAGAATGTAATCAAAATATTAGTCCAACTGATGCAAATGAAATAAATGTCCAAGAAGTCAGTGATATGTATCTGTTTTGTGCACTATTGTATCCCCATGTCACTGAGAACCCCAGAAAGTACCAGCATCAAATTGCAAGGTCAAGATGGCATAAAACACGGTTGCATGTACTGGGCAAGAAGCACTTTGATGGTGCGCTGAGAAACTGCTTTCGCCATGTACTGAGCCTGGGATGGAATCAGAATCACAGGGTGCGGGGTCATCATGGGAGCAGGAAGCAAACAGAGGGACGGGCTTAAGGGGCTGACCTGAGGGGTTTATATAATATACCTCCAAAGAAAAAGCAAGAGCAAGTTCTGGGGGTAACTGAATCTCCCTAAAAGTAGAAAAGTCACTAAGCATCCAAATGGCATCTAAGTGGGCAGCAGGAACCAGCCAGAAGGGCTCGATAAACTGTACTTATCGAGTTGATTTCCGGCTAGCCTTTGGTTAAATTAGATTTGTAACTCTAAGCCGTTTCTTTTTATTTATTTTTTCTTTCTTTCAGTATAAGGTTTTCTTCAAACAGTCTAGTTTCGTCTCAAGTATCAAGTAAAGTGAAATGTATCATTCCACCTCTCTGTAGGGATGAATGAGGGTATCGGTGTGCTAGAGGGCAGGGAAGCAGGATCGGAACTCCAGGCCCAGGCGCAGGAGCAGAGCACAGTCTGGCCAACTAAAGGAAAGGCAGGGTAAAGGATTTCTTTTAGAATCCCTCTCTCTCACTGGCTCACAGGCAACATGCTCTCCCAGCTGCGGTTCTGCCACGGCTGCCATTCTGCTCCATTTCCTTGGCCTGTTGTACTTCTCCCACTCCCCTTTAGTGATAGGTGAAGTCCCAGGGATTAGTTTTTCACCTGCTGTTGTTCTTATTTCACATTCTCTGCCTTTCAAAATGCAAGAGCTTGGAAGCAATATCTATCATCCAATCAACACACCGGTGCGGTGGCAAATGTACCCTAAGTCAGTCAATATATATAAATTGCTTAAAACAGTGCCCAGCACATAGGAAATATTCAGTAAGAATTAGCTGTTATTACTACCAGTGCTGGGAACCAGCCTTTGCTACATTACCATGTGATTTGGGCCAGTAATTCTGCCTTTCTTTTCCAGCCTTTTGTACTCACTACAAAGTACATTTGTACTCCCAGGGTTTTGTACAATTAATTTTGAACCTAATTCAAACAATCACTGTAGGCAAACAAGATGCTTACTTCACGGGTTTTTGTAAGATTAAAATGACAGAAGTCATATGAAGCGGCACATGAAAACCTCAAAATGACTAAATGTAAGGCTCTACATCAATAATTCCATAGCTCTATGATGATAATTTCAGGTGTCCAGACCTGACATCTCCCCTAGGCTTCAGGCTACCTCACAGTTCTGTTGCGTGAGAAGGAATCACCAAATAGAAACTATTACACAGGAAAAGCAAAAGATGTCAGTAATTTAGTCCATTCAGAAGCAACTATGTCAATCAGCCAGAACAGACATCTGAGGCAGGAGTCTAAACTTGAACTGGGATAACAGAACAAGGAGAGATGAAAGCAAGATAACTGTAGATCAGATTGTATTCTTTTAACCCCAAGAATAAAGAAAGGCAAATACAAAAGAAATCTTACCAAGCAGAGTTAACCATCTCAAAGCTACATTCCCATCTGTCTTGACAATCGGAACTCCCACCCTATGATAATAACGTAATGAGAAAAAAAATACAAAGTAAACCATAACCAGGAGAAGCTCACACATGGGCTAGTTAGCTCACTTTGCAGGAAGGTCTGAGGAGACATCCGGAAGGGACAAGTATCTTATGTTTTGAATGAAAGGGAAGGATCTGAGCTTTGTATGAAGTGGTAAAGCTCTCAAGAGAGATTTTGGGTACTCTGTCCTGTGCATCTCTCACAGACAGTGGTCAAGTCATTGCCAGTGACAGGCCATGCTGTTACATATCTACATTATCTCAGAAGGCCACCCCACCCTTTGAAAGACACAACGGAAAACAGGAATCCTGCACTGAGGACAGAGTCTCTCTTTCCTGAGATCCTGTATGTGCTCTTGGCAATCAAGGAAGCCTGCTCTCTGAACTGTGTGCCCCCTGCACCTATCATCCCCTGGAAAGTTGGGCATGTCCAGAGAAGCAGAATAAAGCAAAGAGTCAACAATTCCCAGCTGTCTGGCAGATGCCCCATGTCACACATTTAACATGTCAAAACCAAAGTGATTGCCTTCCCTGAAAAACTAGCTCATGGTGAAGAATTCCTATTTCAGATGCATCATTAACATCTCCTGTCACTTTACTGCCAACTTCAGAGTCATCATATCTCCCCATATCTACAGTCACCAAGACTATCATGACTTTCTGAAAGTCTCATGCATTTATGCATTTATATTCCTATCAGAATCTCTTCTCTACAGTGCATACAATTAGTTTCGGAATTAAATGCCAACCCTAACAAGTCTTCCCTCCTCAACACTGGTTCATATCTTCCAATCCACTCTAAGCAATTTTGCTAGATTAATTTTCCTATAGCACTTTTCCTTTTTTAATTTCTGACAAAAGCACAAAAGAAACCTGTGTGTTGGGGGTTTTTATTATTACTCTTAGTTTACAGATAGTAACTGCACATGTTTATAAGATACAGTGTATTTCCACACACATATATGATGTGATATGATCAAAGAACAGTAATTAGCATATCTAACACCTTAAACATTTATCATTTCTTTGTGTTGAAAACATTAAAAGTCCACTCTTTCGACTATTTGAAAATATACAATAAATGTTTGTAAATTATACTCACCCAGTCCTGCTATAGAATACTAGAACTTATTCATCCTAGCTAGCTGTACCTTTGTATCCTGTATCCGTTAACTAACCTTTGGCTATACCTACTCCCCTTCCCCTCCACACTTCCCTGCCTCTAGTAACCACTATTCTACTCTACTTCTATGAGATCAACTTTTTTAGCTTCCACATATGGGTGAGAACATGCGGTATTTATCTTTTTATGCCTGGCTTATTTTACTTAACATAATGTCCCCAAGCTAACTCATCCATGTTGCCATGAATAACAGAATTTCATTCTTTGTTACTGCAAAAGAGTATTCTATTGTGTGTATATACCACATTTTCTTTATGCTTTCATCTGCTGATGGACACATAGGTAGATTCCCCATCTTGGTTATTGTGAATAGTATTGCAATAAACATGGGAGTGCAGATAGATCTTCAACATACTGATTTCCTTTTTTCTGGATATATACCAAGTGGTAGGATTGCTGCATAATATGAGAGCTCTATTTTTAGTTTTTGAGCAACTTCCATACTGTTTTTCCTTAGTGGCTATACTTTTATTTTATTTTTGAGACAGGGTCTCGCTCTGTCGTTCAGGCTGCAGTGCACTGGTGCAATCTTGGCTTGCTGCAGCCTTGACCCCCTGGGATCAAGTGATTCTCCCACCTCAGCCTCCCAAGTAGCAGGGACTACAGGCACACACCACCACCTCAGCTAATTTTTGTATTTTTTGTAGAGATGAGGTTTCACCAGATTGCCCAGGCTGGTCTTGAACTCCTGAGCTCAAGCCATCTGCCCACCTCGGCCTCCCAAAGTGTTGGAATTACAGGCGTGCACCACCATGCCTGGCCTCCTTAATGGGTTTACTAATTTACATTCCCACCTACAATGTGTAAGACTTTCCCTTTTCTCTTAATCCCACTAGCATTTTTTTATGTTTTGTCTTGTTTTGTTTTGTTTTGTTTTGTTTTGAGACGGAGTTTTGCTCTTGTTGCCCAGGCTGGAGTGCAATGGCATGATCTCAGCTCACTGCAACCTCCGCCTCCCAGGTTCAAGCAATTCTCCTACCTCAGCCTCCCGAGTAGCTGGGATTACAGGCATGCACCACCATGCTCGGCTAATTTTGTATTTTTAGTAGAGACTGGGTTTCTCCATGTTGAGGCTGGTCTCGAACTCCTGACCTCAGGTGATCCGCCCACCTCAGCCTCCCAAAGTGCTGGGATTACAGGCGTGAGCCACTGTGCCTGGCCTATGTTTTGTCTTTTTGATAACAGCCATTCTAGCTAGGTTGATATAATATCTCATTATGGTTTTGATTTGCATTTCCCTGATGTTCAGTATTTTTTCATATACCTGTTGGCCATCTATATGTCTTCTTTTGAGACGTGATGTGTCTGCTTATTGAAGAGACTGTCCTTTTCCCAGTGAATGTTCTTGGTGCCTTTGTTGAAAATGAGTTGGCTATAAAGATGAGATTTATTTTTCTAGGTTCTATATTCTGTTCCATTGGTCTGTGTATCTGTTTTTATGACAGTACTATGCTATTTGGTTACTATGGTTTTGCAGTATATTTTGGAGTCTGGTAGTGTGATGTCTCAAGCTTTGTTCTTCTTGCTTTGGCTATCCAGGGTATTGTGTGGTTCTAGGCAAATTTTAGGACTGTTTTTTCTATTTCCGTGATGAATGACACTGGTACTTTGATAGGGAATGCACTGAATGAGTATACTGCTTTTTGTAGTATGGCCATTTTTACCATATTAATTCTTCCAATTCATGAAAATGCAATGTGTTTTTATTTTTGCATATGCCCACTGCAATTTCTTACATCAGTGTTTTATAGTTTTCCTTGCAGAGACATTTCATTTCCTTGGTTAAATTTTTCCCTAGATATTTTACTTTTTGTAGCTACTGTACCTGCAATTGCTTTCTTACTTTCTTTTTCTGCTATTTGAATGTTGGTAAACAGAAACACCACTGATTTTTCTAAGTTGATTTTGTATCCTGCAACTTTACTGAATTAGACTGTCAGTTCAGAGGTTTTTATTTTTTATTTTTATTTTTTGAAGCTTTCACAGTTTTATTTATATAAGATCATTTATCTGGCTAAAACTTCTAGTACTCCTGAAAAAAATGGAGAAAGTGGTCATTCTTGTCTTGTTCCAGAGCTAGAGGAAAAGTTTGCAGCTTTCCCCAGTTCAGTATAATGTTGGCTATGGTTTTCTCATATACGGCTTTGACTGTGTCGAGGTATGTTCCTTCTTACCTAACTTGCTGAGAGTTTGATTAAAGTGCAGTTTAAATCCAATGTTGCTTTGTTTGTTTTCTGTATAGATGATCTATCTGATGCTTAGAGGGGTGTTTAAGTGCCCAACTATTACTGTCCTGTTTAAGTGCAATTTAAATCTAATAATATTTGCTTTGATTACCTGGGTGCTCCAGTATTAGGTACATATACATTTATAAGTGTTATATCTGCTTGCTGAATTGATCCTGTTATCACTGTATAATGGCCTTCTTTGTCTCTTTTTACATGAGTTTACTTAAAGTCTGTTTTATCTGATATAGGAACGACTACATTTGCTTGCTTTTGGGTTCTGTTTGCATGGAATGTCTTTTTCCATACTTTCACATTCAGTCTACAGTTGACCTTTGAATAAGATGGGATTTAGGGGCACTGACCACCACCACCATGCAGTTGAAAATCCACATAACTTTTGACTCTCCAAAAACTTAGCTACTAACATATTAGCCTACTATTGACTAGAAGTCTAACTGATAATATAAATAGGGAATGGACACATATTTTGTATGTTGTACGTATTATATACTTTATTTTTATAATAAACTAGAGAAAAGAAAATGTTACTAAGAAAATGATAAAGAAGAGAAAATATATTTACTATTCATTAAGTGGAAATGAATCATCATAAAGGTCTTCATCCTCAACTTCTCATTGAATAAGCTGAAGAGGAGGAGAAAGGAGTTGTCCTCGTCTCAAGGATGGGAGAGGCAGAAAAGGTAGAGGAAGAAGAACAGGAAGCAAGAGAGGCAGGCACATTCAGTGTAAATGTACAGACATAATCATAGTTTCTGTCTTTTTAACTTTTTCATTTCTCCAAAAATGTCTCTTCTATACAGTACCAATCCTTCTTCCACTGTTTGCTTTAGTTTCAGTGCCCGTATGATAGAAGGGTCAACATCATAAAAGAAGTCAAAAACAGTCTGGAATCACGGGAACCATTCTGCCAGATTATCTCATGTCAATTTGTTTTCTAGAACTGCTTCTTCCACGTCTTTTTCCTCATCATCTGGCACTAATTTTGAAGCACTCATCTCCAGCAATTCATCTTCTGTTAACTTCTCTGGTGTGATACCTATTTGCTCTTGAATTTCTCTGATATCTACATCTTGAAATCCTTCCTCACCACCCCTCATACCTTTTTTCCCATATCTACAATATCTTGTCATGATTTTCTTGATTGGCTCGATTGTAAATCCTGTGAAGTCCTGCACAACATCTGGATAAAGTTTTCTCCAGCAAGAACTTATTGTTTCAGATTTCAAGGCTTTCACAGCTTTTCCTTTAACAATGGAATCTTCAACGATGCAATCTTCCAGACTTTCATGATGTTCTGTCAGGGTTCTCTTCCATAGCACTAACAATTCTTTCCATAAAACACTGTGTGTAGTGAGCCTTAATGGTCCTTATGACCCCCTGATGTAGAAGCTGAATTAGAGATACTGTGTTTGGGGGCAAGCAGATGGCTTCGATGTCTTCACTGTTGAAGTCATAGAGTTCTGGGTGGCTAAGGGTATTGTCCTATATCAAAAGAACTTTAAAAGGCAGTCCCTTACTGGCAAGGTACTTCCTGAACTTAGGGACAAAGCACTGATGGAACCAATCCAGCAGAAGAGTTCTTGTTGTTCAGGTCTTCTTGTTATACAACCCAAAGATTGGTATCTGTGTTTATCTTTTCTATTCAAGGCTCAGGGGTTAGAAATTTATAGACAAGGGCATTCCTCCTCATAAATCCAACTGTATTTGCATAAAACAATACAGTTGGCCTATCCCTTCCTGCCTTAAATCCTCGTACTCACTTCTCTTCCTTACTAATAAATGTCCTTTGTGGAACTGTTTTCCAGAAAGGGGACACTTTTTTTCTACAAGAAAAAAAAGAAAGAAACCTGCCAGGCAGATATCCATTCTTCTCAATGATTTTCTTAATGGTGTCTGGGAACTTGTCTACTGCTTCTTGGCTGTCTGCTGCTTCTCCTGTTATCTTGACATTTTTTAAGGCAAATCTCTTTCTAAAATTATCGAACCATCTTTTGCTGGCATTACATTCTCCAAGTTTAGATCTAACACCTTCCTTTTGCTTTAAGTTGTCATACACTAACCTCATTTTTTCTTAAATCATTGTAGAGTCTATAGGCACGATTTTCTTATAGGTATCCTGCATCCACATAACAGCTACATTTTCAATATAAAAAAGTTCAAGGTTTTGTGCCTACTGAGGGAGCTGCAGTGACAACAAATTTCCTTTTCTTTTCTTACAACGGTACTTACACTGCTGGATTCTTTTATCTTGAAATGGCAGGTGACCACAGCTACAGACCTCAATCCATTTGGTACATATCAAGCAATTCACCCTTCTTATAACATCATGAATTTTCCCTGCTTCTTGGGAGCACTTCCAGCATCACTAGTGGTACTTTGTATGGGTTCCATGGTGTTATTAAAGGTTTATAGTATTGAACTAAACATGATGAAAAATACATGAAAACCATGAGAGACAACTCTTTTTTTTTTTTTTTTTTTTTTTTTTTTGGGAGACAGGGTCTTGTTCTGTCACTCAAGCTGGAATGCAGTGACACAATCATAGCTCAAACTCCTGGGCTCAAGACATCCTGACACCTCAGCCTCCCAAGTAGCTGAGACTACAGGTGTGCACCAACACGGAGATCACTTTTTAATACAACACATAATTTACTGGACAGATGAATGGCTCATATGGAGCTGTTAGCATCACACAGCATTTTAAGCAGATACAACACTCAAGCTCATTGCAATAGCAACAACAGGTGGCTTCAACATTATTATATAGTACAGTATGTACTACAGTTAATTGTATGCAGTTATGATTTAATACTGCATCTTTATGTTTCTTTACATTTCTCGGGACTGCAAATGGCACGATGTGCAGTCTGGTGTATATAAGTTTTGATAAATTTTAACTTTTTATACTAGATGTGTTTCTATTTCATGGTAATAAATGATTAAACTAGTATCTACATATATTTTATGAATTCATGTCACAACTCTTGTTCATTTTTCCAGTATTTCTAGTCTACATGGTTTGTCTGCAAGTTTTCTCAAATTGTTGCAAATCTCCCAAAAAATTAAACAACATATTTATTGTTTAAAATATTTGAATATAAATGGACCTGTGCAGGTCAAAACCTGTGTTGTTAATAGTCAACAGGTAAAGTGAGTTTCTTGTAGGCAGCATAGAGCTGGGTCATGGTTTTTCATCCATTTAGCCAGTCTATATCTTTTAAGTGGAGAATTTAATCCATTGACATTCAAGGGTATTATTGATAGGCGAGAACATACTCTTGTTATTTTGTTAATTTGTTTTTGAAGTTGTTTGTATATCCTTTGTTCCTTTCTTCCTCCTTTCTTTCCTTTCTTCCTCTTTTTCTATCATTGCAGTTTGGTGGTTTTCTGTAGCCTAAGTCTTGATTCTTTCCTCTTTCTCCTTTGTGTATCTGCTCCACCAGTGAGTTTTATAATTTTGCCTGTTTTCATGATAGTGATTTTCATCTTTTCACTTCCAGATGCAGGACTCCCTTGAGCACTTTTTGTAAGGTTGGCCTAGTGGTAATGAATTCTCTCAGTTTTTGTTTGTCTGGGAAATACCTTATTTCTCCCTCATCTCTAAAGGATAGCTTTGCTGGGCATAGTATTCCTGGCTGGCAGTATTTCTCTTTCAGCTCTTTGACTATGTATCAGCCCATTCTCTCCTAGCCTGTAAGGTTTCTGCAGAGAAATGTGCTATTAGTCTAATGGAGAGTCCCTTAGATGTGATTTGACTCTCCTCTCTTTCTGTTTTTAGAATTTCCTCTTTGTCCTTGACTTGTGTCAATTTGACATAAATGTGCCTCAGGCAAAAAAGAAAAAAGAAAAAAAAAGACCTTTTTGGATGGAATTTATTTGGAGACTTTTGAGATTCCTGGCTCTAGATGTCCATATCTCTCCCCAAACTTGGGAAGTTTTCAGTTATTATTTCATTAAATATGCTTTCTATGCTTTTTTCTTTCTGTTTTCCTTCTGCAAATCCCATAACACAAATATTTATTTACTTAATGGTGTCCCACAAGTCTTATAGGCTTTCTTCACTTCAGAGATTCTTACGCTTGATCAAGTCTTCTATTGAAGGTCTCTGCTGTATTTTTTTATTTCACTGATTGAATTCTTCAAATACAGGATTTTTATTTAATTCTTTTTTATAATTTCTCTCTCTTTGCTGAATTTCTCATTCACATGGTGAATTGTTTTCCTGACTTCATTAAATTGTCTCTCTTTTCTGTTTTTCACTGAGTTACCATAAAATTATTACTTTGAATTCATATTCCACCAAGTCATTGAATTCTTTTTCACTGAGGTCTGTTATTAGAGAGTTATTATGTTTCTTTAGTGGTGTCATATTTCCTTGCCTTTTCATGTCTTGTCTCCCTGTGTTGATGTCTGTGTGGCAGATATCTGTGTGTTGATGTCTGGTGGAACGGTAGCCTCTTCCAAACTTACTAGACTGGCTTTTGTACAGAAAGACTTTCACCTTCAGTAGGGTTTTACTGTGCTGGTTGGAAAGAATGTGGTAACTGTTTCCAGACAGGTGCAGTAGTAGAGTCTCTGTGCAGACTCTTCATCTGCATTCAATGTCAGCAATAACTGTGGGTGCCTCAGTGGCCTATGTTGTAGATGTTCGTGGCAGTGGTGACAGTGGCATAGGCTGCTAATGTCTTCAGTCCTCCTAGTCTCATTTTCCACACAATGGGGAGACTTAGATGAGGGGATTTCTCTTGGTGTCAGGTCTGACATGGCCTACAAGTGGCTGCAACAGCACTGAGTTGCTTGGAGAGGCTGTGGGGCCAGGGTCCTAGGCTCAGAATCTTGTGAACCTACTGTGGCACCTGCATCTTGGAGTGCGAACTTGCTGTCTGTGAAAGGATTGGATGTAAGTTGCCCCCGGAACCAGGATCTGTGACTCAGAGCTACTCCCTAGCAGCTCAGGCTCAGGGGGCCAGGTTGTAGCTGTGATTTTACTTTTAGGGTATACAGTGAAGCACTCACCCAACTCCAGGAAAGTGATACTCTGAAGGTTTAGGCTCAAGGTGCAAGGTATGACTGCGATTTGGGAACTTGACCCGAATGGTAACTCGGGTCCCAGGGCATGAGTCACCTTGTGGTAGTGATTCTAGACCCTGGGTTGGCAGTGATCGTCAGCATCTGAGCCTCTGTGAGGCCAGGTGCAGTGGCAGCAAGTACCTGAGAATGGCAAAGAATAGCTGTTTTTTTGCAGCATGGTGGGGTGAAGAGTGTGGGGTCAGGAAATAGCACATTGATGATTCCATTCCTCAAGAACAGATGTGTCCCAACAGCTCAGACTCTAGGGCCTAGACCAGCTCCACGGAAGCAGGATACAAGAGCTGTTTGGTCTATAGGGCAGTGTGTCTCAGCTAAGCCACTGTTCTACTTCCATGCTATATGGGGTGTTATGTCAGTTCAGCCCAGGGATGTGCAGCTACTTAGCTCAGCCAGGGCACTGATACCCCAGGGACCAATGTGCTCCTTCAGCTCAGGCCTGGGGGCCTTGACTGTTCTGGATGGCCCAGGCACAGTTTCCCTAGGATGCAGGCTGCTGCTTCAGCTTAGGTACTAGGATATAGGACCTTTCTGGGGGGCCAAGGCACCATTTTGGGGACATGTGGCACCCTCCAACTTAGGCTCAGGGAAGGTGTGACTTCTCTGAGTAGCCAAAGTACTGTTTCCCCAGGGGAAAAGGCACCACTTCAGCTCAGCCCAAGAAGGCGGGGAGAGGGGTAGGTGATGTGGCTCTACTTCTGCCTGGCCCCATGGGGAAGTGTATGATTCTGTTTTGCAGTGCTATAAAGGAACACCCGAAACTGAGTAATTTATAAAGAAAAGAGGTTTAGTTGGCTCACAGTTCTGCAGGCTGTATAGGAAGCATAGTGCCAGCATTTGCTTCTGGTCAGGACCTCAGGAAGCTTTTACTCATGGTACATGGCAAAGGGATAGCAGGCATGTCACAAGGTGAGAGAGGGAACAAGAGAGAGAGAAGGAGGTGCTAGGCTCTTTTAAACAACTAGGTCTTATATAAACTAACAGAGTGAGAACTACTCATTACCTCAGGGAGGCACCAAGCCACTCATGAGGGATCAACCTTATAGACCCCAGGATTGTACAGCCACTGCCAGTGTGCACTCTGAACTTCAGAAAAGCTGCAGGCATTGCACTCCAACCCGGGCTGTGCCCAAGAAAGCCATGAAGATGGGGCTGCCCAAGGCTTCAGGGGATCACCCTTTGTACCAGTGTACCCAGGATACAAGACATGGCGTCAAGGACTATGTTGGAACTTCAAGGTTTAATGTCTTCCCTGCTGGGTTTCAGACTTGTGTGGGGCCTACTACCCCTTTCTTTTGGCTGATCTCTCCCTTTTGAAATGGTAATGTGTACCCAATACCTGTACTACCGTTGTATCTTGGAAGTAAATAACAAAACAAAATAAAAATTTTAAGTACATCTTCTGTAATTATGTTACAGCTGTAATTGTTTACTCAAGGTCAGCAAATTTTTTTCTGTAAAGGACCAGACAGTAAATACCTTAACCTTTCTGGGCCATAAGGTCTCTACATAAACACGCAACTTTGCCATTGCAACCAAAACAACCACAGACAATAGTAAATTAACATAAGACTGTTTTCCAATAAAATGTGATCTAGAAAGACAAGAGAGGAATAGGATTTAGCCCAAGGGCCATAGTTTGCCAATCTTTCCTTTAACTTGTTATTCAAGAACTTTTGCAATCTGGCTACTAACTCCCCACCTTATTTCCCTACTGCTATCTTGCTGGCACTGTGTATTAGGTTTTTCTTTTTAAATATAGCAAATACATACCATATTAAATTATAAGAAAGGTACTAGCTTTGCAAATTAAAAAACTGAGGCAAGAGTGTTTTAGGTAGCTTATAGCCAGGACTAGAAGCTGGATGAAGAATCCAAGCTTTTAACCATTACAAAAAGCTGCCTCTCCATTGGTCAACTCAGCATCCCCCCTAAGTTACATGATCACCTCTGCACTTTTCCTTATTAAATTATTTCCCCCTCTCTAATTTTGTCCTACTCATCTTTCATATCCTGAGCTCTCAATGAAGCTCTCCATGCCTCACCAACTCTCAGTGACTTCTCCTCTCCTTTTCTTCTTTTGTTTGAGACGGAGTCTTGCTCTGTTGCCCAGGCTGGAGTGCAGTGGCGCGATCTCAGCTCACTGTAACCTCCACCTCCCAGGTTCAAGCAATTCTCCTGTCTCAGCCACCTGAGTAGCTGGGACTACAGGTGCACATCACCATTCCCGGATAATTTTTGTATTTTTAATAGACGGGGTTTCACCATATTGGTCAGGCTGGTCTCGAACTCCTGACCTCAGGTGATCCACCCACCTCGGCCTCCCAAAGTGCTGGGATTACAGGCGTGAGCCACCACACCCAGCCTCTTCTTTTATTCTGAAAACATATATTGCCTATACTTTTCTATGCGTCCTTATATTTTCATAATTTCATACTGTCTTCCCTACTTACTTTTTATCTTACATTTTCTAGATCCTAAATACCTATCATAGTATTCTGAAGTCAAAAGGTATTCATTATTTTTTACTGGATGATATTAACATACAAATAATTCACGAATATAGGCCTAAAATAATTTTTACCACTCCCCATACTTACTAAGATTAAAGCAAGTGGTCTCTTTAGAGTAAATATATCATTTTTCAAGATGAAAAAAGAAACAAAGTATAAATTGGTTCTTTGATCTTTCTAGAATGAGATACGCTTTGCAAAAACAATTATAACAATATATATTCAGTAACTGAACTACTTAGAAGAGATTATTTTATAGTAAACATCATATTAGTGTGATTGAACTAGGATAACAGTTGTATCTGAAAGACCAGCAAAAATATAACACACTGATTTTTCTGTTCTTTAAGTCTCAGAAAAGTGGTTTTCTTTGAGAAAGACATCCTTGAGAAAGCTAGACCCTCTCCTGACAAAAAATATCAGATAAACATTTATACGAATTTTTCATCAAATATCTGGGTGCTCCAGATCCCCTAAAGTTAAGAAACCCTGCCTGAAAGGGTGTCATATTAGCTACTCACAGCTGTAACTCACCTAATAAATTTTCCTTTTAACACAAGACATTCAAAGAAATTTCATTGCACTAATAAGATGTGGCCGTGTTTTTAAAATTCATACCCAAATTAGAAGGTGTCGAAGATCATAAACATTGGAAATGGGGAATTTCATAGTTAGGAGCAAACGGGTGAGGGGAGAGCAGGAATATTACCAAAGACTTAAAGATTTCAATTTCATGTTACTACTTGCTAGGAAGGCTCTGATGGCCTGGTGATCCTGCCATGTATATGAGGGGCACAAACACAGGTTTTGTAGGGACAACATATATGATCTTATTGCTAAACTTCATACCTTCAAATCAGAAGTGGTAGTATCATATCCTAAAACAATAAATTGAACTAAGAAAAATTCACATAAGAAAGTAATTGTAGTGTCTATTTAAAACTCAGATTTAGAAATAAAAACAAGTAAGATCCAAATAAAAACAAATACCGTCATGCACCATATAAGAACATTTCAGTCAATGACTAACTGCATATAGAAAAGATTATATACCTAATTATATACATACACGTAAGATTACAATGGAGGCAAAACACTCCCATTGCCTAGTGACATCGTGAGAATCCTGACCCTGGGTAGGTCCAGGCTAATGTGTGTTTCTGTGTCTTCATTTTCAACAGAAGGCTTAAAAAGAAAATATAAAAACTAAAACATTATTAAAAGCTTATAGAATAAGAAAATAAGGAAAATATTTTAGCATAGTTGTACAATGTATATGTATTTTAAGTATCATTACAAAATAGTCCGAAGGTTTTAAAAAGTTAAAAGTTTACAAAGTAAAATAGTTACAGTAATCTAAGGTTGTTACTGAAAGATAAACATTTTTTATAAATTTAGCGTAGCCTAAGTGTTGATTTTTCATAAAGTCTACAACAGTGGACAGTGATGTCCTAGTCCTTCATATTCACTCACCGATTCACTCAGAGCAACTTCCAGTCCCGTAAGCTCCAAGCATGGTAAATGCCCTATATGATGGTACAATTTTTTGTCTTTTCACTGTTTTATTTTATTTATTTTATTTTGTAGAGATGGGGGTCTCGCTGTGTTGCCCAGGCTGGTCTTTGAAATCCTGGCCTCAAGTGATCCTCCCACCTCAGCCTCCCAAAGTTCTTAGATTACAGGCATGAACCACTGCACCTGGCCTTTTATCTTTTCTATTGCATTTTTATTGTACCTTTTAAATGTTTAGATATGTTTTGACATACAAATACTTACCATTGTGTTACAACTGTCTACTGTATTAAGGCAGCAACATGTTGCACAGGATTAGAGCCTAGGAGCAATAGGCTATACCATATAGCCTAGGTGTGTCTCATATACCATACAATCTAGGTTTCTGCAAGTACACTCTGGTGTTCAAACAAGGGCGAAATCGCCTGATGACCCATTTCTCAGAACATATACCCATCATTAAGCAGCACGTGACTGTACCAACAGAGTAACAACCCCGTGAATACAACAACAGACAAATAACAAACAATAACATTAATGATACATAGTTGCCGCATTTCAATTTCCTTTCATTTAAACTTTTTTCAATAAGTTGAATTTATTAAATGTATTGCTAAGCTGGATTTAATTTTTATAATCTTTTGCACTCGGCACACAAGAATGACAGCAATATATCACAAAATTCTAAATTTTAAGTATGCAACGTGAAATGGTTAAAATCAAACTATCTGTAGAATACACATATATTGATGGATGTAGGTAAACTGATGAATGCAGAATTGATAACAGGTAAATTAATATAGAATTTCAAAACTAGCCAAATGCCAATAAGATAACCAGATGTAGTTTCATCTCTGTTGGCAAAAGAAAAATCTATAAATTTGTGCCTTTCAGAATGAATGATTGGTTCAACAATAGAGGCAAATTCTAAGGTGGAGTGGAGGCCCCCCAGAAAGAGGGCAGTCACCCAAATTAAGCAATTAAGTAAGACTTTTGGAAATATACACTTTAAATCACCATTTTTTGGATTCATATTTAAGGTCTTCCATGATCATATCTTAATTTACTTCTCCATCTTAGTCAATAATCTACTATCCTCCACAACATCCTGTACTCAGTCTCAGGTCTTTTTAGAACCAAATTCTCCCCATGCTTTCCATGTATTCAAATAATACTTACCTTTCAAGGCAAAGAACAAATAAGCATACCTGGAAAAAGCCTCTGATTACCCCTTTCACCCTGCACTGCTTCTCCCCTCCTGTCCATATGATAACCACATATCCCTGACTTCCCGTTCTGA
This sequence comes from Pan troglodytes, assembly GCF_028858775.2. Classification (NCBI taxonomy): domain Eukaryota; kingdom Metazoa; phylum Chordata; class Mammalia; order Primates; family Hominidae; genus Pan; species Pan troglodytes. The sequence continues at coordinate 27,218,021 of NC_072405.2, forward strand.
TCCTGATCATCTCAAACAGTCTGTCTCCTTACGAAAGCACGTCTGTCTCTGTGCAGGATCTTCAGCATGAAACGAGTCATCTGTTCATGAGATTCGTACCAATCATTTGGCACTTAATTACATATCATCTTCTATTTAATGGTTCCTCGTATGAATGTTGTCTTGTTTGTAAGTTCATTATCTCCTTATAAGCAATGACTAGCAATATTGGGTACACAGCAAATACTCCATAATTATGTGCAGAAATTAGTTAAACGTCATTATTTCCTGCCCTCCCCTTTTTAAAACTATCTAAATATGAGAATCAAAACTATACAAATCTCAGTTCCCGACAAATTCTAGGAAACCTGCAGCCACACACAAAACAAGAGTCTCTAGTCATTTTCACTTTAAATAGAAAACTAAAACAGGGTCTCGGTCTACTTTAATTCTATTCATTTTAACCAACTCAAAGTTTACTATGACAAAGTTCACTATGACAATTGTTCCAAGGGTAACTAAAGGAATTACATTTCAGATATTTAGCAATCCATCATCAAAAGGGCAAATACTCTAAGTTGCTTTTTCCTAGTGTAGTTGGGTATTGCATTGAGCCATCCCTATTAATTTGCTTGGGTTTCCCTAAAACCAACAAACATATTTCTGTAAAATAGCTTGCAAAGCTCCTGATGTACAGAAATGAAGGTTATCTCTCCCTTAAGGTTTGACCGTGGCCCCATTAACACCACTGTCTTATCAAATGAACAAACTCTGACTGGATGCTTCAATATATGAACGGTATAGGCACTCACACACAAAATATTGTTGCGTAAAGGCACAGATAACTTAGCTATGGATAAAAGGGTATTTGGTCTTGCTTCTTGGCTATTTTGTATTTTTCTTCTTATTATTATTATTTTTTTTAATTTTATTTTTTAAGAGGAAGCCTTGCCCTGTCACCCAGGCTGGAGTGCAGTGGCACGATCTCGGCTCACTGCAACCTCCACCTCCTGGGCTCAAGCAATTCTCCTGCCTCAGCTTCCCAAGTGAGCAGCTCGGACTACAGGCTCACGCTACCATGCCCGGCTAATTTTTGTATTTTTAGTAGAGATGGAGTTTCACCATGTTGGCCAGCCTAGTCTCGAACTCCTGACCTCAAGTGATCTGCCCACCTTGGCCTCCCAAAGTGCTGGCATTACAGGTGTGAGCCACCATGCCAGTCCTGTAGTTGTTTTTAAACTTCTTTAATTCTACAATGTTTTAAATAAACAGAAATTGTAATTTATGTTTCTTTGTTTTTATATGTTTTTACTTCTATCGTATTCCTGACATTGTAATTTCCCTCCGCTGGGAGGCAGGGGCTTTAACTTTGGTTGCTGGAAGTTACAGTGAAAGGAAAAAGTGGCAGGCTGGTGCCCAATTATAACAGGGAAGGAATTTAGATGTTTCAGCAGCCTGAGACACAGAGGACTGCCCCACGAAGAGTTCGCTCCCCTCCCTGAATGCCCTGTCATTGGCACCCAAATGCTCCCAATGGAAAGGAACTTGTACTGAAAAGTCTGATGCCCCAGGCCATATCCTCTTTCTCTTCCAAAGGAAAAATACAAAAAGCTGTTGTGGTATGCCAAGATCCATAAAGAAATGGTCAGCTAGATGGGAAAAATCATATAGTTTAGTGGTTTAAGTTTTGTTTTGTTTTATTTTAACAAAGAAATTGTGCCTTCAAATGGTATCTGACACAGAAGTCGAAAAAATAAAACAAACAGAAGTTCAAGGCCAGGCCAGGCTGGGTAACATAGCAAGACTCTGTCTCTACATAAAATTTAAGAAAATAAAAATAAAAAAAATAAGTTAGCCAGGCATGGTGGTGTACTCCTGTAGTCCCAGCTACTCAGGAGGCTGGGGTGGAAGGACTGCATTAGCCCAGGAGTTCCTGGCTGCAGTAAACTATGATCATGCCACTGCACTCCATCCTGGGCAATAGAATGAGGCCATGTCAATCAATCAATCAACCAATAAAACAGATAAAAGAGGGAGTGTTTTTGGTTGAATGGGGGTGGGAGCACAGTTTCATAGCACTATCCCCTCTTTCCTCAAACCACAGGGAGACACAGACACAGACTTTGGTTTAAAGACTGAAATAACAAAAATAAAGCCAGAGAAGTTAAATAATTTATTCAATACTAACAATTAAGAACAAAGCCAGAAGTATAGCCTACTTTCAAGGAAAGTTAGCACACTGTCAATTGGGAGCCAGTGGCACTTCACTCCAATTTCCTGTAAGGCTGCAGGATATGGTGGAGAGACAGCCTTGATGTCATGCTTGACTGGGCATGGCAGACCCGTGACTTCCTTGCTGTGTAACCTGAGCTTAGTTAAGTTACTGGGCCTCAGTGAGTCTCAGCAACCTCATCTATAAAATGGGGGTGAGGGGAGAAACTGTATCAGAAGATCTGTCTGAGGTTCCAAGAATAATACAAAAAGTTCCTAGCAGAGTGTCTGTTGTATAATAATGATGTAAGAGTGTTCACTTCTGCAATTTGGTATGATAAAACAGAAAATGAAATCTTTATGTTTGCTTTCCAAACAGCATTTTCATTTTTTATAATTCATAACTCAGGGATATATATATAGACATAGATATATAAATGTACACATACACCTACAGATACACACACGCACTCTACCCCCCACCACACACATCACTAGTCATCATGAACACAATGAAGCAGAGAACTCAGGTTTGAATACCCCAAATTAAGAAAAATATCTTACACATTTTGTCAGCCTATACCGTAATTTAATACACACCAAAACAAATGCAACAACTCAAAAACTATCCGTCCACGAACAGCCAAGTTAAGTGGGACCTTTCACATTAGTCTTTCAATTATTATGACTCCAACAAGAATGATTTCTTCAGAAGGTTTTGAAAAACTTATACACGAGGAAAAAAAGCAACCCACTAGACCAGGTTTCATATATCATTGTTAACACATCTTGTCTTCTGGGGCCTACCAAAATGTCCATCTGAGAAGTTTTTGCCATGAAAATCCCAGATCCTTATTTCATAACGTCATAATGAGATTAAGATATAACAGGGCATATTTGTACACCACTGAGATTCTGACAAAACTCCAGATTAAATTAAGCAGAAAGAACAAAAGAGTATTAACTCCGAAACAAATCTGAAGGAAATCTGCTAGCAGGAAAATACTTCAGGAACAGCGCTTCACAACGTTAACCGCTACTGAAAAGTGTTGCAGGCGCAGTCCACCAGGGGGCAGTGTTGTCTAACTATTAACAGAACTGAGTTCTTAAAAGGAATAAAACTTTTGTACTTTCTAAAAATCTCTTTGTGAGCTTTCAGAAGGAAAATATATATATATTCTTCGAAGGAAAACCTAAAAATCTTTAATTTAGATATCTTTAATTAGGTGAAAATCTAAAAGATGGTCCACTTCTCAAAATCATTTTGTGCCTGTTAATGTTTATCATCTCTGTGGCTAGGATTCTCCTAAAAGAATTGAAGACACTCACTCACCACACCTAGTTCCACAACCTGACCAGGGCTGCTTCAGTCCCGACCAGAACCCTCCTCCTCTTTGGCAACCTGATGTTGAAGTTCAGAGAAAGCAGTGAACAGTGACAGATGGGACCCTATTGCTTCATCACAAATTTCAAGCTAGTTCATGATGGCCACTGTATTAAATATCTACCCACTATTCCCAAAAAACATTTTCATGCAGCAGGAAATACACCCTAAATTTTAGCTTGAGAGAAACAGTTACCATGCTGTCACAATGACAAAAGCCCCAAGTGGGCTGCTGAGGGGCAAGGCACCCAGGGGATGTAGAGTACACTCCTAGAGCTACTTAAGAAATGGCCACCATCTACCCTGAGTAATTTCAATAATTGTGTGATCATTAAAAAAAAAATTTGGTTTAATCTAAATAACTTTATAAACACACACACACACACACACACACACCCTCCTCCTATTTCAATGCATTCAATTACCTCCTAATTGCTAGATGCTTCAGTCTTTATTGGACTGGACTCATCCATGGCATGTCTCTGCAATTACTGCCTCCTTTTGAAAATCCTCTCTCTCGTTTTCCAAATATTTTTGTGTTAAAGTTTCCCTTCTCTATCTCGGGTTGATTCTTCTAAATTTATTTTAAATACTACTTTGTCAACCTGTTCATTTTTTTTTTTCTTTAGAGTGCAAACTTCAGATTTCCTGTCATTTCCCACATGATTCCTGGGCAATCATACGCACTTCCAAAATGTCTTCTAAGCCCCAATGGCCAAAGGCTTCAGACCTGCACCCACAGACCCAGAAACCAGTCTGGCCCTTGCAGATAGAGACTCCAGGCCTCCCAGGAGCCAGGCCAGCCTCAGGGGCCTCATGCTCTACAGAACCAAGGATCCAGGCCTGCTTCAGCAGATCCTGGGGCCACACAAGCTGCCACGAACCCAGGACCCAGGCCCATCCCTAGGGACCCAGTCTCCAGGCAGGACCAGTGCCAGCGGACTAAGGATCTAGGCCTGCCCCCAGTGAACCCAGGGTCTAAGCACCAGGCTGGCCTTCATGGACGCAGGCTCCAGGACTGCCCGTACAGGCCCAGGTACCAGGATGGTCCCCACAAACTAAAGATCCTACCTCTACCACTACAGACTCAGGCTTTAAGCACACCCCAATGCCAGGCCAGCCACTGAGAACTCAGGCTCCTACCCCAACCCTATTGATCCAGGTACCAAGCCCATCTCAGCACCAGGCTGGCCCCTGCAGATCCAGGCTCTGGGCCTGTCCTCACAAACTCAGGCTCTAGGCCCAACTCAACAGACACAAGCTCCAGGCCCATCAGAGTAAACCTAGGCTCCAGACTTGAACCTGAAAATCCAGGCTCTAAGCAAACCCCAGGGGAGCCAGGAACCAGCCTGCCCAAAGGCTCCAACAGCAAGCCCACACACATTCCCTTCCAGATGGGGGATTATAAGATCATCTCAATAGACTCATAAACAGCATTTGAGAAAACTCAACACCCTTTCATGATAAAGAAAAAAAAAAAAAAACACCTTTCAACAAATCAGGTAAAGAAGGAATGTACCTCAACATAATAAAGACCCTATGTGACAAGCCCACAGCTAACATCACACTCTTGAGAAACAAGGCAAGGATGCCCACTCTCACCACTTCTGTCAGCATAGTACTAGAACTCCTAGCCACAGTAATTAAGCAAGAAAAAGAAATAAAAGGCAGCCAAATTGAAAAGGAATAAGTAAAATGGTCTCTTTTTGCAACTGACATGATTTTATATACAGAAATCCTAAAGAGTCCATCAAAAAAATGTTAAAACTAATAAATTCAGTAAGGTTGCAGGATACAAAATCAGCATACAAAAACCAGTAGCAATTGTATCCACTAATAACAAACTATCCAAAAAAGATAACAAAAAATAATCTCATTTGTAACACCTACAAAAAGTAAAATACTTCAGAATAAATCTGACCAAGAGAGTGAATGACCTATACAATGAAAACTATAAAACACTAATGAAAAAACTTGACGTGACAAAAATAAATGGAAAGATATCCCATGTTCAAGGATTGAAAGAATTGTTAAAATGTCCCTATTACCTAAAGCAATCTACAGATCCAATGTAACACTTATAAATATTCTAATGGCATTTTTCAGGGAGATGGAAGAACAATTCTAAAATTCATATGGAACCAAAAAAGACCCCAAATAACCAAACCAATCTGGTGCAAAACAAAACTGGAGGCATCACGTTACTTGACTGCAAAATGTACTACGAAACTATGGTAACCAAAACAGCATGGTACTAGCATAAAAACAGACCTAAACCAATGGAACAGAATAGGAAGCCCATAAATAAACCCTTACTTTTATAGTCAATTGATCTTTGACAAAGGTATCAAGGACACACAATGGGGAAAGAACATCAATGAATAGTGCTGGGAAAACTGAATATCCACATGCAGAAGAATGAAATTAAACCCTTATTTCACAACATATACCAAAATCACCTCAAATGGATTAAAGACTTAAATGTATGACCCAAAACTACAAAACTACTAGAATAAAACATAGGAAAAAAGGCTTCTTGACACTCGTCTAGGCCATGATTTTTCGGTATATAACACCAAAAAGCAGGCAATGAAAGGCAAAACAGACAAACGGGATTGCATCAAACTAAAAAGCTAACACACAACAAAGGAAACAATTGTCAGGGTGAAAAGACACCAACAGAAGTGAGTAAATATGTGGCAAATCATGTATCTTATAAGCAGCTAATATCCAAAATATCCAAAATATAAATACATATATACATTTTATTTGTCAAACAACTCAATAGCAAGAAAACAAATAACCCAATTTAAAAACCTCCTATGGGCAAAGGACTGAAACAGACATGTCTCAAAAGAAGACATACAAATGGCCAACAGATATATTTTAAAATGCTGAACGTCACTAATCATCATCCAGAAAAAGCAAATGAAAACCACAATAAGGTATCACCTCGAACCTGTTAGAATGGCTAATATCAAAAAGATAAAGTACCAGATGCTGGAGCCATGTGGGAAGAAGGGGAACTGTGTACAGTGTTGGTGGAAAACTATGGAAGTTCCTTTAAAAAAGTAAAAATAGGGCAGGCATGGTGGATCACGCCTCTAATCCCAGCACTTCGGGAGGCCAAGGCAGGAGGAATCACCTGAGGTTGGAAGTTAGAGACCAGCCTGACCAACATGGAGAAACCCTGTCTCTACTAAAAGTACAAAATTAGCCAGGCATGGGTGGCGCATGCCTGTAATCCCAGCTACTCAGGAGGCTAAGGCAGGAGAATCGCTTGAACCCAGGAGGCGGAGGTTGCAGTGAGCGGAGATTGTGCCATTGCGCTCCAGCCTGGGCAAAAAGAGCGAAACTCGGACTCAAAAAAAATAAAAATAAAAGTAAAAATAGAACTACCATATGATCCAGCAATCCCATTTCTGTGTATTTAGCCAAAGGAAATGAAGTTAGCATGTCAAAGAGATATCTGCATTCCCATATTCTTTGCAGCTTTATTCACAAGAGCCAAGATATGAAATTGACCTCAGTGTCTATGGATTGCTGAATGGATTAAAAAAAAGTGATATATACATATATATACACATACACACACACACACACACACACACACACACACAACAGAATACTATACAGCCTTAAAAATAAAGAAGAAAATCCCATCATTTGTGACAAAACGGATAAACCTAGAGAACATTGTGCTAAGTGAAATAAGTCAGGCACAGAATGACAAATACTGCACGATCTTATTTACGTGCATAATCTTAAAATGTTGAGCACACAGTAGCAAAGAGTACAATGGTGGTGACCAGGGGCTACAGCAGGGAGGAGGATGAGGAGGTGTTGCTCAAATGGAACAAAATTTCAGTTAGACGGAATGAATACATTCTAGAGATCTGTCAGGCAGCATGGTGCCTATAATCAATAACGCATCACACACTTGAAAATTGCTAAAGGAGTAGATCTGAAATGTTCCCACCACAAAAAAAATAAGTATGTAAGGTAAAGAATATGTTAATTAATTTAATTTAATCATATCACAATGAATATATGTATGAAGATATAATACTGTACACCATAAATCTATATAATTTTTGTCAATTATATCTTAATAAAGCTGAAGGAAATGAAAAAAAAGGAAATAAGGGAGAGAAGTCTTTAACATTTCTTTTTAAATAATATAAAATCTCTTCCCTCTAGCCCAGACCTGATACCCACCAGCCCACTGAATATTTGCATCTGAATGTGCCATGGGCGTCTCCTACGCAACATTTCCCAAAGTGTCAGCATTCTTCCACCTTACCCCCATATCCTCCCTCCCATCCACCAAGCTGCCCAAAGCAGAAACTACCCTCGATGCCTTCACCTTCTTTTCTTCCCGTATCGAATCAGTAACCAATATCAGCAATCCCTGCAGTATGTCTCGTCTTCTGTATCTCCACTGCCTCAGTTCAGGTCTTCATTATGTGTCCCTCGCATTCCTGCACTACTTTCAGGCAGAGATGGAGATGGTTTACCCCACTATCCATTTCTCCTCTTCCCTTACTGATAGAACCCCTCCATTTTTAGCTAGGCACACGGCCGCTGAATAAATACTATATTTTCAGCCTTTCTCTTACAGCTAAAAGTGATCATGGCACGACAAAGGGGCAATGAGCTCTAACTAGAAGTCTTCCGTGGCAATTTCTCCAAAATAAAAGCAAGTCCTCACTCAACATTGCAGATTAGGTCTTGGAAACCAAGACTTTAAGCAAAACGACCTACAGCAAGTCCTCAAATAACACTGTTTTGTTATATTGATAACATAATTGGTTTTGTTACACATCCTATATGTTTCGCTTGAAGTCGCAGTTTCCGAGAACCTATCAAGGATGTTAAGGACTTACCATATCCTTTTATTACAGCTAGTGCATGCCCCTTTGCTCTTGCGATTTCCCACCCCCAACCCCGCCCCTTGCATTCCTGCTCTCAGGAATGTGGAGCTCAAGCAAACACATCAGAAGATGAGAAAATCTCCAAGGATGGCAGACCAACTAGCCCAAAGTAGCCAGGACCTGCAACACCGTGGAACCAACATACAAGCTGTGAATCATCTATCTGGATTCCTTTCATGGAAGAGAACTTTTATTTTGTCTAAGCCACTGGTGTGTGGGTGTGGGCGGGTGGGCGTGTGTGTTTATGTATTTATGTATCCTAACAAGGTTCACTGCCTCCAATCTCACCTCTCCAAAACCACAATCTATCTCTAGATTTCCTACTTCCAGACTGATTTCCAGACTGATTTCCTAAACCCTAATGTGGAGAATCAATCCATTTTTTTTAAAAAAAATTAATAAAATACACACTTACAGCATGCTTTAGCATGGCACGTAAGACCATTCATAACCTAGTCCCTGCCCACCTGAAGTCTTCTAGTTCATTGCTCCCTCTTGACACCAGCTGCTCTGACCAAGCCATGGTCTGCACATCACCACAGCTTTATATGTGCTTCTGCCACTGTCAAAACATCTTTCTTCCCAGCACCCGTTCTAAATCATCTTCAAAAACTCTGCTCAGATCTCAGATGTCACCTCTTCCAAGAAGCCTTCTCTCCATCCTGACTGAGGTACAAATTCACAGCCTCCCAAAGCCTCTGTTCTTACCTCTACTGTAGCAGGTATCATCTTGTGTTAGAATCATGTTATTACTTGCCTGTTTCTCCAACCAGACTTCACAGTCAGGCTGTAGGCTTCATATTTCTACCTCTAGCCCAGCAACTACAGGTATTCACTGAATGCGTGTTGAAAAAGTAAATACTTCCAGGAATGTACTGAAGGAAGTTTTTAGCATCTGGTACTTGACATATTAATAAACAAAAAACTAGGCCTCTTGATTCTTTGCCCAGGCCTGTTCCCAGTACATCAGCATTTCTCCAACTGTGTTCCAATAACATCCACTCAGAAAATGTGAATAATGTGTGGGTTTCCAGCCATGCAACACAGCTTCCAGTTCCACTAACCTGTCAAACTCCCACCACCCTCTAAGCCTCTCACCCCACCTTTTTGGTTTTCTACGTGGAGGCAGGGCACTGTACCGGTACCGTGCCCCTTTCCCTGGTTCCCACCATTCAGTCGTCATTCATAAGTGCCAGTTCAGACCTGGGGAAGACTATCTGGTCTTGCAATATTTTTAATAATCCTCTAAAGCTTGGCTAAAGACTGCCCTGAAACTCACCAGGCTCTACAATTTCCTTAATTCTCCTTTCTACAGATTAAGGTTTTGCCTCTTGGATTTTTTTTTAGCACTAGTCCCTATCTTCATGATTTTCAAAGAATATCTAGAGTGGATATATAATTTACCTGCAAATATGCTCAGTTTCTTAGGATATTATGCCTCAGAGTTTAAATTCATACAAAAGGAGCCAGGTGATCTCTTCCTGGGCTTCAGCTTCTTCTAGCAGTGTTTGTTCTACGCTATCAAACAAGGTGACTGTGCTCCTTGATAGAGAAATGCCAGCCAGGAAGGAGTTTCGTATCTCTGCTTTATCTCAGAAAACTCTTAGCATTACCTCACACACCCTTAGAAAGGAGCCCCACCTTTCCTTTTTCTCTTTCTTTTTCAGACACCACACAGTTATTGCCCCTGACCCGTGAGAACAGGATTGCTCAAGCTGCCATCCAAGGACTACCTGAATCGGGATCATCCAAGAGCTCATTCAATACTAGATTTCTGAGTCAAACAGAATCAGAATTACTGGAGTGAGGTTCAAGAATCTGAATTTTTAACAAGCATGGAAAGCATCCAAGGTGGAAATAGATCGTTGGCTTGCAAGGTGGGGTGGGGCAGGACTGGGGCGGCCAGGATCCCCAGAAACTGTCACCTGCAGCCCAAGACCACTGCTTTCCTTCACTTCCCTGCGCAATACAAAGAGTGTAATTTTCTATGTGTGCCATGAAGTAAAAAAGTTTCATGGAGTTTCTAGAATTTCCTAGAGAACTACTAAACTAGTATATCTAGGGCAGGTTCACAATGATCATTTCCAAAACTTCTACAGGACAATCTAATGTGCCCTGATGCTTAGGAACCATCGCTTTAAAACAGCAATTCTCAACTCTTTAAGGGCAAAAATACCTTTTCGTAACATTTTGCAATGCCTTCTTTATTATTCTAGAGTGAAATCCATCAACAATATAACTGCCTAAATATAAAATTCAAAATAATCCATATAATGCCCTAAATACCACAAAGTGGAAACAAAATTAAAATGATTTTCATTACATAAATGCTCAGGTTAGTCAGACACTTGCTTGTACCTAAAGGAGAATCATGCTGAAAGCAAGGTTCAAGTGTGGACAGATACAGCAGTATTGAAATGGCGATGCAGGAGCATGAGCGCTGCTTTCTTGGATGTGATACTTTGAAATAGTAAACAACTTTTAGTAAATTTGCAAACAAAACAAAGTATAATCTTCTCTCGATTTACATGGTAGTTACAGTACTAGAAAACTCACTGATACTTAAAACCATGTAAAAAACCTTTTATTGACATATCCTAAGGCCGGATCATTAGAAACATATTTTTCTCCTACATGAATGTCCAACAGGACATTCGAGGCCATACAGAATGTAGAATAGTTCTTCCTGGTGTGGTACTATCCCAGGGACTAAAAGTTGTTTAGCATGCCTCATCACCAACTATTAAAGGCTAGTAGCCACCTGCTCCTCCATCCCCAATCACTGTGATAACTAAAAATATACCCAACCATTCAACCTCCCCAAACAATATGAATAGAGGTACCTGTGTCAGGCTATAATATTATTTTCCCTTGTGACACTATCATACATGATAGTGACTCCAGAATCTCTGCGTGATTCTACCTATACTTATAATATTTTCAAAAGCAAATATTTACATAAATTCTACCATAACAGAAATTGCTGGTGAAATTCTACATGAATAGAATGAAAGTTTCACAGATATGAGAAACCTTCTTCAGAAGTCCTTGAAAAAACAAATGTAAACTACTTTTTTTCAACAATCAAATTGCATTTTCCTGTTGACATATTTCAATTTCAGAGCTATCTTCTCACTATTAGTATTCAATTGGCAGTGGTTCCTAAGCAGTTCAGCTCTGCATGTCAGTAAAATATATCAAACTACAGTTTAAATGTATTAAATGATTCCAAAATGCATCCTTTTAGTGTTAAAATGGTTTATAAACAGCTCAAGTAAATTACCTTTTAAAACACAATGGTTCTCGAGCCTGTATGTGCATGACAACAAACACTAGGGGAGATGCTTAAAATGTAGAGATGCTTGGGTCATCCCTTGCCCACAGATTCTAACTGCATAGGCATGGGTTAAGTAGAGCCTAAGAAGCTTTATTATTTTTTAAAAGGTCTACAGGAGATCCTCATGCTGGCGGAGGCAGATCTGGTTTTGTGGGTCCTGAAACCTATACACAACTGGGCAGGTGGTCGCGGGGAGTCTCTTTAAGAGAAAGAACAAAAAAATGGCACGTTTCTTGGAGCCTTGGGAATGCTTCCTGCATTGGCTTCATAGTAAATCCATCTCTGGATGCTACTTGGGGTTGCAAAGTGTGACATAATGAAACTCACAACTGGAACACATGGGCAAAAGTATAAAGTCATACACTACGTATGCAGAGGCCATAAGCCCAGTGTTCACGGGCTTCAGGAGATAATATAAATGAGTAAGGCAGGCAAGGTATGAGAACACAGGAGGGAGTGGTGACCGAGTACCTGTGCTCTGAAGGCACCAGCACTATTTCATGTCAATGCCAATGCACACTCAGTGTTGGCGTTTCTCAAATTCATCAACAGAAGCTTCAAGTCTGGATTTTTACATGAAATCTCCCAGTTTTTAAAAGTTAGCTCAATAGTTTAATAAAACATTGGTTAGACCAAATAAATCATAAGTTAAAAATGCTGATATGTCACTTCTGCTTTATAGAAGGGAAAAGATATTTCCTACCTAAAAATAACACTGAAGAGTAGATAGTTTATTCATGGATCCATGAAGGGAGACTGCTAAAAACATACTTTGTGAGGCAGTTCATACACCTGACAATGAAAAAACGGTTTGTTCAGGGATTCTGCAACATCTCAAGGACCTAAGTTTACTCTAACATGTCCTAACTGAACCCAAAGAGTTCTATAAGTCAATAAAAGGCAAGCTCTCCAATATAAAACTCGTGAACAGGAAAATCTTTCAAAATGAATCATAAATGGCTAATAAGCACATGAAAAAAGTTTGACCTCAATTACATCTGGTGCAGCAAGTCTGTGGAGATTAAAGTTCTCGGTTCTAATTATGACATTCTGAGAACACAGGAATAAACTAAATGGAAGTGCTTTTCCTATTCTCTCACTCAACCTACACAGAAGACTTCTGTGACCAAATGTTTTCCCCACAAACCGAGCAAGCAATCAATTCTGCAGGATACACCACCTGGGTGTCCTGTAATTCAATTCAACTGCAGTACTATCTAACTCGAGACAGTATTAGATCCCACGGGTTGGGGACTCAGTCTCCAAGACTGCCCCTTCCCTTCAGATGCCCATCTAAAGCCGTAGGTTGTTTCACCTGTGCTTCTGACTGGCTATAAATCAGGATTCTCACAGCCCCCTCCTTGGGTTCGACTAATCTGCTCAATCAGCTCACAGAACACAGGGAACCACTTATGTTTACCAACTTCTGATAAAGGCTGTTACAAAGGATACAGATAAAGGGATGCATGGGGCAAGGCATGTGGGAGGGGGCAGAGAGTTCCATGCCCTCTCTGGACACACCGCCGTCCTGGAACCTCCATGTGTTCGTCTTTCAGGGAGCTCTGCAAACCCTGTCCTTTTGGGTTTTTATGGAGGCCTCATTAGTAAGCATGATTCACTCAATCATTGGCTATTGGTGATTTCCTTAAACTTCACCCCTCTCCCCTCCCCAGAGGTTAGGGGATGGGACTGAAAGTCTCAACCTTCTAATCCAGGGGTGTCCAATCTCTTGGCTTCCCTGGGCCACACTGGAAGAACTGTCTTGGGCCACAGATAAAATACACTAACACTACCAACAGCTGATGAGCTTAAAAAAAAAAAATCTCATAATGTTTTAAGAAAGTTTAAAAATTTGTGTTGTGCCACATTCAAAGCTGTCCTGGGCTGCATGTGGCCCATGGGCTGTGGGTTGCATAAGCTTGCTCTAAGCTTGGACAAGGTAGCCCCATTCTAAAGCCACATAAGGGTTGCCAGGCATCAGTTAATTCATTAACATACAAAAAGACATACCACTTTGAAAGTCCTAGAAATTTTAAGAGGAAACTCAGAGGGAAGACCAAATATAGTCATGTGCCACATAATGACATCTGGCTCACCAGTGACCACATATAGGACGCTGATCCAGAAGATTATAATGCCATATTTTTACTGTACCTTTTCCATGTTTAGACATACAAAGACCACTGCGTTACAACTGCCCACAGTATTCATTACAGTAATATGCTGTAGGTTCGTGGCCTAGAAAAAACAGGCTAAGCCATATAGCCTAGGTGTGCAGTAGGTATACTATCTAGGTTTGCGTAAGTACATTTTATGATGTTTGCACAAAGATGAAATCGCTTTATGACACATTTCTCAGAATGTCTTTAGATGACACATGGCTGTATATACTTCACAGTGTTAGATGTGATGTCCACTGCTGTTCCAAAGCTGATTTGATCCTACTCTCAAAAAAGTCAAATCCTGCTCCTCAGCTTTTCAACAGCTACTTTAAATATATATATATACACATATATGTGTGTGTATTATATATATATACATATATTAAACACCAATCTAAAAAAATAGATCTAGTAGACAAAAACACCGAACAGACAGTAGAAATATGCTTTTCAATATGCTCTCCTGGTGGATTTCTGCAACACTTCTTAGTTATCTTAGTATATAAAACACCAAGTAATTCCAAAGAAGTAGTTAAGGCATTCTACAGATACGTGGGCCCATTCTACAGATATGTGGGCCCATACGGCCCATTCTACAGATACGTGGGCCAGTGTGGAATAAGGTGGAACCTCTAACTTATTATACCAAAAACCCTAGCCAAAGAGAAAGTTATAGTCACTTCCTGGCCCACTTTGTCAAGCCAAAACAGACCACTGGAAACTACTGCATATCAAGCAGAGGCTGTGGTATAGCTAAAATAATGGAGAACATATGGTCAATTTAATAAGGGCCAAGGAATAGTGAGCAAGTCTAACACATACTTGTTATTATACTGTAAAATCATTTTTCTGCTTTCCATAATGGGTGGGAAGGAGGCTGGAGAGTGGAAAGGTAGGGGCAAAATAAATAAAAATTGCCAAACATAGAAGATTTACTAAAGGACTAGCCACAAAATTATAAACCAACTTCTATCCGTGGTGAAAACAAGAAAATAAATCAACAGAAAACCTGAGAATTAGTAGATTTGTCATTTCTTCCTTTGTTTATTTGTGGTATTCTATCCCAGCCCACATTTTTCCTAAAGCAATAACTCGTAGGTTTCCTGGGTCCTGCAGCCAGATGCAAAGATCTGAATAGGCATGAGTAGGGGCTGAGCTGCCATGCTACTTTTTTCGTGTCTTGCTCTCCAGGAATTCTGTGTGTATGGTGAGGCGTCTACCTAAAGCAGACGCTCAACATTCACCCAACACATTCTATCTGTTATTCAGAATTATTCAGCTTCTTCTTTGCACTAAAAAGAAAAAATAACTAACTCAAAATGGGCCACAGACATAAAGGTAAGAGTTACAACTATGAAACATGGAAGAAAATACAGGACTAAATTTTCCTCACTTAGGCAATGGTTTCTAAGACATGACATGGGAAGTACAAGCAACAAAATAAGAGATATAGATAACTGGACTTCACCAAAATTAAAACCTTTTGTACTATAAATGATGACTATGAAGAAAATGAAAACATAACGAATACAATAGAAGACAGTATCCACAGTCATACAATTAATAAGGGGCTTGTATACAGATTATAGAAAGAGTGCTTTCAACTCACTCATAAACAGACAAATAAGCCAATTAAAAAACACAGCTGGGTGCTGTGGCCAGGAGTTTGAGACCTGCCGGGGCAGCACAGCCAAACCCCATCTCTACAAAACATTTAAAAATACAAAAGTCAGCCGGGCATGGTGGTGTACACCTGTGGTTTCAGCTACTCAAGAGGCTGAGGTGGGAGGCTCACTTGAGCCCAGGAGTTCAAGGCTGCAGTGAGCTATGCTATGATTGTGCTACCACACTTTCAGGCAACTATCTCTAAAAGTATATATATATATATATATACACACACACATATATATATATAATAAAAATTCTCTAATTTTTTGTAAAAATGTTTAAAAATGGGCAAAGAATCTGAATAGACATTTCTCTAAAAATATACAGGTTGAGCATCCCTAACCAAAAATCTAAAACTCAAAATGCTCCAAAATCTGAAACGTTTGAGTGCCAGCGTAACACAAGCGGATGATGACATTAATTAACACTGCAAAAAAGTGCCCATAGACAACATGATGAAAATGTGTGATGGGTTTATTCAAGGACTACAGCAGGGTACATTCATAATAGAACAAGAAATCATGCCAGTTGATAAAATTCGAGAGAGAAGTCGAAGTCAAAAACTACTGTTAACGAGGAAGATGACTGGAGGGCGCACTTAAAAAGCTGTCCAGAGAAAGCCTCCTCATCCTTAGAGGACTCACTTCCAGGTCCCTCAACTGCTACTGGTGTTTCTGCTCAACTCAAAAAACAAAACCACGTACAGTGAATTCTTATCTTTTTTTAAAAAATTTTCTTTCTTTTCTATAACCTCATTTTAAAAATGATGGAGTTTTTAATCAAAACACAGCATGGCAGACGAAGACGGAAAGCCTACCATTGTTTGTTCCTGCCGCTGTCCAGGAACTAACATAGGTATTCTGGTGATGCTACTGTATTGCTTAGCTATCCTGAACACATTTATTTTTTCACCATATTAATGGTATGTTCTGTTTTTTTTACTGTTAAATATGTATGTGTGAATCAGTGTTAGAAAATGATCGCTTCTTAGAAGAATATACATTCAGAGGCAGGAATGAGGGTGATGCCACACAACCATAGACTGTCCACATGGGTGGCTGAGATAGTGACCTCTGCATTCTGATGATTCAGCATACACGAACTTTGTTTCATGCAC
This sequence comes from Pan troglodytes, assembly GCF_028858775.2. NCBI lineage: Eukaryota > Metazoa > Chordata > Mammalia > Primates > Hominidae > Pan > Pan troglodytes. The sequence continues at coordinate 27,234,813 of NC_072405.2, forward strand.
AAAATTATTTATAATTTATAATTATATAATTATAATCATAATTATAAAACAAATGAATTTCATGTTTAGACTTGGGTCTCATCCTCAAGATATCTCATCATGTATATGAAAATATTCCAAAATTCAACAAAACCCAAAAAATCCAAAATCTGAACTCCTTCTGGTCCTAAGCATGATGGGATATTTAACCTGTACAATAAACCATAAGCACAGGAAAAGATGCTCAATGTCATTAGTCATTACAAAAATGCAACGCAAAACCACAATGAGATACTACTTCATATCTCCTAGGATAATTATAATTTAAAAAGACAGAGAATAACAAGTGTTGGCAAGAGTGTGGAGAAACTGGAACCCTCTAAGTAAGAAAAAACACACAGATAAGCAATTTTTCCTCTGATCTCACACCACAAGGTGTGGAGATTTTCTCCACACATGAAGCAAGCAATCAGTCCTACAGAGGATACCAGCTAGTTGTCCTCTAATGCAATTCATTTCCAACACTATCTACCCGGATATGGCATCAGATCCTACAGGTTGAGGGCTTGGTCCCTCTACCCCACCCCTAACCCCATGCCCTAACCCCACCTCACCCCTGCCACTTTAGATGCCAGTTTCAAGCCCCAGGTTATTTTATTTGTGCTTCTGAAAGGGTCTAGATCAAGGATCCCACAACCCTTTCCCTGGGCTCAGTTAATTAGCTAGAGTGCCTCACAGAACTCAGGGAAACATTTACTTACATTTACTGGCTTATCATAAAGGGTATTACAAAGGATGCTGAAGAGATGCATATGGTATGTATGGGAAAAGGGGCACGGAACTTCCAAGCCCTCCCCAGGCACGCCACCCTCCAGAACCTCCATGTGTTCACCTACCCAAAACCTCTCAAACGCTGTCCTTTCGGTTTTTTTTGTTTTGTTTTTTCTGAGACAGAGTGTCACTCTGTTGCCCAGGCTAGGGTGCAATGGCACGACCTTGGCTCATTGCAACCTCTGCCTCCAGGGTTCAAGCAATTCTCCTGCCTCAGCCTCCCGAGTAGCTGGGATTACAGGTTCACGCCACCATGCCTGGCTAATTTTTGTATTCTTAGTAGAGACAGGGTTTCATCATGTTGGTCAAGTTGGTCTCGAGCTCCTGACCTCGTAATCCGCCCTCCTCAGCCTCCCAAAGTATTGGGATGACAGGGATGAACCACCACGCCCACCCCTTTGGTGTTTTCATGGAGGCTTCATCACACAGGAAGGAATGACTAAATCATTGGCCAACTTAACCTTCAGCCCTTCGCTCCTCCCAGGAGGCTGCTCACTGCTGCTGTGTAGCCACTGATCCGGGGGCTCTGGGCTGCTGCCATGCTGCTTAGTTTCCCTGAACACACGTAGGAGAAAGTCCCAACCCTCCAATCCCGCTGTGTCCTTCTGGTGCCCAGCCCCGTCCTGAAGCTACCTAGGGGCTGACAGCCATCAGTCAACATATGAGCACACAAGAAGACATCATTGCGGACATTCTAAGGATTTTAGGAGGTGTATGCCAGGAAATAGGGACAAAAACCAAATACGTATTTCACAATATCGCACCCTCATACACTACTGGTGGGAATGTAAAATTGTACAACTGTTGTGGAAAACAATTTAGAAGTTCCTCAAAAGGTTTAATGTAGAATCGCCATTCGACTCGGCAATTCTACTTCTAGCTGTATACTCAAAAGAAATGAAAACCTACATCCACTCAAAAACTTGTACACCAGTTCTCCTAACAGCATTACTCACACAAGCCAAAAAGGAAAAGCAACCCAAATGATATGGTTGGCTGTGTCTCCACCCAAATCTCACCTGGAATTGTAATAATCCCCACGTGTCAAGGGCGGCGCCAGGTGGAGATAATGGAATCATGCGGGCAGTTTCCCCCATACTGTTCTCATGATAGCAAATAAATCTCACAAGATCTGATGGTTTTATAAATGGGAATTCCCCTGCACAAGCTCCCTCTTGCCGGCTGCCATGTAAGACGTCCCTTTGCTCTTCCTTCGTCTTCCACCATGATTGTGAGGCCTCTCCAGCCATGTGGAACTGTGAGTCCATTAAACCTCTTTCCTTTATAAATTACCCAGACTCAGGTGTGTCTTTATTAGCAGCGTGAGAACAGACTAATGTACTAAATTTCCCTCAAATGGTGAACAGACAAAATGTGTACCATCCATATAATCGACTATTATTCCACACAAAAAAGTAGTGGTAAATATTACAGCAAAACTAGTCATAACAATGATTCCATTTATAAGAAGTGTCCAGAATAAGAAAATCTCTAGAGATAAAAAGCAAATTAGTGGTTGCCTAGAATGACAGTCAGTGGGTGTTCTCTCTTTCTTCCTTCCTTCCTTTTTTTTTCTCTTTCTCTTTTTCTTTCCTTCCTTCCTTGTTTCTTTCTTTCTTTCCTTCCTTCCATCCTTGTTTCTTTCTTTCTTTCCTTCCTTCCTTCTTTCTCTTTCTCTCTCTCTCTCCCTTCCTCTCCTCTCTTCTGCCTTTCTTTTATCCTTTCCCCTCCTTTCCTCTTCCTCTTGCTCAAGACAAGGTCTCTCTATGTTGCCCAGACTGGACTTGAACTCCTGGGCTCAAACAGTCCTCCCACCTCCAGCCTCCCAAGCAGCTGGGACTACAGGAAGGAGCCACCAACAGGTCTTTTCTTTTTAAGATGATGAAAATGTTCTAAAGTGGCCTGTGGTGATGGATGATGCACAATTCTATGAATGTACTAAAAATCCACTGAATTTTACACATTAAAAGGATGAATTGTATGGTTTACAAATTGTATCTCAATAAAGTTATTTCTTAAAGTATTCAGCCTTCCGGGTCACTATGGCAGACAAGGATACAAATTTGTTTAATCTTCTCTAAGTCCTACAAAAATGGCAACAACCAATTTCAAAAGAAAATAAATTCACAACAGTGCTGGAAAAAAAAAGAGTATAACCATAGACAAAATAACCATAGACAGAAGTCACAACCCCAAACAAGCCCAGAGAGCCACAGTTATCCTAACAGTAGAGCCACAAAGAAGCTAGAAACCCAGAGTTGGCAGGTCTCCAGATCTGGAATGGGAAGCAGAACATATGTCACCATGATTAACTGAAAAATCATCTGCACAACAGCTTCCCATCCTAGCCCCCTCCCACCCTGTTCCCCAACCCAGAGGCTTGCCTGCAGCAAGGCAGTTAGCATGGGTCTAATCCCACCTGCACTTGTGCCAGTCCATACACCCCACCTCATAGAAACCCATTCCAGCCCTCTTCTATATGAAGGGAAGAGGCCTGCTAAGGACACACACTCCACACAGCCAGAGAAACTCTACCTGTCTATACTTGGGAACCCAAACTTTCATTCATGCATATGAATGAAAAAAACAAACTCCAACAGACATTTGAGGACTAACAGTGGCTTTCAAAAGAAGTTCTAAGATTTAATGAAACAGAACTGACCCTAGATGAAGCAAAAATCCAGGAAACAGAAGATAATCTCAGGGGGAAAAAAATCTAATTTTTTATTTAGAGAGATTCAAAATAATGCATCCATAAAAAAGCAGACTGCAATGAAAATTGAGTGACCAGAGAATGGGAAAGAACTCTTGAAATTATAAATAAAACTATAAAAATGTTGTTAGAAAGAATGGAAGATCATACTTTAAAATAGGAAAGAAAAATTAAAAGACATAGAAGATTGATCTAATCCAGGAGAACCAACACCTATCTAATAGGAACTGCAGAAGTAAAAACCATTTTTAAAAAGTAGAGAGGACAAATATTTTCAGAGCTAAGGAAAGACATGACTGAAAGGGCTCCACAGGCACCATACAGCAAGAACACAAGACTCACACTTCCAGAAACGTGAGCGGGTAGGGGTCAAGAGAGCCCTGAACGCTGTCCATAGAGATAGAGCCAATTACCCACAGGTGAGATCTCAAAGGTCTTTTCATTTAAGAGACTCCAGTGCATACTGCATACTAAATCAAAGCCAATTAAGGCAAAAGAAGGGATTAAATATTTTGAAACGCACCATGCAAAGTCTACCACTTGTGTTATTCATTCCTCATTCAGTTACCTAATTCCTAATCTGCTTGATTTCCCAAACAGTGAAACTGGAGGACAGGCCATGAACTTTCACGTACAAGTCTTTACATTGGCATACGCTTGGGTATGTATCCTGGGTAAGTATCAAGAAATGGAATGGCCTAGCGGTACAGAACGTATATCTTTAACTTCTTAACTAACTTTTTCAATTTTTTTTTTTTTTTGAGATGGAGTCTCGCTCTGTTGCCAGGCTAGAGTACAGTGGTGCGATCTCAGCTCACTGCAACCTCCACCTCCCAGCTTCAACCGATTATCCTGCCTCAGCCTCCTGAGTAGCTGCGATGACAGGCATGTGCAACCACACCTAGCTAATTTTTTTATTTTTAGTAGAGATGGGGTTTCACCATGTTGGCCAGGATGGTCTCCATCTCTTGATCTCGTGATCTGCCCGACTTAGCCTCCCAAAGTGCTGGGATTACAGGCATGAGCCACTGCGCCCGGCCTTCAACTGTTTTTAAATAATTGGACCTTTTACATTCCCACCACCAGTGTGTATGAGCTCAGCAGCTCCACTTTCTTACCAATCACAATATGGCCAGTCTTTTTAATTTTAGCCTTTCTAGTAGATTTTATTAGTATCTCATTGTGGTTTTCATTTCCATTTCCCTAATGACTAATAATGTTGAGCATCTTTTCATGTGCTTACCTGCCATCCATATATCTTCTTTGGTGAAGTATCTGTTACAATCTTTTGCCCATTTTTTTTTCCCTTAGGGGATTTGCCTTCTTGTCATTGAGATGTAAGAGCTCTCTATGTATTCTACATACAAGTCTTTTGTTGGATCTCCAACACACAATGTCAATAGTCAAACTGTTGCGAAACCCTGATCTAGTTAATTTTGCTGAAAAGAGCCACATTATACTGCAAGGAGTCACGTGTCTACATATGATTCACTTTACCTCTAAAAAAAAAAAACAGGTAATTTTTAAAAAACTGACATGAGACACTTCTTAAAATCATATGCTACAGCATCCATTTACATCTAAGTCCAGCAAGCACCTTAGTTATTCATACTTATGACCATAAATCATCATAAAGAGAAAATTTGCTTAGACAATACAAGTTAGAATGAGCTCCAACTAAAACAAAATTAACATTTTAACAAAATTTTGGTATGTCTTTCAGAGGCTTCCAAGCAACTAAGCTCTCACTACACAATCACTCTAGAACCTTAAAATTATAACACATTTCCTATGGCTTCCCCACTAGCGCCGCCCGACTCTTTTCTTTTAATGATGGGCTCTGAACAGTTCAGGTGACGGCAGCAGGGAGGCAATGTGAAAACAGTTCTCCTCCTTCCTCCGTTAGTCATCAGGTACCTTCTCCAACAGAAGAGTCCCCGAAGGCCTCCCTCAGAGCCTGTTTATTCTGATAGTGGTTGCCTTTCTAACACAGCACATTTATAGCATATTTCAAGGGAGTGGGGTGATGTGACTTTTACATCTTTCCAATCTGAGAGTTGGTTTTCCTACAGGAACAGATGATGTCACATTTCACACATGATTCAGAGCAGAGGAGCCTGGATCATGGTCTCAAACCTACCAATGAGTTTGGGCAAATTAATTCATTCTCTTGAGTCCTCAGTTTCCACATCTATAAAAGGCAAAGGTGACTTCTACTATTTCTTCCAACATAAAGATTCTGCTACTTTAATACATAAGCGGTTTCCTAACAGCTAAACACTGATTGGGTACCACATGCCAAACCCTGAGCTGTATATTTACAATCTCATTCGATTTCCAGTACAACTCTATGAAGAAGTTACTACCATTTTCCCTATTTTACAGATGAAGAAACTGAGGAGGCTCAGTGTTGTCCACAGGCACCTGTCGTAGGCTGGGACCCAGGCTCTGCTGCGGCTGCCATCAGCACTTTGCATTCAGTAAAGTGGGAGGAACAAGATACAGCTTTATGCCAGCCCACAGACAGCTGTGAGAAGTAATTACAGTCAGAGAGTTTCAAAAACACACACAAACTCTAAAAAAGCAAGTTTAGGACCATTTATGAAGTTCTACAATTCTCCACGCAACTGAATAACCCATGAAGGTACCTATCTTACCTCATTACATCAAATAACTTCCAATTACTGGCATGCTGTACCTACTAAGAGGACTGCACTAAAGCCAAGACTTCTCATGGGCTATGAGAGAGACTGGATTTTTAACCGGATTCTAAATCATCTCAGCTATGTGCCTTTAGTCATGTTCTTTAATACCTCTGAAGCTCATTTTCCTCACCTACTTGTTTTTAAAAGTCTGTAAACTCTTCACCTTACCTTAGGAGGCCCTACATGGTATGGCCCTTTTCTAAATGGTAATCTTTCTGAACTTATCTCTCAGTGATGATGTCTGCAGACTAACCAGGCTAGTCTTCCCCAGTTCGTCAAACAATTTCTATTTCCTGCTCATGCCATTTCTGCAATTTGAAATGCTCTCCCCACAAAACTCTAATATTCAGAATTCTAGTCATCCTTCAAGACCAAGTTCAACTTCCACTTCCTCCATGAAGTTATCACCAGACAAAGTAAATGTGATCATTCTTCCTTGCTAGTCACTTGGAGACATATTGTTTCTTCTTAGCTAAAGAATAAGAAACTTATGAGTAAGAACCATGTCTTCCACGTCTTTGCACCTTCAATATGCCCAACACAAGTAACCTGCACATAGGTGCTCATTAAATGTATTTGTTCAACAATGCATGCATCCTGTCACACCTACAGCATAACATCACACCAGGAGCAACTACTACCAACCATTTTTACCAAGGCAAATAAGAAACAAAAGGTTTAAAGTGTCATTTTGGTTTGCCTCGGCTATGATATATCTGAGCTGCTGATACAGGGAAAACTACTCAAAACCCATGAGTAAGGAAGAACCAAACTCACTCACCAAATAAGGCAAAGAACTATGTAGACATTTGGTATTATCTCTACATAGTTAAGGAAAAATCAGTTTTATTATAGTCAAAAAAAAAAGCTTAATTAGCAAAAAAAATCACAGTGTCACATTCAAAGTTATGTCTACGCCAAGGAGTTTTATTTTTTAAATTTGTTGTTTACTTTTTGAGACAGAGTCTCACTCAGTCATCCAGGCTGAAGTGTAGTGGCATGATCTCGGCTCACTGCAACTTCTGCCTCCTGGGCTCAAATGATTCTCGTGCCTCAGCCTCCCGAGTAGCTAGAATTACAGGCACATGTCACCATGGCCAGCTAATTTTTATATTTTTAGTAGAGACAGGCTTTCACCATGTTGGCCAGGCTGGTCTCAAACTCCTGACCTCTGGCGATCCATCCGCCTCTGCCTCCCAAAGTGTTGGGATTAGAGGTGTGAGCAACTATGCCAGGCCAATGCCAAAGAGTTTTCAAAAGTCTTGGGATAACTATAATCAGTACCCTGTCAGGGAAAGAGTAAACAGATGATTAGGTACCTCAAACTTCAAGCCCAGAATAGTTAGGTATTTATGATGCATGACAAACAGCATAAATGGCTACAATACATGTGAAGTATAAGAGATATACTACGAAACACATTCTCCTCTAAATTAGGACATTGTGATAAAAGCCAAATGATTTTTAAAAATAATTTAGCTGTTTTTTTTACTGTATCTAAGAGTCCCCAACTATTAAGATATCTAATAAATATTCACTTTTTAAGCTAAAAGAAGTTATTATATGGCTGTGTATACACTGCCTTCTTGGTATCCTCAAATATTCTGGAGTTATTAAATAATCCCATCTAACATGTGAGTCAAAAATGTGTAGTTCATACTTGGGTTTCTTCAGCTGAGCAACAGCTGTATGTATTAAGTCAGATTCTTGGTCTTCCCAAAACAAAAATAAGTATCAGATAATAATAAAGCTGAAAAATTAAGGATTGCACTTTTAATATCAGCCTCAAAGGTCAGGGATATGATGATGCTGGTGATGGTTATCACAATAATTAACAGCAGCAAACACTTTTATAGCACTTATTACATACCAAGCATGACTCTAAGATCCTTTTTTTTTTTTTTTTTTTTTTTTTTTTGAGACGGAGTCTTGCTCTATCGCCCAGGCTGGAATGCAGTGGCGTGATCTTGGCTCACTGCAAGCTCTGCCTCTCGGGTTCATGCCATTCTCCTGCCTTAGCCTCCCGAGTAGCTGTGACTACAGGCACCTGCCACCGCGCCCGGCTAATTTTTTTTTTTAGTAGAGATGGGACATGACTCTAAGATCTTTATAAATGTCAACTTATTTCATTCTCAAAAGAATTCTAAGACATAAGTCACTATAATCCCATTTTACAGATGAGAAAACTGAGCCACAAATAAGTTGGATAGCTTTGCAAGGTCACACAGTTTATAAGTTACAAGGGCAGGTTCAAACTCAAGAAGTCTAGATCCAGAACTCAGAGAATATTAACCACATGCAACAGCCTTTTCCAATCTAATTCTCAAGATATGCTAATATCCCCTTTATCATCGGTTTTCCATAAAATTACACATTTTGAAATTCAATACAAAGCTATTTGCATTTTTATCTTGTACCTCCTTCTAGGAAAATGCCTTCAAAAAAGTATTGCATTAACAGGATGAGCTCTGCGGTCAGGCAAACTTGCCTTATACTCCTGGCTCTGCTGTGTGAGTGATTGTGACTGGGAGAAGATTACTTCAGATCCCTCATCTGGAAAATCGGGATAACGGTACCAACTTATAAGGTGATTATGATGATTAGCATAGTGCCTTACCACACAGTAAGTAATCTAGTAGGTTAATTATTACTGTAATTAGCACTAGTAATAGTTCTATTTGTTCTAAATTTACCTGTTTCAAATTGAAAAATGTTGCTTCTAGTTCCAGAATACTAAATTTGATAACTAGATTAGGCCAATACTAAAAAGTATTAAAAATAAACAAGAGCTACAATAACCTCCAAAGTAAACACTGCAGTGTCTGAAAATCGTTGTGGAAATGTTTCCTAATAATATATTTTGTTAGTGAAAAACAAGCACCAAGGGCTGGGCACAGTGGCTCACATCTGTAAACTCAGTGTTTTGCGGGGCTGAGGCAGGAGGATGGCTTGAGGCCAGGAGTTTGAGACCAGCCTAGGCAGCATAGCCAGACCCTGTCTCTTAAAAAAAAAAAAAAAAAAGAAAAAAAGTATTTTTTTAATTAGTCAGGTGTGGTGGCATATGCCTGTAGTCCCAGCTAGTTGGGAGGCTGAGGCAGAAGGATCATTTGAGCCTGGAGGTCAAGGCTGCAGTAAGCTAGGATGGTGCCACTGCATGCCAGCTTGGATGACAGAGCAAGACTTTGTCTCAAAAACTTTGTCTCAAAAAAAAAAAAAAAAAAAACCACCAAAAATACATTAGTCAATATATACAACAATGGTAACTATGGAAAACTCTTATGAAAACTGGTTAATTCTTGGAATTTCAAATATCATAAGCTGAGAATTCTTCAAACCAAGAACATGACTTGAAATTACCAAGAATAGGCCACAAGAATTACATGAAATATTTGCGGATTCTACATCTTGGGAAGATTGTTTTGATGAATAATTAGGGCAAGCAGGTTTCACAGAGGGAAGAAGAAAGTAATGCAGGTGGAGAAAAATCACTTTGAAATCACAGCTCTTCATATAGTTTACCTGGGAGAGGGATATGAGGAAATACTTACTAGTATCTGGAGTTTTCCCTTCAGGTCTGCCAAATAAAAATTCATATTTGGCCTTGGCAACACTCTGGGAATGTGCAGATGCATTGTTCACCCAAACAAATGTCTCTGCCTGCAAAATGAGAACAAAACAAAGACACATTTAAAATACATCATAAAAAAACACATCATAAAACAAATTATCCAACATGAGATTGGTAAAGTAATTATGACATATGTACTCAAAGCTATCTAACCATTCAAAATGAAACATGAAAAGTGTAACATGAAAAGAATCAGAATACAAACTATCACTGCATGATTATAGCTATATAAAAAATGTATACATATAAACATCTATAGGGAAGTCAGAGGAAAATAAAAAGGATGGCTTGATTGGGAGGCTGAATTATGGTCGGTTTTTAAAAAAATTAACTTAATGTTACTTTTCTGCAATTAGAAAACTATATTTTGGCTGGACGCGGTAGCTCACACCTATAATCTCAGCACTTTGGGAAGCCAAAGCAGGTGGATCACGATGTCAGGAGTTCGAGACCAGCCTGACCTACATGGTGAAACCCCATCTCTACTAAAAATACAAAAATTAGCCGGGTGTGGTGGTTCCTGTAATCTCAGCTACTCTGGAGGCTGAGGCAAGAGAATCACTTGAACCAGGGAGGCAGAGGCTACAGTGAGCCAAGATCGTGCCACTGCACTCCAGCCTGGGTGACAGAGCTACACTCCATTTCAAAAAAAAAAAAAAAGAAACAAAACTGTATTTTGTTTTTAAACACATCATTTTCCAAGTGATTATCATCACCCACAGTCCATAACAAGAATATTTCTTTGTGTGGCTTCTGTTAAAGTACACCAACAAAAAAACCAGTCTTTCCCCAAAATAGATCACATTTTTATATAATCAGGAACACCATTCAGCCGAACAGGGCATGGAACAGAACTGCCAGGCATCCCATTTATACTGATTGTCCTACATTTCAACATCTGTCCCAGGGTCCTGTGTAATTCCTAAATTCCCTTATTTGAAACAAGAACTACAAAAGTGATGGTGAAAGTGGTACATCCTAACTCTGAACTCCTAAGACCTCCTTCCTCGCTGTTTTAGGCAACTGTCAAAAATCAGGAGTGTCTCTGTTCTCCAGCTGAGGACTAATTAAAAACAAGTAGAAAGGAAAAAAATTTCAAGACACAAAGAAATTTGACCTAGCACAGTCAGGGAGGCCTTCTTTTGCCTCTTTACTCTGAACCTAAACATTAACCAGGATACAGATATCACCCGTACTGGTTTCTACCCACTGGTTATGAGACATCATCTTTTCTCATGTCTGAACAGTGACTGACCATTCACTTTGGGGGAGAGAAGCGTGAAGGGTTTTATCAGCAACCCAGTAACTATTTCAAAGAGGGAAATGTTAGTATTTCTATTCTATGCTTTGGAGTAGAAATGACTGACAGTACTAGGAAGACCCAATCACACCTCCATCACCCTACTGGAGACAGGTTCAGGGGGCAGACCCCACTTTGTTCTTCAATACCAAGAGCAAAGAGCTAGCGTGCACAACATTCAGATAGCAATTTCTTAAAAGAGCTCCACAATCACTTAATGTTCATAACACATCAAATGTATCGGTCTGAAAAAGGTGCATACTCCTCTTGGTGTTACGTGTTTGATAATCACAGGTTGTTAATTATCCTTTTCCCCAATAGAGAGGAAATATTAATTTTTTGAAGTGTTTGGGGAGCTTCAGGCTAGTAAAAGAGGAACTCGGCCAAGGGGCTGCCACATAAGGTGCCCTAATTTGGGCAGGTGGTTAGGGAAAGCTCTCTGAGAAACTAACGCCTGCAGAGATGAGAAATATGACAGGCTGGGGAAGGTCAGTGACATATTGGCGGGAAGGCCATACGCATGGCCTTAAGGCATGGAAGGATGGATGAGGCTACTCAGATAACTGAGAGAAAGCCAAAGTGGCCACAGAAGAGCAGGTGAGTGGGCAAGTTTAGAGACTTGCAGGATGAAGAGTGTAGCTCAAGGAAAGGACAGAGCATTTTGATGGGTTTGATGGGAAGCCACTGAAGCGTTTTACGGGATACAGTGATTCATTTGCATTTTAAAAGATTATTCATTTACACTTTTAAAAGATCATATGGGTGTTACATGGAAAATGAATTGGAGTGAGACAAGAAGCAGCAGAGATACCAGCTAGAAATCCAAACAAGAACAGGGAAGTTTGGAGGAATAGGCAAAAGTGGATGAATTAAAATATATTTTGTAGGAAGAATTACACAGTTTTCTGATAAACTGGATTTAAAGAATGAGGGAAAGGGGCCGGGCACAGTGGCTCATGCCTTTAATCTTAGCACTCTGGGAGGCTGGGGTGGGCGCACCACTTGAGGTCAGGAGTTCGAGACCAGCCTGGCCAACATGGCAAAACCCTGTCTCTACTAAAAAATACAAAAATTGGCCAGGCGTGGAGCCATGCACCTGTGATCCCAGCTACTCAGGAGGCTAAGGCAGGAGAATCGCTTGAACCTGGGACGTGGAGGTTGCAGTGAGCCGCGACGGCGCCATTGCACTCCAGCCTAGGCGACAAAAGCGAAACTCCGTCTCAAACAAAAAAAAAAAAAAAAGAGGGAAAGGGGAGATTAAGGATAATTAGAATAGATACTAACCACTTACTCCGTGCCAGGCACTGTTCTAATGTAATACATGGAATATCTCATTTAATGCTCAGAACAATCCTATGAGGTGGGGGCTACTGTCATCCCCATCTTATAGGTGGAAAAAAGAAGGCAATGAGAGGCTAAATAACTTTTCCAAAGATATATAGATCCTAGATTCACACCCGAGCAGTCCAAATCTAGAACTCGTGGCATTGCGGATGACTCCCAGGAATCTGGCTTGAACAACCAGGTGCATGTATTGAGAATGGGGAGACTAGAGAAGAAACAGTATCAATAGCCTACATTTGGGCTTCCAAGTGATCCCCCAAGGACTGATTAAAACATCAGAAAAGAACATTTTAAAAAAGGAATCCATTACAGGGGTGCTAGAAAATAAGAAAAGATGCCATCTATAAAGCAAAAGTTTCAAGAAATTCCAAGAAGACAAATTTTTGCTTAGAATCTCAACTTTAAGGCCGAGAACTGTTCTCTAAAGCAAGGCTCCCCTTGAGCAAGGATTCTTAACCTCAGGTCCGTGGGGAAGCAAGTGTCAATCAAGAGAATTCTGGAAGTTCATGAAGCTGGGGAGGGGGTGATTTATATATTCATTTGCATTTACCTTTAGATGAAATTTAGCATGTTTTCAAATACAAATGTAAGCAACAAACCAGAGTATTGGTAGCAATAACTATAACTTGTCATCAATAGAAATTCATCATTTTCATATCATCTAACAGTTACTACAGATATTTGGAAATATGTATACTCGTCCCTAGTTTGAAACGATAATAGTTACTGGACTCACCATTAAATCTTGTTATCAATAAAGAAACATGGCTTTTTTTTTTTTTTAGAGATGGGATCTAGATATGTTGCTCTGACTGGACTCAAACTCTTGACCTCCAGCAATCCTCCTGCCTAAGCCTCCTGAGAAGTTGGGATACATATATTATCATACCACAAATGTAATATTTTGGTAGCCAATCAAATTGGTTTCTTTTGCAACTCTATCTACATTATTGTATGCATTTAAAATGCATTATTCTGACAAAAGATCTAGAATTTTATCAGACTATCAAGAGGAGCCTGCTCAAGACTATTGTTTCTCAAACTGCATCTTATGACCCATTAGTGGCTTGTAAAATCACTTTAGCGGATCATGACCACATTTTTATATCAATAAGTTTATACACACATATGTATTTAATAGAATAAAAGTAAAAATACCAGAGCAGAAAACACATTGTAAGATAAGCACTGTTTCATGGAACGTCTAAGTCACACGTGCATGTGAGTGTGTGTGCTGAGTCATGATTAAAAGTGTATTTCTCAAGGTTGCTCATGACTGAAACTGTTTGAAACATACTACCCTAGAGTGGTTCTCAAAATTTATCATGAATTAGCATCACCTACAGCACCAAGTAAAACAGGTACTGCTGGGGTCCATCCCAGAGTCTCTGATGCCGTAGGTCTGAGGTGGGGCCTGAGAATCTGCATTTTCTAACAATTTTTCAGGTGATGCTGATGTTGCTGGTCCAGGAACCATCTTTTTTGTGAACCACTGCTCTCGACCAATGGTCTTCATACTCTGTTGTATATATGAATCACCTGGAATCTTGTTAAAACATAAACTGAGCAGGTTAAGGTGGGGCCTGTGACTCCGCATTCCTAAAAGTTCCCTGGTGACCCTGATCCACAGACCAGCTTTGAGGAGCAAGGCTTGAAGGCGCTAAAGCTTCAGAGTGAAGCAGTGTTCAAAGTATGCTCAAGACTATCACAAAAGTGAAACATTTTTTAAAAGGGACTGCTCAACCTAGAAGTAAAATTCACTAAAGGGCTCTGCTTAATAAAGTGCTCCATTAACATACTCCACCTAGCTAAATAATGTAAAATTCATTCTGCTTGCATTTGTGTGGAGGCTAAAGTAACTCTATCTTGGAAGCTAACATGCCATGTTGACTTCTGATTAACCCCAGTTCTGGGAATGCCTCTGAGATTTCCAATTTATCTACTGTTTCTTGAGTAATGGCACATACTTACAGTAAATCCTGCCCTTACATCAAATTCCTACCTATTCCCTCCGAAGCATGTGTGCCCCTTCCCTATGGGATATAATCCCTGGGTCTGGGGTATAATGGCGTGGAGATCTATCCGTTTTGCAGTTGCCCAAAACCACGCTTCTGTCTGTCAGTTCCCAAATAAAACACCCTATAACAACAGTCTGGACCTGTCTGCCTTCTGCTTTGGTTTCTCAGCTCCACCTGCACTGGGGGGTTGTTCTTACCAAACAATTAGTTATTCTTGAAGCTGTGAGCTCCTATTGATACATCCTCTTCCCATGGCAAGGCTTATAAATCTTTACTGATCTCTCCAATAATTAATGCAGGTCTTTGAAAACTGTATTGTTAAAACAATCAGATCAATGAAAGACCCACATAATTCAGACTACTATTTCCTTTGGCATTACTAACTGAATAAAATATATTCTTTTGTTTCATCACAGTTGTTTTTACGAACATAAATCTCCTTAAGAAGTATGGAACATGAAACATTAGCAGATGGACTGATGGTCAGGTGATCAGACTTAAATCTCGGCTCGATAGTACCACGCAGTCTCACACAAATGCTTCATGTTTGGGCTTCAGCTTCCCTATTGATAAAAAGTGTTACTCAAATTTATCTCTCAGGTCTCCTTGAATTCTGAAGCACAATGATTCTTCACACTTCTGAACCAGCTTCACAGACACTTCACTACGGAGCAGTAACATCTTTTCCTTGTGATAAAATTACAATGGCACGATCCCCAAAACACACCCTGTATTTAAAGATGCAAGCCCACCATTAAATGGATGGGACAAACAAAATCTCAACCTTACATTTGATATGACTTTTCACATTTACAAAGAATTACATTCACGTTATCCAACTCGCAACATTACCGATTATAATTACCAATTTTAGACACAAGATAAGCACTACTGATGTAGAATGACTTTTTTTTTTTTTTTTTTTTTGAGATGACAGCGTCTCACTCTGTCACCCAGGCTGGAGTGCAATGGTGCAATCTTGGCTCACTACAACCTCCGCCTCCCGGGTTCAAGTGATTCTCCTGCCTCAGCCTCCAGAATAGCTGGGATTACAAGCACGCATCACCGTGCCTGGCTAATTTTTGTATTTTTAGTAGAGACAGGGTTTCACCATGTTGGCCAGGCTAGTCTCAAACTCCTGACCTCAGGTGATCCGCCCGCCTCGGCCTCCCAAAGTGCTGGGATTACAACAGGCGTGAGCTAACACGCCCAGCCTAGAATGGTTCTTTTAATTAATTGTTTAGCTGTAAAAAAATCAAAAAGACAAAGCAGAAAGCTACAGGCAAATTTTAGAAGTAAAAGTGGTTTTCAGTTGATTTGGGAAGGGAATGATGGGGCTAGAGGAGTGAGAAGGGAGAAAAAGGTTAAGAGTAGAGTTTGAGAAAGGTGGCATGCTCCTTCATTTCCTTAATTATTTCAACTTCAGTATGATTTTCAGAGAATCTGAAAGCCTCCAAGTCAGCCAGTGAGTATTATAATGAAAAAATTAAACACTAAATTAAAGACTATAAAATAATATTTCATGACTCACTCAAAACTAACACTTGGTTCCAACAGTCACACTCTGCACTTGATCCTGCTCAATCCTATCTGCTCCCATTGCCCAGCAGAAGCCAGGCCCATGGAAGCAGGGCGCCACGCACAACTTAAGTGCAGGCAGGGACAAGACGCTCAAGGCTAATGCTGCAAAAGGCAACAGTTAGGCGTTACGGGCTGAATTGTGTCCCCCCAAGATTTATATGTTGAAGTCCTAACCCCCAGTACCTCAAATGTAACTGTGTTTGGAGATAAGGTCTTTAAAGAGATAATTAGGTTAAAATGAAATCAGTAGAGTGTGTCCTAACTTAACATGACAAATGTCTTCATATGAAAAGATGAGGACAGGCACACACAGAGAAAAGACCATGTGAAGACACAGGGAGAAGGTGGCCATCTGCAAGACAAAGAGAGAGGCCTCAGAAGAAAGCAACCCTTCCAACTTTGATCTCGAATTTCTGCTCTCTAGAACTGTAAGAAAATTAATTTCTGTTGTTTCAGTGCCCTATTTATGGTACTTTATTACAGCAGCCTAGTTAACTATTACTTTAGGAAAGGCTACAGATTGGAGGGCAAAAGGAAAATTCTCCAGGATGACAGGTAACAAGCCCCTGCTATTCCCTTTTAATAAGTAAAAGGGTCTGGATGAGAAGGTATATCCTTGCACCAGCCCACACAGGAGGAATGTGGACTTGAAGACATGCAAAGTTGTAAAAGGAGGTGAATCATTCATTCTAGCCAAAAACAGCGATGTGTAATACTCTAATCCAGTGGTTTTCCCAGCTGTGTACATGAGAATCCTAAGATTCAAAGAAGCTGCCTGGGTATAGAGACAGGGTAGCTGCAAAGATCAACAAAGGAGGCATGGTGAAAAAGACTCTTGTTCACTCAACCCCACACCACTTTTGCAACCACAGTAGTTCCATTTCTGTTTTAAAGATTCAAGTTCTATAACAGGTTTATGGGGAAGGGAGACATCCAATGTAAAAAGGAAAAAGAAAAAGTTTTTAAAAATCACTATTGTTTATTTCTGGGTAAGATGGCAAAATAAATATACACATTTGCATTTGCCCTCATCCAAAGCTACTAAAAGCACAGTAAAGAGATTCTTCTTATAAAAGCACAAATCCACAGGAAATAGAATAAGAAAAATGACATTTTTGAAGCAAATGATCTAGTGATAACTGACACAGGAGACCACAGGAAAACCTGGAGAAGGAAAAGAACAATTCAATACACCCCACAAGACATCCAAAGGACAAGGGAATGAGGGAGCCTGGTAAACTCTTGAAGTGAAGGAAAAGGGAGTGGCTTAGATAACAGAGGACTATTCACAAGGAATGGTTATCAAGCACTTAAGTCCTCAGATCCCTGCCTCCACTACACTGGGAGACAGCCCCTCCCCTACTCATGTAAAACAATAGTTTTATTAACTAGAGAGATTTTTCAAAGAGCACTCTGGCCTAGGGGACACCACACACTACTGAAGTTAAAGATACCATAGCGGAAACTGGGATTTGTATGCTGGATGTTAAGATGCTTAGATTTCTTCACTCACCAAGCTAATGAAATTATGGCACCCTATACTTTACCATGCAAGCAGGAGACCGGAAGAGTTTTCATTGAGGAATGCAGCTAGACCAAGAAGGAAAACCTACAAAATTAAGTCAGGACTCTACTAGTAAATAACTTAACCAGATCCTCCTACAGTGAAGCTTAGAGCTTCCACTTGGCTATTACCACCCCACTACTATATCACATTATACTCCTTAACTTTCATGACTATGATGGTTTTGAAAGTTTCAGGCCAGTTATTTTACAGAATGTTCTTCAACTTGGGCTTATCTTCATGTTTCATGAGGCTGTTCTTCTCTTTGCACCCTATCAGTGGCACATGCTTTCACTTTGTCCAATTACAGATCACATTCACTTTGATCTGCCAGGTTTCACCACTGAGAAATCTTTTTAAGTTGACTTAAAAAGTTTAAGCCGGCCGGGCATGGTGGCTCACGCCTGCAATCCCAGCACTTTGGGAGGCCAAGGTGGGCAGATGACCGGAGGTCAGGAGTTTGAGACCAGCCTGGCCAACATGGTGAAACCCCCATCTCTAATAAAAATACAAAAATTAGCCAGGTGTTGTGGTGCATGCCTGTAATCCCAGCTACTTGGGAGGCTGAGCGAGGAGAATCACTTGAACCCAGGAGGTGGAGGCTGCAGTGAGCCAAGATTGAGCTACTGCATTCCAGCCTGGGTGACAGAGTGAGACTCCATCTCAAAATAAATAAATAAAGTTTAAGTCAGCTTAAACTTTTTCTCTTAGTAACAAATTATTACGCTGTGGAAAGGCACTTAGGAACTATGTAAATATCTTGTTTCACATCAAACTTTCCATTTATAATTTTATTTATTTTTATCAGAACAGGCTGAATTTATTGCTTTTTTATTTCAGTGCTCAAATTGCCCAGTTGGGACTGACAGAAGCCTCTTCACGTTGGCTTCTGTGTCTTTTGACATGTCCCCATTATTCTCTGAGCATTTATTTACTTTCTCACGCCACAGAATGTTCCATGCTTCTCTTATATTTTCCATCTGCCCTAGAATGAGCCATTTTATTTTAAAACAAAACTGGTTCCTTTCGATGAAAAATATTCTTTAGATCTAAGACCTCAACACTAGCTGTGCTTACTGTTATTGGAGAGTAGCTGCTTATAGGTCAGCTAGGGAATTTCAGACAGACACACACACACACATATGTACACACACACATTCACACTCACTGTGGTAGACTAAATAAAGGTCCTCCCCCACAAAATGTCTACATTCTAATCCCTGGAACCTGTGAATGTCACCTTACATGGCATAGCCTTTGAAGATGTGATTAAATTAAATTTCTGGGCATGGGAGGGCTATCTTGGATTAGCCAAGTAACCCTAAATGCCATCACATGTATCCTTATAAGAGGGAAGAAAAGAAAGATATGAGGCAGAAGAGAAGAGTCATGAGACAGAGGCATAGAAAAGTAGAGCCAGAGATGAGATACTACAACACTGGCTTTGAAGATGGAGGAAGGGGCTGTGAGCCAAGGAATGCAAGAAATGTAGCTCTAGAGTCTAGAAATGGCAAAGAAACAGATTATCCTCTGGCACCTTGATTTTAGCCCCTAAGACTCCTTTCCGACTTCTAATCTCCAAAACTTGAAGAGAATAAATCTCTGTTGCTTTAAGCCACCAAGTTTGTGATACTTTCTTCCAGCAGCTATAGGAAACCAATACAGATAAACAGAAATATACACAAATACACACTTTATATCTACATCATCTCTACATCTACCTTATCTAATAAAAAACCATAAGTCAGCTGGGCATGGTGGCTCACACCTGTAATCCCAGCACTTTGGGAGGCCCAGGTGGGCGGATTACTTGAGGTCAGGAGTTTGAGACCAGCCTGGTCAACATGGTGAAATCCCATCTCTACAAAAATACAAAAATTAGCCAGGTGCAGTGGTGCACACTTGTAATCCCAGCTGCTCAGGAGGCTGAGACAGGAGAATCGCTTGAACCCGGGAAGTGGAGGCTGCAGTGAGCCGAGATCGCGCCATGCACTCCAGCCTGGGCGAAAGAGCGAGACTCCATCTCCAAAAAATATAAATAAATAAGTTCACATTCATATTTTTCCATAAATGTATTTCTGCTGCTTTCAAGTACAAATGAGTCATTAATGAGATAATCACAAGACTAACATGTAACTTGTTACTCCACCTGTACTGTTCCTTGTTAGCACAGATCATCCAAATACACTTTGCTCTCCCTCTATAATTAAGACTTTCCACTATAATTAAAAATTTTTTATTGCTGAAAAACAAAGAGAACTATCCATTCCCTCAGTTTATCTGGCAATAAAGAGGAAGATTCAAGTCCTAGCATGTGTAGCATTTTTTCCTTTAAAAATATATTTGAGGCCAGGTGCGGTGGCTCATGCTGTAATCTCAATGGTTTGGGAGGTCAAACTGAGAGGATTGCCTGAGGCCAGGAGTTCGAGACTAGCCTGTGCAATACAGCCAGACCCCTGTCCAAAAAAATAAAAAATAAAAAAATCAGCCAGGCAGAGTGTCATGCACCCATAGTCCCCACTACTCAGGAGCGTGAGGGAGGAGAATCACTTGAGTCCAGGAGGTTGAGGCTGTAGTGAGCTATGATTGTGCCACTGCACTCCAGCCTGGGCATGGAACAACACCTTGTTTCAACAAATAATAACATTAAATAATAAAATAAATAAAATTTTCCAGGCATGGTGGCTAACGCCTGTAATCCTAGCATTTTGGGAGGCCGAGGTGGGTGGATCACCTGAGGTCAGGAGTTCAAGACGAGCCTGACCAATATGGTGAAACCCCGTCTCTACTAAAAAAAAAATACAAAAGTTAGCTAGGCGTTGGGGGGAGTGCCAGTAATCCCAGATACTTGGGAGGTTGGGACAGGAGAATTGCTTGAACCTGGGAGACGAAGGTTGCAGTGAGCCGAGATTGTGCCACTGCACTCCAGCCTGCGCAACAGAGCAAGACTCCATCTCAAAAAATAAAAAATACAATAAAATAAATAAAATATATTATAAAATAAAATTAAATAATAAAATATAAATATATATTTGACATATACCTGCACATAAACAAATGGGGAAGATGCTTGTGCTTGGGCCAAAGGGGATGGCCCACGTATTCCCTACAACCAGTCCCTCGTCCCCTCACAGACTAACTGGATAGATATTCCAAAAGTCAGTAACAACATCAAATAAAAAAGTAAAACTGGGACAGAATGCCTCTCAAGAGTAGAGAGCTTCTGGGACAAAACAGCCAGGAAACAAACCGGGTAGCTGAAAGGCCCCATCTTTAATTTGTGAAGGTTAGAAACAGCATGGAAACCAAAGGGCAAAGCAGGAAATGGACCACCAGCCTAGGGAGAAGACGTCGGCAAAAAGCAACCTCGGTCCTCACCCAGTCATCATGCAGCCCCGCTGCCAGCTTGTTTTTAATTGTGTGAGCACCAGACCAATAACTGAATTCATGGCCTTTTTAAAAGCCCCTGGAGGTCCATTCACATTTTCCCACCAGCTGCTCTCTTCACTCTGTCCATTTCCAGTGTGAAAGACGGTCCCTGGGACAAGGGGAAGCCAGGGTTCTGCTGCTCCTCCAGGCAAGGGGTCAGGGAGCAGCGGCCACATGGGGTGGCGGGGGGCCCAGAGCAGAGCCGCAGTGGCACGAGCTGGCTTCCATCGACACACATGTGAAGGCAGAGGAAAAGACAAGAAAGCATGCCTTTAACAGGCCCAAACGAATCTTCCTTCCTTCCTAACAGGCCCAACCTTCATGTTGGGCCCATTTTCGTTGTCCTTTAACCAGATGGGAAGATTCTATCCCCCTTCTAGGAACCGTGCCTGGCCTGGGCAAGGTTCTGAATTCATAATACCCGAGGGCTTCTTACCAATGGTGGTAGCTGCTTTATTTTTTTTGAAGTGTGATGTAGAAAGCTGGGAGCTAGAAAGCTAGGACGGTACACATTCATTTGTAATAAAGCCTCCCATAAAACTAAAGTAGGATAGAGGGATCAAGTCTTCTTCACAACTCCCTCACTAAGACAGCAGTAACTAAAGAGCTGGAGACCTTCAATGAAAGAATTTGAAGAAAATTAACAACCGACTATTATGAGTTCACAGCATATCCTCCGCCTTTCCCACCATCTCATAATCAGTAATGACAGACTGAGAAGACGGGCGGTCTTGGACAGCAAACAATAAACCTAGTGATTCAAGACTTCATCTCGCCTTTTCCCCTACCTATTCCTGACCTTTTTTGCCTTCCTCAGGTTCTGGACCTGTGTGCTTCTGATAATGTTAAAAATTCACAAATGAAGCAGATAGTATAAATATTTGCATTTAAAAAATAAAAACATTGTTAAACCTTTGAACACATCTTACCGGCCACAGACTCTGGATTCTTAACAGGAGGATGGAACTCTCCACGTTGGGAGAGCACTTGGGGATTTAAGTCGGGTCACATGAGGAAAAGCTGAAAACTACACAGAACTTTAAAAGTCAGCCCAGCATAATCAGGATCCCTATGAGGAAATCAACCAGACTGAATAAATAACATTCATAAATGCTCCTCTACTTCTTTCTCAAAAAAATGGAGGCGGGTCGGGTACTGAGAACAATCAAAACAAGTACTATGCAAAGCAGAGACTACAGGCTCACACGAAGTGTTCAATAAATATTTTTCCTGAATTCTTATAAACTCGGAAACCTCAAAAAAGCCTTGAAACCTTGGAAAAGGTTAGGAAGAAGTCCTATAAAGAAAGTGCATAAGCATCAGCCTTAGTCACCTAAATCTGCTTTGCAAATATCATGGTTATCTTTGGTCATTTCAGAAGTTCCACTAACTTCTGAAACAAAGTGAAATCCACTCTATATTTTTAAAAAACATAATTTCTCACTTTGACAAAGAGAAAAACAGGTGCTAAATGTGATTTTAAGGTGGGAATCATGAGAAGTAAGTGTCTTCTCACCTTAGTTTGCTATATCTCTAGTTCCCTTAACTTAAAAGTGACCTCTTGGTGGCAACTGTGTATTTAAGTGAAACATGTAATACCTAGAACTGCACCTTACAAATAAGACAGGCAAAAGATTGCTCTTGATTAAGATAAGAATATAGTTATACACGGTGAAACCCCGTCTCTACTAAAAATACAAAAAATTAGCCAGGCGTGGTGGCGGGCCCCTGTAGTCCCAGCTACTCGGGAGGCTGAGGCAGGAGAATGGCGTGAACCCGGGAGACGGAGCTTGCAGTGAGCCAAGATTGTGCCACTGCACTCCAGCCTGGGCTACAGATCGAGACTCCGTCTCAAAAAAAATATATATATATATATAGTGTTATAGTTTTCTTCTCTTCCAAGGAGTTAAACCAGTGATCAAACAAATTAAACCAATGTTATTTTCTATTTACACAGTATTAATCATTTATCCAACCTACATGCATGCAGAAAAAAATAATCTCCTAGGCAAATATAAACATTCTGAAACTCATGAAATCCATGTTGTGATTTACACTAAAATAACACATGAAATATTTAAAATAATATAATCATTGCATTAATTTCTGTAAGAAATACATGTCCCACCTAAATTTCATTAAAGCTAAATATCTCCAAGCAAATGATCATGAGTTTCATATCACAAAGAAAATCAGAAGTCAGGTCACTCAGTGGAAAGCTTTTGGTTCTGTGTATAGGACATAAATCGTGACCAGATCATACCAAGCATTTCATCCCTGGCTGTTAACAAACGAATATTATGAAGAACTGTCCATAAACTGAGCTCAGAGCATCTACAAAACACCTGTCTGTAAGGACAAGGTAAAGAGGGGCACCAAAGAGAGCATAAGGTCCTGAAAATATAAATTTAGCAAAAAATTTCACATCAGTTCTCAGACGAATAACACTATCTCTCGTCTTGATAAATTTTTTTCATCATATTTTAAATTTTAATTTAAAATGATACAGAAAAGTAAAATACATTATATGGGTGCTTAATACTCCTGCCAATTACCAGTAAAGTCATTCTTCAAAATGTCCTGACAAGACAAGATGCATCAACTGCCTGACTTTCCACTGTGAAATTCTTACATTCCAGCTTCAGGGAGGTTCTGAGGGCAGTCAATAAGTGCCCTATAGCACCTATTTAAACTATAGCATTGTCACGATACTCATACAACCTGCAATATGAAAAAGTTCCCATTATACCTTTTTAACTTTTATAAAGAAACAAACTATTTATTTGTAATGAATATTCAAAGACACAAACTATTCGTTGAAAGCCAAAAGGAATAAACTTCTCAGAAAGGAATTGTTTACAGAAGCATATTAAAAGTGGTTATTTTATTAGTTTTTTTGAGGAACTCTGTTACTTTTCCATTTAACACATCCATCACCTCAAATACTTTTTGTATTTTGTGGTAGCAACATTTGAAATTTACTCTCAGTGATTTTGAAATGTATAATACACCATTATTAAAATTATATTCAAGGTGCTCTGCAATAGAGCTCAAAAAAGAAACAAACAAACAAAAAGAAACAACATATTCCTCTTGTCCAACTGAGGCTTTGCACCCTCTGGCCATCATCTCCCGATTTCCCCCACCCCAGCCTCTGGTAACCACTATTCCGCTTTCTGTTTCTATCAGTTCAACTGTTTTAGAGCCCACATACAAGTGAGAACATGCAGTATTTGCCCTTTTATGCCCAGCTTATTTCCTTTTCACTTCATAACATCACTTTGTACCCCATAAATATATACAACTATAACTTATCAATTTATAATTCATATATTTAAATATACATAATATAAAATTCCAGGACCCATTTGGTCAATGACCTCTTGGGGAACATCAGGTTGTTCCCTGGTGCCTTGACAAGAGTTTATCGGCCTCACCCACACACGCAAGTGATCCAAGAACTGTCCTGTGTCGTGCACTTGAGAAAGCCAACATAGGAGACACAGTATTTCTGTTGCTCTAGGGCCGAGCTGCAATGGGTTACCTGGGGTGCTTGCGGATAAACTGCTGATTGCTAGATTGAATCAGATTCTTAGGAATGGAGCTGCAGAACCTGCATTTTGACTTGACTCCTCCATGTGATTCTTAGGCATGCTGATGTTTGAGGAATATTCATTCTGGAACTATATGAGTATACAACAGAGCCCTCAAAAAGAAAAGGGCATGGTGGCTCATACCTACGATCCCAGCACTTTGGGAGGCCGTGGTGGGAAGGTTGCTTGAGCCCAGGAGTTCAAGAGCAGCCTGGGCAACATAGTGAGACACGATCTCCACAAAAAATTTAAAAAATAGCCAGGTGTGGTGGCACATGCCTGTAACCTGTAGTCCCTGCTACTCAGGGGGCTGAGCAGGGAGAATCGCTTGAGTCCAGGAATTAAAGGCTACAGTGAGGTATGATCACACCACCGCGCTTCAGCCTGGGTGACAGAGCAAGACCCTGTCTCAAGAAAACAAAAAACAAACCAAAAAGGACCACGGAACAGCAGGGCAGTGGAAAGCAAGGAACAAAACCCAAATCCTCTAGGGCCACAGCCACCATTCCTACAACACAAACCACAACCACAGAGTACCTGGAAAAATGCACTGACAAGTTAGGATTTCTGGCTTCTTGAGGGTATTTTACAACTGATGTTAACATTGTTAGTTGCTTTTATCAATGGCTTCAAATTTGTGCAATTAGTGAAAATAATGCCATTAGCCATGAAGTTGCTTTTGGACCCAAGCAATCAAGGAATATAATACTGGGAAATGGGCCAGGCACAGTGGCTCACACCTGTAATCCCAGCACTTTGGGAGGCCGAGGCAGGTGGATCACCTGAGGTCAGGAGTTCGAGACCAACCTGCCCAACATGGTGAAACCCCTCCTCCACTAAAAATACAAAAAATTAGCTGGTGTGGTGGTGGTTGCCTGTAATCCTATGGCAGAAGAATCATTTGAACCTGGGAGGCGGAGGTTGCAGTGAGCCCAGATCACACCAGTGCACTCCAGCCTGGGCAACAAGAGCAAAACTCTGTCTCAAAAAAGAAAAACAAACAAACAAACAAACAAAAACTGGGAAATGTTCCTTGCTACATAAGACTGATTCAGTCTCACAAATACTGCATTTTCAACAGACAATGCATGAACTAAAGAATAATGGGTGGATGCCGGTTACCTTTGTTCTTAAATACGGAACACTGGAGAATAAATGATTCACCAAGAGGTGTCTTCAATTTCATAGTTTTAAAGACGTCTACATCCTACTCCTCCCCTACCCACATGCCTACTCCATGGTCACTGATCTCCAGAACTTCTGAAGATTATAGGCTTATTCTTTCTATCTTTACATCCATAATTGGAACATAAAAATGATGTGATAAACTGTTAACTTTAAGAATGCTTGTTTGAGCTTGCCAGAGACCTAAAAACGGACTTGTTTCTGGGGAAAAATAACAGAGCTCCAAATATTTAAATTGTAAGTAAACTTTTGGGATTCACGTGTGAAAGTCAGAGATCACCTATACATTTTATTGATACACATGATAGTAAAATCTGCTTCAACGCGGTTAACAGCTTACATCAATTTACAAAGACTACTGATGTGACTCTGATTACAAATCCCTAATTGTGCTGTGAGAGACTGATAACAAATCATCTTGTGAACAAGAACAAATGAATTAAATATACAAAGTATAGGATTGTTAGAGTAACAGTTCCATTATTTAGAGCACAATAATCCAGCAAACATATTTGGAATATAGAAAGCAGATTTTCAGAGTGGCCAAAGCATACATGTTTAAAAGTCCGTGCAATTAAATACACTTTATTCAGGAGAGCCCTTCGAAGCTCTCACATATGGACAATTTGGAGAAATTTAGTTATTTTTCTAATTCTTGTAAGAATCCAAACAACTTATTGAGGAGACGGGATGGCCAGCAGGTACTATATAAAATCGAGAATGACCACCACAAGTCTGACAGTAAAAACAAATGATAAAAGACAACATAAGCAAAGATAAAAGACATGTATCAACTGTGAGTAAACATCTGCAACATATATTTAAATATCTAATATATAACAAACTCCAACACATCAATAACCCAGCAGAAAAATAGGCAGAAGATAAAAACAGACCATTTAAGAAACAGAAATACAAATGGCGAATACACATTAAATGACCTTCAACCTTCCTAATGATCAGTGAAACACAGGTTAAAACAAAGTCACCAGTTTTTACCCACAATAGTGGCAACGATCAAAAAGACTGACAATCAATTTTGAAAGGCTATGAGGAAACTGATAAACTCCTGGTTGGGGTATAAATTAATGGTGACCCGGCATGTTCATAGATATCTGTCTCTCTCCATATGTGTGTGTATGTTGTGTGTGTGTGTGTGTATGTACATACATATGGTTTACAAATATTTGAACAGATACTCAAGGCAACACATATAAATACATCAATGGCAGCACTGTTTGTAATAGCAAAAGCTAGAAACAATCTGTCCATCAATATACAAATGGCTAAATAGGCCGGGTGTGGTGGCTCACGCCTGTAATCCCAGCACTTTGGGAGGCCAAGGCGGGCGGATTACCTGAGGTCAGGAGTTCGAGACTAGCCTGGCCAACATGTTAAAACCCCATCTCTACTAAAATTACAAAAATTAGCTGGGCGTGGTGGCAGGCATCTGTAATCCCAGCTACTCGGGAGGCTGAGGCAGGAGAATTGCTTGAACCCACGAGGCGGAGGCTGCAGTGAGTTGAGATGGCACCACTGCACTCCAGCCTGGGTGATAGCAAGACTCCATCTCAAAAAAAAATAAATAAATAAATCAAAGAAAAGAAAAGAAATGGCTAAATAAACGATAGGATGGAATACAATGGAGCAATTTTTTAACACGAGGTAAACTCGCATATACTGACATGGATGTATGCCAACATATATTAAAAAACAAACTGAAAAAAATATGTGTAGTATGACACTTAAGACACATATATACATATATATGTATACACTCCTCACACACATACATAGTACAAGTACAAACTGCAGGGTTGATCCTCAAGATATCAAACAAACAGTGACACAGGGCTCTGAGCAATTTCAGCAGATGCTTGCTCAATGAGAATGGATACCAGCTGTATTGGTACAGGCCATTTAATGTATACACTTGCTCCTCAACTTATGATGTGGCTACATCCCCATCATAAGTTGAAAAATATCTTAAGTCGAACCATCTTAAGGACCATCTGTATTAGCCATAAATATTAACACGGCACATAAACATACATAGAAAAAGATCTGGAAAAAATAAATAACCAAAAGATACCTGTGGCACAGTGGATATGAGGGGCCCAAGATTTGGGGAGGGGTTCAATGCTGAATTTGACCTCATCAGTAATGCTTTAAATTTCTATGAGAATGTACTCATGAATTAATTATGTAACTAAAATTTAATTTTTATAAGAAAAAAACAAAGGTAGTATGGAGAAAGTATATCAGTTGAGGTACTCATTCATTTTACTTGTCAAGTGTTATGTAGTTCTTGAATCAAATCTGGCTAAAATTTTCTCATAAAGATGACCAATGTTTAGTTCCCTAATTCAGAAGCAGTCAACCATCCATCCATCCATCCATCACAAAAAAGGGTTCTGGTCGGAGAAGAATACCAAGGGACACTGTCTATCATATTCCAATTTCAGTGGTGGAGGGAATGCACAAAGTGACATCCTGATGTAGTATTTGTCTAGCTTCAAGTCCAGTGTTTCCTAAACTTGGGTATATCTGAGAATTCCTTGGAACCTCACCCCAAATATTGTTTTCGCACGCCTGCAGTGGGGGCTCAAGATTCTGTATCCCTGCCAAACCCCACAGGATTCTGATACAGACGGTTCAAGGACCACAAACTGAGAAACACTGCTCTAATCCAAGGGAATTACAACATTAATCTTTCCACCCTCATCCCAAGTTCAATGAACTGCATCAACTTTGTAAGTGACGTCACGTTAGGATGGACAGACACCAAAAAAATAGATAACATCAAGGTGCAGGCAGACAACGAGGGAGTCAAATAAACAGAGTACGCAATGTGCTAGTCAGCTTTCACTAGATTAGTTGTGGCAGTAGCAAATCACCTTCAAATGTTAGTGGCTTAAAGTGAAGGTTTATTTCTTGCTCAGATGTTGTGGCTGCTTGAGGGCCAACTGTGGCTCTGCTCCAGGTGTGGGTAGGCTGAAGAAGATGCTCCCGGCATCTCCTTCATTCTGGAATCTATCTGAAGGGGCAGCACCACACTAGATACCTGATATACATGATGTCTCTTTTGTGTTTTTAGAGACAGGGTCTCACTCTGTAACCCAGGCTGGAAAGCAGTGGCACGATCATAGCTCACTGCAGCCTTGAACTCCAGGACTCAAGGGATCCTCCCTCCTCAGCCTCCTGAGTAGCTGGGACTATAAGCACACCACAGGGCCTGTCTTTGTCTATTTTAATAATATAATTGTTAATGTTGATATATTTTCATTTTGGTTACATATATATTACTTTCTTGACTATATAAAAGTTTATGCATAACAATTATTCATTTATCAATTTTTTACTATTATAGTGTTGCAACAATCAACCTTCTACACATTTCTTTACATTCTTTTCTGATTATTCATTTATGAAAATCTCCTAGAGGAGACAACATTGAGATCAAAGGAAATGCATATTCAATACTCTTGATACACGTTGCTGAGCTGTCCTCCAGAGAGGCTGTCCCAGGAGTGGACAGGGACTGTGTTTTCAGTCATGTCTGAATCTCAAGCCAAATCATCGTTCTTAGCATATTTTATTTATTTATTTATTTATTTTATTTTTAAGACAGAGTCTCGTTCTGTTGCCCAGGCTGGAGTGTAGTGGTGCGATCTTGGCTCACTTCAACCTCCGCCTCCCGGGTTCAAGTGATTCTCCAGCCTCAGCATCCCAAGTTGCTAGGACTACAGGCACATGACACTGCCTCGGCTAATTTTTGTATTTTCAGTAGACAACGAGTTTCACCATGTTGGCCAGGCTAGTCTCGAACCCCTGACCTCGGGTGATCCACCTGCCTCAGCCTCCCAAAGTGCTGGGATTACAGGAGTGAGCCACCATGCCCGGCCTATATTTTAGACCCCTAATCAACTGAATGAATGGAAGGAAGAAGGACGCTGAAAGAAAAAGACTTTTCTGAGGAAGCTGTATGATTTAAGGAAAGGCAGATCGCTGGAGAAGTGCAAAACATGCTTAGAAAATGAGAGCTAGGCCCGTTCAGCAGATTGTATCACATGAACGAAGGCTGAGAAGAATGAAGTATAAGAGATCAGGGCTTCTCAAACTGGGGTGGGCATGCACAACACTGGGATCCTGCTAAAACTCTGGTTCTGATCCAGCAGTTCTGGGGTGGGGCCTGACAGTCTGCATTTCTAACAAGATCCCAGGTGATGGTGATGCTGCTGGTCCATGAACTTCACTGCAAATCCTAAGAAAGTAGATGATTACACTGGAGAGGCAGATTCTCTCTAAAAAGTTTCCAATGTCAGGCTCAAGAGTTTAGAGTATATTTAGTTGGTAGTCAATTTAAGGAAAGGGGTGTGATGAAGCTTTCTGAGCAAGGGAGACCTAATCACCTTAAAAGAATCAGATTAATAAAAATCTTTATATACATTACCAACTGAGTCTTGCTTAGAGGACCACTTATTTTGTTTTGTTTTCGTCACTTTAATATTTTCTCAGTTTTGGTTAATATAGCACACAAACTTGAGGCTATTTTAGCAAAGTTTCAGTGCTTTACATGTATCCCTCTCTAGCTTAAAAATGATTGTTAATAACAGAAGGGACGATTAACAAAGGATCCATGGTTTGGCTTTTCCTGGCCTCCCTACCCCTAATCTCCTCTGACCTAATCAGCTGAGGCCACACCCCAAGGCTCCTGGGTGTTGCTTTCTCACTGTTTCTGGTGGCAACCAGGACTCCAGTTGGGGACCCTGTTTATAAAAATAACATAGGGATAACCAAGAGTTACATGCCCCCATCACTTCTCCTCTCCCAAGATGAAATCTTAACACTTATTCAGTAAGCAGTGACTGCCAATTCTTGGGGCATCTATCACCTCAACACACCTGGATTAAAGAGTAAACAATCGGCTGGGCATGGTGGCTTTCACCTGTAATTCCAACACTCTGGGAGGCCAAGGTGGGCGGATCACAAGGTCAAAGAGATTGAGACCATCCTGGCCAACATAGTGAAACCCCATCTCTACCAAAAATACAAAAATTAGCTGGGCATGGTGGTGCGCGCCTGTAGTCCCAGCTACTCGGGAGGCTGAGGCAGGAGAATCACTTGAACCAGGGAGGCGGAGGTTATGGTGAGCGGAGATCACGTCACTGCACTCCAGCCTGGTAACAGAACAAGACTCCGTCTCAAAAAAAAAAAAAAAGAGTAAACAACCACACAGGAAACAACAGTGACTGTACAATGTGAGCAATGACTTCAACTCAGGCAAACAGTGAAAGATAAGAACACCCTAGATAGAATCCACGGGCCCAACAGCTAATTCCACATCTTCTCATCCATCTCTGTTCCCTCCAGTCATTATTAGCATTGGAATGCTGACAGAAGATGGCCAGCATTTGCTACAATTGTTTCACCTATTCCATTACGGCCTAGACAGGGAGGGCTGTAAAAAAAAGACTCAGGAATAAGGTAGACAGAACGGCCTCAATACCTTATGTCTGGGCATTTTGCCAACATCCTCTCAGATCCTGCTCATCTAGAACACAGCAGTTTCCGAGGTTCTTATGAGGCTCTCTAGCAGGAAGCCACTGCTTGCCAAAGCTCATGAGATCACCAAGTTAATAATGAATGCACTTGTGGGTGGGGTGAAGTGTGGTGCAGCTAGCATGACTTGAGACTTCAAATGACCTGGGCTGTGGGAAATGAGTCTTGGCCAGAACACTTCAGATATTTGCCACAGCACGCTCATACACTGTTAGAGTGTAAGGAGGTATAACCTTTTTTGAAGATAATTAAGCTATTGCTACCACAATTTGAAACGCATATGCCCTTTTATCCAGCAACTCAACTCTTAATAATTTATTCCACAGACACATACCAAAGAGGAAGGTACAATGATGTTCATTTCAGCAAAATATGAGAACTTAAATGTCATCAAGGTCCTGGCTAATATACAAAAATATAATAAAATATAAGGTAGATATTAAAAAAGAATGAGAAAAACCTTGTGTGCTACACTGAAACTACCTCCAAGATATAGTTACATATATAATAATGTATGCATATAATGTATCATCTACATAATTATGTATGCACACAAACACACAAGCTATCCTCTGGTAACAGAGATTGTCTTAGGGGAACTGGGTTTCTGAGGTTAGAGAAAGGCCTTTGTTTTATAGCTCCTGCCCTTTTGTTTTATTTATTTATCATACACATGTATTACTATTTCCCTTTTTTGTTTACTTTCTTTTTGGGGAATATCTATTTATTTACTTTTGGGTTCCCAGGGCATAGATTCTTTCTGAGCACTCAAGGAATTACAGAAAACATTTATAATGAAAAATGCAGGTCAACCTAGCAAGATTAAATGCAACAATCTTAAACAAGATATTAGCAAAGTTAATTCAACATCAAAAAGATAATCTATCATGACCAACTTGGCTTTATCCTAAGAATGCCGAGCTGTTTTAATTTTAGAACTCAATCAATATAATTTACCACACTGATAGATGAAAAAGAAAAACCCATATGGTTAGCAGAATACATGCAGAAAATTATATGCAATAAATGTGAATGTCAATTTATTATTTTAAAAATAACCTTAGCAAACTAGGTATACAAAGAACTTCTACAAATCTGCTTAAAGCACTATTTTAAAAAATCCAGAATAAACATCATACTTAATGGTGAAATTTTGTTCCAATAAGTCCTATACACAAACAGGATACAGAGGAGTTAAGTGGTATTTTTTTTTTTTCTTTTGAGATGGAGTCTTGTTCTGTTGCCCAGGGTGGAGTGCAATGGTGTGATCTTGGCTCACTGCAACCTGCACCTCTTGGGTTCAAGTGATTCTTCTGCCTCAGCCTCCCAAGTATCTGAGACTACAGGCACACATCATCACGCTCAGCTAGTTTTTGTATTTTTAGTAGAGACGGCATTTCACCATGTTGGCCAGGCTGGTCTCGAACTCCTGACCTCAAGTGACCCGCCCGACTCGGCCTCCCAAAGTGCTGGGATTACGGGCGTGAGCCACCACGTCCAGCTTAAGTGGAGGTTCTTAATCCCTTTCTGAAAGACGATCCCTTTAATATATCTTACATATCATTTCAGGGTGTTTCATATCCATCTCCCTTCCGAACATCCAAAGCCAGAAGATCCATGAATTCCAACTGAAAAAGCCCTGGGGAATCCATTCTCCAGCACTACTGGATTCATACTACAAAAATAACCCGCTGTACACTTTACAGCATTTTAAAACCTTCAGTGGGTCCTCAGCCTACAAAATAAAGCTCACACTCTAGCTCTGCACATCTGACTCCAGTCTCCTATTCCAACTTTCTCATTGCTCACGACACTAAGCAATGGTGCTCATCTCCTTGGTGTTCATGTCCTCGGTATTTAATGCCTTACGACTCCACCCACCTTGCCTTTCTGCCCACACTCACATTCCACTAAGAGAACTGGGAATCAAGACATTACTTTTATTACTGATAAAAGCTGACTAGGGAAAATGGCTAAAGATCAGTGACAAGAATTAGCCAGACCTCCCCAGCCAGTCACTGGCACAGCTAGACAAACTCAAGCCACGCCAGCAAGGCCAGGTCTGTTAACACAAGGCAGAAAAGGCTGTAGTACAGAACCAGCTCTGAACAGAGAGGCCCTGCAGTGCTGAGCTGAGGATCTCCTTCTTACAAATTCACCAATCAGATAAGCCACTCTTCTTCCCATTGTGGTCCCTCAGGCTGGAAACATGAGGCCAGGGAAATCTCAGCTCCTTCGCTAATATTCAATCCTTGTTTTCAAGGCACAGTACAAGTCCCACCCCAACCTGAAAAATCATTCCATCCCCAGAAAAATTACCCATTATCGATTCCTTGGAATTCCCATGGAACCTAATGCCTGGGCCCTGTTTTGATTCAACATCTACAATAATGTCTCATATACTGATGGCAGTTTCTCTATCAAGAAAAACCGAGTCCCTGTCTAGCTCTCTGAATTTTCATCATTTAGATGCATGCTCAGAACAAAGACGATGCTCAACTATATGAATTTTGAAAAATTATGAATGTCAGAATGCAGAGTGTGGTCTTTAATAGGTAAGAAGGAATCTTAAGAAAGAGAATGCATGATCAAAGAAGTGTCTTCTGAAGATTAGTAATCGATGGCATGTCTGATTAGAATACAAGACACAGACACAAGACAAGAGAAATGGCAATAAAGAAAACTGTTATTTAGATGTGATTTAGAAAAGGGTTCTCAATATCAGAGGAATAAAGCAGAAACCATAAAATAATAGAAAGCTGTCCAACAAAAAACTGAATAAAAACAAATCAAGAAAAGAAATTAGGAAATGTATAAATGTACTAAGGGTCACAACAGATCACCAGCTGACAGTAAACTGCTGCTTAGTGACATTGTTCACACAACAGGGCTGTTAAAGATGGGAAGTAGTAAGTCATTTTTATACTTTCTATGTATAACCAACAGATCCCAATTAGATCCTAACTGAAAAGAATAACGAAGACAATTTAAAGAGCTGAAAATGAGGCTTCTAGAAGGAGGAAAATGGCCATTTATTTATTTATTTATTTAATTCTGAGGGGGTAATCATACTCTTAAAGACAGGCTGGGCACAGTGGCTAATATCGGTAATCCCAGCACTTTAAGAGGCCAAGGGGGCAGATCACTTGAGCACAGGAGTTTGAGATCAGCCTGGGCAACATGGTAAAACTCCATCTCTACAAAAAAATACAAAAACTAGGCTGGTGTGGCACTGAGCACCTGTATTCCCAGCTACTCAGGAGGCTGAGGTGGGAGGATCTACATGAACCCAGGGAGGTCGATGCTGCAGTGAGCCGTGAGTAACAGAGTCACTGCCCTCCAGCCTGGGTGACAGAGTGAGACCCTGTCTCCAAACAAACAAACAAACAAACAAAAAGACTAGTGGTGAAAGAAAAAGTGCAACTAGACAGTTTACTACTATACTGAAAAACAGAGACATTCAGTAAGAGAGAAATTTTAGCTAAATCTGAAGAACTCTAAACAGAATCATTGTTAATAAAGTGATGGTGGAAACAACACTCTTTTTTACTTTGACAACTCAATACTTAGGAGTCCACAGTTACTAACACAATGACACAGCAATATAGTACACAAAGAAGGTTACTAGTCAAGCTACTTAAGACAAGGAGGACAAAAATAACAGAAGAGCCATAAAAATAAATATATGCAGGCTGGGCACGGTGGCTCACGCCTATAATCCCAGCACTTTGGGAGGCCAAGGCGGGCGGATCATCTAAGGTCAGGAGTTCAAGACCAGCCTGGCCAACATGATGAAACCCCATCTCTACTAAAAAAATAGAAAAATTAGCTGGGCATGGTGGCACATGCTTGTAATCCCAGCTACTCGGGAGGCTGAGGCAGGCAGAATTGCTTCAACCCAGGAAGCGGAGGTTGCAGCGAGCCGAGATCATGCTACTGCACTCCAGCCTGGGTGACAGAGCGAGACTCTGCCTCAAATAAATAAATGCAGAAGGTATTTGTAGATATAAATATTCCTCTAAAGAGGTATTTAAAATTACCATAAAGATATTTTATTTGTCCTGAGTCAAGAACATGATAAATCAGATATACCGCCTAACAAAACTATTCCTAAATCCTGGCCAAAAGTGTGTGTGCTTCCTCCACTACACAGCACTCACTCCCTCCAGCCCATCAAGGACATCACTAACTGGTGGCTTGCTTTCCTGCGAAAACCATGTAAAATCTATGACATCGGCTTTCACTTTGCAAAAATTTTATATTTAAAAATAATGAATCCCAGCACTTTGGGAGACCGAAGCATGTGGATCACTTGAGGTCAGGTGTTTGTGACCAGCCTGGCCAACATGGTAAAATCCCATCTCAACTAAAAATACAAAAATTAGCTGGGCGTGGTGGCGGGCACCTGTAATCCCAGCTACTTGGGAGGCTGAGGCAGGAGAATCTCTCGAATCTGGGAGGCGGAGGTTGCAGTGAGCCAAGATGGTGCCACTGCACTACAGCATGGGTGACAAGAGCGAGACTCCATCTCCAAAAAAAAAAGAAAGATAGGTCCATTGCAATTCTTAAAATCTTGTTGTAGACTGAAGTTATCAACAGAGAAGAAAAGGAAAATAATTGATGAAATAAATTTAATAGCTTGTTGTAAATACCACGAATTGCCTTTAAAAATTTCCTCAACATTAAAAAACTTAGAAATCTTTGGCTTTCATTAAAGTTGAGAATATATCACAACACACACACACAGCAAAAGGTATTTTTGGTGGGAGGAGGAGATAATATTTTGGAAAAAAAATGGCAAACTATATTGCTAATGCATCTCCAGTGAAATGTCTTCTTTTACAAAGTAAAAAGATCAGTGTTAGGTTGAGAAGGGGTTAGAGTTATTCCAATTCACTATCAAGCTCTAATTCCCTCCACAGCATCCTGCCCAGAAGTTTAAATACCTCCTCCCACTGTGAAGAATTAACTCTGCCTAGAGAGCTTTTGTTGTTCTAAATCTTTTTTCTTAAA
This sequence comes from Pan troglodytes, assembly GCF_028858775.2. Lineage (NCBI taxonomy): Eukaryota > Metazoa > Chordata > Mammalia > Primates > Hominidae > Pan > Pan troglodytes. The sequence continues at coordinate 27,271,258 of NC_072405.2, forward strand.
AAAAGAAAGTCATGCATGACTATATACTATGAGCCAGGCACTGGGCTAAGAACTTTATCTTGCCACACTAATCTTTACAACCACCTGAAGATCTAGGTTCTCTTGTCACTCCTATCTTGCAGATAAGGAGACACAGAAAGGTTAAAGGTCACGTCAGGCCATTGGTGGAACCAAGATATGCCATGGTCCTTGGAAGAGTTCTTTCAGCCTACACAACATATGTATTAGTCCATTTTCACGCTGCTGATAAAGACATACCTGAGACTGGGGATAAAAAGAGGTTTAATTGGACTTAAAGTTCCACATGGCTGGGGAGGTCTCAGAATCAAGGTGGGAGGCGAAAGGCACTTCTTACATGGCAGCGGCAAGAGAAAATGAGGAAGATGCAAAAGTGGAAACCCCTGATAAAACCATCAGGTCTTGTGAGACTTATGCACTACCATGACAACAGTATGGGGGAACCGCCCCCATGATTCAATGATCTCCCACCAGGTCCCTCCTACAACACATGGGAATTATGGGCGTACAATTCAAGATGAGATTTGGGTGGGGTCACAGAGCCAAACCATATCACCATATATATTTCCATTTACTAAAAACCACAGAATTTGACCTCCTGAATTTGTGTTTCTAAACTAAAAATTTCCTTCAAAACTTTTCTCATGCAAATACCAGAGCCTCTCAGGTTTCTGTGGACTATGGATTCCCACTCAAGAATCTGAGCATTTTCTCTTTTTTTCTTATTTTATACATACACGACTCGCCAACTAAATTGCAAAGCATCAACAAGACAAATCCAATTTTCTTCTCTCAAAACGATTCAGAGGGGTAAGCAGAGACCATCACAGTGTTTAAAAATTAGAATCACTGATTAGTTCCTTACATTTGTCTTGCACAAGAATTTCTGCTATACAACGCTAGCTGGGAGAAAATAAGAAATGGGGGGAGAGAATGAATGGCCAACAGCAATGTTTCAGGTATAAATAATTTATTAACAGTACTCCAAATTTAATGAAATAGCAATATTTTAAGACTTTGTTCATAGTTAAAATATAGACACCACATTATCGAAACATGAAGCAAATATGTCATTGAAAAGAGTGAGAGGTATAATGCTTGCCCAAACAGATCAGATGGGTCATTTACCCTACGTATTCTATGCTTATCTTGCTTACTTACTGTCTCTCTGTGAATGATGGTGTTTGTTTCAGGTAATTTAGCCCCAGTAGGCAGGCTTTCTTCACGAAGAGAAGAAATAATGTCTTAGTAAGAAGACAGCACACACATGCATAGTTTCTACATATACTTGCCTATATTTATAGGCAAAATACCTCAATTAAAGTAAGAGTTACAAGAAACACCATTCTCTAAATCTAATGAATAACTCGGGGTTTTTTTGTTTGTTTGTTTTTGTTTTTGAGAGTGTTGCTCTGTAACCAAGTCTAGAGTACAATGGTGTGATCATGGCTCAATGCACCCTGGAGTTCCCAGACTCATGTGACCTCCCACCTCAGCCATCCCAGTAGCTGGGACTACATGTGCCACCATGCCTGGATAATTGTTTTAACTTTTTTTTGTAGAGGTGGAGTCTCACTATGTTGCCCAAACTGCTCTCAAACTCATGGGCTCGAGTGATCCTCCCACCTAGGCCTCCCAAAGTGCTGGGATTACAGGTGTGGGCTACATTGCCTGGCCATTAATAACTCTTGTTACACAAAACTAATAACCTTAATGACCTTTTTTGCACAAAACTAATGCTTTACTCCTTAAAACCTGGAGCATTTTTTTTTTACTTCAAAGATTGTGTTGCCTCAGAACCAATTCACAAGAGAGGCAATGATTATCTCCTTAAAGTGTGCTCTCATGAACAACCAGCTACTCTTGACTTCTTTATGGAGAGGCCTTCCTTGATCTCCAAAGCTGCTGCAATGTCCTGAGTGGTTCCGAACTGCCTAATTTTCCCCAGAGAGGCACAAAAGATCCTGTGTCTACCACTGCTCTCAACTCGCTCAAAGCCAGTGGCCTCCATTTTACATCCAAGCCACCCTTTTACTTATTTTGAAACTCAAAGGAAGTAGATTATAAACAAGGTGGCATAGATTTGTTCACAGGGCTATATTTCAGGAACTATAATTATTTGTGTGGCCTTCAGGTCAGACTTTTTGCTTTTACAGCTCTAAAATGTTATTTGTTTAAATCCCAGCCCTAAAATATTTAATACAAACTATTAAAACACCATTTGCATGACCAACTTATTCTTCACTGAATCTCGGCTCATAAAAAGGTTCATTCATGTTAAAAAGCTATTTTTAAATGCGGCTAACTCATTGCTTAGAATATGCTAACAATTAAGCATTATACTTCACTGGAATTTTTACAGTTTAAAATTATATTTCTCCCATCTCATTTCCTCCCCCACCAATTCTGCCATCCCAAATAGCAACATTATTTTAAACTTTGCTGTTTTCTATGACAATAACCTCATTCATTGGTCATTCAGAAATAATGTCCTTCTGAAGATGCTGGCAACTGACTTTCATACTCAGTTATATGTCAGGTTTTGGCTACCTAAAGATGTATGAGCACATCATGCCAAGGCCCAGGAGAAGTTCCTCCAGCTGAAATCAAGGGAATAGGTTGCGAGCTTGAGGAACCAGCGTCCCCTCTATTGAGCCATTCACAGGCTGTGCTGGTAAGGCCTTGTTCTCTCATCCCATTACCCCGTTCGGCGGGGGTGACAGTGACAGCAAGCATCGCACACGCTAGTGAGAGAGGACCCACGCCCGGTTGCCACGATGACCATTTACTACTCAAGTAGAGCACAAGGTTTAAACAATGCTCTCAAAAATTACAGCCTAGAGTTATTGAAAAAGCTGAGTCCCCACAGATAGACTCGAAGCTGCAAAATGCAGTAAGTGGTGTACATAAAAAGTGTCCAATCCAACAAGCTGTAGGTCAAGCTTGCAAGATTCTGGAGATGGATGGCAAGTGAAAACATGTGAAGCCAACAGGCCCACTCTTGATTTTGACACGTGGATATTTTCACACCCATGAGATGGATCTGAAGCTTAATACAGAATTGTAATGCGAAAAGCAACACGTGAACAAAATAAATGGACACATAACAGCAGCGTAAATGCCAGGCCTGAGTTAAGCTCCTGGTGATATAACACCCGGGGTTTGGGGTTTTCCGTGACCATTTCCTCTTGTGAGTCTAAGGCACATTACTAAAATGATCTCGTTAATCCTCACAACACCTGATGAGGGGAGTAGGCAACAAATATTTTAATCTCCCATATAAGATGGAAAAAACAAATCACCAATGTGCTGTATAACTTTTCCCAGGATTACAGCTAGCACTCAGTCAGAGAAAACAGTCGAATTGAATCTCAGTAAAGAGTTGACTATACCAGGCTATTTTAAAGAAAATGCTGCTCACTAAGACGGATTTCTTAATTAAGCAGCTGTATACCACATACATTCCAGGTGGACTGCCATTCCACTTCTCACAGAGTTTCCACACCTATACTAGGCTGTCAAACAGAGTCATTTTTCAGGCCAGGTGCGGTGGCTCAGGCCTATAATTCCAGCACTCTGGGAGGCCGAGGCAGGTGAATCACTTGAGGTCAGCAGTTCAAGAACAGCCTGGCCAACACTGCGAAATCCCCATCTCTACTAAAAATACAAAAATTAGCTGGGTGTGGTGGTGCACGCCTGTAACCCCAACTACTCGCAAGGCTGAGGTAGGAGAATTACTTGAACCTGGGAGGTGGAGGTTGCAGTGAGCTAAGATTGCACCACTGAACTCCGGCCTGGGCAACAGAGAGAGACTGTCTTAAAAAAAAAAAAAAAAAAAAAAAACACAAATAGAGTCATTTTAAAAAATACTTCCCTAGACCTCCTGGCTTCCAGTTATGCCCTACAACTGTTCTTCTCAAACAGGGGACTCCTCAGATCCCCAGGGTCACAAACCAGTGTGCCCCAGGAGGACGCAACGTTTCCGGACCAACGGGCACATCTTCTTGGGGCTCAGTTTGAATAGATGGTCATTTAAAATCTGATTTTGATATTTAAATATATTTTTAAATGAAATGCAAAATTGGCATAAAATTTTCAAATTAGTCTTAAAATAAATGATACCTAAAAGCATGCTGCTTTAGGAGATATCACAAGCAAGGCTTGGGTAGGGGGAGAAGGGATGTTAGGTGCACTTTGCTATTAGGTGTAGTTCAGGGAAAACATGTCCAAAAACAGAACAAAGCAACTTAAGAGGAAAAACAATTCCAATCTGCTTGCCTGGTCCAAACCATCCCAGGCAGACAGGAACATATCCTGCCATAAAAGCTTTTACTTGGCTTTCTTTTCACGTGGGCTGTAAGACCTATCAGCATGGAATCCCACTTAGGATTTTCTTTTTTCTTTTTTTTTCTTTTTTTTTTTTTTTTTGAGACGGAGTTTCACTCTCGTTGCCCAGGCTGGAGTGCAATGGCATCATCTTGGCTCACGGCAACCCCTGCCTCCCAGGTTCAAGTGATTCTCCCGCTTCGGCCTCCCAAATAGCTGGGATTACAGGTGTGCACCACCATGCCCGGCTAATTTTGTATTTTTAGTAGAGACGGGGCTTCTCCATGCTGGTCAGGCTGGTCTCAAACTCCCGATCTAAGGTGATCCACTCCCAAAGTGCTGGGATTACAGGCGTGAGCCACCGCGCCTGGCCAGGATTTTCTATTAAAAAATCTTAAGATTACTAGTAGTAAAATGCTATTTCCATATTAAACCTGACAACATCAAAGCTACCTATTGACTCACTTAACTATTTCCAGAAAGCCCAGCAGATACCAGACTTGCCCTGCTGAAGGCCTTTATGAGCTGGTCCACAAAACATCTTAGAACCTTTGACCATCAGGGTAGGGTTCTCTTTACTATTTCAACCAGAAAATTAGAAAATCAAGGAAAGGCAAATGACCTCAGATGTTGGTAGGAGGAATTCCTTTATATTTACTAAAAATATCTACTAGCTGCCAAAAGAGTCACATGATAAAGTTGGTAACCAGAAATGGAGGCATGTGAAAGATACACACGGGTTATCAGGAAAATCAGGTGATGGAAGATACAGGCTTCTCCCAACACAGACTTTTTCCAAGTGCTCAGAATTAGAATTGGGTATCGAGGGCCCATTCACATATTCCTGGGAGCTGCGAGGAGAATTGCTTCCAATATCCAAGTTCCACAAAAGGCTAGCAAAAGATCCAAACCTAAACCACCAAAACCAGACTGGTAACTGCTTTGAGGAACTCACTGAGCACTCTGACCACAGCAGACATTCATCTCAAGCTCCTCACGGTGGCTCCAGATTTATAAACAGAAATTTATGTCCACATTTCTATAGTTCCTGAAATTGCCAGAGAAGGAAATTCTGCACACGCACACAAAACTGTGCACCACTTCAGGGCAGCCACTGGCTTCAATTAAGAAAACCTTATGTTTCTACCCAACATCTGAGATTCTCCAACTCAGAAAACCTCCCTGCAAGTCCAATTCTGACTCATCAGGATTCTCTGACACTGAGGCAAAGTTTACAGGAGACCATAAACTTTAAAAGAAGACTTTAAACTTTATTTTAAAAGCAGAATGTGTATATCTAAATCAATTGCCCTCGTTCAAATGGTCACCTTAGAAAACCACACACGTTATTTCAAGGAATCCTGAGCAAATCATTTGGAATTCCTATTCTGAAAGAACCTTCGACGCCAGTTTTCACATCACACGATGCACGCTTCTTTATAGACATCTCAAGACTAAGGAAAAACTATTTCCCAGCTTGCTGTCACCTAGCTTGCAGAGCACACTTTAAAATGTTGTGGCCTGGGCCAGATGCGGTGGCTCACGCCTGTAATCCCAGCACTTTGGGAGACCGAGGCAGGCAGATCAAGAGGTCAGGAGTTTGAGACCAGCCTGACCAACATGGTGAAACCCCGTCTCTACTAAAAATACAAAAAATTAGCTGGGCATGGTGGTGGCACGCCTGTAATCCCAGCTACTCAGGAGGCTGAGGCAGAAGAATCGCTTGAACCCGGGAGATGGACGTTGCAGTGAGCCGAGATCGCGCCACTGCACTGCAGCCTGCGTGACAGAGCAAAAAAAAATGTCTCCAAAAAAAAAAAAAAAACAACTCCACCCACAAAAATATAAAGGCCCAACACCACTGGGGATATGTTTTTAAAATGCAGTGGGGGATATGAAGACAATTCCAAAGAAAAAAGATTTAGTAGCATGTATTGAGTTATTATAACATCACAGAAATAAGTACATAGCCTTCCAAAGTGTCTACTATGAAAAGGAAAATATTCTTTTAAATCTTTAAATTACAACATAAAACATATTAACTTAATAAACATTTCTTGAGGGGAAGGAGGTAATATTCAGAAATGCCTTCCAGAATGACTTACCTTACTGGAATCTACTTTAGTAACAGCTGTAAAGTGCGAAGCAGTCACATCATAACCATACATTCTCTTAAAAATCCCTCTCCCACAAATATTCGTTGACTGTTAAAGTGTCCTACAAAGCACATTGTCTTAATTCAAACCTGAAAATAAGACATCTAAATTTCGATGCAACAGCAGCCAGCAATAAAATGACTATAATATTAGCTTCACGTTTAATTGCATAGAAATCCATGGTACACCATAAATTTGTGTTAATAACCAGAAAATTTCTGGGTGACAGGGGACTCTGTAATGACAGACAATGTATGCATGTTTTAGTCCTTGTTAAAAAAATTATGTTATACCAACAACTTTTTATTACTGGCCATTTCTAAAGAGAGGTCATATACCTTCTTTGTTTAGCAAAATAATTTAAGACTACATTAATGAAATGCCCTTGATCTTTTGAATGTTCATCTTTAGGTAAATTCAATATTCAAATTACTATATGGGATGTTTCATAACTATTAGCCTTGGCTATCTTACTCCACAGACCTGAATTCCTGTAAACATACCTGTAAGTTAAAGTAAACCCAAGGATCTTTCAAAGTCCAAAAATTATAGTGACGAGGAGCAAATATTCAGGAGGAAATGATAGTTCCATCATTATGGGTCTGTAGACACAACAGATACATGTTCTCCATATAAATATTTTTAAAAAAAAATCTCCCCACAAGGGATTTTTTAAAACAGTGCGCAAAATACCTATAGCTTTAAGAATTTTAAAAGTTTATCTATATTCCTGCTTGCACAGTAAAATTAATAAACACTATCTAGTTTTTTGAAGAAAGAAAGAAACGCTAGGTAAAAGGAAAAACAGGAAACAACCTCAGCCAGGCGTGGTGGCTCACACCTGTAATCCCAGCACTTTGGGAGGCCGAAGTGGGCGGATCACGAGGTCAGGAGATCGAGACCATCCTGGCTAACACGGTGAAACCCCATCTCTACTAAAAATACAAAAAATTAGCCGGGCGTGATGGCGGGCATCTGTAGTCCCAGCTACTCAGGAGGCTGAGGCAGGAGAATGGGATGAACCCGGGAGGCGGAGCTTGCAGTGAGCCGAGATCGCACCACTGCACTCCAGCCTGGGCGACAGAGCAAGACTCTGCCTCAAAAAAAAAGAAAAGAAAAGAAAAGAAAAGAAACAACCTCATTTCCCCCAATATATCTAATCACCGGCAAACCAACATTCCTTATTTTCTTTTATTTGCAATTCGATGAATTCCCTAAAGGTCTGGAAAAACTTCAGCATTTCTAATTAGACTGTAATTTTTCTACCAGACAATCAGACATAGTTTCACCTTTATACAACTTCCCATGTCCTAAATGCCAACATCCTGGCATGCTCCCCATCCATCTTCCTTCTCTTAACAGCACCTGTTTTGAAAAGGTGAAAACATTTAGTCTTTCCTAGAATTGTCCTCTGAAAATCAATCAGTTAAAGATGAGAGGTCTGGATGCGGTGGTTCATGCCTATAATCCCAGCACTTTGGGAGGTGGAGGTGGGAGGAACATATGAGGTTAGGACTTCGAGACCAGCCTGACCAACATGGTGAAACCCTGTCTCTACCAAAAATACAGAAATTAGCTGGGTGTGGCGGTGTGCACCTGTAGTACCAACTACTTGGGAGGCTGTAGTCCCAACTACTTGGGAGGCTGAGACAGGAGAATCACTAGAACCCAGGAGGCAGAGGTTACAGTGAGCCGAGATCACTCCACTGCACTCCACCCTAAGTAACAGAGCGAGACTCTGTCTCAAAAAAAAAAAAAAAAAGACAAAAAAATTCCTAACTGCCACATAAATAGCAATTATCCACCCCAGGGAATGCATTCCTTAATGAGACCATGCAGACTTCACATGTGCTTAGGCAGGAATGAATAAACCCCAGAATCCTAGGCCACAAGTTTAAAACAGTCAAATAAGGACCTTCCTACGTAGATTACAAGTTAAAAACAAAATGGACTCAAGTTAGTTTAGGTAGAAAAGGTGTGTGTTTACTGGCAAGGTTTGGGGAAGCTCCCTGTCTCTGGCAGGGCCGGACACCCAGGCTCAGGCGGGAACAAGCAGGGCAAAGCTCAGCCAAGGTCCTGCCACACCACAGGCTGACCGAGTCACTGCAGCCACCACGGCCTCCCCTCAGTGGACAGTCCCCTCCCATGCGCCTGGGCTCTGGACCCTGAATACTGTCATGAGGACAATACCCCATCAACTGGCCTAGCTGGCCCCAAGAGTCTTCACAAACAGAACCACTCTCCTGAGAAAATACCAGAATGGGTGGGGTTGATTGTGCTCAGATCACAGGCCCAATCTGATGGCCAGAGGTGGGGGAATGAGGCTGCAGCCCCCTGGCTTCAGCACAAGGAGTTTGAGTCCCGCCTCACATCTGCCTTTGAGTCCCTCAAAAAGGAAGGGGACCTGGCACATAAAAAGATAATTCTGCCATGGAGGGATGTGGAAAATAGGATTCGGAGGGTCCCTTCCTGTTCTAAAATACTATAAACAGGCCAGGTGCAGTGGCTCACACCTGTAATCTCAGCACTTTGGGAGGCCAAGGCAGGTGGATCACTTGAGGTCAGGAGTTCAAGATCGGCCTGGCCAACACAGTGAAACCCCGCCTCTACTAAAAATATAAAAATTAGCTGGGCATGGTGGCGGGTGCCTATAATCCCAGCTACTCAGGAGGCTGAGGTAGGAGAATCGCTTGAGCCTGGGAGGCAGAGGTTGCAGTGAGCCAAGATCACGCCACAGCACACCAGCCTGGACAACACAGCAAGACTGTCAAAAAAAATAAAAATAAACAAAATACTATAAAGAGTCAGATGAAGATTTAATGCCTATCATCCTAAACAGAAAAGAAAGGTATGACTCTTACTAATTCAAATAATAAGGAATGAATAGCCTATTTCCTCAATCTATTTTCATAGAGTATGATCTGATGAAAGCTATTCATTAAAACAAACCAAATAGAGTGTCCTTCTGTCAATTAGGCTCCTACTTTATTTATGTACTTCCAGATCCATTTGTCTAATTTCCACTTGTGAAAAGCAAATGGAATTGATTTTCTGCAATGATACTAAATACAACGCTGTTATAATGTTCAGAACAGGTAACAGGAGGGGAGCAGGGAGTCTGTAAGAGACTGCCAGGTGCAGGAATAACAAACAGACAGATGTGATCAAAGAGCAGCAGTTATCACAGGGTCAGATTTTGACTCAACATAGTTAATTCCTGGGAACATTTGAAGGAATCCAACCCCGGAACAAGTTTCACAACAAAACAGTACCTCCACCAATGGAGGCAGCCACTGCTAGGAAGTGAGCAATGTGCTGAATGTGTTCCCCCGAAATTCATATATTAAAACCCTAATCCCAGTATGATGGTATCTGGAGGTAGGGTCTTTATAAGGTAATTAGGTCATAAGGGTGGAGCCCTCATCAATGGGATCAGTGCCTTCATAAAAATAGGCCAGAAAACTAGGTAGCTCTATTTACACCATGTAAGGACACATGTAAACCAGAAAGAGGACACTCACCAAGGATTCTAATCTGAAACTTCCAGCCTCCAGGACTGTGAGACACAAATGTTTGTTGTTTAAGCTATGCTGTGTATGATAATTTACTACAGCAGCTCGAACTAAGACACACAGCATGGAAAGCATCACTGGGCAAGTAGGTAGGCTGGCTGGGCCACCCTTCAAAGGTCCTGTCCAACGAGGTTTTTAAAAAATGATTTTCTAGAGTCTGAAACAAATAAAAGCTGAAATTAACAAGACAAAACTTCGAATTTGGACAAAAATAATAGACCCAATATAGGATAATGTAGACCTGAGTCTTGGGGGTTTATTCGATGGACTACCTCACACAATCTGCGATTCCACTGTAAGGGCAGTGTCCGGCACCCAAAATGCTCGGACCATCTGGGGGTTCTGAGTTCATCTCCAGGTTTCCCATTTTGAAAAGAACACTGACACGTGAAAGTATTGAGACAAGGGTGACAATGATGAAGAGGCAACTGAAAACCCCCTCAAGATGGGGATGATGACATAAGAAAAGAAAAGGGATCTAGATTTGTCTGCTTAGGCTGCTATAACAAGACAGCAGACTGAGTGGCTTAAGCAACAGACATTTTTCTCAAAGTTCTGAAGGCTGGACCAAGTCCAAGAGCATGGTGCCATCTGGGTTGGATTCTGGTGGTGGCCCTCTTACTAGCTTGGAGACAGCCACCTTCTTGCTCTTGTCCTCAGATGGTCTTTCCTGTGTGTATACACTCTGGTGTCTCTTCCTCTTCTTGGAAGAACACCAGTCCTACTGGATTAGGGGCCCATCCTTATGACCCCATTTAACCTTAACTACTTCCTCAAATGCCCTACCTCCAAATACAGTCAGCACACTATGGGTTAGGACTTGAACATGTGAATTTTAGGGAGATACAAGTCAGTTCATAACAGGACTCAATCCTAAGTATATGAAAGGCCATATCTGAAAAGGATACCAATTGGATCTCTATCGCTCTAGATGGCAGAATTAGACATGAAGTGGGAGTATTAGAGTTGGACTAGATGAAGTTTAAGCTTCTTTCACTCTGCTGTTATTATTAAACTATAGAATATGAGTTACTAAGGACTTACTATGAACCAAACTTTGTGCTGATCAAATCTTTCTGTCCATTCTGAGGTCGATACTGCTATTATGACCATTTACTGTTCTTTACAAATGGAGGCCTGCTCTTGCACAGTGTCACATTGCTGTTAAGTAGCAGGACAGGATCCCAGACCATCACACTCCAAAGCCACCCAATCTAGCTTTTAACCATTGAGTAGCCTACAATACAAATGATAAAATAACTCCATTTACCAATAGAAAATCACACAGAAGAAAATGAAAATACTAATAACCATATTACCACCATCATTTATTTTTCTATGTACCAGTTCTCTCCATAGATTGTCAGAGTTAATCTTCACTTCAAGCCAAGGTAGGCATTATTATGCCCATGTTACAGATAAAGAAAAAGGCTCAAAAAGCCTTCCTCAAACTCAGACAGTGACTAAAAACATGTGGGGAACAGGATTCAAACCAACCTCTGAGTTATTTCAAATGCAAATCTTTTATGTCAATTACAATGCACTCCAACTAGGATCTGACTTGGCTCAGGCCCTGGGATCTGATAGACTTCAAAATCCTCTGAAACTGACCACATTTCCCAGGGGGGGCCGCACATAACCCACACACTGCCTTTAAGAGAGAAAAAGACGCAAGGAGAGCAAATTCTATGAAATGAAATCAGGCTTTCCACTACCAAATCCTGTGCCATTCGGCAAGAACTTAGGGAGCCCCACTACACGCTAGTCCCAGGGAACACACAGAGCAACAAGCAAAAGGAAACCCCACTCCCCTGGACCCTACATTCTAGTGGAGGGAGACTGAAGGAACCAGCCTCCAATGTAACACATCAAGTCAAAAAAAAAAAAAAAACAGTGAAGGGGCAGAGGAACAGGGGTGGAGCGTTGAGTGCTGTTTCAGAATCAATGATCAGGCTGGGCTTGGGTTTAAACTGCTGCAAAGGAGCACAGAAGACCTGCTAGCTATACATCCAGCAGGTCCTGCAGTCTTGACTACAGCCTGGTATTTCCTTGCTTTTCACTGGAGGAAAGGGTGGACCGCAGTGCTAATTACAAACAGGTCAAAGGGAAAAAAAAATACAAAATCTTTTTCCTTGACCAGAAGGGAAGCAGTTACCACGCACTGTTGCCATGGCATTGGAGAAATAGAAAAAGCAACATTCTAAGTACCAGAGTATGAAAAGAAACACAACAGTGAGGAAAGGACAAGAGGCTGGCAGAGGTTTCACTCCCTGCAGTGCTGAGGCCTGCTGGGTGGCAGGTGGGAAGCAAAGCTTTCAAAAGGGACAAGGGTTGGAAGGGTGGGGAAGAGCAAAAGCTCAGAGCTATTAAGGAAAAGGTCTCTGCCTAGTCCCCCCGTTTTCTACGTCCCTAATATATCAGGGTACTTAATAAAATAGTTGCAGAAAAATAAAAATAAAAGAACACCAAGTTTCTGAAATGCACAGAATAATTCCAGATAAACATTTTCTGAAATTTTTTTTTTCTTTTTGCCAATATGTACCATAGGCTTCAGCCAGCTAACTTACTACTGATGTGATTCTGTATGGCTCAGGAGTAGAAGGCTATAACTGGTGGGATGGAAGGAATATGCTAAAAGTCACGCAGACGAGGGTTTGTAGCCGATTTCTGCCATTTACAACTATGGAACTATAGATAAGTCACTTGGCTTACCCAAGTCCCTCATTCTTTATCTATAAGATTAAAATAGAAAGAGTAAAAGAGATAACAAGTATAAAGGTTGACTTATGATAGTATATTAATAAACATTCATTCCTTTCCTGCAACAGTTCCAGTATCTTTTGCTCTAATACCATCAGTGTTGGGAAGGTTCATTCCACTGTTAGATAACTGATTTTATAAAATTTTAAAAATTGCACATATAGTCAAAATCCTTCTTAAGGCATGAACAGGCAATTCACAAAGGAAGAAATACTAACTGCAAATAAACATAAGGAAAATGTCTCAATGTTAATTCATAATAAAAAAAATACACATTGGCCAAGAGTTTTAAAAATAATATTATGTAATATCATTGGTTATTGAGAAATAGGCACCCTGACATACCCTGATGGTCAACCTACTTTTATCATTCTTCTAGAGAGACAGAAAATACGAATCAATGCCTTAAAAATGTATATTCCCTTCCATCCACCATTTACACTTCTAAGAAATTTCCAGAGAAAATAATAAATGGATGTTCTTGACAGCATTGTAATGAAAAACTAGAAGCAACAAAAGTCCCACCATTCACATAAACTATAATATCACCATAAAATGTAAAATACAGTCATTAAAATGCTTATACTAGGAAGACATTTGCAATGCATAGGAGAATTCAAAATCTAATTTCTTTATTTTACAGAGAGCTTATAAAAATTATTAAAAATAAAACTATTCAATAAAACCACGAAGACAGTTTACAAAAAAAGAAATACAAATGCCCAATAAACATACATTGTATAACCTTATTATTAAATAAATCACAAATTACATTGAAATACTATTTTCCACTAATTAAAAATTGTAGCATCTGTGATACCCAGGACTAGAAAGGTATGGTGACACAGGCAATTTCATACCCTTATGGTAGGAGTATACGTGGACATTACTAATGTTTACCAATACCAAGGTTTTCTCCATCTCTGACCCCCTTGAAGCTGGGCATATGTAGTTAGCAGTAGTCAAGTTCCAAAAGGGTCCAAATCACAGATTTCACTTACTACATGACACAAGAACTATTTAACCTCGTTATGTCTTAATGTCTTCAAAGGTAAAACAGGGATAATAACAATAATCTACCTCATAGGGATATTCTGAGAATTCAAGCATAGTGCATGGCACACAGTATTACTAATAATAATATAAATCACAGATCGTACTATGTAGCAGGCACTGTTCTATGCATTTATCCATAGTAGCTGATTTTATCACTCAATAAACAGTACCATTAGTATGAGAATATTGCCGCATTGCTTGTAATTGCAAATATCTGAAAACAATCAAATTGTCCATCAATAGTTAAGGGGACAGTTAAACCAAAGTATACAAAGGACGTATATGTGGCTGTTATAGAGAATGAGGTAGTTCTGTACATGCTGATAGAGAAAGATTTTTTTAAAAATAGAGAAAGACTATTGTTTGACTTTGTTTTTAAAGTCTAACGGTATGAGTGTGGTTAAGAAATGGTGGGTGGATCATCTGAGGTCAGGAGTTGGAGACCAGGCTGGCCAACATGGTGAAACCCCATTTCTACTAAAAATACAAAAATTAGCCAGGTGTGCTGGTACATGCCTGCAATCCCAGCTACTTGGGAGGCTGAGGCAGGAGAATCGCTTGAACACAGAAGGCGGAGGTTGCAGTGAGCTGAGACTGCCCCACTGCACTCTAGCCTGGGCAACAGAGCAACACCCTATCTCAAAAAAAAAAAAAAAAAAAAAAATTGGGTTCTTGAGCCAGACTATCTGAGCTCATTTCCTACTAGCTGTATGGCTTTGGGAATTATCTTAAACACTTAGCCTCAGTATCCTCATCTGTAAAACAGGATTAATAATAGCAACTACTTCTGATGGCTTTTGTGGGGATTAAAGGAGCTAACAGATAAAACAGTCCCCCTGGCATACAGTCAGCAGCCAACTAATGTTATTTGCTTTATTACTAATCATTTTAACATGTCAAATGGACTGAGAGATAATGGGCCTTTTTATTTTCTTTATACTTATCTGTATTTAAAAAGATAGAGAGATTTGTCTTTTGAAAATACAAAATTGTATTCTGATATGAGAGATGTATAGAACACGTCATATGAGAAATGTTAGTAAAAAACAGTACATACAGCCCAAAGTCATTTTTATTAAAATATATTTAATGTTATGTAAATAAGTGTACATTAAAAATTTAGACATGCACTAAAATATTACCAGTGGTCTCTCTGGGAGATGGATTATAAATTATTTATATTTTCTTCTTTTTACTTATCCCTATTTTCTGATTTTCCTAAAATCAACACACGTTACTTATGCAATAAGATTTTAACTGTCGTAATTTATTTCCAAGCATAGAAGTCACAAAGGAAGAGGTTAAACTGAGAGGCTTCCAATGATGTAACCAGAGATGGACTTTTGAGCAAAAACAAGTAAACAATACGTGATTTACTGAGAACCTATACGTTCGATATCATGACGCTAGCAAGGAAAACAGCAATTGATCATCAGTACCTAAGACTGCCATTCTCCATTGGGCCAGGCTCCCACCTGACTTTAGGGAGGGATATGAAAGCCAGAATCTGGCCCCAGGTAAATGCAATAGGAGCCAAAGCAGGTAACACAGCTCAGAGCTGAAGTTTGCTGAAAAGTCCAGAGGGCACTGCCTGCAAGGCTAAAAGCAACACTGCACGTCCACACGCTGGGTTTCAACACCTTTTTCACAGCAGCAAATCCATAACGGACTCTGAGTGAACTGGGAAAGAATAACTAAAACATTCAAAATACTTCCAGAAAATCAGTTTGCATGATGACTTCTCTTACTATGTTCAGCTCTGAGTAAGCAAGGAAGGTCACAGGATTTTGTTCAGATTTGGAAGTAGAAAGGGAAACGTGAGGTTATACTCAGGAAATCCTTTTGCTAAGATTCAAAAAATCTGAAAATTAACAAATTCTAAAACACACACATTTCAATTTGCCCCTTCTCTCCTTAACATCTCTCCATAACCTGAGATGGCTACACCTACGGTTGGACTGGACTAGAGGCAATAAACACAGACACAGTAACCCCAACATGGGGTTTACAGCGCAGGAATGAGGAGGAGCCAGTGGCAGGTATAGAATGTTCCCACACCTCAACCACTGCCAGGCTCCGCAGCTCACTGACGCATCAGACACTGCTTCAGAGCACTGCTTTATTGGTACCACTTCTGAGAAGCAGCAAAGCAGACATACGTCTTTCTTTATCATCTTCTCTGTCTCTCAATCCCTCTCAATGACAATGACTCATTCTCTCTTTCAACCTCTCTCCCTTCCTCTCTCCTACCCTCTACCCTCATTCCCACCCCCTTATCACTACACTAAGGCCAGCAAGAAGCCACAACCACAGAAGAGCTTCCAGGCAGCAGTGAAACAGTTCAGTCTCAAAGAAAGCCAGTCAGGAGTCCAAATGCCTGTGTTCCTTCTGGAGTTCGCTATATGACCTCACTATAATCCCTTCACCACTGTGGGCTTATTTTCTCATCTGGAGGATGAATGGGTAAGAAGAGACTTCTGAGGTCTTTTTCCTGCTTTAAAATTCTGTGATTTCACAATAACTGAATACAGTCACTAAACGAGAAACCACCAGGACACTGGGGGGCGGCCAGCACATAGCCATCTTTGTTGTATTTTTCATTGCAGGCTTCCAAAATTTCTGTTGCCAAGAAGTATATCCAACTAGACCCTCGGCCGATGTTTTAATTTTTATACACCGTAATTAAAAGCAGAATGACTTGCTTTTACTTTGGATTATGTAATTTCTTTCTATTCATAATGAGCAGCTCTTACACGATGCCAAGTGAGTTTTCTCTTAGGCAGCACATTCTTACTCAACCAGAGAACTGTTGGCATTTGGATTAATAGAATCAATAATATCTTTCATTCCAAAACCAGAAATTGCTGTTTTGATATGGTCTGCCCACAGTTCTTCCAAGGAAAATATTTTTATTATTTTACTACTAATATCTCCTTACAGCTTATACATGAGTGAAGCATTTATTTTTATATTAAATAAATCATGCTCTTTAAAATAAAAATGAATATATTCTTCTTGTTAGAGCTCAGAGTTGAGGCCAGTGACTGGCCAATGAACTCACAAGTGTAGACAGGGTGTTACGTAAGGGACAAGTTTTTCACTAACACCACAAGAGTCTCTGGCCCAATGAGAGGAGTTTAATAGAAATTCTTGCTACAACTAAAAGAAAGAAAAGAAGAAATAAAAGAATATACTCTACTACTGTAAAATCTACTTAAGAAAAAGTAGGTTATCAGGTCTTTATTGCAGAAAGTGGTTTTTATTTCTTCTCTGCTGTGGAAACAAACCTCCAAATCATTGAAAGGTGGAACAGTATCCTTCTACAGAAATCAGATTTAATCTTGACAGAATTAAATAAGAATCACTCATTATACACTGATCTATGTTTTAGCAATTATACACTGATCTATGTTTTAGCAGATATTATGGAAAACTCAAAGGTGTAACAGGTTCTCTGCCCTGCAAAGAGTTTACAATCTCATATGGAAATCAAATGTACACACATGATAAATGCTACTTAAAGACCTACTGCCTGCCAAACACTATGGAAGGCACGAGGTATGTGAGTGAGACTCCCCCTCTGCCAAAAAGTTCCTCACAAGCGGGTAAGAAAGCCAGACCTGAGTAACCCAGACAGTGCTAACCTCCCAGGACCACCTCCGCTGCACTTAGAGTGGGAAGTCCAGTGGCTTTCCTAAGAATGTGGTGGCTTCCAGGGTAGACAGACAGGGAAGGAGATGGAGGTAGCTTATCTTATGGTCACCTCTTGTCATTTCTCATCTCCTGGAGGTATTCCCTCTCTGTCAAGTGAAAGTAGCACCTAGTTGGGTTGGTTGGTTGGTTCGTTGGTTGGTTGGTTGGTTGGTTGGGTTTTATCAGTCTGACAATCTTTTATCTTTTAATTGGTACATTTAGAACATACACATTTAATATAATTACAAATACATTAGGGTTTACATCTACCATCTTATTTGTGCTATTCATCTCATCTATTTTATCCTTCTCTCCTTTCTTGCCTCTTTTTTATTTAGTTTTGTTTTTATTTTTCCCTCTCTCCCTCCACATACGCTCAAGTTTAGATGCTATACACTGCTTTTAGGCTTTCATTATCCTAGAAATTACAATAAATATATCCAACTGATGAAAGTGTAAAGTTAATCAGTTATTTGACCCTTCTGCCTGATCTTAAAACACCTGAATACTATTTACACCCTTCACCATCCCCACTCCTAATTCGGAACACTGAGTGCTTCAGCCACAGTGAACCTCTTTCAGTTCCCTGAACTCTTTTCACAGCTTCTGATCGCTGATCTTCGCACTTGGCTACTCCCCCTAACTGGAATACCACCCTCTTCTCCTCACACCCTCTTCCCAACCTGGCTAAATCTTTTACACCTCTCAGGTCCTAGTTTCAGAGAGTTATTTGCACCCTGGCTCCCCTGTCCCTGCCCCCCTCCCCCGTGAGTTTCCCTTTATTATGCCTGTCTTCCCTGCTAGACATTAAGTTACAACAGTCAATGACTGCTGGGCACCTAGACTGTAACATAAGGGTCCACCAGGATACTGCTAGCCCTCAGCACCACATAATGGATACTCAATAAATATCTGTTGAATGAACAGATGAATGAAATATAGTGGTTTTAAGACATATAGAAATCAGGAAAGAAGCAAGAAAAGTCACAGGTCACCCCTCAACACACATACAAAAAAAGCCCACTTATTATTGAAGCAGAAAGACTACTATGGTGATTTAAAGAGTGCAGGCTCCAGTGCCAGACTAAACGAATTGAAGCCCAGATTCTATCACTTACTAGTGGGTGACCTTGGATAAGGTACTCAATGTCCCTGTGTCTTTGGAAAATAGACATAACCATAAAACAAACTCATCAGGTTGTTATAAGGAACAAGTAAGCTAGCACTTGAAAAGTATTTAGAATACTTCCTGTTAAGATTCTGTATATACAGGCATACTCTGGAGATTTTGTGGGTTCAATTCCAGACCACAACAATACAGTGAATATCACAATAAAGCAAACATTACAATAAAGTGAATCACTCCAGTGATTCACAGTGAATATAAAAGTTGTTGACACTATACTGCAGTCTATTAACTGTGGAAGAGCATTCTGTCTGAAAAGAAAACAATGTCAATGTACACATCTTGATTAAAAAATACTTTATTGCTAAAAAAAATACTGACAACCATCTGAGGCTTCAGTAAGTTGTAATCTTTTTGCTGATGAAAGGTCTTGCCTCATTACTGATGGCTGCTGACTGATCAGGGTGGTAGCTGCTGAAGGCTGAGGTGGCTGTGGCAACTTAAAAAATAAGACAAAAATGAAGTTTGTCACATCAATGGTCTCTTAAGACAACAGATTTTTCTGTAGCATACAATGTTGTTTGACAGCATCTTACCCACAGTAGAGCTTCTTTCAAATCTGAAGTCAATCCTCTCAAACCCTACACTACTTTATCAACTAAGTTTATGGAATATTCTAAATCCTTTGTTATCATCTGAACAATGTTCACAGCATCTTCACCAGGAGTAAATCCTATCTCAAGAAACCACTTTCTTTGTTCATTCATAAGAAGCTACTCCTCATCCACTAATGGTGCATCCTGGAATTGTAGTAATTCAGTCATATCATCAGGCTCCATTTTTAATTCTAGTTCTCTTGCTATTTCCATCAAATCTGTAGCTACTTTCTCCACTGCAGTCTTGAACTCACCCCTAAAGTTATCCATGAGGGTTGGAATCAACTTCTTCTAAACTCCTGTTCATGTTAGTATTTTGATGTCCTCCAATGAATCACAAATGTTCTTAATGGCATCTAGAATGGTGAATTCTTTTCAGAAGGCTTTCAATTGACTTTGCCCACATCCATCAGATAAATTACTATCTATAGCAGCTACAGACTTATGAAATATATTTCTTAAATAATAAGACTTAAAAGTCAAAATTACTCCTTGCGTCATTGGTTGCAGAATGAATGCTGAGTTAACAGGCATGAAAACAACATACATCTCCTTGTAGATTTACATAAGTGCTCTTGGGTGACTAGGTGCATTGTTGTAGAGCAGTGATATTTTGAAATAAATATTCTTCTAAGCAGTAGGCCTCAACAGTTGGCTTCAAATATTCAGTAAACCATGCTGCTAATAGACATCCTGTCATACAGGCTTGGTAGTTACATTTATAGAGCACGAGTAGAGTAGATCTAGCATAATTCTGAAGGGCCCTAGGATTTTTAGAATGGTAAATGAGCAATGGCTTCAACTTCAAGTCACCAGCTGCATTAGCCCCTAACAAGAGTCAGCCTGTCTTTTGAAGCTTTGAAGCCAGGCATTGACTTCTCTGTAGCTATGTAAGTTCCAGACAGCATCTTCTCCCAATAGAAGGCTGTTTTGTCTACATTGAAACTGTGATGTTTAGCATAGCCTCATTCATCAATGGTCTTAGCTAGCTCTTCTGAATAACTTGATGCAGCTTCTACATCAGCAATTGCTGCTTCACCTTTATGTTATAAAGATGGCCTCCTTCCTTAAACCTTATGAACCAATGTCTGCTAGCTTCCAATTTTTCTTCTGCAGCTTCCTTACCTCTACCTCTCTCGGCCAAGAATTGGAGGCCTGCTCTGAATTAGATTTTGTTTTACGTAAATGTTGTAGCGATTTGATCTTCCATTCAGATGACTCAGATTTGCTCCATATCAGCAATAAGGCTTCTGCTTTCTTATCTTTCACATATTCACTGAAGAAGCACTTTGAATTTCCTACCAGAACTTTTCTTTTATATTCACAACTTGGCTAACTGTTGGTGCAAGAGACCTAGCTTTTGGCCTGGCTTCAAAATGCCCTTCTCACTAAGCTTAATCATTTATTTGATTTCAAGTGGAAAACATGCAACTGTTCCTTCCACGTGAACACTTAGAGGCCATTATAGAGTTATGAATTGGATTAATTTCATATTGTTGTGTCTCAGGGAATAGCGGGACAGGGGAAGGACCAGTCGTGGAGCAGTCAAAACATACGACAATTTTTAAGTTCTCCATCTTACATGGACACAGTTCTTGGTGTCCCAAAGCAATTACAAGAGTAACATCAAAAATCACTGACTGGTGCAGTGGCTCATGCCTATAATCCTACCATTTTGGGACGCCGAGGCAAGAGGATTGCTTGAGTCCAGGAGCTGGAGACTAGCCAGGGCAACATAGCCAGACTCCATCTCTACAAAAAAAAAAATGTTTTAACCAGCTGGATATGGTGGCATGCGCTGTAGTCCCAGCTACTAAGGAGGCTGAGACAGGAGGATCATCTGAGCCCAAAAAAGTTCAAGATTGCAGTGAAATATGATTGTGCTACCATACTCCAGCCTGGGCAACAAAGTGAGACACTATCTCATTATTTAAAAAAAAAAAAAAAAAAATCACTGATCACAGATCATAACAATAGGTATAATAATAATAATGAGAAAGTTTAAAATATTGCAAGAATTACAAAAAGGTGACAGAGAGACACAAAGTGAGCACAGTGGGAAAATGATGCTGAAAGACTTGCTCCACACAAAGTTGCCACAAACCTTCAATTAAAATAATAATAATAATAAAAATAATATCTACAAAGCACAATAAAACAAGCTATGCCTATATGTTTACAATAGAGCTGACTCTCTAGTTGTTAAATCACATAACTGAACTACACAATTCTCAACAGATCCTTACTTAAAGCCCAGGTATTCATACATTAAAATGATCCTAACATAATGTCTTTACATTATGGTACAAATTTATAGCCCATGAAGACAACATCACTGCATTAAAATATTTGAAAACAATCAACCAGAATTATTTTAAAAAGTTAAACAGTATTAAGTGCATACATTAAAAATACCCCAAAAATGGGGCAGTAATACATTTTTTAAAGAATGCTCTCAAAAAATGTTATCAAAGAAACTATTTGAGCATTTGAAGCAAAAATTTTCAGTTTTTAAAATGAGGCCACAATATAATTTTGTGAATTCTGTAGTCTTACCAAATTGTATTATAATTCCTTAATTGTAGCTATAAAAATGTTGAGGTTTTTAATTTTTTCACATTTGAAATTATCCAAATAATAAAAGTAAATATTCACTATTATCCCATAAGACAGACAAAAAAGATCATACTCCTGCCAACCTGACTGTGGGGTAGTACAGCCAAGCTGCAGTGCACAAGGCAAAGACCTTGGAGGCTGTGAAGGCAGCCAGTTTCCCCTCACAGATCCACCAACTTAACCAGCTCAATGTCACCAGGAAATGGTCCTAACCCTGACCCATCACGCTTCGCTTTTTTGTTTTGGCGGTGGGGGGACAGAGTCTCACTCTGTTGCCCAGGCTGGAGTATGGTATTGTCATCTTGGATCACTGCAACCTCTGCCCTCCAGGTTCAAGCGATTCTCGTGTCTCAGTCTCCGGAGTAGCTGGGATTGCAGGTGCCCGCCACCACACCCGGCTAATTTTTATATTTTTAGTAGAGATGGGGTTTCGCCATGTTGGCCAGGCTGGTCTCGAATTCCTGAGCTCAAATGATCTGCCTGCCTTGACCTCCCAAAGTGCTGGGATTACAGGCGTGAGTCACCGCGCCCGGTCATCCTTTGCTTTTATAGAGTGGAGGCCTGCCCTGTCTTTACCTGGTTCTGGAACTGAAATACTATAGCTCCTATAAAATTATGAGCCTTTGGATTCTCATTAAAATGAACAAACACAAGCACAGACGTCTGCATATAGAATATCTGGGGCCCTAAATTCCCTAATACTTAAGAATACAATCACTGTCCTATTGTGTTTCTTGCTTATTTATCCTAATAGGAAGGCACCAGGAATTCCCTAGTTAAGGGATGATATAAAACATATTTTGAATGAAAGCTGCAATAAAGCTACAAACTATGATTTGGGGTCTTTGCTTAAGTCTGAGATACTTGGGGACTTTATCATGAAACATTAGTTTACTTGTCTTTTGTCAAGAGTAATTGCCTAAACTTGAATAGAAATATGAGCTTTTTCAGTTAAACATACTCCTAAAAATAGCATTTTCTTCTGGGATTTGACTACTAAAAGCAGACATTTCAATGAAGTCAATGGCACTTATCAGTAAAAAATCATTTTTTAAGTTGTAATGAGATCTTTTCTTTCTAAATATTAAAATATTAGAATGATGTATTTCATTTTCCTAGAAGTCAATTAAACATTTCCTATTTAGTTTGGACATTCATGGATACTTTTTTTACTGGATACTTTCTAACTCTAAATTAATAGTATTATATTATAATTACATTTTATTATTATAGTTTGCTGTCAATATTCTACCTCACTTTGTTACTCAAAGTTCTATTTAAAGACCAAGATTACCGTTGTATCTAAAATTCCTAGGTCACAAAATGTAGGGTAGCACAGCAGTAGAACCTTAAAATACACATTGGATAATGATGTAACAAAACCTCATTAACTTAGATTAATTGTGCAGGGTCAAAATGAATTTAGGAGTTTTATCTTAAATAGAAAATAATTTTGATGCTTTCACATACAGAGAATAACTGAAATTGGGTTAACAGTAGAGGTCCCTGGAGAAACTGCATTAATGAATAGATATAAATGACTGTCATTAGAATTTCAGTTATCAAGTTTTCAAAGGCACATAAATTGTTTTCGCCCCTTGGTGTTAAGTTTTTTACTTGTTTTTGTTAGTGCTTTTATTTTGTCTTTACTGTCAAATACTGGGTACCTCATATGAGTTGCACTGTGTTTCTGATTTAATTTCCAGAACTCGCTTGCAAGGTTGGTATTATTACCCCATTTTGTATCAGAAAAATACACTCAAGGATCAGAGAATTCAGTAAGGTCTCTCTGGCTTTTTTTGCTTCACTACACATTCTCAGGAAGTCCATAAGCTCTTTCTTGAGATAAAATGGTCTCAGCAAAAAAAAAAAAAAAAAAAAAGTTCAATGTTTGAAAAAACAAATCTCACAAGCATTTTATTAATGGTGCTGTATTTCTTTATCCGGTTAGTAGATATATTACTATGGCTCTTTTTGAAGAGTTAGACACTTCACTTATCGCTGAATGCCCCTAAAGTATTCTTTAAACCCAACGGGCTAACGTAGCCATTTGCAAACTGGGTACAAAAGAGAGTACTCCATTAAGGGAAGACCAAGATGAGGCAGAACAAAGAGCCAGCAGTGGGCAGATAAGGAACTTCTTCCCATGCCTAATCCATGAGGACTTGAGGAAAAAAATCAACTCACTTTTCCGGACCTCACACACCGTGGGCCTACTTTAACCCATTTATGCCTAGTGTTCCATTATTGGAACGCTAAGCTTGTGGGAGTTATGTATATCCTACTGCTCAAGGTCATCGCCAAGGTCTGATCTTTTTACAAAAAAAATTTGCAACCTCCGGCACAAATGGGTTAATGGTGCCGTCACAGGAAGGCGAACAACATACTATGCATAATAGTGCTTTGCAAACTATACCTAATAATTTGGTAAAACATTTTCACTCCACCCTTTTGTTTTTAAAAGATATACAACACTCGCGGTATTATTTATTATGTTTTAGAAGAAAATTTTTTGAGGTTTAGATAAAATTTTAAAACTACCAGGAAATAAATGAGATTTATTTTAGAGAAATTTATTTTATTTTTTATTTTATTTTTTATATATTTTTTTAAGACGGAGTCTCGCACTTTCACCCAGGCTAGAGTGCAGTGGCGCAATCTCGGCTCACTGCAAGCTCTGCCTTCCAGGCTCACGCCATTCTCCTGCCTCAGCCTCCCAAGTAGCTGGAACTACAGGCACCCGCCACCACGCCTGGCTAATTTTTTGTATTTTTAGTAGAGACGGGGTTTCACTGTGTTAGCCAGGATGGTCTTGATCTCCTGACCTCGTGATCCACCTGCCTCGGCCTCCCAAAAATCTCTGCCTGTAATCCCAGTACTTTGAAAGGACAAGGCAGAGGATCATTTGAAGCCAGGAGTTCAAGACCACCCTGGGCAACACAGTGAAACCCCATCTCTACAGATAATTTTTAAAAGTCAGCCAGGTATGGTGGCACGTGCTATAGTCCTAGCTACATAGGAAGCTGAAGTGAGAGAATCACCTGAGCCCAAGAGGCAGCAGTGAGCCGTGACTGCATCACTGCACTCCAGCCTAGGCAACAGAGCAAGACCGTGTCTCAAAAAAAAAGAAAAAGAAAGAAAATAATAAATCTGTTTTGCAAAATGAGCTGCAATTACATAATCTAAATCTGAGTGTACACAAAAAAATACAAAACAAGGGCCTAGGCTTTAAGTTGTTCATTCTTTCAACAAATATTTACATAGTACCTACCATAAGCCAAGCACCATGCTAGCAATGGGGCAATAACACTGAACAAAACAAAGCCCTTAACTGCTAGATATATTTGAATCCCTTGCATTTAATAGTGCTTGGCACACAGTAAGCACCAATGAATGTTAGAAAAAATAAATAAATATATATATATATATATATATATATATATATATATATATACACACATGAATAAGTTAGGTGTATAAAGGTGACCAGAAAGCAGCCTGTCACTAGAAAAGCTGCTTGAATTGAATTCTGAATACATAAAACATGCAAGTCCTTTGCAAAGATTTGACTAAAAGTGCCCTGATAAATCTGCTCCACTAGAATCGTGTAGTAAAGGGAATGAAAGGAAAAGCACGAAAGCCCTATTCCCAAACTGCGAATAAGACACTCCTGCCTCTCTGTTATCTTGGAAATAAAACTGTAACAGATGAAAATGAGACAAACAAATCTCTAATTTAAAAAATAAATAAGCCCGCAAGTGGAAAACCTGCTTTTCATCAATCAAATAAATCAGGGAAGGCGGCATTTCTAGGCCATTGCCCTTGGGTCTACCACAGCACTTAGGAAATGGCTTTCCTAATTAGTCTAATCATCACTTCTGTTCTACATGGTTGTAGCTGACTAATTACCCAACTCAAAAATGCTCACCCAACCCCCATGCCAAGCTCCTCCAGAGCGCTATTTCCAATCACACTACTTAAGCCATTGTTCACAAGAACATTAATGACACATTAATGACACATTAATGTGATAACATGTTTAAAAAGTGTTGATTTGAAGGTGTGGAAGAGAGTCCCCAAACTTGGGGACTTTTTTACCTTAGAAACTTTTAAGGAACAGAAATATGCAAATAAGAGCAGGGAAAATAACTTTGGTTTCTGAAATTCTCTTAACCATTGTTTTACAAGTCTACAGCAATGGAAAAATGACATGGAATAAAAAGCGTGTGTTTGTCCGGGAATGTAAGCGCTTGCCATTTTGCCATGGGGGCTTCAAAGCTGACTGCAAGCCAGGGCCGAGCCCACCATGTGACTGTCACTGTGTTCTAATAAACAGCAGCCTGCATGGTCGGGACTCCAGGTAAAGATAACTTGGGTTCTGTAGGTATTCTTTTTCAGACGGCCTCTATTCAATTCCTCCAGTTTTAAAATTCTCTTATGAAGAAACAAAGAGCATGCCAGAGATGACAAAGGCCATGGATGTAAAAACACAAGGTAGCGGGGCTGAGTCTCAATAACCAGTGAGCACCTCCTGTGCACTGGAGCTAGACACTGCGCAATGTTCTAGAAGCCATTTTTTGTTCTAGAACAATTTTTGAAGTGGTTTCATTTGCCCTGTTACCTCAGATAGGTGTTGCTGAGTGACTGGACAGATTTCTTCTGCTTTCAGTCTCTTTTCATGGGTCCTTCAGAATGAGTTTTGGAAAGGAGAAAAACAAAAAGAGACCAGAAGGAACTGAGAAGCTCAAAGCATCAAAGGTGAATAAATTTGGTATTTGGTTTTATTTTTAACATGTAGAAGAGCATCAAAGAAAAAAGAAACACAGATTTTAGTCAGGAAACAAAAATTACTCAAAATAGCAAGTATAGGTTAGATGATTTAATGAGAATACTAGGGATTAGAGAATGTCCCAGCTGTATTAATAAATTATCTTGGGCAAATCTCCTTAGTTCTGAGGTCTGATTACATTTTCTATGCTCATAGTACCTTCTTCTTACATAACTTGCATCATCTCAAACAAATCTAAAAACCAACAACAATAAATATCCTAACAAATGGCACTTTTTATTCCTTTAAGCTGCCTCTCAAGAGCCAACCGGCAAGTGGGGTTTGGATCAACTTCCCACCTGACATATGCCCAACCAAGTGGCTATTCTAATGCCTCAGCACTGTGCTAGAATCAATGGTGAAGAAAGATGAAATGCTGCCTTATCTTTGATCTAAGAAGCTTATAGTCTAGGTGGAAGGATGTGAGTAACACAAAGCAATATCCAACAAGAGTGCTACATCTCAATAAATGGCAACTCCAAGAATCCCCATTAATTGAGGCAGAAATCTATGTCATTCTTCCTTTCCTTACACCCCATCAATCATCAGGTTCTGTGGATCTACACAAAATGTGGCTCATTTATCTTTCCACTTGTCTGTATCACAGCTGCCACCATCCCTGTGCAAGAAATCTTCATCTCTCACCTACAAAAGCTCCCTGATTAATCCCTCTGCTTCCTTTCTTGCCCTCTTCAATCCGTTCTTCACAGGGCATCCAGAGTGATTTTTTTTAAAAGGCTAAACTGCTTAAACCTCTTCAATGATCTTCCATTTTCACAGGATAAAATCCAGGTACCCTCCTTTAGCCGTAAGGCCCTGCATGGTCTGGCCCTAGCTTATCTTTGCAATCCCATGCCTTCATTCCTACTGCTCCACCCACTCTTCCTCACTTGGCTCCGCCGCCTGGCCTTCTCTCAGTTCTTCATATGCGATGCTCTTTTCTGCCCATGGCCATTGTGCTTGATAGTCCTCTGTACGGCATATGCTTCCTCTGGCCAGCGCCATTTCATCTGCCAGGGACATCTGCTGTTCCTGCCGGGCCAGCACTCCTTCTCCTGGTAACAGAACACCTTTTTTCTTCTTGAAGTCACCTTTCCCTCATTCTCACTCCATGTGGTGTGGCTTAAACTGGCAACTTCTCCTCATCCCCACCCGGGCAATCTACAATTACCAGGATATTTCTGGTAATAAGGAAATAAATTTTAATTAAAATTTTTTAAAACAGAATATTTTAAAGTAATTACACAATCAGAAAAGGTTGCCTGTGCCTATGAATACCTTCTCCAGAGGCCTGTCCTCCACCTACCTTTCCATGATCTGTAATTCCCCTGATGATCACATTCACTAACAGATCAACCAAGCTGCAGTGTTACATTAACAGTCATGCAGTGATCTCAGTTTTGCCAAAGTGCTTTCAAATAACTGAGGAGTGGGGGAAGCAAAATCCTGCCTCCACAGACAGTTAAAAGGACCAGATGATCCTCTAACTCTCTCCTATTAACCCAGATAAATTTATCAGCTCAGCTAGCTGATACTTCAGCCCCAGGAAAGTGAAATACATAACTGGGGTAGAAGAAGCTGCCAGCCAGAGCCCAAGGAAAATGGGGCACCAGAAACACGGGTTTTACATGGGCCCAATTCAGTTTTACATAGGGTCTCTCCCTCATCCCGCGTGGAGATTAGCAAGTCAAATTTAATACTTTTGACCAGACACTGGTTTAGATGCAGTATTGAACTAAGTCAGACTGAATTTCAGTGGTAAAAATACACAAACAAAAAATTACTACAGAAGTGAACTTGGCTACAGAGTCATAAGGTGATGTGTTTACTCTCTCGGACAATAATCTTGGGCAACAGAACACACACACACACACACACATACACACACACACACACACACACAGACTCCTGACACCCCCTGGGGAGGCTTCACAGTACACCACTTCCCTGGGAGTCCTGTGGCTAGGGTCAACTGTGACCTGCAGGCAGGGCCTTCTCTGACTGCTTTTATTGATAGCTGAACCACCAGAATTGGTCCAAAATTGGTAATACCTGTGGAATGAGGGAGGGAGCATTTGTCAATTTGGGACACCACCAAAACAGCCAGTGACACTTAAAAAGACTAATTCATATACATGCAAAACAAACAGTGTTAATTAAGTTAGAGGTGTCATTTTAATGCTTGTTTCAATGTCAGGACCTTTAGACAAAGGCATTAAAGACATTTTGTCTGAGCTCTAAAGTAAAAATAAATTAAGGGTCTGAATTAGCACCCTCAATCTAGCTTCAAAACAACTTTTATCCATGTTTAAAATCCCCTTGACTAAATTATCAAAATAATGGCTGTGCTTTTATTGAATATTTACAATGCGCCAGACATGGGGCTGAGCATTTCACAATCACGATTTCCCTTAAATCATTCAACCCTCAAAAACACTCCTACATAACAAGTTTTACCCTCATTGTACTAATGAAGAAACTGAGGCTCAGAAAAACTAATACATTTGCCCAAAATTGAATCATCAGTGAAAATGTCCATCAAACCTAGGTCAGTCAAATTCCATCATGAATTCATAATGGTTTCCAAACCAGTCTATGGTAGAACATTTTTAACAGGTTTATACCCTGTTTTTATGAAAAACTTTCAGGCTTTATTGTGAATTCAGTTATATAACTAATAAGGATCAGACCTCAAACTGCAGTTAATCCCAACTGTGTGCTGAGATCAAAAGGTATGTCTCATTAAATCAAGGCAAGTGGGACTATAGCTTGCTGAAACTCCCAGGGAATCCTTTTAATTTGTTAGTGATCCTTAAAAAAAAAAAAATCTCTAATCTTCTGTTCAAAACAATTTGATGGTTTCTCATCTCACAGTAAAAGCTAATGACCCTACAATTGTGCTTGGAAGTGTCTGGCACACACCTCAGTAAATACTTGTTGAATGAATGGATAAACTCAGAGAGCCACTATATCCTTTCTTATCCTTTCAATAAAAAGATGCACAAGTTTCCAGGGAAATAAAACACTAACAATAAAAGAAGTTGACGAACTGAAAGCTTTTCTTTAGGAAAATCACTGAACTCCAAGTGCAGATAAGATAACCAAAAAGGACTCAAGTGTGCCCTAATTAGAACAAATGAACTTCAGGCTACTTCATTTTGTTAACTCTGGAGAAGATTCAACAGGACCTTTAAAAATGTACTAGAAATGATTCAGTCTTCTTCATCCATACATTAGAAACCATAATTTTTTTTAAGTAGTGGACTTGAAGTCAACACCTGAGTACTTGTCCAACTTTGTCCTTAATTCATTTTCTTTCTCTCTGTTTCCTCATTTGCAAAATGACATTAGACTTCAAGACTTCTAAGGTCCGTCTGAGCTCTGATATTGTATTATTAATCACAATCTCCAACTTAATTTACAAAACAACTCAATAATTATTTCTATCATAAAAATAATCTGATTAAAGGACGCAATTTATTACAAAATCAGAAATAGACACCTCATCCAACGGTCAATTCCTAATTTCTTGTATAATCCAAATCTTCCAAATGCAATAATTTAATCCAGAATATCTAGGGAGTGACCTAGCCTCTGTCCCATTAAAATTGGATTAAAATCCAACATAAGAAAATCTTGTAAATGTGTTTTCTGTATTCCTTGGAGAAAGACAGAGTGAGTGTACTCCTTTTGCCAGAGTCAGTTTTCTCTTTAGATCATATTCTTTATTTCAAACACTTACTGGTAACTATTACGTCCACTAAGTCTTCTCTCCTTCGGTTAAAGATCACAGTTCTATGACCTCTCCTAACATCACATGATTTTCTCACCACTCACCTACCTGTTCACTGTTAATGTCCCCCTTTAAATGTGACACCCAGAATCCAATAAAATAATTCTCAGAGTCTCATTGTTTCAGAGTATAGTGGCACTGTTTCTGGCACTTATTTATTGATGAAGATAAAACCAACTTGACAGCATTGCTTTAACAGTTAAATAAGATAATGAGTGTAAAGTCTTAACACAAGGTTTGGCAGATAGTAACCTCTCAATAAATGGCTACTGCTGCTGTGATTGCTAGTAACAATAAATTGTAATACTATTTCATGAGTATTAGAGCTTATCTCCCCCATTCAGTTGTATGCTTTAGCTCTCAATAACACTGAAAGTTTGCCTTATACATTATTAGCTGATTTTCCCCACATCAGGGATAGGTAGAAAAAATGCTGTGGCTCAATTTAAATTGAAGATCAATCAGAAACCAAGATAAAGTAACTCTTAAATTAAGACTTAAATTAACGGCAAACAGGGTATGATTTATTTAAGGAGTTAATTTATCCTCTGTTTTCCAGAACAATTTGATTATATCAATCAAACAATTTGATTATATCAATATAATTTGATTATATCCATCACTTTTTTCAGCTAAAGAGCACTATCCCTCAATCATACCATTTAAAAGATGAAGCAAATGTATGTATCACTGACATGTGCTGAGAAGGCAGTCTGGCACAGAGTTGAAGGGAGTGAGCTCTGGAACCGGACTGACTAGAGTTCCATATCCTAGATCTACCACTTACCCACTGTGTGATCTAAGGCAAATTACTTAACCTCTCTGGTCTCAGGCTTCACATCTATAAAATGTGAGTCATGACAGGACCTATCTACCTTACGAGGGGCAGTAAATTATCCTAAATAATGTTGCTGAAAATGTATTATCTGGAAGTCTCAGACATTTTCAATTTTTATAGGTCCTCATCTCTGTTAGCCATTGCTGAAGTCAATCAACATGTTTGTATTCTCTGCATATTTATAATTATCTATTTTCTGAAACATCCATTTGTTTTTACGGTAGATTTTAAGATTACTGTAAAAAAATCCATCTTTATTTTAATACTTAACTAACCATATATGCCTCACTACAGCAAATCATGTGTTGATATTAACAGAGAATTATGAGATAAAGAAACAAATAAAACTGTGCTTGTCATACCTGTAGTTGCTCTGCATATACACCTGTGCTGTCTAATATGACAGCCACATGGGGCCATTTAGCACCTGAAATATGGCAGATGTGCTGTGAGTGTAAAATATAGGCCAGATTTCTAAGTACAAGCAAAGAATATAAATTATCACTAAGCTTTTATCAAAATGACAATATTTCGGACATAGTAGGTTAAATAAAATATATTACCTACATTACTTCCATTGATTTCTTTTTACTTTTTTTTAATGTGGCTACTAGAAAATTTAAACTTACTTGTGAAATTCTCATCATATTTCTATTGAATAGCACCCATACAGAAGATCCTAAAAAGTATGCCTCATTAAAATCAGGAAAAGATCTATGGTCTAAAGTATAGCAGAAACTAAATGTAGAATTTACAGGAATTTTCAGAGTTCAGATAATTAATTTCAAACTCTTCTCCAACCCCCACCAAAACATATCCTTTTATAGGTACTTTTTAAGTACCGCGTCCAGTCTAGAGCCATCTAAGAAGCTTTCATTAGCCAGTGGTGACTTTCAAAGGTTTATTCTATTTTCCACAAGCTGACAAAATTTATTTATAACAAAGCCAAAGGACTGCCTTCCAGCAAGGGAGCTGTTTACTGAAGAGATTTAGCCTTAGCAAGTAGGAATCCAGAGAATTTAAAAGCTGACAACTGAACTGGCAAATTGGCCCCAGTACTGGGACTTTGCCTATAGCTCCAAAGCATGTACTCAGAGGTCTAGGACAAACATGGCCTTGGGGTGTGAATGAGACCCAGAAGTCTGGCCTTCCCTACATAATGCAAATGAAACTTGGCCTAGTCTCTTCAGCTATCTAATTACTAAACAAAACTCCCAGACGCCAGTAGCTTTTTTGCAAAGATCAATAAAAATGCAGAGTGGAAAGCGGAGATACTGAAATGCTATCAACAAATGCTACAATATATTGTTGTTCTGAGTCTGAAAGTTCCAGCTGGAAAAGGCCCAATGTGGCAATAATAGAGAAGTAGAGGAAGAGCAGAAGCAAAATCTAAGGAGGAAAAATAAGCCAGGAAGTATTACCCTAAGATCTCTTTCTACTCAAAATGAGGTGCGCCAGTGTATTAGTCTGTTCTCAGGCTGCTATTAAAGACATGCCTGGGACTCAGTAATTTCTAAAGGAAAGAGGTTTAATTGATGCACAGCTCAGCTTGACTAGGAAGGCCTCACAACCATGGAGGAAAGCAAATGGCCAAAGGCACATCTTACATAGTGGCAGGCAAGAGAGCATGTGCAGGGGAACTGCCTTTTATAAAACCATCAGATCTCGTGAGACTTATTCACTAGCAATAGAAACAGCAGGGAAAAACCCACCCCCATGATTCAATTACCTCCCACCAGGTCCCACCCACGACACGTGGGGATTATGGGAGCTACAACTCGAGACGAGATTTGGGTGGGGACACAGCCAAACCATATCAGCCAGCATCCCTAGCATCACCTAGGAGCTTGTTAAAGATGCAGATCTCAGGCCCCACTCCAGAACTAAAGAATCAGAATCTTCACTTCAACAATGTCCCCAGGTGATTTCCACAGTAATGTCTGGGAAACAACTGGTCATCCACACAAGATCCAAGGACACCGGTTTCTTTAAATTCTTACTCTTATTACCCATCTGTTGCCCTGTGGTTGCTACCTGGAAACATGGGGCCTTTTGTGTTTAATGCATGCAATGAACATTTAGTTGACAGAATAAATTCTTGGAAAATGCGATCTTATACATGCTTAATGGACGGTGGGGAATCTGTGCCTCAGATGAGAGCTAAGGAAGTCATCAGTTACTGAAAACATGTGGACAGAGTGTACCTCAGATCCATGCATGTTGCATAACTATTAACAGAACTAGGGACTCCCTGAGGTTGAACAAGATGAGCAGACACAATTCATACCCAAAAGACATTTATTTAAAGGCTCAGACAAAAGACACAGTTTTGATTTTTGATGGAGATGGGAAGATAAGGACTTTATGTTGAAAAAATCAACAGCATTAACAAAAATTAGTGTTTACAACAGTAAGCTAGATGATTTGGGCTGTTTTAAACTACACCAAAGGTCCTTTGAGAATTATGCTACTACATGAAGCATCATATTTTTTTCCTCTTTACTGTCTTTCCCATTGGTATTCGAACATGCTGTTACTTCCTGCATTTTTAAAACATCTCTTGACCTCATTTCTCCCTGCAGCTACATTTCTCATATCCTCTTTAAAGCAAAAATCTTTGCAATATTTTTCTACATTTGATGTTTCCGTTGCTCTACTTCTGCCCTCTCTTACATACCCACTGATCAACATTTGGTCCCCACTACTACACTATAATCCCAGTTGGTTATCAACCTCACCAATGACATCTCCATTGCTAAATCCCTGGGTCAAATCTCATTTGCCCCTTATTTTACTTTACTTCCCGGGAGAGTCTGACTCATCTTGCTTGAAGTGGTTTTTTCACATGGCTAGCAAGACCTCGCACTCTTGATTCCCCTCATTCTTCTTTTTCATTCTTCCCCTCATCTAAGAAGCTTCATCTAGAGCTTCTTAGATGGCTCTAGACTGGACGCGGTACTTAAAAAGTACCTATAAAAGGATATGTTTTGGTGGGGGTTGGAGAAGAGTTTGAAATTAATTATCTGAACTCTGAAAATTCCTGTAAATTCTACATTTAGTTTCTGCTATACTTTAGACCATAGATCTTTTCCTGATTTTAATGAGGCATACTTTTTAGGGTCTTCTGTATGGGTGCTATTCAATAGAAATATGATGAGAATTTCACAAGTAAGTTTAAATTTTCTAGTAGCCACATTAAAAAAAAGTAAAAAGAAATCAATGGAAGTAATGTAGGTAATATATTTTATTTAACCTACTATGTCCGAAATATTGTCATTTTGATAAAAGCTTAGTGATAATTTATATTCTTTGCTTGTACTTAGAAATCTGGCCTATATTTTACACTCACAGCACAGCTGCTTTCCTTCATTCTCCTTTATTGGTGCCTTCTCATCTCTTCAATCTCAGTGTGGAAGTAGCCCAGGTTTTGGCCCTCAACTTCTTTTCCTTTCTATTGACACTCGCTCCCTGTGGATTTCATCCAGTTTGTATATTCTGACAACTCTCAAATGTTTACCTCTAACCCAGCCCCTTCCTCTGTAATCCAGATAAATATATCCACCTGCCTACCAGAGATCCCCCCTGACTGAGCTCCTGATCCTTTCTCCAAAATCAGCCTCTCCCTATCTCAGTTAATGCACCTCCATCCTTCAAGATGCACAGGCCAGTATTTTGCAAGTCACCCATGCTTTCTCCCACTCACATCCCACATTCAGACAATGAGAATATCCTTCCCACTCAACCTTCAAAACATACCATGGTGGTCCAAGCCACCACCCTCACTCACCTAGGTTACAACAGCCTCCCAGCTGGTTTTCCTACTTCCACTCTTCCCCGCTTCAGTCTATTCTCATGAGACATAGCAGCAGCATGTCCTCCAAGAACATCAGCCAGATCATGTCCCATCTTTATTTGAAACTCTCTAACAGGCTTCTCTGCTCACTCTCAGTCCAAACCGAAGCCCTTGCAATAGCAACAAGGCCCCACAGGACCTGGCGACTGTGTCCGGTCCGACCCCACTGCTCACTGTGCTCCAGTCACACTGGTCTCCCTGCTCCTGGAAGGCAGGAAGTATAGCTCTGCCTCAGGGCTCTGCACCTGCTGTGCCCTCTTCCCGGTGCACTTACCTTCCTTCTTCAGGTCTTTCCTCATGCGTCACCTCAACTAGGTCATCCTTGACCACCCATTTGTAACTGCAACTCCACCCCCTCCCAAACTCCCTCCTCTGCCTTATTTTTCCCTGAAGGGCTTCACACTATCAACATACTACACACACGCACACGCAGACACAACTCATACACTGTCTGTCTTACCTTGTAAGAACAAGGATTTTTTTCTTTTTTAATTTTTATTTTATTTATTTATTTTTTTGTCTGTTTTGTTGACCACTGTATCCCTGGAACCTAAAATAATGCCTGGTTCATAGGAGACACTCAAACACTATTTGTTGAATGAATGTATGAATGAAAGAAAAGTGACTGTGACAGAACTGCATATGACCTATTACAGTACGCCCTGTAGCCTTTCAAAAGAGTTGTATTTTAAATAAGTCACTTGGTATGCACATATATTCAGATACCGTGGAAAAGACAAAGTTGTTCCAATTGGATAATTAAATTAACCACATACAAAATGTGGCCCATTGTAAAGAAAAAGCTCTCTTAACTGAGAGATGCCCTGAAACGCTCCAAGGGTGCTAGGCTTTCTCAAAACCCTGGACCTTGCTTCACCAGAGCTCATTTAAAAGATGGGTCCTGGGCCGGGCGCGGTGGCTCACGCCTGTAATCCCAGCACTTTGGGAGGCCGAGGCGGGTGGATCACAAGGTCGGGAGATTGAGACCATCCTGGCTAACACGGTGAAACCTCGTCTCTACTAAAAATACAAAAAATTAGCTGGGTGTGGTGCCATGCACCTGTAGTCCCAGCTACTCAGGAGGCTGAGGCAGAAGAATCGCTTGAACGCGGGAGGCGGAGGTTGCAGTGAGCCAAGATCTTGCCACTGCACTCCAGCCCGAGCGACAGAGCGAGATTCCATCTCCACAAAAACAAAGAACAAAAAAATGGGTCCCAAAAGGTCCACCCTTTCTGCAAGCAGGTGAACGTAGCCAGGCTAATATAATGGACTTTGATTTCTTTAGATGAAAGAGAAATTATGATGCAAAGTACAAAGCACTTTATAGTTATAATGATACATAAATTCCAGGTGTAACCCATTTTCAGTGAACTTCTGGACTCAAGTACAAGACAGAAAAAAACGTTTTTGTTATACTTTAGTAACTCACTCACTCTGTAGATGGACATGGTGGGTCCCATTTTTATAAACCACATTTCTTAAAAACCTAAAATTATCTTCCAGGTGAAAGGAAAGCAAAATAATCTCAGCAAACATTTTAGATGTAGAAATAAATTATTCAGGAGGGAAGCAGCTTTGTACACAACATAAGTGATGTGAGGCAGACAAATGCCAAAAGTGATTTTAGAACAAAATGGAAAGAATGTCCTAATGTCTCTACCTTATAATATCCCTTTTCATTCCTTAGACCATAACAGGTTTGCTTTTGTTTCTGAAGTTATGTATACAGCAGAAATTCTTAACCACCCTCCAATTAACCAGCTCCAGGATGTCTCACAAGGTGACACAAGTTTCCCGGGAAGACATGCTGGCTGATGCCCATTCATACCTGCTGCTCACAGCTGGTGACAGATAAAGAAACAGAATTAAAAAATCAGTACCTGGTGTTCAGGCTGTGGTCTTAAGACTACAGCAAGCTCATGAAATTCTGCCCACACGACTGAGGTGGCGATTACCAAGAATCAGTTGTGTTTGCACCTGAATGGATTTGTGCTGGTTGTACTTGCTACCAAAATTATGTAACTTAAATATTATGTAAAACAAACATAGGCATAATGAGAGAGAGGTGTATTGCTAAATGGAATGCTTTAGAAAGAAGCCATTAAATGGCCACAAGAGAATTCTACTGACAAATTTTTTATTTTAAAATTATTTTTTACTAAACAGAGGCAAAATAAAACTTTACAAAATATTTATAAAATACAAATATTCATGAAGGAAATACCTCTGTATACTAACTACACCACCCAAGTTTTTTAACAAATGGAATTACCATTATCTTTCTAACTCCCCTCTGAATCTTACTGAACTTCCCTTTGAATCATTACTTAATGATTTTATAAATGATACTATTTTCTCACTGACTAATCACAGATACATTTGTTTTAGTAACGCTTCTAAAATTTCGGCTTTAATTCCTCTAGGCTTGTCAAGTTCTTTTAAATCTATAAACTATATTATCTTTACATAAGCTCCAGTTTTAGAATATGATATTGTATTTTATTAGACTTTCTTTCCCAAGCAGGACACAGCAATATGACACACCATCAACTGATATACAAGCCACACCGAGAAGGTAGGAAGAATTGCACCCAAAATGAAAAAATATGACCTGGCACAGTGACTCACACCTGTAATCCCAGCA
The DNA here is from genome assembly GCF_028858775.2 of Pan troglodytes. Taxonomy (NCBI): domain Eukaryota; kingdom Metazoa; phylum Chordata; class Mammalia; order Primates; family Hominidae; genus Pan; species Pan troglodytes. The sequence goes on from NC_072405.2 coordinate 27,309,193, forward strand.
CTTTGGGAGGCCAAGGTGAGAGGATCACTTCAAGCCAGTGGTTTGAGACCAGCCTGGGCAAGATGGTGGGACCCCATCCCTACAAAAAGTTAAAATACAAAAATTAGCCGGGCATGTTAGTGTGTGCCTGTGGTCCCAGCTACTTGGGAGGCTGAGGTGGGAGAATAACTTGAGCCCAGGAGTTCGAGGCTGCAGTGAGCTAGAATCATGCCCCTGCATTCCGGCCTTGCTGACAGAGCAAGGCTCTGTCTGAAAAAAAAAAAAAGAGAGAGAAAAAAAACCTGATAAAATCAAAAGAATGAATGAAACAGACCTCTGAGACCGTTACATCACATCAGGTGAACACAGCCCAAGCCTTTATCTACTTCTATCAGAAGTCTCTGCCAGAAGGGAAAGAGCTGGGTGAGGAAATCCATAGTAACACATTACTCTTACCTTTTATGTCCTAGATTGCCATTTGCAAGAGAGCTATATGAAAGTCACACACCTGAAGCTCTAAAAGCAGCCCAGGGAATGGGGAAAATTCCGTGTCTCCAAAGCAGGAGATGAAGCCACCGTGAAGCCAATAGCAAAAAAAGTGATCAGGCCAGAAATCCTGCTGACTCAGGAAATTCTATTCTGCCGTCAGACGAGGCTAAATGTCAGAGCACCTACTCTGCCATATATTCTTAATAGGGTTCCTGTACTTAGCTATGTAACAGCCTATGGGGTTTAACTCATTCGCTAAAGAAACATATTGAATGAGGACCCTGGGCCAAAGCACCACATATAGTTGTCCATCGGTAAAGTGGGACATAGGTGGGGATTGGTCATAGATTTGGGGATTCCAAGGTGCTCAAATCTCTTATATAAAGTGGTGTAATGAGTAAGAAGGAACTAAGCGCACACATTCTCTGAGCACCTACTGCACGCAAACACAGTGCTAAATGCTTCCACATGTATTATCTTTTTTAAATGACTTTTTTTTTTTTAGATAAGATCTTGCTCTGCCACCCAGACTGGAATGCAGTGATGTGATCACAACTCACTGCAGCCTTGACCTCCTAGGCTCAAGCAATCCTCCCTCCTCAGTCTTCCAGGTAGCTGGGACTACAGGCTCGCACCATCACATCTGGCTAAATTTTTTCTTTTTTGTAGAGGTGGGGTCTCACTACATTGCCCAGGCCCATAGACTTTATTTATTAGAGTAGTTCTAGGTTCACAGTAAAATTAAGCTGAAGGTGAGGAAATTTTCGATACACCTCCTGCCCCCAACACATGCACAGTTTCCCCCATTATTATCAACCCCCACCAGAGCGGTACATTTGTTGCAGTCAATGCACCTACACTGACACACTGATCTTATTTAGACCTTAGTTCCAGCGTCTCTGGAAGAGTGGCAGTTTTCTCATTGGCTGACCCTATTGCCTGGTCTCGCTGCTTGGTGCAAAGGCCTTTAGAAATTCTCTGCTTTGACTGACTGGCTAACAAGTGGAGATTTGTACCCAAAGCATCGAATCTGTATAGGAATCAAGCACATGGAAAAATCTTTGATTCCTCCAGTGTCTTGGATCTCAATGAAAGCTCCAGCCTCAGCCTTGGTGGAGGCAGCAGCCCCGGGCTCAGAGAAGGAAGGTATTCAGATGACAGGATTCAGACATCTCAGGATGACCAAAGAGTATCCAACCATTCACCAAGGAGCAGAAGCTTCCCTACCACTGACAGGCAGTACTTCCTGCGGTGTCCCCAGCATCCCCCAGAAACTGTGGACAAGGCACAAGAAGAAGTCTGAATATGTGAAAGCCAGCAACAGTGCCTTTGAGGCCGACTAACGGTGACCCTCCCCGGGTACCCTGCACTGGCTGAGGTTGACTAGACAAGGGGAGAAGGGTCAGGACTGGAGCTGAGCCACACTCATTTCTGCTAGCAGCTTGGTGCAAACATATCATCTTCTCTCACTAACTGATCACCCTGCCTTAGGACACAGAAAAGGAACATCTCTTGAAGGCAAAATGAAACTGTTCCTTCTTAGAACTGCTAAAGCTGTTGGCCAGAAAGTGACTTTGAGAGGTCATAAAGTTTATATCTCTATCTTCAAGCAAAATCACACCTACATGGAACTTTCCCAGCCTAAAGACCTCCAAGGAAGGAAGGCGACAACTCCCCCGTCTTCCTTGTGAGTTGCTGGTGTTCTAGGGTGTGTAACTTTCTGGTCTAACTGTAAGAGCTTGACCCTGAGGCGCTTATAAACACATGGTTCTTACTGTTCCTATTATCGCATTTATTTCACCTTGATGAGGTATAATTTTTAAGGAACAAGCATATATCAACTTAGTAGTTCTAGTATCTACTGAAGAGTACCATCAAGATTGATTGTGATGGTCATTTGGCATGACTGCATGAATTCTTTATTCTTTTATGTGCAGTTTTTCTATAGAAAAACACTGAAAGTTAAAAGTTGAAAAAAATAAAACCATGTAGCATTTGCACATAACATATGTACATCTTCCCATATACTTTAAGTCATCTCTAGGTTTCGTATAATACCTAATACAATGTAAATGCTATGTAAATAGTTGTTATACTACACGAATAAATAATGACAAGAAACAAATGTCCATACATGTTCAGACACAACATTCTTCCGCATATTTTGATCTGAGGTTGATTGAATGCATGATGCAGAACCCATAGAAACAGAGAGCTAAGTGTATTAGAATTTTTCTCCTGGCTTCCATAAAGCACACCTGTAGGCAATCACAGTCTAGGGTACAAGAAAGTCCAGTTTTGCCGTTTAATAGGTGTGTGACTTTAAGAAGGGCAATAATAATTCCACTTCCCACTCAGCTAAGTATAACCTACCATCCAGGTCACAATTACTGCCTACTTACTGTCTTTCCAAAACTGTCTAAGCCCCTTCTAACCACTAAATGTTAGTGAGGTATTCCATGAGGTAATGATGCAGTGAGGCACAGAGATGTTAAAATAACTTGCCCAAGGTGACACAGATAGAAGCAAATCAGACTATCCAATTCAAGGGCACACTCCAACCGCTATGCTGCACTGCCTCTGGTAACACAGAATATCCTTTAAGAGAAGAACAGGGCCAAGTACAATGGCACCCCTGTAGTTCCAGCTATTTGGGAGGCTGAGGCAGGAGGATTGTTTGAGGCCAGGAGTTGAAGGCTGCAGTGAGCTATGATGGCGCCTGGGAGTAGTCACTGCACTCCAGCCTGGGCAACAGAGCAAGACCCCGTCTTTAAAAAACAAAAATAAAGAGGTCAGGTAAGTGAGTCTCCCCCTCCCAACTTCACACTTCTCACTCTCCTGAAATTCTTCAGGAGATCCTAATCGACCACATAAAACAAGCAAAGTGTAGAGATTATGTAAAATGTTTATTTTTCTTTCCATGCCCTTTTCTCCCCATTGAGTTTCGTGGAGATCTGTGTGGCTATGGGAGGCCTCCAGAGATTCAGCAATGGTAAGAAAATATGAGCACATTTTAAAAGAGGAGGGAAGAAGGAGGGAGGATTCCTCCCAAGAGAGTGGTGGCAACTTTACAACTTGAAAATGTCTGTGAGCCTGGTTTAAATTTTTATGACCCATCTCTACCACACTGGCAGGGGGTGGGGGGTTGGGGACTTGGGTTGTCTTGGATCAAGACCCAGTGCTGAGGTAAGCAATGTAGCCAGACTGGCTTGATCAGCTCCTTGTAATCTTCCTGGTGAGGGATGTTTGTCAACTGGAGACCACACCCACTAAAGAGAACTAATTAAGTTCTAGGGGCAACCACTAAGGTCATCATTATTACCAGGTGAGATCAGTTTCCCAAACATTCCGATATTAAGACTCGCATGGGGTGATTAGGAAGACTGCTCCTTCAGAACCACTGTACCAGAATCTTCAGGCAGCCCTAGAAATCTGAAACCAGGTAATTCTTGACAGACAAGTTTGGGAAACACTATTTAGATCATGACATTACAGTATCTAAAAAGATCAAGAAGGGGCTTCTAGGTAGGGTGTCCTCCTTTCAAGCAATTCTCTGTCTAATCCAGGAGGAGAAGACTATTTTCTATACATAAAAGTCTCCAGAGAACTGGCTTCCAAAATTTCCTTTCAGTATACATAAGAGTCTCAAGTCTTCAGAGCTTTGTGGTCCCTCTCAAATAGCTCAGGCAAAGGTTAAATCTCCATCCTTCTTCCAACCAGATATTTAAAAAACAATATTTGTTACACAAGTCATCATATTGAAAGTTTTGTTAACTCACTTTGGAAAATACGTGAGGGCCTAGAACTGTGCTAAGCCCTCTGGTGCTCTGTTTAAGATAAAGAACTTCACTTATTTCAAAGGTCAGGAAGAAGAAACAGAAAAGACAACCCACAAAATGAGAGAAGCTATTTGCAAAGCATATATCTGATAGGAGACTTCAACCCAGAATATAAAAACAATGCTTAAAATATAAGAGTAAATAGACAAATAATATAATTTAAAAATGGTCAAAGGATCTGAATAGACACTCTCCAAAGAAAATATACAGATGGCCAATGATATGGTTTGGCTTTGTTCCCACCCAAAACTCATCTTGAATCGTAACTCCCACAATTCCCATGTGTCGTGTGAGGAAGCCAGTGGAAGGTAATTGAATTATGGGGGTGAGTCTTTCCAATGCTGTTGTCTTGATTGTAATAAGTCTCAAGAGATCTGATGGCTTTAAAAATGGGAGTTTGCCCGCACAAGCTGTCTCTTTGCCTGCTGCCATACATGTAAGACATGACTTGATCCTTCTTGCCTTCCACCATGATTGTGAGGCCTCCCCAGCCATGTGGAACTGTAATTCCATTAAACCTCTTTCTTTTGCAAATTGCCCAGTCTCAGGAACGTCTTTATCAGCAGTGTGAAAATAGACGAATACGAGCCAATAAGCACGTGAAAATATATTCATCATCATTAGTCATTAGAGAAATGAAAAGCAAAACCACAATGAGATACCACCTCACACCCACTAGAATGGCTACAAAACTTGTATGCTTGTGTTCAGAATGGCATTATTCCTAACTGTCAAAAGTGGAAACAACCCATCAACTGATGAATGGATAAATAAAATGTGACCCATCTAGTCAATGGCATACTATTCAGCAATAACAAGGAATGAAGTACTAACACATGCTACTTCATGGATGAGCAGTGAAAACATGAGGAAAAAGCCAGCTACAAAAGGCCACATTTTGTATTGTTTCATTTACATGATATGTGCAGAACAGCAAAATCCAGACTCAGAAAATAGATTAGTGGTTGCCTGTGATGAGGGATAGGAGCAATGGGGAGAGGTGGCAACTCACGGGTCTGGAATTTTTGGGGGTTTTTTGTTTTCTTTTGAGACAGGGTCTCATTCTGTCACTCAGACTAGAGCACAGCGATGCAATCACGACACACTGCAGCCTCAACCTCCTGGGCTCAAGCAATCCTCCTGCCTCAGCCTCCTGAGTGGCTGCGATTACAGGCACGCATCACCATGCTCAGCTAATTTTTAAATTTTTTTGCTATTAAAGGGGTCTCACTCTATGTTGCCCAGACTGGTCTCAAACTCCTGAGCTCAAGAGATCCTCCTACCTTGGCTTCCCAAAGTGCTAAGATTACAGGTGTGAGCCACTGTGCCTGGCCTGGGCTGTTTTTGAAGTGATGAATATGCTCTAAAATTGACTATGGTGATGGGTGCACAACTCCATGAACATACTAAAAATCAATGTGTACACTTTAAATGGGTGAATCGTATAGTATGTGAATATCTCAATAAAGTTGTTTAAAAAAAGGATCCCATTTAATCTCCATGAGCCTCAATTTCACCCTCTGAAAATGGAGACACCACCTACCTTTCAATACTATTAAGGATATATAGGCCAGGTGCGGTGGCTCCCAGCACTCTGGGAGGCCGAGGCAGGCGAATCATGACGTCAAGAGATTGAGATCATCCTGGGCCAAAATGGTGAAACCCGTCTCTATTAAAAATACAAAAATTAGCTGGGTGTGGTGGCACGTGCCTGTAATCTCAGCTACTCGGGAGGTGGAGGGAGGAGAATCACTTGAACCCGGGAGGCGGGGGTTGCAGTGAGCCGAGATCGCGCCATTGCACCCCCGGCCTGGGTGACAAGTGCGAAACTCCATCTCAAAAAAAAAAAAAAAAAAGAATATATAAATACATACAGATGCATGCATGCACACACTCACACATACTATGTTTCACATAGTACCTAGCCCATAATAAATACTAAATAGATGTCATTCTTTCTCCTCTTCCTATCCCCACGCTTTTGTATTGTTATGCCTTGATACTGTGGTTCCACCACAAATTACAACTCAAAATTAAAATGTATTTCAACAGAGGTCTAACCATGAGAATTTCACACTGCTATCCTCAAGACTACTCCTACATGGCTAACTCTGAAGAAATCCTGGAGCCTGCGAATGTGACTGTCTACCTTCCAGACTTGCCACTACAGAGTATTTGGGGATAAAGAGTAAGACCTTTTTCCTCTGTTCCACTGCCTTATTAGAATGTTCCTTATTTCTAACCACTGGACACGGGCACCTTCACTTACCTATCTTTAAAACTCAGCACAATCCTTGCCAATACAGATGCTATTCAGACATTTTTCCTGTCAATTTCATCTACAATGAAAATCAACTGGGCCTCCAAGACAGCTCTGCAGGTGTCCCCAAAACACCTTAGCTTTGATATATAGCACTGCCCACCTGATTATTCACTGTGATACTAGGCAGATTCAAAGAGGGCTAGAAATTAGGGAACCACCTACAGCTTGCAACAAAAAGTCAACTGCAGCCAGCTGGGCCCAGGGGCTCACACCTGTAATCCCAGCAATTTGGGAGGCTGAGGGGGACAGATCACCTGAGGTCAGGAGTTTGAGACCAGCCTGGCTAACATGGCGAAACCCCGTATCTACTAAAAATACAAAACAGCCAGGCATGATTGGTGCACACCTGCAGTCCCAGCTCCTCTGGAGGCTGAGGCAGGAGAATCGCTTGAGCCTGAGGCAGAGGTTGCAGTGAGCCGAGATCTTGCCACTGCACTCCAGCCTTGGCGACAGAGTGAGACCCTGTCTCAAAAAAAATAAATAAATAAAGAGAGAGTGAGAAATGACAGCCCAGGACAGATAATGCCATCTATTAAAAAAGCACTTTTGCTGTAAAGTTGCCCTAATAGTTACTAGCGGCCTGAAGCTATTTAAATTATCGAAATTAAATAAAATTTAAAATTCAGTTCTTAAATCTCACTAGCCACATTTCACATGCTTAGCAGCCACATGTAGCTACTGACTATCTTATTGGACAGGGCAAATATGGGACATTTCCATCATAGTAAAAGCTCTATTGAACAATGCTGATTCAGGCAGTAACTGCATCGATTCTATAAAGTTCACCAGTTCTGAGTTCTTAGGTACTGTAGTTTCAGTATTTGCTGATTGTGAAGTTTGACTCGCACTAGTACGATCCAAGTGAGGTTTGCCTAGGTCAGTGGACAAGGTTTTTTGGAGTGTACACTGAGCTCAGCACGAGGTAAGCACTTAATATTTGCTGAATGCTTAAATGAACAGCATAATAATATCTGTACTTCAGACTCTGCCTTGATACTTTCAGATATTAGCTCATGGAAAGCAATGGTTAATTTTTCTTCAAGGGAGATTTTTTATTTTTATTTTTATTTTTATTTTTATTTTTATTTTTGAGAGGGAGTCTCGCTCTGTTGCCTGGCTGGAGTGCAATGGCACAATCTCTGCTCACTGCAACCTCCGCCTCCTGGGTTCAAGTGATTCTCCTGCCTCAGCTTCCCAAGTAGCTGGGATTACAGGCACCTGCCACCATGCCCAGCTAATTTTTGTATTTTTAGTAAAAACAAGGCTTCACCATGACAGCCAGGCTGGTCTCGAACTCCGCTGACCTCAGGCGATCCACCCGCCTCGGGCTCCCAAAGTGCTGGGATTACAGGCGGGAGCCATGGCGTCCGGCCAAGGGAGATTTTTATAGGGAGATATAAGCATCAGCGGGTGGGGAAGGTGGCTCACAGACCTTTTGTAGCCACTAGAAATGAATCGGCGAAACATAAAAATCTGCCCAAAAGTAACTTTGCTATTCAAACAAAGTTTCAGACGCAAGAAATATCTTGCCTCTTCAAACACTCACTACTTGCACCTTGTAGGGACATGAAGGCAGAGTCAGAGGAGACACTCTGGAAGATCACAAAGCCTGCTGTCAATTTCCAAGCATTTTTCCAATATAACTTTGCCAGAAAATAACACAGTCACAAAGACAGCAGCCATCTAATGGCATCGTCTGTGCCATCACTCTTACACCTAAATTTCCCCTCTCCCAGTGTCCTATGACTCAATCAAAACTGTGCCTATCAAACAACTTCTTGAAAGTACAAGTTTTTGAAAATCTACATTCAAAAAAGCATGTAAGTTTCCATATACAGAGAAAAGCAGTTCCACTGGCCCTTAACCAGTAATCTCCTAGAGGCCAAACAAAAGAAGCTACAGCTGCTTCTATTAAAATTTTCTACTTCTCTTGTCCACAGACCAAATAGGCATAAGAAAACCAAGCTGCTCGATTTCTATAATTCACTTTTTCTTAGCAAAGGTCTGAGAACAGAAGGCCAGGGAAACAGGGAGCAGCTGCCGCCTGGTCTTATGAATGCCCTGGGCTCATTCCCCATCCTCCTCCTTATTGTTTCAAGCTCCTTTTCTTAACAATCGCTAAGCCCCAGCTCATGGGAAGAAATAACAAGGAAAAGCAGCCTTCACTGTGTCAACACCCACTGTGGTTGAAGCATCTAGATCACTTCTGTGAGGTGATGCAATTAGAAATTAAATTAGAAATTAAAAAGAAATTAAAATACATTCCATTTTAATTTGTTAATCTGCTTTATTGTGAATTCCAATTAATGACATATAACTACGTGGAACTCCTTACATGTGGTCCTACAGAGATCCTTTTAGACACCCCAGGGGTTTTGTTGTTGTTGTTTAATTACACCATTTCTATCTCTTGAGCCAAACAACAAATCTGGTCCCAGTATTAAGCCAACAAATGTATAATGGTCGGTGATGAATTAGTCATCCAATATTCAGATTCCAAGACTCGAATAATCTAAACATTAGAGCCAAAGAGCTCAGTTTCTGCAACACGCAATGCTAACTTTGAGACATAAAAACAGAATGGTGGTTAAGAAAATTGGATGACCTGAGTTTAAAGTCTCAGCTCTGCCACTTACTCACTGTGGGATCTTGAGTAGGTTCCTTAACCACTCCTGACTTCAGAATGGAAATAATGACAGTACTGACCTCATGGGTTGTCATGGGGAATAAGGGAGACAACCCAAGTAAGAACTCAATAAACATTAGCTGTGATTGTAAAAACGCCTCATGCCAGGAAAATATCACTCGAAATAAGCGTTTTCCAAAAGTTAGGACTTGGCCGGGCCTGGTGGCTCATGCCTGTAATTCCAGCACTTTGGGAGGCCAAGGAAGGCAGATCACCTGAGCTCAGGAGTTTGAGACCAGCTTGGGCAACATGATGAAACCCCGTCTATACTAAAAATACAAAAATTAAGCTGGGCGCAGTGGCGTGTCTGTGGTCCCAGCCACTCGGGAGGCTGAGACAGGAGAATTGCTTGAGTCTGAGAGGCAGGGGTTGCAGTGAGCTGGGATCGCACCATTGCACTCCAGCCTGGGTGACAGAGTGAGATCTTGTGTCAACAACAACAACAGAAAAATCAGGACTTAACAAGAAACGTAGAAAATGCTGCTTTCTCAGAAGACCCATGTGAAAATACTATGTAAGGAAAGAACACCAGCTTAGGTCAAAATGTTAATTTTCCCAGTTATCCTAAATCCCTAACTCCAATAATAATCTTTTAAAAATATCCTTCAACATGTATAAATTATTCTGATTCATCTCACTGATGTATACTCAGAGGAAAGGGAATTTCAAACCAGATGGCTCAGGAGTGAGTGGTCCTCAAGTAAGCCTCAAGGAGTGAGTGGTCTCCCATGGCCACAGCCTGACATGCAGGAAGCGGAGAAGAGGGGGCGGATCCCTCACACCACTGGTGTCAAGAGAGAAAATGCTCTGCCACCTCTGTGCCCTGATGTGTCAACAAAGTCCCTGCCCACTAGGCACCAACTGGGCCCAAGTTTGTTGACCTTCTGGGCGCAGTGAAAAACCTTTCTTTTGGTAGAGCAAACAAGCACTGCAGGGACATGCATTATTTTTATATAAATAAGATAGTGCATGCAAAGATTCATTATTAATGTTGAGTTATGCCTTATTTTCAAATGAGGCATGGACATTTGGTAATTTGGATTTAAGAATAACTTGTTAACTATATGCTGCAAATTATCCTTTTTCTCCATTGTAAATTGGAACAGCCACTACAACACTACTTAATTTGGAGCTTGTGAAAAATGTCCTTGAAAGATGGTCAACGTAACTCAGAAACACTCTTTGAAAAAATAACGCCACCACTTAAATTCTTTCCAGCAAATCTCTGAGTCTGCATACAATATCACAAACAACACAAGCTGTCAAGATATGGGCACTCCGCACAAACGCTCTGGAGAATTTCACATGGATCCTGTACTCTCCTAAATGAAAGCCAGGCTGGTTTAACTGTAAAAGAACTAGGAAGAACTGAGAGGCAATATTCAAAGTGAAAACACCTCCACTCTTAGCAAAGGGAAGCCAAGGACCTCTGTGCTTGGCCCAGACGGTCCGGGAAGAACCCCTAAATGGTGAGAATCACAACAGCAGTAATTCAAGGTCACACTAGACCCCCAGCCTCCTATAAGCCTGATTCACATACTAAACTCCACAGACTTTGGTCACCAGATTATTTTTTACAGTCTGACTCAACTTCAATCATGTCTGAATTCCTTTCCAAAAATTGGAAATGATCACTATCCATAACTCACCTCCCAATCCAACCCAAACCCAAAGACACTCTTTTTATAATGTCCAAATGACATTACCCCATGTAAACCTCAAACAAACCAGTCTTTAAGCCAAAGCAGATATACATTTTAATATTCACATGGTTTTGCCTCAGCATCTCTTAACCAAGACTGCAATTAACCTATCACCACACTGGTGTCTTAGTTTATGAATAATGCATGACAAATCACACCTGAATTTCTATAAAAGAAAAAAAATCACCTCCAAAAGTAGTAGTACCATGGACATGTTTTTTCAATGTAATGCCACGCTAAATTCCACTCAAATAATTTTCCATCAGGGCTGGCAAACAAATATGTAAATATCAAGGTTTTAGAAAATGCACAGAGCCATTGACTGAAAGTACCTTTAAATTTTTCTTTTTCAATGAGCTACTTCCATCTTACTTTATTTTTTTATTTCCAAATTCCCAAGATTTACTAGCCTGTAAGAATTTCCAAGGTTACTCAATTTTTTAAATTACTAGTATCTGATTAAAAGCAGAATTGAATTGCTTAAGTGCAATGTACATAATAAGGTATATGTTATTCTTTGGTCACAAATGAACAGTGTCAACAAAACTTTCTTTAAAGAAAACACACATTAAGATTGGCAAATCAAGCTTCTTATGCTCGCATTTAAAAAAAAAACAACAACAACATTCAACCACGGAATTTGGCCGTAATAAGGTTATTTTAGCTTTGTAGCTCTAATCACTCTCCCACATTCAATGGTCAGGATGAGAGTGCTGATCCATTCACAGAACACACAAACAGATATTTAGAATGTGAAATTAAGAGTACGTCACTGAATAAGTAATGCATAAAACGTGTCTAGGCATGGAAATATCAAATGGTAGGGCTAGAAGGCTCTGAAAGAGCATCTACCTAATCCCCTCACCCTACCAGGAAACTGTAGCGACAGAAGTTAAATAATTTGCCCAAGACAGTGGCAAAAACTCACCCAGTCAGTGGCAAAGCCTCTAAGCTAGGTGTCCTACCTACAGATCCAAGTCTCTTTCTTGATACCACTCTACTCCTTTTAGTACAAAAAGCTTCTATTAATGAAATATCTTACAAGACAAATCACTTGTGGATGGATATAAAAAGGTTGTGGAAGGACATCCAGCCAGCCACTAAAAACTGGTTGAAAAGGTGCTAATTTATTTTGCATTTGCTTAACTGGTGATGTTGAGCATGTTGCACTTTTAACTGCTGAAGAGGAATTTCATGACTTTTTGAAAAGAAAATCTCTTGGTTTGTAAATACTCTCAGAAAAGAAAGGATCATTTCTTGGAAAAGGGTAGAAAGTGAATTCCCTTTCCTTTAGCAGGGGACATCCTTTCCCTCACATCTCACAAAAATCCAATCAACCCCTCCCTTTCAAGGTCCAGCATAACTGCCAGCTCCTCTCTGAGAACTTCCAAGCCCGGAGGCCAGAAGCTTCCTCTGAGATCCTCCCTGGTAGCCTACGCATAAGTCTCTCCCAGGCAAGCTCTCAAGCACGCTTCTTGAAAGCAGAAATCCTATCCTACTCACCTGGCTACCGGGCTTTGCAAAATCCTTTGCACATACTCAATTACAACGAACCCATTGAGGCATTTGTTGCCAGAATCCCACTTACAGTAATTTTCCAGATCTCCGTCTTCCCTACACCAACACCTGGACCCACTCAAGAGTTATTCTGGAGCGGAAATCCTGGATCCCACTATCGGGAGAACCAGTGTCTAGAAAATGAAATCGTGGTGCCCATTCCATCCTCTGCCTAGTGGGCGTTTAACATCCTTTGACATCGAGGGGAATGGCAAAACGAAACATTTATTATTTAGGTCACCAACAACATTCTAAACCCACGTCCTCTAATCGGTGTTAATGTGTTTAAAAAAAAAAAATTCAGAACATCATTCGCCAGAACGGAAAGCTGAAAACGGCGGATAAAGTTAAATGCATGTAAAACAGAATGACTTGAACATCTGTAAAAGCTCCTGGGAATTGCACCGAATAATCTTCCCTTGTCTGTTTGCTCGCTCAATTCAAGTTTGTTTAGTTTAGTCATTTTTTTTTCTTTCTGACAGAAACGTGATAGTCCCTAAATAAAAGCTGACCGGGCAAAGAAAGATCGGCATACGAGGTCCTCTTTCATGTTGCCTTCTTTTGATAGCTTTTCTCCAAAGTCTGAGGTTTTCAAAGCCGAGGGATGAACTAAAACCCCTAAACCTTAACACCACAAAGTTGACCCTGCTGGGCTCCTAAAAAACACAAAGCAAGCAAGCGCGAAGAGAAAAATCGCACCCTGCACCTATCCAGACAGCACAAACCCAGGTGGCCCCGGGATCCTGGGGGACAGAGCGGCGACAAAGCAACACAAACCCCACGTCGAACAGCGGCGCCGCGTGCGCACCCCGCGCCCGCGCCCCAGCCCCGGAGCTCACCGCTGCGCTCCTTCCTTCCATCTTCCATCGCCCGCCCGGCCGCGCGCCGAAACCGCCGCCGGGCGCTCCGGGGCCGCAGCCTCAGGGCGCGAGTGCCGGCGGCCAGCGCCGCGTGCTCTTTGTTGGGCTCCCGGGACGGCCGAGAGGCGGCGGCCCGCGCGCACCCTGGCGGAGGCTGGCGAGGCTGCGAGCCCGCGGCAGCCGCCCGCCCGGCCCCTACTAACGTCAAAGCGAAGGCGGCGCAGGCGGGCCGGCGGTGGCGGGCCCGGGGGGCGGAGGGCGGAGGGCGGAGAGGCGGGGCCGACGCCTCGGGGAGGGGGGAGGTGGCTGGGCCTCCGAGGCGGGGGCGGGGTCTCCAGGGCAGGGGCGGGGCCTCCGGGGGAGGCTGGAGGCGATCCAGACCCTCGCAGTGCAGCCCTCGAGCGGCCCGGACCCTCCGTTGCCTCCCGCAGCCGCGCGCCCGCCCTGGGCCCAGCCTCCAGCCCGCGAGCGGAAACCTGCCTGTTGCTTTGTCTTCTTCCTTCACAGTTTTCCCACCCTGAGAAAAGTGAGAGGTGCTTTCCCTGGTGTTTCCTCTCAGGAAGGGCCGTGTGACTGGAGCCGCGAGTTGGGCGCCGTCTCGCCGGGGCTGGAGGTACGCGGGCTTCGGGACACGCACCTAGGCGTCCCTCGGGGTCCCGGCCTCTCTGACCGGGCTCCCCCGGCACCGATCCGCGGCCGGAGCGTTTAGTCCCGGGGACCCGTCGAGCCCTGAAAGGGCCATTTCCCCCTGAGGCGAGTCCCCCCAGGCGCCCCGCAGCCTGGCCTCGGGACTGTCCCCACCGACAGTGCGTGCGCGGGGAGAGGTCACTTAAAACTGCATTTTCGAACATTAGTGCCCCGGACCCGCACCTTTTTTCTTCCGTCCTTTGATCTGTGCCGCAGAGGCAAGGGCTGGAACGGCGCCCTCCCCTGGTAGAGGGACGGAGAGACCTCAAATCTTTCCCCCTGGGAGGTCCGTTAAGTAGATCCAAGCACCTGGAGGCGGAACCTGTGTGGCCGGCTACAGGGTGGTCCTGTGTATGTGTTACCGCCTTATTGTTCCAAAGAACAGTCTTTTTCAAGTGACAGGTAGAAGACGCCCCAATAACGAGAAGTGACTGACTTGGCCAAGCTTAGAGATGGGAGTGGAGTCAGGTTCCCTGGTGGCCCCACGATCTCGCCCACCATGTCAGCATGGGCTGCCCGGTGAGCATAGCTGAGATGCACCAAGGCCACATAAGTCACCTACTTTGCCTTGGCTGCCCCATCTGCATCTATCAAAGGAAGCCTTGGACACCCACCAGGGGAGCCAGCATGAGGAAGTGTATGCCTTTATACAAATTCACTCCAACTTCAGAAAAACGTCCGCAGCTCATGCTCCCCCTGCCAGAGCAGCAATGTGAGCAGATGTGTAGGTTTGGAAGCACCCCAGTCACTTGGGCATTGATATGGTTTGGCTGTATCCCCACCCAAATCTCATCTTGAATTGTAAGTCCCGCAGTTCCCAGGTGTGTGGGAGGAACCTTGTGGGAGGTGATTGAATTATGGGGGCGGGTCTTTCCTGGGCTGTTCTCGTGATAGTGAATGAGTCTCACGAGATCTGACGATTTTAAAAATGGGAGCGCTTGCTGCACAAGCTCTCTCTTGGCCTACTGCCATCCCCTTAAGATGTGACATGCTCCTCCTTGCTTTACGCCATGATTGTGAGGCCTCCCAACCATGTGGAACTGCAAGTCCAATAAACCTCTTTCATTTGTAAACTGCCCAGTCTCCGGTGTGTCTTTATCAGCAGTGTGAAAATGGACGAATACAGGCATATTTCTCGTTTGTGATCTCCCTTTACACTTGCGTACATACCCTACAGAGACAGTCCCAGTGTGCCTATTCCCAGTCAACTCCTGCCTTCCTTGACGGTTTTGTTGGCAAAGCATCAAAAGTAAGACCCAGTACAAAATGTAGTTGCTACCCTGAGGCTTGACCACTGGCCTACTGGCCTTTACCTGGGAAATTAACCAACTCATAAACAAAAAAAAAGTAATCATATAGGAGGCAGGGTGGACATAGATTTACTTGATATTTCTAGTTAAGGGACTTGGGCATAGACATCTATAATCTGAGCCTCTGTTTCCTCATTTATAAAATTGGGTTAATAATGCCATACAGAAGTGTTATTAGCATGATAAATTAAGGAAAGCTCCTGGCCTATAGTGAATGTTCAATAAAGGAGAATTTCATAAGTGAAGCCACAGAAATGTGTTTCCAGTTTTCGTTGCAAAGGAAATTTTTAATTGGTTTTATCCCTGAAGCCAAAATATTTTAAGATTGTACTTATAAAGCTGATCACATATATTAAATAATCATTCATTCGTCCAGTTATAAATAATCAAAGAGAAAATGGTTAGAGGTTCTGATCAGCATAAATTAGCCAGTGTTACCACTACTAAGTCAATGAAGCCTAAAGCAAATCAAATAAACATTGACATTTCATTTTTGCCAGCATGTATTTTGTGTGTAAATATTTTGTTAGGCTTTTGGAAATATTAAAAATGAAGTAAGAATCCCCATTTCTGCTACCATAGCCCCCAGTGCTCAAGTTCAGTGTCAGAATACACAAGCACCCGCCTTGGTAAAAAGAGAAAGGAGGCACGCAGACCACCTAGGCATGGGCTAGTGTATTTTTATCCAATAAAATATTCCTCCCCCACCTCTTCCCATGAGCCCTAATGTATGTGGTGTGGAGAGACTATATAGTAGGCAAGACATTATATACTGGAGGTCAAAAGAAGAAATGAAAAGGAAGATGAAATTCCATCATGTATTATTCATGCATACAGTTAATCCTTCCTATTTCTGAAGGTCACTGAAAAGCCCAGATTATTGAATATTTATTTTTTAGTACAACATGAACGTTTATTTAGAATGACAAAAATCTCAAATACAAATTTCTAAGAGTTGACAAATCCCACAAACATTACCAAATCCAGAAAAATCACACAATAGTTTTATCTACTGCCTACATAATATTTTGTAGTAATAAACTTCCTAAAACACTTCAGTAATATTTGTCTTCACCTGTTTTCTGCTGCTATAAGAGAATACCACAGACTAGGTAATTAATAAAGAAAAGAAATGAATCTCTCACAGTTCTGGAGGCTGGAAGTCCAAGAGCACAGCAACAGCACATGGTGAGGGTGGTTCCATGGTGGAAAGCATCACATAGCAAGCAAGCACAAGAGACGGGAGGCAAATGGGGTCCAAACTTATCCTTTTGTCAGAAGCCCATTCTCTAGATAACTAACTCACTCTCTTAATAACAGCATTCATGAGAGCAGAGCCCTTATGACCCAATCACCTCTTAAAGGCCCCACCTCTTAGTCCTATTACAATGGCAATTAAATTTCAACATGAATGTTGGCAGGGACATTCAAGCCATAGCAATACTTTTTCCTCAAGTATTTTGGCTACATACTTTTTTTTTTTTTTTTTTTTTTTGAGACAGTATCTCACTCCATTGACCAGGCTGGAGTACAGTGGTGCAAACACAGCTCACTGCAGCCTCTACCTCCCAGACTCAAGTAATCCTCCCACCTCAGCCACCCAAGTATCTGGGACTACAAGCACACACCACCAGGCCCGGCTAACTTTTCATTTATTTAAGATGGGGTCTCCCTATATGGCTAGGCTAGTGTTCAACTCCTGGGCTCAAACAGTCCTTCTGCCTCAGCCTCCCAAAGTGTTGGGATTACAGGCGTGAGTGACCGTGCCCAGCCTGGCTACATACTCTTGATAATCTCATTGGAAAGATTTTTTTAAAACAGCTTTATCAAGATCCAATTCACATACCACACAACTCACCCATTTAAAGAGTACAAATCAATGTGTTTTAGCATATTCACAGATTGGTGCAATCATCACCACAGTCAATTCTGGAAACTTTTCATCATCCCCTAAAGAAACCCTATCCCTATTGGCGGTCGCTCCTCTTTTTCCTCCAAACCACTCAGTGCCTGGCAAACACTAATTTACTTTCTGTTTCTACAGATTGGCCTATTCTGGACATTTCATATAAATGGAATCATAAAATATGTGGTCTTTGTGACTGGCTTCTTGCACTTATCATAATGTTTTCAATGCTCATCCATATTGTAGCATATATCAGAACTTCATTTTTTATTGCTAAATAATATTCCATTGTGTGGGTAGGCCACATTTTATTGATCCATTTATGAGTTCATGGACATTTCAGTTGTTTCTACTTTTTGGCTGTTAGGAATAACGCTACTATAAAAATTTATGTACAAGTTTTCATGTAGCTGTTATGTTTCCATTTCTCTTTTCCATTCTACCTAGAGTAGAAATTATGGGTTATATCATGACTGTATAACTTTATTTCCAATCTGTTTTCCACAGTGGCCGCACCACTCTACATTCCTACCAGAGCAATGTATGAAGGTTCTAATTTCTCCACATCCTCACCAACACTCATTGCTTTTGTGTTTGATTACAGCCATCTTAGTGGGTGTGAAGTGGTAGATTGATTGTGTGACATTTTCTATGGGTTGAATAGATAGCCCAGTCTTTTCTCTAGCATGGTTGATCACAATTTTATTATTGACAATTTAGAAAAATCCCACCCTCGCGTTTATTACTGATAATAACATTTACACTTTTAATATGTTT
The DNA here is from genome assembly GCF_028858775.2 of Pan troglodytes. Taxonomy (NCBI): domain Eukaryota; kingdom Metazoa; phylum Chordata; class Mammalia; order Primates; family Hominidae; genus Pan; species Pan troglodytes. The sequence continues at coordinate 27,327,309 of NC_072405.2, forward strand.
TCAAATTTTGGAAGACCTCTCAAGTTTCTTTCATATATAACTGTATGATTTCAAGGCATTTCATTTTTTATGCAATGATTAATATTAAATGCTCTTTTTAAAAAAAAAATGAGGCATAAGGGATCTTCCTAAGGTGATGCAGGTGTTCTATTTGGGTGATGTTAACATTTGTCAAAACTCATAGAATTTTACACTTAAAAGCTGTGCATTGCTCGTATATAAATTTTACTTCAATAAAAGAAAAAACATATAATTTTGAATCAAGAGAAATGTTCCAATAGTCAATTCATTGTTTTAGACTGAAAGCTTAAGAGATATGTAGATGTGTGTGTACATGAAAGCACGCATGCGCTAATAAATCTGAAGCTGAGAACATCTTGCAAAAGGTAGAGGTGGAGAGCCACTTGGAATTTTTTTGGGCATTAAGGATAGAGGTGTTGATCCAAAACCAGAGAAAATACTTTTTCTTGAATCAAGTGTGTCTGAACATCAAAAACTTGACTACCCAAGTCTATCCTCATGAGAGTCAGAAGATAAGTTTCTTTTCTGTTTTGAGACAGAGTCTTGCTCTGTCGCCTAGTCTGGAGTGCAGTGGCTCAATCTCAGCTCACTGCAGCCTCCGCCTCCCGGGTTCAAGCAGTTCTTCTGCCTCAGCCTCCTGAGTAGCTGGGACTACAGGCGCACACAGCCACACCAGGCTAATTTTGATATTTTCAGTAGAGATGGTGTTTCACCATGTTGGACAGGATAGTCTTGATCTCCTGACCTTATGATCTGCCCACCTCGGCCTCCCAAAACGCTGGGATTACAAGCGTGAGCCACTGCGCCCAGCCAGAAGATAAGTTTCTTATTCCTGGTGAAAGCTTAGGTAATTTACTTAGCTCTGGAAATAAATGCCAAGCAAAAAAAAACAGAGATGGAAGGAATCATGAAAACAGATGAGTTCCCCAGGCTTCAGGTTAATGCTTTAAACTTAAAACTCATCAACTCATTTTTTTTTAATCTCTATTATGAGTTTTGCCATTTCACAGATGTGAGTCATTGCACGTCAAAAAAGAAAAAAACTAAGTATTTTTCCATTGTGATCTATGGCTCACTCCTCTTTATTATCAATTCTCAAGCAATCCAAGAGTCTTAAAATATGCATTTAAAGGAAAGGGTTTTTATTTTAAATACATAAGCAACTCTAACCTCTACAGTATTTTCAATAAGTGGGCTGCCTACAACTGCTTAAGTGCACAGACAGAATGCCTTATAAATCATATAATAACTGCATACAAACCACTGATATATTAGAATACAGAACATAAGTGCCAGTCTTATTTATTTGTTATTGTATTCCTAGCTTCCAGAACTGTACCTGGTCTGTAGTCGAGGCTCAACAAAAAATTTTTGAATTAAAATTTGCCACTACCCAAGGCAGAAATAGTCAACATACCTAAAATCATGATGTGCTTGGATTTCAAAAGCTCAAGATGAAGCTGAGAGAATATGTCTGACACAAAATTCACCATGGTATTTGCCTGGTGGGACTCGACTGAATACTGAGTGTCTGCTGGGTGGGTAAGAGGGATGGGAGACAAGAAGGAAAGAGCAGAAATGTGGTTCATGTGCTTAGGGGTCGGAAGAGAATGGAGAAAAGAGGAAAACTGAGGAGGGAGTATAGTAAGTGCACAAGAAATGTTAGACCAGAGGGTGGTCCGAGGCATAGGGTAGACTCAGCTCACCTTTCCCCCAAGACCCAAATAACTGAGGTTAAGTCTCTATAATAAAGGTTCAGTTTATTTTTTATTATCCTTCTTATGGGTAGTTATTCTTTCATTCATTCATGTGACAAATATTTATCCAACATCTACCATGTGCTAGGTATAGTTTACTGACTCTAGCGGAGCACAAAGCATCCCTTCCCTCATGGAGCTTGGGAAGACAGAAAATAAGCAAGATAAGTAAATATATGTGATGTTATATGATGCTGAGGGTCTTGGAGAAAAACAAAACAAGGAAAGGGAGAAGGCATAAGGAGTACAGTGTCAGGAGAGTAGATGATTGCAAAGCATATTGAGAGAAGACTTCACTGAGAGGTGAAATTTGAGTAAACACCTAAAAGAGGTGAGGGGGAAAGCCATGCAAATATGTAACTATAAGTGCAAAGGCCCTGAGGTCTTGCCTGGTGTGTTTTGAGCACAGCAAGGGGTCAGTGTGCCTAGGGCTGAGTGAGCCAGGTGAAAGGTATTCAGAGATGTCGTAGGTGGGACCTTATAGGTTGTTGTAAAGACCCTTAACTGCCCTTGGTAGATTTTGAGCAGAGGGGTAGGATGATTGACTTAGATTTTGCCAGAATCACCCTGTATTATGTATTGGAAGCAAGGAGGTAAATTAGGAGGCTACTACAACAATTCAAGCAGGAGATGATGGTGGCTTGGGCCAGGTTGGTGGCAAAGAAGGAGGTAAGAAATGTTGAGATTCTGGTCATATTTTGAAGATTGAGCTGACAGAATTTGCTAATGCATGAATGTACATTATAAAAGAGAGTCAAAGATGACTCAAGGGTTTGGGACTGAACTACCAGAAAAATGGAGTTACATTAACTAACTGGGGAAGACTGTGGAAGTAACAAGATTTAGGATGGGAGATTAGGCTGTAATTTTTGGACATGTTAAGTTAGAGTTAACTTTTCGACATTCAGCAGAGGAGTGCCAGGCAAGCCACTGGATATACAAAACCAGAATTCAGGGGACAGGTAGGAGTGGGAGCTGTAACAGAGATGATATTTACATCCATGAAACTGAATGAGATCACCAAAGGAGTGGATGGTAAAGAGAAAAGAGGAGAGCCTAATGCACTCCAATGCTCAGAAATTAGGGAGATGAGTAAGAACATGCAGAGGAATCTGAAACGAGCAGTCAGTGAAGTAGGAGGAAAACAAAAGAATGTTCTTTAATGGAATATGTTCAGATTATTTTTACATGAAACCTTTTCCTTTCTACAGTTTTCAATCAGCAGTGTCTGCGTTCTGCTCTCTCCCTACCTCCTGCAATCATCACTTCTCTTTTTACCAAAACTGTTCTATTATTTTCAGGAAGAATGAAAGAGATAGTGCTATATGCCTGTAATTCTAGCAATCTCAGTTTGTCTCAAGCTATGTTTTATGCCCAACCCGGTGTTACTAATACTCACTCCCAATTTTTTTTTGCATAAATAATGACGTCCAGAATTAACTAAAAAGACAGATTTGGTCAATATACAGGTTTCCAAGCTGACAGAAATTAATTTATATTTTATTTGCTTTTTTGTTACAAAAAAAAAAAAAAACCCATAGCTTCTTGGAATTGTAAAGAGAAAATCTAATGAAATCCATGTAAGTATCATAACCAGGATTTTGAATAAGTTCCATTCCTGGTTGACCAAAACTATCTGCTGTGATCCTTTTATTCAGTGGGAGAAACTTTCCCCTGGCATTATGTAAAAACTTTGCAGGCCCAGTTATTCAGCTTACTTGTAGGTCCTCTAAACATAGTGTCAATTCAGTAATTAAACTATGCAGTCCTTAGTCTAAACTTGACTTAGCATTAAATCTTCTCCTCTGCTTCAACTGGAAGAGTGCAGTTGTGAAAGGGAGGGTGGGTGATATATTAATCTATTTGTGTTACTATAAAGGAATACCTGAGACTAGTTACTTTATAAAGAAAAGAGGTTTAATTGGATCAAGGTTCTGCAAGCTGTATAAGCACAGCACCAACATCTGCTCAGCTTCTGGCGAGACTCAGGAAGCTTATAACTATGGCAGAAGGTGAAGCAGGGACAGGCATGTCACATTGTGAGAGCAGGAGAAGGAGAAGGGATGGGGGGAGGTACCCCACTTTTTAAAACACCCAGATCTCATGTGAACTCAGAGCAAGAACTCACTTATCACCAAGAGGATAGTGCTAAGCTATCCATGAGGGATCTGTCCCCATGATTCAATCACCTCCCACCAGGCCACACCTCTGACATTGGGAATCACATTTCAACATGAGATTTGGAGGGGACAAACATCCAAACCATATTAAGTGGGGTCCTCTATTCCAGTTCCTCAGTCCTATGTACCCACTGGAACATTTCTTCCTGCTGAGCCTTGCCCTCTCCCACCCACCCTACTGGGTGGACCCCAAGAAGATAGACTCCATGCCAACTCTATTGCATGTGGCCCACATCTCTTCCACAAGAAACACTCACACATGCCCCTTGCCTCAGCAACTCTGGGAGTGTGGGCTGATCCCATCCACATAGCAAGGGCTTCCCTAGTCCCTATCCCAAAGCGGTTGGTCAACCCTCTCACTCTAGGTTTCGTGGGAAGAAGCAACCTCCATTGGTTTTCTGGAGCATGAGCGAGGCCACCATCTTCAGTGTTTTCCAGGAACCATTTGGGATTTCTCCAACAGGTCTCTTTGAACTCCTTTTACTAGGCTTGGGGCTGGAGAGTAGCACCAAGCTCTCTTCCAATGGAGAGTAGAGCCAGGCAACAGCTGTCATCACCATCTCCTCATGTTCTTCTCTCATTAGCACTTATTTTTATAGTTTTGATTTGACTGACAAGGGATCCAAGATTGTGGAACAAAGTCTCAGGACCCTTTTTTTTTTTTTAAATCTGTGCATGGGGTAGATGTTGTCCCAAATCCACTTGGACGTACTTTGCTGTGTATTACACTGTCACCTCAGTAGCACCCAAGACAGAAGGGGTCCCACTCTACCATCTTCTCATACTTCTTAGCTTGAAAGAGTCATAGCATTTTGTTTACTCACTATAGATACATGTGCTCATAGGATATCAAGTTAATCACCTCCATCATAGAGTCTTATATTTGAAGGTAATAATTCTGAAAGATGGGAGAGATGTCCTTTGTGGATAGATATTGCTGGAAACAATCCTCCATCCACATCTAGCTCAATCATTTACAACCACATTGTGAATATTCAGGCACTTTGTATTTCTTATTTCTCACAGCTATGCTGTCTAATTCCATAGCTAGTAGACTACGTGGCCAGCCAAATTTAAATGGATTGAAAGAAAATTAAACTTAAAATTCATTTCTCAGTCTCACTAGCCATATTTCAAGTGTTCAGTAGCCATAGGTAGTTAGTGGCTACTGAATATAGCCACTATTTATTAATTTATTTATTTATTATTTCTTTAGAGACAGGGTCTTTCTCTGTCACCCAGGCTGTAGTGCTGTGGTGCAGTCATAGATCACTGCAGCCTTGACCTCCTACGGACTCAAGCAATCCTCCCACCTCAGCCTCCTGAGTAGCTGGAGACTACAGACATGCATTACCGCACCCCACTGAATATTTTTTTAATTTTTTTGTAGATAAAGGTTCTCACTATGTTGCCCAGGCTGGTCTGGAACTCCCGGCCTCAAGTGATCCTCCAGTCTCAGCCTCCTAAAGAGTTAGGATTCCAGGCATGAGCCACTGAGAATGGCTACTATATTTAGACATTGCAGCTCTAGAACGTTTCCATGAATACAAAGAATTCTATTGACAGCACTGCTTCACAGTCTTTGGCACATAGGATACACCGGATAAACGACAACTGAAAGTTTGGTCCCAAGGTATCACATGATTGCCCTGATTTATTTTTCTGTGAGTGTAAAGCTTTTTAGCACAGCACTATGCACTGTACTGTACTGACTTGACCATTAAAAACAAAAACCAAACCTTTTCCTAAGTACATAGCTGCAGCTGCTTTTCTGTTTCATGCTTGAAAACTTATCTGCATCCTCCCAATCAGAAAATGCTTTACTATCAAAATAATTCCTGTAAACATTTGAGAAGAAAGTCCCTATTTCCCTCGGAGCACAAATAAATCACTTTTTCCAAATTATTCCAATAATAAAATGTTTTCAAAAGCAATATTTCTATCAAAGGGGGATTCCATAGAAAACATTCCTTTGCTGAACTAAGCATTTCACTTATAATCTTTTTTCCCCAAGATACGTTATTTCACGTATAACCTGTGGAAATTACCTATGCTTGCATGTTTTTAGATTGTAAAAGTACCCTGGAATATCTCCAAGAGGACAGCAGGGCTTAGAGACACTGCTGCTCTGCAGGGAGTGATGAAGGGAGATAATGAAGACCATGCCAGGGGCCTCTGAAATGTTGAATCAGAGTCAGAAGACAGAAGGGGTCCCACTAACTCATTGTCTAACTGTGTGGGATAAAACAAAATATATTTGGTCTTTGTCCTGGTTTCTAAAACCCTTGGAATTTCCCGAGTCCTTCATTTTTTATTCATAAAGAAGCCACTTATGATGACACCTGAGCTTATGTTAATGAGGTGACTTAGGATGGAGCCCCTAGACTGCCCAAGGATGGAGTTGCTTATCAGAAAGACGACATGATTAGAGGGGTGGAACTTTCAGCCACACAACCGACCTCCAGGAAGGGGAGAGGGGGTCTGGAGATTAAGCTCTATAGAAGGTCTTGAACTGGGAGACTTATGAGCTTAGGAGTTGATGAATTCATTGAGGCGCTGGGAGAGTGGTGTGCCCAGAGAGGGCATGAAAACCCTGAAGCATCCCCAATCCCCTGTCCTATGCATTCCTTTCATTTGGCTGTTCCCGAGTTGTAGCTTTTATAATAAACCAGTAAACATAAGTAAAGTGTCTGTGAGCCTCAGTTCTGTGAGCTATTCTAGTAAATTATCAATCCTGAGAAAGGGGTCACAGTGAGACAGGATGGTCATAGGAGAACAGAAAATTCCAAGCAGCAGTCTCATGACTAGCAAAAAGGAGCTGTTGAAAGAGCTGCATATACTAGGGACCAATAAGACCCTGAAAAGCAGGATGAGGGCCAAGTTGACTAAGACCAACCAGACTCAACATGGTGCTGGATTTGGCGTAGGTTTCACCTAGGATCTCATTACACACTCATTAACACCCTAAATCACACACCCACTAGTGCCATAATAGTTCATGGAACACCCATATTTGGTGTAAACATGGGTGACACCACAGTTCTGAGAAATCTTTATCTTTTTCTAGAAATCTTCATGAATAATCCACCCCTTGGTTAAAGAAACCCATAAAGGTAGAAACTCCAAACCCCGTTGGGCATGACTCACTCTCTTGAGTACACACACTCACACTCCCCTTTCTTGAGTGTGTCTTTTCACTTTGCCACAAAGCTCCAGACTTTCACTATTTTCTGACTCGTCGTTGAGTTTCTTGATGGTGTCCTTGAATTTCTTGATGGTGAATTCCTTGACTTATCCAGGTGTCAAGAGCCTGGGCACTGGCCAGGGTTGAGGTCCTGCCATCATTTGGGGTTACCTCTCCTAACCCCCAGTATCAATGGGAACCTCTGATTTATGGCCACTTGGTCAGAAGTATTGGTGGCAACCCCAGACTTACTGTTGGCATCTGAATTGGGGAAAGTCTTGTGGGATTTTAACTTGCAGGTATGACGCAAATTCCAGGTAGATCACGTCATAATTTCAGGATTCCCAGTTGGCATCTTCAGAGAATTGGACAATTACTTGGTGTGGTAAAAACCCATACATTTAGTGTCAGAAGTGTAGTGTGAATAGAGAAACTGTTTTCTTTTACCATGGTGTGTTAGTCTGTTCCCACACTACCAATAAAGACATACCTGAGACTGGGTAATTTATAAAGGAAAGAGGTTTAATGGACTCACAGTTCCACGTGGCTGGGGAGACCTCACAATCATGGCGGAAGACAAAGGAGAAACAAAGTCACATCTTACATGGTAGTAGGCAAGAGCACCTGTGCAGGAGAACTACCCTTTATAAAACCATCAGATATTGTGAGGCTTATTCACTATTAGGAAAACAGCAAGGGAAAGACCTGCCCCCATGATTCAATTACCTCCTACTGGGTCCCTCCCACAAAACAAGGGAATTATGGAAGCTACAATTCAAGATGAGGCTTGGGTGGCGACACAGCCAAACCATATCCCATAGGACCGTCATATTCTTAGGCTTTCATTTATTTTCTCTGAATAGGAAGGATGGCCTTTTTGACGGCCAAATTACAACATTCTAGGATTTAAAGAGCTTTATTAAAAGCAATCTTTATCGCCATAACTCTCAGAGGTTTTTTTTTGGTAAGTTTTCAGTAACAAGGGCTAATCGCAGAAGCTGTCTCTCAGTGTTCTGAATTGTGAATGCAAAAACCTAAGAGAAGTTAGAGCTCTCCAGAAGACAGAGACAACACCTTATTTATATATTTACTTTTAGTTTCCAGCACTGGGTACATTGCCTATCATGCAGGAGGCAATTAATAAATATTCACTAAAGGAGACCAGGTGTGGTGGCTCATGCCTATAATCCCAGCACTCTGGGAGGCTGAGGTGGGAAGACAGCTTGAGTCCAGGAGTTCGAGACTAGCCTGAGCAACATAGCAAGACCACATCTCTACAAAAAAAAAAAAAGGCCAGGCTGTGGCAGCACACACCTATAGTCCCAGCTACTTGGGAGGCTGAGTTGTGAGGATCGCTTGAGTCCAGGAGTTTGAAGCTGCAGTGAGCCATGATTACATCACTGCACTCTAGCCCTGGGCCACAGAGCAAGAGCCTGCCCCCCCACCCAAAAATATATATATATACAAAGAAAGAAAGGAAAATGTTTACTGAATGAATAAGTGAGTGAAAGAATTCTCTCTTCTTATTTTGGGCAAGAATAGTATGTTGTTTAAGAATTTCTTTGATTTCAGTGGCTCTAAAGAGAGAAATGTTGTCAACATTGTCGACAAAGTTGGTAAGAGGACTGCAAATAGAATTCTCATTGCACAATACACACATTATGAACCCTTACATTGGAAAATCTCTGTACATTTGTTTCTGAAAGGAAGGAAATCTATCAGCTCTCTCTCAATTTCCCTATTAAAGACTCTCATTCTGTCAGATCAGAGCTCTCCAAGGGAAAAAAACAAAAAAGAAAAAGAAAAAGAAAAAGACTCTCATTCTGGACATAACTGCTGAGTTACCTGCAAGAGGTAACACATTTCTAGGGCTGAATTCTGACAGAGTGGAGCTTTTTGAGCCACTTCACTTGTAAGTTCTGGGAACCCAGCTGTTTGGTTTTTTGATTTGTATTAATCCACAGTCAGAAACCCCAGAGAAAAATTTTTGCCTTCAAAATCAGCTTTATTGAAATATAATTTCTATAGTGTAAAACTCAACAATTTTGTGTACAATTCAGTGAGAGTTGACAAATGTATAGAGGTGTGTAAGTTCCACTACAATGAGGATATTTCACCCCCTCCTCATGCTCCCTGCGAAGTTCCACACCCCTATGTCAGCAATCCCATCCCTGTGGATGCTGAGATCAGAGCAACTGCTGACAGAGTTTTAGCTCTCCGTAGTTTTGTCTTTTTTATAATTCTGTATTAATAGATTCCTACGGTATGAGCTCTTTTGTTTCTGCCCTCTTTCATATAGCATAATGCTTTTGAGATTCATCCATATTTTCATATGGATCTTTAGTCATTCCTCTTTATTGGACAGTGTTCCATTGTATGGATACATAATTTGTTTTTCCACTCACCAGTTGATGGACATTTGAGTACTGTCCAGTTTTGGCTATTGCAAATAAAATGCTATGAACATCTATGTTTAATTTTTTGTGTGTACATGTTTGTTCTTGGATAAATACCCTGGAGTGATATTACTGGGACATATGGTTAATGCATGTTTAACTTAACTTTTTAAAAAATCTGCCAGTTTTCCAAAGTGGCTATGCTATTAACACTGTGTTGCATTCCCATCTGCAATGTATGAGAGTTCCAGCATTCTATATTGTGGCCAACATTTGGTATTGTCAACTTTTAAAAAAACATTTAGCTTTTTGAGTATTTCATTGTAGTTTCTCTGGCATATCTTAATGATAAATGATACTGAGCATCCATCCTTTCATGTACTTATTTTCAATTTGTGTGTGTTCTTTCATTAAGTGCCTGGTAATCATTTGCCCACTCCCACACCACCCCCCCCCCGCCCACCCTTTTTTTTTGGAGTTGGAAGATTGTGAAGATTGTGTAGATTATGAAGCCAATCTACCTTTTTTTGGAGTTGGAGTCTCTCTCTGTTGTCCAGGCTGGAGTGCAGTGGCATGATCATAACTCACTGCAGCCTCAAGCTATCACTGGGCTCAAGCAATCTTTCTGCCTTGGCTTCCCGAAGCGCTGGGATTATGGATGTGAGCCATTGTGCCCAACTCCCATTTTTTAAGATGCATTTTTTATACTATTACTGATTTGTAAGAATTCTTTATACATCCTGGATACAATTTATGTATCAGATATGTATTTTGTAAATGTTTTCTCCCTGGCTTTGGCTTGCCATTTAGTTTCTTAGGTGTCTTTGAAGAACAAATGTTTTAAATTTAAATGAGGCCAATCTGCCATTTTTGTTTATGGTTTGTGCTATGTTGTGTCCTGAGATATCTTTCCCTAATGTCATGCCACAAAGATTTTCTTCTATGTTTGCTTCTAGAATTGTTATAGTTTTAGCTCTTATCTTTACATTTATGAGCCATTATGTGTTAATCTTCACATGTGCTATGAGTTAAGGGTGGAGGTTCCTCTCTTCCCAGATAGATGTCCTGTTGTTCTAATTCCATTCTTGAAAAGATTATCCTTTTGCATTTACCTTATTGAAAATCAATTGACCATTATATATGTGAACTACTTTTGAACTCTCTCTTCCATTTCATTGATCTATGTCTCTATACTTACAATAATGCAAAGTCTTCATTACTAGCTTTATAGTAATATTGAGATCAAGTAGTGTAAGTATTCTAAATTTGTTCCCCAGTTAAAAATTGTTTTGACTCCTCTAGGTTCTTTGTATGTCCAAATAAATTGAGAATCAATATATTAGTTTCATTAAAAATGTCCAGTATGATGTCAACTGGGATGGCACTGAATCTGTAGGTCAGCTTGGAGGGAATTGAAACTCTCAACAATTTGTCTTCTAAAACATGAACACTCTATATCCATTTATTTATATTTCCTTTGATTTATTTAAGCAATGTTCTACAGTTTTCAGTGTATAGTACTTGCACATTGTATTTGTCCATTCTCATGCTGCTAATAAAGACATACCCGAGACTGGGTCATTTATAAAGGAAAGAGGTTTAATTGAATCACAGTTCAGCGTGACTGGGGAGGCCTCAGGAAACTTACAATCATGGCGGAAGGGGAAGCAAACATGTCCTTCTTCATATGATGACAGCAAGGAGAAGGGCAGAGCAAAAGTGGGAAAAGCCCCTTATAAAACCATCAGATCTTGTGAGAACTCAGTATCACGAGAACAGCATGAGGGTGAACATCTCCATGACTAAATTACCTCCCAATGGGTTCCTCTTACCACAGGGAACTACAGTTCAACATGAGATTTGGGTGGGGACACAGCTAAACCATATCACACATATTTTAAGTTTATACCCAAGTATTTTCATGCTTTTTGATGCTACTGTAAATGGGATTATTTTATTAATTATTATTTCAAATTTTTCACTAATAAATTTTATTTTTGTATGTCGATCTTGCATTCTGTGACCTTGCTAAACTCACTTATTAGTTCTACTAGTTTCTAAATTAAAATCTTAATAATGATTTTCTACATAGCTGATCATGACTTTTGTGAATAAAGAGTTTTATTCTCTGTAAAGAGCCTTTTTGCACTGGTCAGGAATTTTAATGCAATATGGAATAGTAGTGATAAGAACAGACATCCTTGCTTAGTTTCTGATCTTAGGGGAAAAGCATTTAGTCTTTCCCTATTAAGGAGAATGTTAGCTTTTGGTACATGCCTTTTGTTGAGTTGAAGAAGTTCCTGTCCATGCCTAATTTGCTGAAAGTTATTTATCATGAATGGGTATTGAATTTTGTCAAATCCTGTTTCTGCATCTTTTGAGATACTCATATGATTTTTCTTTTTTATGCTGTAATTTTGGTGAATTACACGATTAGTTTTCAAATGTTAAACCAAATTTACATCTTGAGATAAATCCTATTTGATCATAATGTACTATTGTATTAGTCTGCTGATACAGTTTGGATATTTGTCCCCACCCAAATCTCATGTTGAATTGTAATCCCCAGCATTGAAGGTGGGGCCTAGTGGGAGGTGTTTTGATCATGGGGTGAATGATTCATGGCTTGGTGCTGTCTTTCTGATAGTGAGTTCTCATGAGATCTGGTTACTTAAAAGTGTGTAGCACCTCTGCCGACCACACTTTCTCTCTTGCTCTTGCTTTCACTATGTGACTTGTCCTCTCCCCCTTCACCTTCCACCATGATTGTAAGCTTCCTGAGGCCTCCCTAGAAGCCAAGCAGCTGCCAGCACCAGCTTCCTGTACAGGCTACAGAACTGTGAACCAATTAAACCTCTTTTTAATTACCATTTATCATCTATGAATTATCATTTATCCTGTCCATCCCCGTATCAACTTAATTTCTAACCTTCTACCACTTCATTTCTAGATTATCCAAGAAATTCAATATGGTCTTTGTCACAGCCTTTGAGAGCGATCCTAATTTTGGTTATGAAAAATATACCTGGATAAGCTGCTTTCTCTTTCATGTCCCTCTTCTTCAACTCATTTCTAAACGTAACTCCTTGCTATAGAAGATCATAGCAGAAACAGTCCTGTGTGTTTCCCAAACCATCTCAATTTCCTCCTAGGCACAAAGGAAGACTACATTTCCTAGTCTGATTGTATCTATGTGGGGCTATGCTACCAGTTCTGGCAAATGGACTATGTACCAGCAGCACGATATACCACTTCATGCCTAGCACCTACAATCTGCAAGACAGCATCTGCATTCTCCTCTCTGTCTACTGTAGGATTATCAGTGTCCAGCAAAACCAGGACGTTCACCAACATATTTTGTCAAGTAAGCAAGAAATAAATTTCTATTGCATTCATGTACTGAAACTTAAGGGTTTCTATTAAAGTGGGATGATTACTTCCGTTGACTAATACCTAGCACAAACTATACTCAATCAAGTATCAATAATAAGCATATTATTTATTATACGTTTGAAAGCTGGAAGAGAATTATTTTGTTCAAAGAAATGTGGATCAAGTATCTTGAAAGCATTTATCAGTTTAATAACATTTGGCATACTACTTTGTGGAGAAAAATCACATAGGGAACAGAGTACTATACGGTAAATGCAAAGTCCTCCTATAATATTTTCTGTTGAGCTGACCTCTGCTTTTTGATATGACAAAGTCAAGAACAATCTGAAAAAGTAACAAACACATATGTAGGTGAGGGTGTTCCCTTCCCTCCCAACAAATGGACTAAAAGTCTCTCTAATAAGGAGATTTAGGATGCAAATCCATTAACAACAACTATATTTGACTCATCATAGAGCTGCTGGGTGCTACTTGGGAGGAAAATGGGTGACATTCTAATGATCAATTTGTTTATTTATGTTAACTAAATAGGGGCAGAAAAATAAACCCACGAGCAAAACACTTAGTCTCATAGAACTGAACTAAAACAGAACTAAAAGAGGCATTAGACATTATCTAACTCAATCTCAGTTTACAGATGAGAAAACCCTTTTAAAGACTCTTCCTGATACAGTTGTTTGGATAGAAACATCATAATATTTTACTTTGAAAATTTCCTAATTAGACGCATTCCACAATCTCTTCTATTTTGGAGAAATGATAGCCTGCTTAGGGAAATCCTTTCTGCACACTGAACATGACTTGGGAATGGGATGCTCAGGCCTCTGAACGCCTGGAGCGAGGGGACCAACACAGGAGGCTAATCTGAAACCAATGGGCCCTACCTGGTCATTTTACTCTAAACACCGTCTTCATTTGTCAAACAGTTAAAAATAATTTCCTTTTATTTTATATAAAAGACATAAAGTTTGTTGAGGAATTTTTATTTTTAAAAGTTCAACAGTTCATCCACTTGCACTACCCCCCAACACACACACACGGTAAGTGAGATATGGTTTATCTGCCTATCGCTCGTGTTCATATGTTAAATAAAATATTTAGAAACCAATTAAAATTGAAAGCAGCTGGGTGTGGTGGCTCACTCCTGTAATCCCAGCACTTTGGGAGGCCAAGGTGGGAGGATTGCTTGAGCTCAGTAGTTCAAGGTCAGCCTGGGTCTTGAACTGGTAGTGAGACCCCATCTCTACAGAAAATAAATAAAATTAGCCAGGCACAGTGGCACACGCCTGTAGTCCCAGCTACTCAGAAGGCTGAGGTGGGAGTATTGCTTGAGCTCGGGAGGCCAAGGCTGCAATGAACTGAGATCATGCCACTGCACTCCAGCCTGAGTGACAGAGCAAGACTCTGTCTCAAAAAAAAAAAAAAAAAAAAAAAAGAAAGAAAGAAATCCAAGTTGATTTATTTTGTAATGTAAACTACATTCATCTGCTATTAGTTTTTCCAGTAGGAAAATACTTCCAAAGAAAATATTAGTAACTTACAGCTGATGAACATTAAACATTAATGTTAGAGTGTAGAAATTATGTCTCACTTTTTGTGAATATAAGTTGAATATGCTTATATTATTGTTAAATAACTTCTGAAAGTATTAAGAAGGCTAGTTTAATGGTCAAAAATATTTTATTTGAGGAAAATGCCACATAAATGTCACCAGTAAAAAACAAAACAAAAAACTAACTAGGCATGGTGGTACCTGACTGTAATCCCTACTTGGGAAGCGGAGGTGGGAGGATCCCTTGAGCTCAGGACTTCAAGACCAGCCTGGGCAAGACCTCACATAGCAAGACCCTATCTCAAAACAGAACAAACAAACAAACAAACAAAACAGAACAAAACCACACACAGACAGACAAACCCAGGAGCCTATTTTGAATCCATTTGGTTCAGAAAAAAAGATGTTATGTGATTTTTAAAAAGTTATTTCATAGATAGAGAAAGATACACAAGCAACATTTTTTTTAATGTGAGATTTTCTACTTTAATTTTTTTCACATGGAAAGTGCCCATACCGGACATACTAGTTTATTCCGCCTCTACTGTTACAGTTCTTCTAGTAAATGATTGATTATAGAACAGCTAACAGCAAACTGGTATTTTTCTTTTGTCTTTTACTACCTATTTTATTTTTCGAAGTTTAGTTTTGATTCTCTCTAAGAATAGTGTTTCTCTTCCATTTGCAAGAACTATGTAGATGTAATGTGAAAATCAGGACAATTTAAAACGTCTCTTCCTTCCTTCTCTGCTTTGAGCTCTTTTTTTTTCTTTTTTTTAAATCTGTTTTTTTTTCTCTCCTTGTACCATTTATATTTAGCCCTTTCACCCTTACCTTGATTACCTCCCTAGTACTCATTTTCTCATTCCCTTTTCCCTTGGCTCTCTCTCAGCTTTGCTTGAAGGTTTTTAGTGGGTTCCTTGCCATTAATAGCCAATTATCTTAGTGACAGCAGCACTCCCAGGAATTGAAGTCTCATAAGCGGTTGGGATGGAATTGACACCACAGCCCCACAAACAACTCTATAACTGTATGGATTTTAGTGGTTTCTGTACAAACTTTCAGCAACTGGGCAGAAGCTGGTCATTATACAATGTTGTTAAAGAAAAAGAAAGATGCATGAGAAGGAAGGTCATGTTATTTAAATCTAGATTGGTTCATTGCCCTCTCACTGATAGAGGGGTTAAGCAACAAGGTAAAGATAAATAAATATCTAGGGAAACGTGATTATATACAGAAAACATTCTGAATATGAAAGGAAATAGTTTGTAATGTGAAAACACAATGGGCCACAGACTTAGGAAAGCTAGTTGAGAAAAAAATCTCTGTTTGTAAAGGATCTAATGGATCTCAGAGGAAAACCTGGCAGAGACTGGGGCGTCAGAATTAGTGGCTCTTTTTCCCAGAGTTAAGGCTAGTTCAGGATAAAAGTCTACAAGAGAAAAGTTTGCTCTCTATAATACCATTTCACCAATAACATTGTGTTACAGCCTAGATCCCCCAGGTATCACATTATAGCAAGAATACAATATAGAAAAGGTTAAAGGATTAAAATAGATGTCCTTTCCCCCTTCCTTCTGCAAAATTCATGGAATCATATGGACCTGGAAATCATTGATTTCAACCTCACCCTCAAAGCAGGAAACCCTTAGACAATATTTTTAACAGGTGGCCATCCAGTTTCTGTTTCATTACTTCCCGTGCCAGAGAAGTGAGTCACTGCCTTGCAAAGCAGTAATTCTACATTTAACATCCTTTTAAAGACAAATACTATCCCATAAAGAGCTGACAGTCATGCATCACTCGCTAGGTACCAGGTGAAGGCCTCAGTGCTTTACTGGGTGTGTTATTTTGGAAGTTCCCAGATGACCCCCTGCAACAGGCTTGTGGCTTAGAGTGGTTAGGTAGCCAGACTTGCAGAAGGGACGGAGTCTGGATTTGGGCCCAGTCTTTTTGACTCCAGACAAGGCCTTCACATCACGCTGAATCACACTTGCCTCCCTGTAGCTTCCACCTGTTCACTCTGGTCTGGATCCCAGAGGACAAACCACAACTCCCGTTCTTCCACTTCAAAGCCCTCCAGATACGTGAAGATAGTGACTGTCTCTTCTCCCTGCCCTCCCTCTGCAACCCCTCTCCTCACAGACTAACCATGAACAGATCCCTCTGTTAATTCAGAGGCAAATTTTTTTGAGGCCTCTTTCATTCTAATGCCACTCTTCTAGAGATGGATGCTCAGGAGCAAACATAATAGATAAGATATGAACAGAGTAATGATTGCAGATGAAATGTTCATTTTTGACTATCAGATTCAGTAAAGGAAAATCTTTTCTGAGTAACAACTATAAAAATTGTCATCCATAAATATTTCATATTGCATGTGTCTATGTATACTTGCAAATCTTTTCATTATGAACATAGTAATTATCATCTTAAACACATTATAGCACTACATAATAATGATTTATTGCCCAAACTGAATTATGTTTCAGGAATTAAGAATGAATTTGATGGATACAACCATTTCTGTGTATCTCTATTTACTGCCATGGCAACAAATTAAAATAGGTTTGTTTAATTAGCTGTTGGTAAAGCACTATGAACATGAAAACTGCTATTAATGGATACACAGTGTTTAGTGTTAATGCTAGTGTTATCATAAATGGCACAGTGTTTATGGACAAAATAAACCAATTTATTTTGCATTAATAGTAATAATTTCATCTTTGAATTAGGAAAAGGATTTGTTAAAAAAAAAACAACAAAATTGTCTAGTCTCCCTTTTATGTTTTTTGTGTTTAAAGGCAGGTTCTTGTTATGTTGCTCAGGCTGGTATCAAACTCTGGGCCTCAAGCAATCCTACAACCTCAGCCTCCCAAAGTTATGGTTTTTTTGGCCAAATTTTAACCAACATTATACACTCAGGCAGAAGAGAATATGAGTGCATATAGTGATGACCAAAATATCCCAATGAAAACAGGTATACTTTTTTTTGGGGGGGGGTTGTGGGGGTGACTGGATTTCACTCTTTTGCCCAGCCTGGAGTGCTATGACCCGATCTCAGCTCACTGCAACCTCCACCTCCTGAGTTCAAGCCATTCTTCTGCCTCATCCTCTCAAGTAGCTGGGATTGCAGGTGCATACCACTATGCCTGGCTAATTTTTGTATTTTTAGTAGAGACAGGGTTTCACCATGTTGCCCAGGCTAGTCTTGAACTCCTGGACTCAAGTGATCTGCATGCCTCAGCCTCCCAAAGTGCTGGGATTACAAGCATGAGTCACCATGCCCAGCCAAAAAAAATATATTTTCTAATGGCTGTTGCAATGTTCAAATCACCACTGCTGAGCCTTTTAGTTTCCTAATACAGAAAGGAGGACGGAGATTGCCGGCAATGCAGAGCTGAAGGAATTAACCACATCACCCACCAGGAACTATTTTCAGAATGGCTCAAGGAGTTGCTTGTGGAGAGCTTTAGATCTCCCCAAATCTTGTCAACTTCCCCAGTGGCCCCCAATGCTTATGCAATCTCAGTAAAAACAGCTGCTTACCAGGAAGGTGCAGTTCCATGCCCAGTCCCCTCCCTTCTCCTCCAACCCTAAGTCTGTCCTAGGTTGAAATTTTGAAGCTCCTTTAGACCCGCCTCCTGTCATTGACCTCTCAAGTCTTGGAGGTCCCATAGCTGATATCATACAATTTAGAAGTGGAAAAACCCACCAGAGATCCTCTAATCCAGCTCTCTGCATTCTAATAGGTAAAGTATTTTACAGATAAGGAAACACAAAGTACTAAAGAAACACAAAGATAAGCAAACCAGTTGAGCTCAGAGAGTGCTGCAGATGGAGTGAATGGGCTGGACTCCATCTGGATTGTGGTAGGGTTATGTGGCTTGGGTTGGAAATCTTATCCATGGGTAAACTGAGAATGCCTTCAGCTATCCTCACTTAGACCAGATTCATGAACCCCAGGCTGAGTACTATGTAATGAATTAAATGGACGATCTCATTGCCAGTCATTGAAATGTCCTCTTGTACTTGGTGGTAATGAATCAGACCAGGGCTCTTCTTTAGATACTAGTTCACCTCAATACTCATCTAGGGCCAGAAGAGGCCAAAGATGTGAAGAAGGATGAATTTGACTTCAACATTAATCTTCCTCTGAATATCCTGTGTATCCATGTTGCAACTCCCCAGGATTGACCCTTTCAGCCGTGTCTTATTGTCTTCAGCATCCCCTGTGTCCTAGCCCCTACTCCCACCACTAACTAGAATTTACCTATCCTTGGGATCATCCCATGTGACTGCCAAAGGACTCTCTTACAGTCCTTACTCTATTGCCATGTAACGTATTTGTGGTTTAAAGGGATATTTGGATCCCTTAAGCCTGAGGAATGATTGAAAAGGGCAATTTCAGGCCCTATGGCAAATCAATGATAGAACTTTCTGTGCTGAAGAATCTGACCTGAGAAAGGTCTGCTTGCAAGATGCCGAGAGCCACCAGTGGGGACACTGTCCAAATACAGCTGATACAAAACTGGCTGCTGGAGATGCTGTCCAGGGAATTTGGGTGACATTGGGCCACATGGCCTTTCAGACACCCTCCAACAGTGGGATTCCAGACTGTGTGAAATGATAGATCCGTGGCAACTTACAGGGGCTTTCCTATGGTTGCCGGAAGGATTTGTGATGGCCGATTTCATGTATTAAACTGACAGGACTAAGGGATGCCACAAAGCTGGTAAAAAATTATTTCTGGGTGTCTGTGAGGGTGTTTCCAGAAGATATTCATATTCAAATTGGTAGACTGAGTACAGAAAATCATCCTCACCAATATGAATGGCCATTGTCCAGTTTGGTGAGGGCCTGAAGAGAACAAAAAGGCAAAGGACGAGTGAGTTCCATCTCTGTTTAGGCTGGGACATCCTCTTCTGCTGCATTTGGACACTGGTGCTTCTAGTTCCTGGGCCTTCACACTCAGAACAGAACTTGCATCATGGGTTCCTGATTCTCAGACCTTTGGACTTGGACTGAATTATACCACCAGCTTTCTTGGTTTTCCAGTTTGCAGATAGTGGATCATGAGACTTTTTGGCCTCCATAATCACATAAGACAATTCCCATAATAAATCTCTCTACATATATTTAATATATATAATCATATAGATTTTAATATATATTAAAGTTATATACACATTAAAAGTATGTATATATATAATTTTAGGAGAAAACTTATATTATAGATTATTTATATATACAATCTCCTATTGATTCTGCTGGTTCTGTTTCTCTTGGACACCCTAACTAATCCTTGAATCCGGATCTATCCATAGCCCTGTGCAGTGCTTATCAAACCATATCACCTCAGATTGTTGTAATTATCAGCCAACATGTGGCATGTCAGAAAGAGGGACTCAAAAGCTCTTAATAAGCTGGGCTATGAACTGATCTAACAAGGCGACTTTAGAATACATGCTTACCAGGAAGGTGCAGTTCCATGCCCAGTCCCCTCCCTTCTCCTCCAACCCTAAGTCTGTCCTAGGTTGAAAATTTGAAGCCCCTTTAGACCCGCCTCTTTATCAAACTTTCCAGAGCCCCTCTCATCCCCATAATCTGTTTTATGTTCCTCTCTTACCGTCTAATTTCTTTTCCTTAAAACTAACCACTTTGCCTGAATTTGGGGTCCCTTTTTCTTTCTTTACAGGACTTTTACCACTCAAGAGAAGTCTTCCCTTGACCCTGTTAATCTTTCAAATTTATGTCTTACCTTTCTATTCCCCCTAGACCCCACATTTATTTATTTATCTATTTGTCTATCTATCTGTTTATTTAAGACAGGGTCTCTTTCTGTTGCCCAGACTGCAGTGCAGTAGTGCAACTTACTGCAGTCTTAACCTCCTGGGCTCAAGCGATCCCCCTGTCTCAGCCTCCTGAATAGCTGAAACCACAAGCATGTACCACCATGCCCAGCTAATTTTTTAATTTTTTTGTAGAGACAGGGTCTCGCCATGTTGCCCAGGCTGGTGTCAAACTACTGGGCTCAAGTGAACCTCCCATTTTGACCTCCGAAGGTGCGGTGAAGGTGTGAGCCTGGCCCTTAGATCCCACACTTCTGTCAAGAGAAATAATACCTAAATTTATTGAGTAGTTATTACGTGTTAGACACTGGGCTAAGCAATTAAAATAGGTTATCTCATTTATTTCTCATAACACCTTTCTGTGATGGGTATTAGTTTTATTCCTATTTAGTATATGAGGCAATAAAGCATAGATAGATTTAAAATCTTGCCCAAGGACAGACAGTAAATGCTGAAGTCTGGGTCCAAATCCAGGCAGTTCAACTCCAGAGCTCTTAACCACTAAGCCCCCTCATCTTCATTATCTTAATCCCCGGCAATTTGACCTTTAACTCCACACTGCTGAAACTGCTTTCCTCCTGCTAGTCCTTGTCTTACTTGACTTTTCCTCGACTGACCTTTTTTTCCTTGGCTTTGTGAGACCATGGGAATCCTTTTTTCTCTGCAAACATCTTTCATATGCAAAGGTTAGAGCCTTTGCATTCTTTTCCCCACTCTTCTTTTTCTTACTTTTTCCTGTTTGCCCTTGAAAATCTTTTTCCATAGTTTCAATTACAAAATCAGTGCATGTATCTGTGCTGATTTCTGGGCTTCAGTTTTTCATTCTAACAGCACATGATATCTGAATCTGCATGTCCCAGTGACACCTCAAGCTCAGCATGTCCCAAGCTGAATTTATCATCTTCCATTAACTACTTTTCTGTATCCTGACTTCATCTCCTCCTCCTGACTCTTAGAGATGCTATGATGTCATGGAAAGAACACCAGCCAGGGAACTCAGAAGACATGGACTCCAGTCCCTGATATGCTTGCTATATGACCTAGAGGTCTTCATCAAACCCTTTCTCTAGGCTAAGGGAGTCTACTGGACAATATCATGTCCCTCCCAACCCTTCAGACCTGTGGCTCCTGATGTCCCATTTGCATCATTCTTTCAATAACCCAGGGATGGAGTCTTACATTCATCTCTCACCCCACATAAACAGCCTTCAAATGGAAAGAGAGTTTTTCTAATAATTAATTTATTCCTCTCATTAATGTATATTCACAGAATACCCTACTATGCAACAACACTGGGAAATAGTGGAGAATGAAGGAGAAAAGTCCCCTCCATCATGGGGCTTACAGTCTAGTGCAGGAGGCTGACAGTAAACATCTGCACAAATAAACGTATTATATGGTATCAAGGAACAATAAGAACTGTGAAGAAAAATGAAGCAGGTTAAGGGTTTATCAGTGACTTAAGGGTTGGGGGGTATTTATTTTAGTTAGGATGGTGTAAGGAGATGATATCTGGGCACCAACCTAAATGAATGAGGGAATGCACCACACAAACATGAACGGAAACAGCCTTTCAGGCAGAAGGAAAAGACAGCATGGGTTGTGAAACAGGAACGATCTCAAGATTCCTCTCAAGAGCCAGGACCCTAGGCCTCAGAGGCCGTGGTAAGGCTTTTGCAGTTAAATTTTATTTTATTTATTTATTTTTTGAGACAGGGTCTCGCTTTGTTGCTTGGGCTGGAGTGCAGTGGCATGATCTTCGCTCACTGCAGCCTTAACCTCTTGGGCTCAAGTGATCTCCCATCTCAGCCTTCCAAGCAGCTGGGGCTACCACAGGCACGCGCCACCACCCCTGGCTAATTTTTGTATGTTTTGCAGAGACGGGGGTCTTGCCATGTTGCCCAGGCTGGTCTCGAACTCCCGCGCTCAAGTGATCCGCATGCCTCTGCCTCCCAAAGTGTTGGGATTATAGGCGTGAGCCATCGCATTTGGCCTGGAGTTAGATTTTAACTGTGATGGGATACCTTAGAGGATTTTAAGCCCATGAGTAACTTGGCCTGATTACATTTTAAAAGATCACTTTCTGCCCTGTGGAGAATAAAGCACGGGCGTTGGGGCAGGACAACAGTGACAGCAGGAAGACTGCTTACGATTCAGAATCTGCTGCAATCAGCCAGGTGAGAGATCACAGTGGCTTGGACCAGAATATATTGGTGCCAGTGATGAGCTTACTGAATAAGCTAACTGATGAGGTGTAATATCCCTTTAGAAAAGGGAAGAAATCAGGAATGTTGTCCATGAGTTGTTCTTGGACCACAGGTTATCCAAGGTCTCTTACTCTGAGATTCTACACACTGCGAAGCTTGATCCCATTTTATTTTTATTTTATTTGTTTATTTGAGACAGGGTCTCACTCTGTCACCCAGGCTGGAGTGCAGAGACACGATCATAGCACATTGCAGCCTTGAACGCCCAGGCTCAAGTGATCCTCTTGCCTCAGCCTCTCAAAGAGCTGGGACTATAGGTGCACGCCACCACATCCAGCTAATTTTTAAATGTGTTTTTTATAGAGACATGGTCTCACTATGTTGCCCAGGCTGGTCTCCGACTCCTGGGCTCAAGCAATCCTCCTGCCTCAGCCTCCCAAAGTGCTGGTACTACAGGTGTAAGCCACCACACCCAACCTTGATCCCATTTTATATAGAACCTTCTTCATCTACTTTTATGGCCTACTACCTCCTGTAAACCAGAGGCAAACTGCGAAATGAATTAACTCAGAGAAGAACAAAGTTAATTTGAGCTGGCTGAGCTAATATCCTATCTATGGGAGTGCCATAGGGAATGTTGTATGATACTCATTTTAGTTATATGTAGAGTCAGAATTCCTTGGGCCTTAGACTCAAGGTAAAGGGATGCACTTTGTGAAGATTAAGTGAGAGAATGTGTATGAAAACCACAAAGCTATAAAGTTCTATGGACATCCAAGTGACCATGCTTCGTTTAAGTAAAATTCAGTGCAAATAGTGCAAGCAAATGTTTTCCAGTGTGCTATGTCACTTTTCAAAGCTGTAACTACTGGAAATGCTACATCTCTTGCACTTACCTGGGTTATCCACAAAGACGGCTAAAATAACTGTAAGTCAATATGTATCAGATAAACACATTGGACTACGCCCAGGCAGCTTTCAAATAGATGACACAAGAGTAGGGATGTGTCCAAACACGTTCTGAACAACCAGCATTCCTCTGTTTTGATACAATCTGCAAAAGTTTTCTGACGCATTATTGATCCTTGTTAAAAATAAACCAGAAACCTCAATTGCTAATATTATTTCAAAACTGTGCCTTTCCTATGTGGCTTTACAGAGGGTTAAAAGAATGAAGGAACATATTTGAAAAGGGGAGACAAGACAAAAGACACAATCAGAACTGCATTTTTTTTTAAATTCTATTTTGGATTTTTTTTTAACTTTTTCATAATTCAGAGTTTTACATGAATTCCACTATCAAAGAAACTTTAAGAGAAAAAACAATTTATCTTTATTAAAATTGTTTTTATTTTGTGTGTATGTGTTTATATGGGAACAAAACAAAACTGATGAGAAACAGCTGAATGAACATGTGGCTTTTAAAACATTACATAATAAAAGGGAAGGGAAAGTTCTGGAGTCCTACATTGCACATATGATATTTTGTCCCTGTAGGCTCCTTTTTGTTTTCTTAAGGATATCAAATGCCAATGTGATTTCACAGGTGACCCAGCTTCTAGAATTACATTCTGCAAAATTGTTTCCCTTCCAGAGGCTCAGTGAAATGTGGGGTGATGGCTTCCACATGAGGATAAGTCCCCAACATGTTCTCCAAGCAAACCCAGGCACACGTTTAAAACCAAAGTGACAGATACACTAAATCTAGGTCCATTATATAGAAAGTAAAGAAAATGATATGTAACAGAAGAACGTTAGTGATTGAAATATCAAAAAACTTACATTTTGTACTAGCAAAGTAGGGTTTTTGTGTTTTGTTTTTCAATAAAGTTGACCATGTCTGGATACCAATGAAATTTGTGCAGTTTTCTTTCTAAATAAAATCCTGGGATATAAACAAAAAGCACCTCACAAAAATGCTTTTGTCTTGGTCGCTGAAATACAACTGAATTCAAAATAACTGAATTCATGAAGAGCTTGAAGGTATATCACAAACCCATACAATGCTATTGAGCACAGACTTGGGCATCTTAATTTCACTTATAATGTTTGAGTTTGCTGCCAAAAGTTCAATTCTCTCCTTTCTTTAATTGAAGTACTTATGAAAAAATTGTGCTTCCTAAAAAGAAAGCACGACTTTATAAGAAGAAAATTAATTGCTCTCATCTCCAGTTAAACACAACTTCCATCATTATAAAATCAAAAAGATTAATTGTACCAGTGAGCTGGCCAACAATACGAATAGGCTGGAGGTACTGACAGAAAGAAATGTTCCTCAATTCAACCTACCTCCTCTCCCCGGTAATCTGGTTCTTATCCATAAACTACTTTGACCTTACAGAAAGAAGAGGCTTATAAAAAATGGGCAGAACAGAAAAGAGTAGAATTCCTGTAAAGACCCAAGACTTGAAGCCTACTAACCAAGACATCAATTCCATGTTTAGCATCAGACCATATTTTGCCAAATATGATAGACTGGCAAATAGGATATTTGGCCAAAATGGCTGTGGTAAAAATTTGTACATGTAGAATGACGCCATATAAACAGATTTTGAAACAGTTTTAGTGGTAGTTCAAGGTCAAAAACCTTTCCATACATACTATGATATTCAGCTGAACAGAGCTCACAAACAACTCTCTCGTCTGTTAGTGTTTTTGGAGGGCTGATGTGCTGCACTTTCTATACAGTTGTCAATATCCCCTTGAACTCAACAAATTCTGGCTGGGAAAGAAACTAGTAGATTGGGGTCCAATCTATTGCTTTTGCAGGTTACCTTTAGGTTTAGAGTTGTTGGGGGAAATACCATGACCACATATTGTATGAAATCTTGAATAGGCATTTCTATGGTTTGAGTGTTTATCCCATCCAAAACTTATGCTGAAGTTAAATTGCCAATGGAATGGTATTGGGAGATGGGGTTTTTAAGAGGTGGTTAAGCAATAAGAGCTCCACACTCATGAGTGGGTTTAATGCCTTAATAAAAGGGCTTTTGAGAGTAGGCTCCTTCTTTTGCCATTTCCCCTTTTGCCACAGATGACACAGCAAGAAGGCCCTTACCAGATGCCAGTCCTTTGGTCTTGGACTTCCCAGCCTCCAGAATGGTGAGACAATACATTTCTGTTCAACATAAATTACCTAGTCTGTGGTATTTTGTTATAGCAGCACAAAATAGACTAAGACAGGCTTTAACTGCTTTCTGATATTTTCTGCAGGATCTGAGTCTTTGTTTTCTGCTCAAAAAGCTGCTGAGCAGCAATCCCAGCCCCAGGGCCCAGAGCAGCTTCCTCTGGGAGTCCAGCCTCAGGACTGTGCTCTGCTTGCCCCTACTGCACAGGCCTCAGAGCCACCCACCTCAACTCTGGTTCAGCCACAGTCGGAAGCAAGTAAGATGCTGTGCTACACTGATGAGCTCTATGAATCTGCTTTTCGTTTTCGTGACCTTTCCATTTGGCTCCTGCTTATCAATATTTATCACTTTCATTGATTGTTCTCTATTTATTAATCTTATTTAGGCCCTCATTGCCTTACAATTGAATTACTGCTCCGGTCTCCTAGCTGCTTTTTCTCCTCAATCCACACTGTTTACTAATGCCAGCCTGTATCTTTAATTATATAATTGCCCTTTCCTGAGCCAGCCTGGTGTAATGCAAAGCCTGAGCTTTGGAGCATCAGATAGGATTCAATTCTAGGCTCTTCCTTAATTAGTCTAAATAAATCACTCTATCTTTAAGCCCATTGACTAATCTGTAAATGTGTTAATCCCTACATGATTGTTGAATAGATTAAATAAGATTATATCAATTACATCCTAGAAAGCATCTACTACAGATATTAAATGAATGTAAAGTATCTTTTGTTCTTTTTCACTGTAAGTCATTCCATAGTCCTTAATCTTGTCACTAAGACTTTTAAAGCCAGGTAATTGTTTCTAGGAGTTTGCTGTCTCATGAGAACAAGGACATACAAATATAATTAAAACACAAATGTACTGTGAGATTGAAAGAACTATGGAAGTGCTATGAGAACTTTGCTCAGTGGTACCATAAAGCCTTACAGCAGAGATTCTTCAAGGATGAATAGGAGTTTGGTGGAGAGACGGGAAAGATTGTATAGAAAAATGTGAAGGCTTAAGCATGTTCCAAGGTGGGATGGAGATGAGACTTTTAAGAAAAGTAATGTCCAGGCTGGGCATGGCAGATCATGCTTGTAATCCCAGCACTTTGGGAGGCCAACGTGGATGGATCACCTGAGGTCAGGAGTTCAAGACCAGCCAGTCCAACATCGCGAAACCCTGTCTGTACTAAAAATACAAAAATTAGCTGAGTGTGGTGGTGCACACCAGTAGTCCCAGCTACTCGGGAGGCTAAGGCAGGAGAATTGCTTAAACCCCGGAGGCAGAGGTTGCAAAATCATGCCATTGCACTTCAGCCGGGGTGACGGAGCAAGAATCCATCAAAAACAAAAAACAAAAACCCAGAAAGAAAGAAAAAGAAAAAGAAAAGTAATAAAGTAATATCCGAATTGTGAAAGCTTTGAATGTTTGGACTTTATTTCTTACAGTCAGTAAAGGGAAAATTTTAAGGAGAATATGATATGAAACCAAGAGATTCACAAGACAATAGAAAAAGTTGACAAGGGACCCGTATATCCCTCTCATATATCTCTCATTTTGAATTTAACAAAAGTGTTAAGGGAGGTGAGACTGACAGTAGCCAGCTGCCCTTGAACACAGCCAAGCTTCTTTCCTGGACAAACAATAAGCATTTCTAAGCAACAGCACAGATCTCTTGAAAGCGGCAGTGCTCAGTAGCTGGTTTCTAGGACCGATTCTACAGAAGTTTACCCAAGTGATTAGGAAATTCTTTGCTCTGGCAAAGATTAGATCTCTTTATAGAATGATAGTAAGTCATTATCCCTTACTTCAGGAACACCTTCTCCATTTAAAGGGGAAGGAAATCCTAGAAATGGAAGGAAGTAAAAGAATCCAGCCATCTGATTTAGCCAAAAATCAGCTAGTGTTGGGAGGGTGGAGAAGATGCTGTTAACATTTGTGGGTCACCTCCTAGGTCCTAGCATTCCACTAGATGCTTTATAAACATTCTCATTAAA
The DNA here is from genome assembly GCF_028858775.2 of Pan troglodytes. Classification (NCBI taxonomy): domain Eukaryota; kingdom Metazoa; phylum Chordata; class Mammalia; order Primates; family Hominidae; genus Pan; species Pan troglodytes. Next base: position 27,354,961 of record NC_072405.2, read on the forward strand.
TCCTCACAATAACCTGTCAGGTAAGTGTTTTTATTCCCAGTTGAATTCAGGGCTTGCATTACATCTAATCATCACTAGATTCTCAAGTCATTTCTTTTAAATCTCCTTTCTGGCTATAACCATCATCCCTTATCCTCTGCCCCTAAAAGATGATTACCAAGGATGGTTGAAATTAATTTCAAGTTAAGTTTGGGGAAGCAAACTCTTATAGGGATTACACAATAAGAAACAAGAAAACATTGTAAAGAACAAGGGTGAAGTAACTAGATCTTTTGTTGTTGGTGGTGTTTTGAGATGGAGTCTCACTCTGTTGCCCAGGCCAGAGTGCTGTGGCCTGATCTCGGCTCACTGCAACCTGTACCTCCCGGGTTCAAGCGATTCTTCTGCCTCAGCCTCCAGAGTAGCTGGGACTACAGGCACGTGCCACCACACCTGGGTAATTTTTGTATTTTTAGTAGAGACGGGGTTTCACCATATTGGCCAGGATGGTCTCGAACTCCTGACCTCGTGATCTGCCCGCCTCAGCCTCCCAAAGTGTTGGGATTACAGGCTAAGCCACCGTGCCCGGCCGGTAACTAGATCTTATACTTCTGACCTTTTCATCATTTTAGCAGCAACCGATTTCCTTTATTGGGCCATCACTTATTCATTCAACAAATGAGTTAAGTTCCCAGCATCATGCATCTGGCTGAGGTCAGGCTCAACAAAGGGCCATGCCTATTCTTACTCAATCTTGGCACTGTATTCCTTACCATTTCTTTCTGCCTTTTGAAATGCCCAAGTATAACTTTGCCTTGAGTTTCCAAGACAAGCTCAAGCTCCTTTGTCTTCTGAGTTGATGCAATGTTGGATTACCAAATAAAGCTCCAGATGCCAATCCTTTCAGTAAGATCTGATGAGGTTTTGTTAAAGCTGACAAAAGAAATTTCAAAGAAATACTGTCGACATTGCTGAACAGTAGTTAATAATGAAGCTTACATCACTCAGGCCTTGGCAAGTGAAATAGTTTGTCCTGCATTGGAGGAAAAGGCCTTAAACTGGGTAGTGACAGCAGCAAAATTCTCAACTTTGCATCTCAGGTGAACACTTGCCTCTCATCAAGAGTGGGTTGTACCATATACTACCTGGAGAGTTAGGGGTTAAATCTTAGGGCTGGCAGCCCTGGGACCAACAGCTTCCAGCAATTACATTTATCAGTGTATCCTCTGCATATCCCACTCCCTCTCTGGGGCTCGTTGCCAGCAGGCCTCTTATTCCTCTGCTACACAGGGACATAAATCTCTTTGCAGGAAGCAGAAACTAAACTAGGTGCTTAAGAGCCTCGGCAGAGAAATTCAGTGCCACTCAGCTGTTGATTTGCTGATGATAAAACGCACTGCTGATTTGCAAGCCTGGAGGTCCCTCTCTAACTCTGCAGTGCTCTGTGCCCTGGGACAGCCTTCATGTGGCCTCCCTGTGGCCTCCAGGGTACAGCAATGCATTGTATAGATTTCACCGCAAGTAAAGGATTCAGAATCCTTGCCTTGGAGAGGCCACAAGATGCTCATTTATTATAAAATATCCTCTAGTCAGATGATAAAATTCCACCATTAAGGATTCATGCCCTAGGATAAATGTCACTCTCTTCCTGCAGCCTTCTTTCTAGGATGCAAACCTCTGGGAGGTAAGAATGTGGAGGGGGTAAATGAATGGAGGAAAGGACAAAGAAGAGGGAGCTATAGAGTTTGAGTTTTGGGGGAGGGAAACACAATCTTTGCTTCCTTTACAACTACACCATCAAGCCCCAGGGTCAGGGACCAAGTTTCTCTGTTAATTGCTGTTCTGCCACACCTTATGTCATACCTGGCACAACACGGGCGCTCAGTAGGGATGTGTTGAATGATGTCAATGAACAAAGCAGACACCTATCCCTCTCCTCCCTAAGAATGGGTGTGCATTAGAACAAGGACGACAAGGTGTCTGTCCCCCAGGCAGAAGCTAGCATCTCACACTGCACGGGAGCCTGTTGCAGTGGCCAGGTGGGCCTCTTAGTCAGAAGCCCCTGCTGTCAGATGATGCCTACTCACAGCCAGGTTTGGCTATTGAGTGTCTCCTGGCTAGATTTCTTTTTTTTAATGAAGCAGCATGAAAATTCACCTTCTACCTTTGCCTCTTCAGCAACTCCAATGACCAACCTGTCGGCATTCCTGGCTTGCCCAAACCTAGAAACAAGGAGTATGTTCACATCCAAAGACTTCAAAGAGCCAGGGCAGACAGTTTTGAATTCATCCTCCTGAAGCCTCTGCCACAGTTGGCAGCCAGGGTGAGGCCAAGCTTCACAGCTGCCCTCTGGGGCTGAAATAAATCTGAATGCCAGGAAGCCTGGTAGGACAATGGAACTAACTTATTTGGCTCTTTAAAGAGAGGTGGCCCCACCCTCTCCCACAGGCTGCAGAGTCCTGGCCGACATATCAACTCGGTGGTTAAGAGCACCTAAAGATGTTTTTTATGGGACCTTTTACAAGGGCAAAACTCATTTAAAGCCTGCACCTTTGAAAGTCAGATTCCTGGAGAAATGGTTTACAGCCTTGAGCATGGTAAATGGTAAAAACCATTAAGCTTGCAAAAATATATGGATAAAATAATGAAAGGGGGCTCAGCTGCTGAATTAATACTTTATGTACTCAAAGCAGTTTAACTGCCAAAGTGCTAGCTTGTATATCCATGGAAGAGAAATGAGAAAGAAGTAAGGGAGATGGAGACTCCAAGTTATCAAGATGGCCAATAAACATGAGAACTGTGAAATGCTGAGTTGACAGCCGTAGAGATACACTTTGCTTGTGAAGCAGTAATCAGCCTCATTCACAAAATAGAGAGAACTGTCACTGTTAGAATCCAATGGATTCTATATGAGCAAGGAAGCAAAGAATCTTAATAAAGCTTCCTCATTTTACATGGATTTGGTAGAGCTCCTTAGGGTCTGTATTTGTTTGCTAGGGCTGCCATAACAAAACACCACAGACTGGGTGACTTAAGCAACAGAAGTTGATTTTCTCACAGCTCTGGAGACTAGAAGGCCAAGATCAAGGCATTGGCAGGTTTGGTTTCTTCTAAAGCCTCTCTCCTTTGCTTGCTGCCTTCTTGCTCTATCCTCACAGGGTCACCCCTCAGTCTCTGTGTTGCCTGTGTCCTAATCTCTTTATAAGAACACCAGTCATGCTGGATTAGGGTCCAATATGACCTCATTTTACCTTAATTACCTCTTTAAATCCCTATCTAATTTTACCTAATGACCTCATTTTACCTTAATTACCTCCTTAAAGGCCCTATCGCCAAATACAGTCACATTTGGAGGTACTGAGTGTTAGGAATTTAATATGCGAATTTTGAGGAGGACACAAGTCATCCCATAATAGGCTCCAAAAGGAGGTGATATCTTGCAAGGTGGAGCGGAGAGACTATCTCCCATCGTCGAACTCCTACACACAAGGAAGAGGTCAGAAATCCCTTAAATCTAAGCCATATGTTTGAATGAGCTCCCTGTGCTTCTAAGACCTTCATGTGCCTTTCAAACTATGAGAAAGGATGATGTGCCAGGCACAGTAGCCCACAACTGCAATCCCAGTGCTCTGGGAGGCCACGGCAGGAGAAATGCTTGAGGCCAGAAGTTCAGGACCAGCCCAGACAACATAGCAAGACCCTACCTCTGCAAAATTTTTAAAAAATTAGCCAGACATAGTGCTGCATACCTGTAGTCCAAGCTACTTGGGAGGCCAAGGCAGGAGGATCACTTGAGCCCAGGAGTTTGAGGCTGCTGTGAGCCACGATTACTCCACTGCAGTCTAACCTGGGTGACAGACTAAGACCCTGTCTCAAAAAAAAAAAAAAAAAAAAAAAAGACAATAGTGAAGATGTCTCTATTTTCTCCTCTAATGAAAAGGTAAAAACATAGGTTATTTTCTCTCCTCGGCCTCCTGAGCCTGCATTGATTAGTGAGACACAGAGCGGCATGGCAAATTCGAGTCTGAAGCCAGATTCCCTGAATGGAATCCCATCCCTGCCACTTACAGTGTAACCTGTTAACTGACAAACCCATTAATAAAAACCAGTCATGACAAGGGAAGGAATGGAGCAATTAAAATTCCTAGTTCCAACCACTTTTCAACAGAAAGTTGAAAGTCTCAAATAAGCCAGGGCTTTGAAAACATAACACTTTTGTTCAAACATGCCAATCAACTCGTGATGGAGACTGCATTAATTCTTAGATCAAGAGCTCATTACTTATAATGTAGGTCAAGGAGGCCATGTCAGCTCTGCTAAGTTAGTCTTTGAGGACTGCAATTTGCAAATTAGAAAAAAGAAAGTGTTCTAATTAAAATGACTCTGTCATTTCTGGGCCTTGGAAGTGTGCCAGAATGTCCTTTCTGAGCAGAAAAAGAACTAGCCACAAAAATGCAGTGGGCTTCACAATCTACGCCCATGCCCATATCCCCGCCTGTCAAGGATATAATGGCTAAGAGGCTTAGAAAATACAGAAAAATCATGCTGCTATAAAGACACATGCACACGTATGTTTATTGCAGCACTATTCACAATAACAAAGACTTGGAACCAACCCAAATGTCCAACAATGATAGACTGGATTAAGAAAATGTGGCACATATACACCATGGAATACTATGTAGCCATAAAAAATGATGAGTTCACATCCTTTGTAGGGACATGGATGAAATTGGAAATCATGATTCTCAGTAAACTATCGCAAGAACAAAAAACCAAACACCGCATATTCTCACTCATAGGTGGGAAGTGAACAATGAGAACACATGGACACAGGAAGGGGAATATCACACTCTGGGGACTGTTGTGGGGTGGTGGGAAGGGGGAGGGATAGCATTAGGAGATATACCTAATGCTAATTGACGAGTTAATGGGTGCAGCACACCAGCATGGCACATGTATACATATGTAACTAACCTGCACATTGTGCATATGTACCCTAAATCTTAAAGTATAAAAAAAAAATACAGAAAAAGATAAGGAATTAAACAAGTGGGCTGAAGACCTCCCGTGAGCCAGGAGCTAGTCACTCACATTCTCTCCCAACTGTCATGGTGTCCTGAGGCAGAAACAGAGCCTCAGAAAGGAAAGAGAGTTTGCTTAAGATCTTTAGGCTCATAGGATTTGATGTTAAGACATACGACTCCAGATTCCAATTCTAGTGCTCTTTCAACGTCCTCAGAGTCTATCCAAACCTCTCCAGACTGCAGCTAGGGTGCACATCTGATCATGTCTCACCTCTGCATAAAGACCTTCAGCAGCTCCATGGCTCTTAGAATAAACACACAGCTTCTTAAGCTGGTCCAAGAGACACTCCTCCCTCTGGTCCCAATCGGGGGATGCTCATTCCTTCCCATCTTTGCCTCGATAACCAGCGCTCGTCCTTCAGTTCTCAGTTTCAGTTCCATTATCCAGGTCCTAAGAAGGCTTTCCTGCTTTCTGGGATCAGACTACACTCTCTGTTACATACTCTCATATGACTCAGTGTTGCCCTTTTTTAGCTTATACTTATTTGTGTTATCAAAACTTGTCATCTTTAGTTATCTGTAAACTCCATGAGTGCAGTTTCTTAGGGTGTCTCCATCACCCCACATAGTGCTGGCACATAGTAGGCACTCAATAAATATTTTCTGAATGGGTGAATGTTTTCATGAGTGTGTTTGCATGAATTTTCTTCCTTTCTATTCTTTGTGCTCCTGGAGTGCGGAAATTGGCTCTGAGGCAGTAGAGGAAATAAAAATCCCCAATCAGAATAATTGCGCCTTCCAGTAACTACCTGCAGAACGATTTGTCACTGTGTCATGCTGATTTATAACATAGTTGGGGGATTAGCATGTTACCATCTTCCCCTACTAGACTGCTGGCAGGGGTTACATTTGGTTCATCATTGTGTCCACCGTACCTAGCATAGTACAAGAGCTCACACATTTGTTTCAGGGAGAAAAACACAAAGAACTAATGAAAAATGACAGTCTACAGGAGTAAGATCTCTTAGCTCAGGCGTGAAGAAATTCAGAGCACAGGTAGATTAATTAACTCCAGGAAGGAATAGGAAAATATCTTCCTCTGATACTACAAGAAAAAGAGAGGACAGATGTAGAAATAAAATTAGATCAAGGTGATGGAGAATGAGGAAGGGGGCATTTGTGCCAGGGTCCACAATTTGCCCAATTTCAGGCTTTCCATGGCAAGGTCTGCAGGGAGGAGCAAGATTGGATGGAAGCAAAGGTGGAGGCTGGAAGAGAGCAAGGATGGTCCAGAAAAGCCACTGTGGTGAGAAAGTCAGAAAGTTCATTAAAGAAATACAGAAAAGTGGCCGGGCACGGTGGCTCACGCCTGTAATCCCAGTACTTTGGGAGTCCGGGGTGGGCGGATCCCAAGGTCAGGAGATCGAGATCATTCTGACTAACACAGTGAAACCTCATCTCTACTAAAAATACAAACATTAGCCAGGTGTGGTGACATGCGCCTGTAGTCCCAGCTACTCAGGAGGCTGAGGCAGGAGAATCACTTGAACCCGGGAGGCAGAGGTTGCAGTGAGCCAAGATCGCACCACTGCACTCCAGCCTGGTGACAGAGTGAGACTCTGTCTCAAAAAAAGAAAAAGAAAAAGAAAAAGAAAAAGAAAAAGAAAAGAAATACAGAAAATGAGCAAAGCAAAGTGTCAAGAGCTGAGAATTGGTTTAGTCTGGAAACTGTTTCTTGTAGTTTCTCTAGCTGTGCTTTATTACCTAAACTCAGATCTTGAGGAATGGGGTGGACGCTTCATTGTTAATTCAGCTAATTCAGAAGTCCAAGTTGGGAAAGGAGTTCGGTAACATCAGAATGGGTCAGATTGTCTACACAAAGTGGGAAGGAGTCTAGTTGCTGCCAATCTTGGTGACGGCTGAAGGTCAGGACTTCAGCCCCCTAAGCTGTGGGTGGGTGGGTCCATCCGGTGCCCCAAGACTTGAAAATCAGGCACACTGGGGAGGGGCAGGTGCTTGGGTGCAGCTTTGAATGTGAGTAGGTAGAGGAAGTCCAGCCAAGCTGCCCAGGCTTACTTGTAGAGGGCCTGCTTGTGTCACTTCCTACTGACAATGACAAATTCCCCACCTCGAACTTTCACACTGTGGAAGGTCAGGCAGGAGATGAGCATCCTGGAGCCAGGGCTTTGGCCACACAGGTGAATTTAGGGAAATTCCCTAGGAGGGTGAGTGGCTAGGAGGTTGTAGTCTTGGAGTGACAAGATAACTTACTGGGCAGGCTTTCACCACAGTGGTTCGTTATAAATTCAATCAGACAGAAATCCCAAGTGTTAAAGTCATCTTAGGATGGTGAAAGTGGGTCTATGGCGCACAGGGGATGACTGGAGTAACATGTTAAAGGCAGATGGTGGGAACAAATGGGGATGTGTGGTGGCTCTGGAACAAGTGCTGAGGACAGAATCATCCCTCCCCACTGCGTACCCTGCCCCCTGCTGCACACACCCACTCCTCTCTTCTTGAAAGAGAAAAAGAATAAAATGAAATCTCACAGGAGAGAATGCTGGGACAGAGTGATTTAGAGAAAGCTTCATTTCTTATCAAATGAGGAGATGAAGTAAGGAAACAAAGAGACTTAAGATGAACTTAGAAAAACACCTAAAGCCTAATCAAGAGGGAACACAGGCCAGGTGTGGTGGCACACACCTGTAATCCCAGCACTTTTGGAGGCCAAGGCAGCCAGATCAGTTGAGGTCAGGAGTTCGAGACCAACATGAGGAAACCCCGTCTCTACTAAAAATACAAAAATTAGCTAGGTGTGTGGTGGTGGGCGCCTGTAGTCCCAGCTACTCAGGACGCTGAGGCAGGAGAATTGCAGTGAGACTTCTTCTCAAGAAAAAAAAAAAAGTGACATGCTAATGGTATTTTAAACTTTATCACTAGATCTGTGAGGGAAGGATTTTTTTCTGTTTTGTTCACTGCAGTATTCTGTATACCTAGAAAAGTGCCCAGAAGAGAAGGCACTCAATAATTATTTGTACAAATGAATGAATGAAATTTTGATTTTTGTTCACCTAAGGAAGGTTGCAATCTTGGAGTTACAAGACTGCTTACTTGGTTGGCTTTCACCTTAGTGGTTAGTTAAGCCAAAAGAAGACTCCTTTAGCTTACTTCTCCCTGTCCTTTAAGTGTCTTCTCCTCTGACCGTAAGTTGTACTGGTACTTGGGCCTGATGTACAGCACTGCTAGACCAGGCCCCTGAAACTCCCCTTCATGGGATCCTCTAGGGCCTTTCTCCTGCCGCGGGCTTGTTGCCATCCAGTGCTTTGGAAGCTACATGTTGAATTGATGGAGTCATGTAAGTGAGGGAGGCTAGCCCCTGAATTGCTGATTGAAAACATCCTCCCACAGCTCAGAAACACACATTTTGGACTGTACAGGAATTTAAAGGAAACTGCCATTCTGTTAAGCCCTTGAGATTCAGGAGTTTATCTGTGAGAGTATCCCGTGTTACCCAAACTAATGCAGGGACAATGGCTACCTGGTTTATGATCGTCTTTTTGGTGCCTGGAAGAACTTGTAGCATATGTCAAAGACTGAATAATGTTTGTTGAGGGAAAGAAAAAAGAAAGGAAAGGAGGAAGGGAAGGAGAAAATGATATTCCCAGAGCTCTATAATCATCTTGTCATGGATTCAACTTATTTACTTATTTTTACCATCTCCATTTTCTTCCCCACATCTGCCGTAATTTTTTATATGCTGAAAATGCAGTAAAGAATCTACCTTTGGATATCTGCCAGATTTATTCCAAGGAATTCATATTTTTGGTAAACTTCATATTAATAATACCTGTGAGGTAAAACTATTTTGTAAAACTGAGATTAAAGAAACTATTCTCAAACAGAATCATAACAACAAATTTATCGCTTGATAACATCTGATAGCACAAACAATATTTAATCCTGATAGACCTGAAATTCTAGGCTTGGAGAACCTTTAAACTAAGTCAATTAGAAAATTAGAATATCATATACATTATACACTATAGACATGTATGTTATTATATATTACCAGCAGAAAGAAAATTTGTGATAGAAACTTCTAGTGCTCACCTGGGCACAGGGAAGACTACCTGTTCACCCCTGTACAGGTAGACAATGCACTGTGACTTGTCCTAGACAATGTGAGATGTATTTGTCACTTCTGGGCCAAGGCAGTGAAAAGCTCTGATTCCTCTACTTGATCTCTCTTCTCTTTACTTGAGTTGCATGAGCAAGAAATAAGCCTTTGTTGTGTTAATCCACTGAGAGCCAGATGTTGCTATGTTGCCATAGAATAGTCTTGCCTAGCTTAATTTAGGATGGTTACCCAAGAGGCAGTTCATACAAAACTAATGACACGTTTACGTCCTAGATGATTTATAGACTCTTTTTTTTTGGACAGAGTTTTGCTCTTTTTGCCCAGGCTGGAGTGCAATGGCAGGGTCTCGGCTCACTGCAGTCTCCACCTCCCAGGTTCAAGTGATTGTCCTGCCTCAGCCTCCCAAGTAGGTGGGGTTACAGGCGCTCGCCACCACACTCAGCTAATTGTGTATTTTTAGTAGAGATGGCATTTCACCAGGTTAGCCAGGCTGGTCTCGAACTCCTGACCTCAGGTGATTCACCCGCCTCGGCCTCCCAAAGTGCTGGGATTATAGGCGTGAACCACCATGCCCGGCCGATTTGTAGACTGTTTTTTCACTGGTCTGCATCATTAATCCTTGGGAGAAAGGACTAAGCTATGGTTTTTAAGGTCAAGATACCAAGAATAGGCAAAAGGTTTAGAAAGGGTAAGTATAATTGGTGTTCATGATACAGACTGTTGACAAAGCAAAGTTACACAATTAAGACAAGTGCACTGAAATCTCAAACCTCACTGAATTCACACCTCCTGCTGTGACCTGTGGTGACAGAGATTTCATCTTGGCAGTGATTCCTTTTCCTATATTCAGATTACATTAAACTTGATTGGAAAGCTGTTCACCAAAGGTAGATACAGAAATCAATGCAATTCAACACTCAGCCTTGCTGATGCATATGTCAGGAGAACACACTACTTTCCCAGGTTATCTGTTCTCTTATTAAAAATGCTGCTACACACCTCCTTAAAGACACATTCTGCTGTAACATAACTCTATTATCTTGAAAAATCTTTATGTCAGTCTGACTTCTTTTCTTCTCCTTAGTGTTAAATATTCTGCCCCTTGTTGCTATTCTTTGACTTTTAATCTCATTGAAATGCGATCACTTGCAGTAACTTCTTCGTGGGATAACTTCCTTTTCTTTGATCGTTTTCAAATACAGGCAGACAAAATATATTATTTCAATGTAGAATCTATAACTTAAAAAATAGTCCACAAAAGAAACCTGTCATGGCCTCCAGGCAGTTAATGGTTGCAGCTTTGCAAATAAAACTGACCCTCCTATAACATAATTGATCGAGCCAGTCAGAAACTGGGTCTGAATATGTGGATTTAATTTAAAAAAATTTCTTGGAACTGTTCCTTTCAGTAGAAGAGAAGTCAGAGTTTTGACACGTTGTACAATTATAAAGAAAAAAGAAGGCTCCTGATGGAAAGCATGGACAAATTCCATGTACACAATCTAATTAGCATGAAAAATGCATGGGCAAATGAAGATATGTCTAAGTTGAAATCATATTAGCAAAGCAGTTGCTATCATTTCCAAATTTCAACAGGCAGCAAACATTCCATTAAGGCTCCAAACTACATATTATGTCTGTGCACATTTTCAATTATCAGTTTGGCTCCTTCATCAACTATTCCAAATTCTGTTGCTGGTTTTCTAGGTTCCACATTGGGAAGCTAAGTGAACCCTGATTACATGTCTGGTGCAAATATATCCAAATATCCCTTGCTGACCCCTTCCTTAGTGACAGGAATTCAAAATAAGTGAACAAAGACAAAAGTAAAAAGAAATAGAGATAAAAAGAATACAATAAAGGGATTCACTGTGTAAGAATTCACAAGAGGTTAGGTAGAAGCTTGTTCTGCTCTAAAAATTCCCTCTAATCTCCCAGGCTGTGGGTGATGAGCTCAGCTTACACTTTATTAAGAAAATAGAAGCTGTCTGATAAGGGTATGAACTTTCATCTTGCTATCACCAAACCTATACGCCGGTTTGCCTCTAGCTAGCTTTTGATGAGCTCTTGATGCTACTTCATCTCTTTCCTTCTTAAAACTGGGTCCCCTTGGTTAACCCCTCAATCCTGCATCAACAGCACATACTCCCTGTACTGCTCTCACTGGCATATGAACATGTTTGACTATCTCTTTATGCATTCTTCCACCCGCTGCCTCATTTCTCTACTCTTGTTCATAACCAAATTTGAACAAGAAATTTCTCTACTCTTGTTCATAACCACTCTCGTTCACTCCAAGAGTGGTGTACACATACTGCTCTTCAGCCTACTAGAATTTGGTTTCACCCCCATCTTTCCATGGAAGTTTCTCTTGACCTCTTGTCAAGGTCTCCACTTGGCCTCATCTCAGCAGCATGAAACACAATTTACCCTTCAGTTTTCTATGACACGAAAACCTCTGCCCACCACTCTGGTCACGCCTTCTGTGTTCTTTGCAAGATCCAGGACTTACATTCAATGGTCTCTACTAGTTTGGCTATACCAGTTGTTAAATATTGAAATATTTCATACTGGTTGTAAATAGTTACCATCCTGAGCCACCTTACCCCACCTCTTCTCCTATCTTGGCCCCTTCTCTGGGACCCTGCTAAACATTTGCTTCATCTAGCAACTAAAGAGTTATGCCCCCAAAGAAGAGGGCCTCCAAGACCCCAAATAGGTTATAAGGACACCTATTAGTGAAGCAAATTCCAAAACCATGATGAGATACCACTACACATTTATTAGAATGGCAAAAAAGAAAAAGAAAATATCAAATACTGGCAAGGATGTGGAGAAACTAGCTCTCACATACATTGCTAGTGGGCGTGCAAAATGACAGGGCCACTCTAGAAAACAGTTTGGCAGCTTTTTATAAAAGTTAAACATACGCTTATCATATGACCCAGCTATCCCACTCCTATTTTCCCTAGAGAACTGAAAACTTCTATTCACACAGAAACCTCTACAGGACCACTTACAGCCCCTCTATTCATAATCACCAAAACTTGAAAACAACTAACATGTCTTTCAAAGGATGAATGAGTAAACAAACTAAGGGTCACCTGTAAGTGGAATATTCAGTAGCAGAAAGGAACAAACTGTTGATACATGAAATAACTTGGTTGAATCTCAAAATCATTGAGATTTGCTGAGTGAAAGAAACAAGTCTCAGTGGGTTACGTACTTTGTGGTTTCGTTTGTTTTGATATTCTTGAAAACACTAAACTACAGCGATGAGGAACAGATCAATGGTTTCCAGGGATTATGGGTGGGGAGAAAGTATAAGTATAAAGGGATAGCATTAATGAGTTGTTTTGGGTGATATAACAGTTCTGTTTCCTGATTTTGGTGATAGTTGTACAAATTTATATAAATATATTTATAATATAAACTACAATATAAAATTATATATTACATTGTAATATATAATATATAATAGCATATACAATATAAGTATATAAAATTTATATATAATTTATATACATTTATATTATATGTGTGTTAAAATTCATAGAACTGTACATACACACACACAGACACAAGTCAATTTTACTGTATGATAATTTTTTTTAAAAAGTGTTGTCTACCCTACCAGCTAGGCCCAACTTAAATTCTACCTGTATCTCTTCCTTTTCCCTAAATTGGGTGATTAAGCACATTGTACAAAAGTTTCTTGAAGTTTGGAGATGTTTCTGGAAATTAGAGAACAGTGCCAGCTCCTTATCTAGCTATTTTTGATGGTTAGTGGCTCATCAGTACCGAGGCCTGTAGGGTGAGAGGGAGCCATCACGTGGAGCACCTTGGAAAGAGGAAGTGAGGATGCTGTCATTGTTCTCCATGGCTTTGGAAATCAAGGCAAATATTCAGCTGGTTTCTGTGACCCAGGTGAGGTTAACTGAAGGATGGGCACCCATAGCTGGCCCTCGCGTTCACTCTTCAAAGCAGAGCTGCCCAACCTGAAGAGATATAGCATATATGGCTGGCAAGAGCCACAGGGAAGATTGACTGTCCCCCAGTGATCTTTTGGGCTGGTTAGCTGTATTGAGGCTGAACGCTGCCCATGGAAATTCCTTATGCCATCCACACAGAAATCTCCACTTTAGCAGAGACATGAAAAGCAGAATCACCAGAATCTAAGTCATGGGAAAGTCTCTCATCCAAATAACACCCAGTTGTGGGTGAGTCTGCTTCACAGTGCCAGGAATCAAACCAGGAAGTGGTGCCACAACAGGGGCCAGCAGAGGAGGGACCACACCCAAGCTTCTCAATTCCTTAGACCCCCTTTACCTGTGTAGGAAGATGTCGCTCTAGCCTCCAGCTCTGTTGCTACTTCTGCGGATGATGGAACTCAAAGGAAAAAAAGGAGAGCTCATGAGAAGCACAAGGAAAGCAGGGTACACCAAGCTCTGAAACACACTATTTCCAGCAGCACCAGTAGCAGCTGGTGCAGAACAAGACACTAGCCAGAGCAATCTAAACTTTTAGAAAAGTCTAAGATTTAAGCCAGTATCAGGTGGGACCAAAGTACTTTATTGGGTAACATCAGATCCCTCCTTCTCCTACCCCTGTGCCTAGACAGGGAGATTATGAGAGCAAAAGTTTGCTATCAGTTAGTCAAGAAATTTAAAAAATTTCTATGTCTGTAAAGCACTGAGTTGAGACCTTTAATCATTCCCACAAGAGAAAGAAGAAAGGTTAGAAAATAAACTGTAAAGATAAAGGAGACAGGAAATAAACAATTCACAGAAAGTTCAAGGCCTTTCTCTTGGATCATTTGCTTTTTTCCCAACCTGCCAGGGTGCCCTTCAGCTCTATCTGCCCAGCCTCCTCTCCAGGGCACCTACCAGGCTCTGTCTTCTATAACCACTGGAACTTCTGGCTTTGCTCTGTGCAGAGAGCTGCATCCCCAGCAATGTGGCAGGACTTGGAAATCAATGGATGAGCAAGCCTGCACAGGCTGCTGTCAAATCTGGGCTTGAAATAAGTGCTTTTGACAAAAGTCCACCCTTAAATGTCACTGACCTTTCAAATGACAGCTTTTATGTCATATTATGTAGGAAGGGCCCTAACTCTGAAAATCCAGGTTTTTGCTGAGATGCAGTTTCTCCTCTTCCTCACCTGTGAATAACATCAGCTGAAGGAAATGAATACATTTTTAAGTTTTGGAATTTAAGGATTATGTGGTTTCAGGTGACTAGAGGAAAATTGAAAAAGAGAAAAAAAACTTTAAAAATGAAATGAGCTTCCAAGAAACAGTTTTAGGAACATTTGTGAAGAGATTTTGCTATCAATACCTCCTATTTACCAATATATAGGTATCTACAGTTTACTTTTAGGATTACTGATTTCCTCATATCTGTAACCACAGAGGTCTATAGATCTTATATATAGCTCCACTCTAACATATTAATGTCTCAGTCTGGGCAACATAGCAAGATCCCAACTCTTCAAAAAACAAAAAGCTAGCCAGATGTGATGGCACACACCTGTAGTCCCAGCTACTCAGGAGGCTGAGACGGGAGGATTGCTTGAGCCCAGGAGTTCAATGCTACAGTGAGCCATGATTGCACCACTGCACTCCAGCCTGGGCAACAGAGTGAGACCCCATCTCAAACAACAACAACAACAGCAACAAATGTCAATAGATCTTGGCAGTGTGAAATATGCTTCCATGCCAAAGTGTAATCAATAATTCTTCCACTGTTATACCTGTTTTCCTCTGACAGGATGGAATTCTTCTTTATGATTCCCTCAATTATAAAGTTAGCTGAAGGGGGAAAGAAGGAACTGAAAGATGACACATGGAAGCAACCAGTCATGCAAGGGCATGAGCTTTAAAACTGGCAAGTGGCTTTGACGGTGCCCATCCCTGGTTATCTAGGCATCTTCTTTGGCAGGGTAACAACAGCCCCCTTGTTGAAGGCTCCTGGCTCCTACCTTCTCTGACTGGCCCTTTGACTTCTTTCAGCTAGCCACAAAACACAGTGGGGCACATTCATTAGCCAGGGTTTCCTTCACAGCCTTGGCATGCTCCATGGGCATCAGCCAGGTGCCAGCCTCCACCAGCAGCATCTGCTTGTGCCTCATTTATCCTCACCCCTTCCCATTTTCCTATAACTACACAGACAGTTTAAAAAGAAATATATAAAATCGTAGTTGACTCCTTGAAAATAAGCACAAACACTCATGCACATGCACACACAGCCACACCACATTGAGAAAACAAACAAGCAAAAAAGATGAAGTCATTCAGTTGGTCAAGATCCTTATAATTAGAGAATAAAAATAAAAATATTTTGGGAAATTAAAAAAGGATATAGTGAAAAATTTAATCATTGGCAAGACAAAACAAAACATACTATTATTAACAAAATGAGTCAACCCACAAGTATGTCGATTGCAAATAATGTGCTTGAATCAGGAGCGGACAGGTATTACTATCTTGTTTGTTTGCTGGTGAACTTGTTAAATCATGCATTTAAAAACAAAAATCACTTCCCGGCCAGGTGCGGAGGCTCACGCCTGTAATCCCAGCACTTTGGGAGGCCAAGGTGGGCGGATCAAGAGGTCAGGAGTTCAAGACCACTCTGACCAATGTGGTGAAACCCTGTCTCTCTAAAAATACAAAAATTAGCCAGATGTGGTGGGGTGTGCCTGTAATCCCAGCTACTCAGAAGTCTGAGGCAGGAGAATCGCTTGACCCCAGGAGGCGGAGGTTGCAATGAGCCAAGATTGTGCCACCCTACTCCAGCCTGGGCGACAGAGTGAGACTCCGTCTAAAACAAAAAAAAAAAAAATCACTTCCCAGACTTTACACACATGATGAACCCAGCTTAGAATGTTCTCCTTCTTCTTCTTATCCTTATTTTAGCTCATCTTCCTTCAAGGTCATGTCCTATCTTCTACATAAACTTCCCGACAACTTTCCCTCCCCATCTGGGTAAAATTTATTACACCCAATTGTACTGATTATCTGTCTGGCTACTTTGTCCTCCAAGCGCCTTCCCAATGAAACTGTGAACTCTTTGAGGCCATTCTTCATTTTCTAGACTTCTCTTACTTCCTTTATGGCACCTAGTTCATCCAGGACACAAGTAAACTCAATCAATGGTTTAAATATTCAAGCTGATGGCTACACAATGTCTTCCTACTAATAAGCAACTGAACAAAAATGCTAACTAAGGACATAGAATTAGAGGGATATTTGAATAGCAGAAGCGGCGGGGTCTCAGTTAATTTATGGAATCCTGGCAGTCAATCATTGAGGCAGACTGGTGTTCCTCTCAGTGTGTTTTGCAATTGGGATAGAAAGACGAATAAAATGCTGTCTGTTACCTTAGAATGCTTACAGTTGATGGGGTGATCATCAAGTCCAAACCCCATTTTGCAGATGAGGAAACTGAGACTCAGAAGAGTAGAGACTTGTTCAAATCATGCAGTTAAGAACAGCAAGAGACCACTGTTTCCCCAGTTAACTCCACGACAGACCATCTGCACAATTTTTGTCATATATGAATAACAACCATTCAATTCCTAATGATTTTTCTACTTAAATCATTTTAAAAAGAATCGTTAGATTTATTATTAATAAAGGGAAAACCAGTATTATTTTCTATAAGTAAAAGACACATACTACTATGCTTTAAAGTAGATGCATAACTTCTAAAATAAAAATAACAGAAGTTGTATTATCACGTAAAGTCCACATTTTTGGGAAACGCTACGTTACATCAAAATCCATATTGACCAAAATCAGGTAGATTAGCATGCATTTAATGTAAGATGTTACTACAGACATGTGATCACTCACGTATGAAAAATCAATCTTTTTGCAGAAATCATATCTAGCTGATTTGATCTGTTTTACCTCAAATGCAAAAGAAAAGAAAACTCAGGCCCATTAAAAACTAGTCAAGAAAAAATGTCTATCCAAAAGTGAAGGTGCCGATAGGTATTTGTTAATAAAAAAAAAAGAAGAAATTAATTAGAAGGCATGTGTGAGACAGTTGGACTTGAAGAATACAGGTTTAATTAGTGTAGAAAGGTAGAGAAAAACAGCACTAGTTTCTAACTGTTATTTCAAATTTGCTAAAATCAGAGTTGACAGTTCCATTGAGTCTGTAAGATGCACCTGTTCTCTGTAGAGAAAACACTGTAGTTTCTGAATACAGGACAATCCATCTTTTATTAACCTGCGTATTTTATAAATTGGGCACTCTGGTTAGCTGATTTTAATAGTAGCTTACCAAGAGTTAACCAATTTATTAGCTAACCAAAATATTTCAATTTTAACTGTCATTGTTAAAATCATCTTTTGAAAATATGAAGGAATAATTTTCTGCCAGAGGTAATACAGAATATCAAATGTAATGTCACATTTCTTTGGATATTTCTGATAATTGTGGTGGCCCAGGCTAAATCTAGATTTCTAAATGCTTTCGATTTCCTTAGCGCCTATCACGGACTGGCCCTCTGTTTTCCTTACACAACCCCGCGATCTGATTCTCACTACATCGTGGTGAGACAGGTATTACCATCCCTGTTGTGCAGATGAATGAATGTAGCTATCAAGAAATTAAATATTAATAGCATGTATGGAGATCAATAGCGAGTATAGTAAAGACTTTTACCCAGGTCCACCTGGTTTCCAAGTTCATGTCCTTCTTCCCTAGAAGTGTGGTAGTGCATCAGAACTGGAGGACACAGAATCCTGGCCTGAAGGTGCATAGTCAGAATGGGATTCCTTAGTCTTAAAATAAGAGTTGTTTTTTTATTTTTAGCATCTTATAATCTGGCAATTTCCTCGAAGCCTTAGATACAGCACAAAAAAGAAATTCAAGGCTGGGCACAGTGGCTCAGACCTGTAATTCCAGCACTTTGGGAGGCCGAAGTGGGTGGATCACTTGAGGTCAGGAGTTCGAGACCAGCCTGACCAACATGGTGAAACCGTATCTCTACTAAAAATACAAAAATTAGCCAGGCGTGGTGGTACACACCTGTAATCCCAGCTACTCCGGAGACTGAGGCTGGAGAATCACTTGAACCTGGGAGGCGGAGGCTGCAGGGAGCCAAGATCGTGCTACTGCTCTCCAGCCTGAGTGATGAAGTGAGACTCTGTCTCAAGAAAAAGAAAAAGCAACAACAACAAAAAGAAATTCAATTAAACGAGAATTCCAAGTAGCTGAATTCTAGTTAATTAAGCTTTAACAGCATGTAATTCCTAATAATTAAAGACACCTTTAGTGTGTACCTAAATAGAGTAATATTAGACATGAGAATGCTTAAATGGCTTCTTTTTTCTCCGTTTTTGATTCGTTTCTTAAAAAATATTTTTAATTATTATTTTAACTATGTTATTTTAATTATCTATTTTTAACTGTTATTTACACAATAGTTATACCTATTTATGGGGTAAATGCGATATTTTGATACAAGCATACAATGTGTAATGATCAAATGAGGGTCACTGGGGTAGTCATCACCACAAGCATTTATCATTTCTTTGTGTTAGGGACATTCCAATGGCTTCTTTTCAAGTAAAGGGAGAAACATTCTAATAATACTGAGATAATCTAAACGCTGCTCAGCAAATTAATCTTCTGAATGTGATGAGGTCCCCCCTAGCAAAAAATGTTCAAGATTAACCTTTCTGAATTATGCTTTAAAAACGTTAGGAATAAAATTCTTCCCACTCAGCATTCTAGTATTGCTTCATTATTTGGTCTAAACATGAAATTCCAGGAATTAAAAACAAGAACTTGCTAGAATTATTTGGTCTAAACATGAAATTCCAGGAATTAAAAACAAGAACTTGCTAGAATCAATGCCTTTGTGATTTTAGCTTGAAGTAAAGCAGTGAACATTTACTTTCATTGTATTAAATAAACTTTATAGGAGGCCATTGTTTTGGACTGAGCTCCTGCACTAGGTCCCAACAGAACAGACCAAACCAAAATGGAGTCATTCATGCTAAGTGCCACATAATTAAACTAAACTTTAAAATGGGCTAGTTTTCCAAAAAAACAGGAGATTCACAGCAACCACTAGGAAGGGGTCCAGGTTACCTGAGCCAGCATAAGGAAGTCCCCTCTGTTTTAATCCTATAAGGAAAGTAACTTTGTAATGACCAGTCTGCTTTTTGTTCCTTGTGTCTGCTTTCTTCCATCTTTTTCTGCCTATAAAACTCTGAGGGGAAAAAACACAAACTAGGTTTTTTTCTGCTCTTATCATAACAATAATAATCTATACAGAAGATTTCTGTGACCAAACGTGTGTGTGGTGGGAAGTTTCTCCTCTTTCTCCCCATCACCAAGTAAACAATCAGTTCTCTGGTGGACATCAGCTGGGTGTCCTCCAATTAAATTCTGATACTATCTACCTGGAGACAGCGTCAGATCCCACAGCTTGAGGGCTCAGTCTGACAAGACTGCACCCCCTGACCCTCGTCACAAGACACCAGTTTTATGTCTGGGCCTCCAGAATTTCTGACAGATCAGCTTGAAGTTGGGGTTCCCATGATCCCCTCCTTGGGTTTGATTAATTTGCTGGAACAGTTCACAGAATTCAGGGAAACACGTTCACTGGTTTATTACAAAGGATATTGCAACCTATACATAGGAAGAGATGCACAGGGCAAGGCACGTGGTAAGGGGCATGGATCTCCCATCCGTTACACAGGCATGCCACTCTTCAGGAATCTCCATGTGTTCAGCTATCCAGAAGTTGCTCAAGCCCTAACCTTTTGAGTTTTTATGAAGGCTTCATTATATTGGCATGATTGATTAAAACACTGGTCACTGATGATCACTTTAACCCTCAGCCCCTCTCCCATCCCCAGAGGCTAGGGGGTGGGGCTGAAAGTCTCAACCCTCTAATCCTGCCTTGATCTTTCTGGTGACCGCCTCCAATCTGAAGCTACCAGCCATGAGTCAACTTGTTAGCATACAAAAAGACCACTTTGGAAATTCTAAAGATTTTAAGAGTTGTATGCTGGGAAATGGGTTTGAATACCAAATAAATATTTTACAATAACACAAAAACTCACCTCCTTTGGTCAAGTCATGGCAGCACCTTTCTAAATCCTTAGATGGGATGCTGCCCAATTCATGAATTGCTAATAAAAGCCAACTGGATCTTTAAACTAAATTTGTTGAATTTTTAAAATCAGTTCCCACCTGGTAGATACTAGTTAGAACGTCATTAAAACCATTACAGAGTTTTATAACTTAAGGCTTATTAGAAAATTTGATTACACAATCCATCTCAGTTCTGAGAAAATTTTTCTTTAAAGAAATTTTAATTCTAACAAACCCTTATACCTCTGGCTGGATATAGGCCATTTTGTCTCCCTCTTTTTTGAATTAGAAAGTAGCTTGTTTTTTCTTTCACCAACACACTACTATCTTAGGGAGCAGAGGGTCAACCAATAAATGCCCTCCCAAGTTTACACAACCAGTTTACACTTTCTTCCAGGGTGCTTTTGCACAGTACATCAGGTACTGCAGAGTCTGACTCAGTCTTTATCTCCAGACTCATCCAGCTTCTCGTCTACTCCACAGTCAATACAGAACCTGGTGTGCAGCTACCTGTACTCATATTCAGAGGTTATCTCCAACTAGTTGTGAGCCTTGGGGATGTTTTTACTTCGTATGCCTTGATTTCTTTTGTCTATAAAGTAGAAACAATAATATAATCTATCTGATGTTCTTTCAAAGATTAAATGAAAAAATGCACATAACATGCCCACCCACCCATAATAAATGCTCAATAAATGTTAGCTTATACTATTAGCCTGGAAGTCACTTCTGGCAGGAAGCTTTTCCTAACCATGTAAACCAGGCTGGGTGCCCCAATTATTCATTTCCATAGCATCTTGACATTCTTGGGGACACTCATCCTTTTTTTAATTATTTATTCAATGACTGTCTTTTCAGTCAGATTATAAACACCTCAAAGAAAAGCCTTATGACTATTATTATTAGTTATAATCACAGGGTCTAGCACAGAGCATAACAATGAATATTTATTAAATGAGTGAAAGCTATTTAACAAAGATGCAAGACTGATGAGTTCTTTGGGCAGACTGTCATTTAAAAAAACTGATCAGTTTGCGGGAACTGTAAAATGAGAGAAATCAGTATTGTGCTGTGCCTTCATTTGTGAGATAAGTCAGAGGAAAATATGATAGTAATAGTAACTAATAGTAACTACAGTAGTGCTACCTGAAATTTCCATGCCCTCTTGCGTGGCACAGTATGTTCATATCTATCATTCCAGCTCAGGCTCACAGAATCTGAGAGTTGGGAAGAAATTCAAGCATCACCTCATCCAAGTTCATTTGAGGGATAAGAAAATGGAAAGACATCATTGCACCAAGAGTCATTGCATTCTCCAGGACGCCTCCCACAGAAGGCACCAGAACAGCCCTTGGACTCTGACCATGTGTTCTTTGAACAAAAAAGTCGGGATCATAACTCTCTGAGTATAACTCGAACAGCTTTTGAAAGGATGGGAAATCCAACATAAGTGGGCTGGTAGAACCAGAAGGTGGAACCACAGTTGGGTGGTTCAGGCACAGAGGCTTCCCAGGGTGTCACAAGCCAGCAGCAAGGGGTGTCACTCAAGGCTCAGGATGGGAGCTGTTGTCTTATGAACTGCAGGGAGCCACAGCAGGGGTCATTGAAGCAGGCAGGAGCTGTTCTCCAGAGACCCACAGCAGTTGCCTCTGCATGACTCATTTCCTCCCACTGGAGCCAACTGGGTGACTACTGGACTTATCAAACCCATCCCTCTGGACCTTTTTCTGGCCACCTTGGAGGAATGTTCCTGGCATATCTACCCATGCACTCTATCTTTTCAGCTGACCACAGCTATCTGCCTTTAACTTTCCAACGTGGGACCCTTGTGGGTATGAAGGAAAATCCCTCCATCAGTCAGGCACATGGGAAGTGATTTCTGATCAAGATGTGGAAGAGAATGATTTTCCACGAGCCTGAAAGTTCAACCCAGCTCATCAGTTCACAGCTCAGGTTTGTGTGCTGGGAATACAGGACTGGCTGCACAATCCCTTGGTTTTGGCTCCCCTGCAGCCTGCATAGAGGTGATATCTGCCAGAGTCCCCAGGACGCATAAGAAGAGGACACAGCCCCTTGAGATCCTTAGCGATGGTGGAATTGACATGGGGGAAGCTAAGGCTGGGGAATTAAAAAAAAAATAGATTCAGATGGCCTTTCTTCTCGCTCTACTCTTCCTCCTCTTTTTTTTTTCTTTTTGAGACAGGGTTCACTCTGTTGCCCAGGCTGGAGTGCAATGGCATGATCCTGACTCACTGTAGCCTCAACCTTCAGGGCTTGAGAGATCCTCCTGCCCCAGCCTCCTGACAGGCTGGGACTGCAGGTGTACACCACAATGTCTGGATAATTTTGTTTGTTTTTTGTAGAGACAAGGTTTCACTATGTTGTCTAAGCTGGTCTTGAAGTCCTGGCCTCAAGCAATCCTTCCACCTCGGCCTCCCAAGGTGCTGGGATTACATGTGTGAGCCATTATGCTCATCTTCCTCTTCCCTTTTGATAGCAAGGGGTGGCAGGACAAAGAACTGACACGTCCTTGCGATAGTTTGCTGAGAATGATGAGTTAATGGGTGCAGCACAGCAACATGGCACATGTATACATATGTCACAAACATGCACGTTGTGCACATGTACCCTAGAACTTAAAGTTTAATTAAAAAAAAAAAAAAAAAAGAACTGACACGTTAGACCAGGGATGTGCTTGGTGCTGCGATGTACAGGCCATCTGCAGTTGGGCTGGCTCTGACTGTGCGAAAAATGGAGTTGCTCTTTTTTGCCCACATCTGCTTCCTTTCAAGGGGTGGCCTGGAAAGGTGAACAGTCCAGCAAGTCCCTTCTACCATGTCTTGTCACTGTCTTTGGGCTCCCCTCCCTCAAATCCTTATTATGCTTCATAATACCTCAGCTTCCATCACACCCAACTCACAGTTCTGATGGGGCTATTCAAATTAACGTCAAGCTCACATAGGGCAAGTTGTTTTAAACTGTCTAAATTCAGCAGCAGAAATAGCCACCCAGGGCGGTAATTATTTACTTTCAACAGCTTGAATGCAAATGTCATTAAACCTTTACAATGGTTCTCATAAATGCTATTCATTTTCATCTGCAGTTTCAAAGAATGACACAGGGGAGTTTTAAAATTTAATATAACAATAAATCTTATTCGGGCTGTGGGATCCACTGGCCTATAAAAGCTGAGTAAGGCAGTTTCCACAAGAGCTTAGCTTGCTTGAAATAACTTCAGAACAAAACACCATTCTTCCAATGGGGGAAGGGAAAGGAAAAGGAATAGAATTGGAAGAGGGGGCCAGCCAAGTTGACAGTCAACTAGACTCCCTAAAAGTGCTTGGGCAGAAGCTGAATTTATGCAAAATTTAGCAGATTTTGCACCCATTACATGTACATCTGTGCAAACGTGGATCTTCCTTTCTAGTAAGGGAGATAAGATTTGTACACAAATACTTGAAACGGTGTTGAAAGGCATAGGGTCATCATCGTGATAATACCTACGATTTAGTGAGAACGTTTTCTACAATGTGCAGGAAGTAGCTAAGGGCTTCAAATCTTTTATAAAAAGAATGTTCACAACAACTAAAGAGTACAAAGAAAGTGAGGCTCAGAGAAGTTAAGGAATTTGCCCTGAATCACTCAGCTAGCTGGACTTCAAAACCAGAACTGACTCTAAACTAAGGTTGTCAGATAAAATACAGGACACCAGTTACATCTGGTGAATTTCAGATAAACAACAAATCATTTGTGAGCTTAAGTATCTCCCCAATATTGCTATTTTTAGTTGCGAAATCTGGCAGTTCTGCACAAACTCTCATCTCAAAAAGCTTTACTTTTTTCTTTTTTTTTTGAGACAGAGTCTCGCTCTGTCACCAGGCTGGAGTGCAGTGGCATGATCTCAGCTCACTGCAACCTCCGCCTCCGGAGTTTAAGCAATTCTCCTGCCTCAGCCTCCCAAGTAGCTGGATTAGGAGAGGTTTCTTCTGGTTAGCAGTGTCACAAAACAGACTGTTGCCCATAGTTCGGGGTACTCAATCCCTATTTCAGATGAATTGTTATGGCTACGAGAGGCATAAAGACTTACAGAAAATTGTCCTGTAGATAGTATTCGTTTTTAATGTGATATGCCTAGCAAGGTTTAAACCTTTTATTTTCCTGCACTCCATCAGCAAAAAAATTTGGAGCATTCACTTTCAAAATATACACATTGATTTATGACTGATGTATTTACACTGTTGTATTAGTATGTTATGTGCAAAAAAAAAAAAAAAAAACCCCACAAAAATAAAGCTAGAGAGGCAAGATATAAAAATATAAACAGTTGGGAGGCCGAGGTTGGTGGATCACCTGAGGTCAGGAGTTCAAGACCAGCTTGACCAACATGGTGAAACGCCACCTCTACTAAAAATACAAAAAAATTAGCCAGGCTTGGTGGCACACGCCTGTAAACCCAGCTACATGGGAGGCTGAGGCAGGAGAATCGCTTAAATCTGGGAGGCGGAGGTTGCAGTGAGCTGAGATCGTGCCACTGCACTGTAGCATGGGAGAGAAAGTGAGACTCTGTCTCAAAAAATAAGAAATATATATATAAACAGAAGCACTACTATTTTCTTTCAGTACCTAGTACATTGTCTTGTACACCTCACTTTCCACACTGCTGACCCACAGCCCTCTGACTGATTCTTTAAGTCACTGGAACTCAGCACTAACCAAGCAAAGTTGAATCCAGGACTTTGTATCCAGATAATCAATCTAGGTGTATTCATCCATTTTTGTAAAATTCAAATTTTCTTTAACTCTTTCCTTTAGTTAGGCTAGGCAGGCCTGGCTTAGTGTTTTATTTTTATTTTTAAACCCTCTTCAAAGAGTTCTTGAGTGTCGGGATAACTTACAAACTCGTGGATTTTCTCCTGATCATTTTTTTCAGCTCTCCTCTCTCTTTCTTTTTTTTTTGGAAGGGGGTAGGGGGGTTGGAGTCTTGCACTGTTGCCCAGGCTGGAGTGCAGTGGTGCAATCTCGGCTCACTGCAACCTCCGCCTCCTGGGTTCAAGTGATTCTTGTGCCTCAGCCTCCCGATTAGCTGGGATTACAGGTGTGCACCACCATGCCCAGTTAATTTTTTATTTATTTATTTTTTAGTAGAGATGGGGTTTTGCCGTGTTGGCCAGGCTGGTGTTGAACTCCTGACCTCGAGTGATCCTCCCACCTCGGCCTCCTAATCTTTTTTCATTCTTTATTTCTTAATGAATTATTGTAGGTACATAATAATTGTATATGTTTATGGGGTACCAGCTCCCCTTTCTTCAAGCCTAACCCTCTTCTGCCCTGTTTATGGCTCAAGATGCTTCCCTTCTGCAGAAGACATTGAAGAGGTTAGAAATGTTCTAGGTAGAAGAAGAGAAACGGGAAGGCTGTTGAGAATCCTGAGGGGAGAGAGGGTCTTGGCTTGAGCCTGGAAATGGGGGAGAAAGACAACCCCGATGAACCCGGGGAGCTGCCCAAAGGCAGCACCCTGAAATAAGGGAAGGGTGGGTGCATTTATGAGATGACTTTTATAGAGTTAGTCAGAATTTTACAGGATTTCACGTGTCTGCCTCCGACTTCTTCTTCTTCTTCTTTTTTTTTTGAGACAGTTTCATTCTTGTTGCCCAGGCTGGAGTGCAATGGCTCACTGCAGCCTCCGCCTCCCAGGTTCAAGAGATTCTCCTGCCTCACCCTCCCGAGTATCTGGGATTACAGGCACCTGCCACCACACCCAGCTAATTTTTGTATTTTTAGTAGAGATGGGATTTCACTATGTTGGTCAGGCTGGTCTGGAACTCCTGACCTCAGGCAATCCACTCGCCTTGGCCTCCCAAAGTGCTGGGATTACAGGCGTAAGCCACCGTGCCTGGTGTGCCTTCTACTTTTTAACCTTGTTAGAGGACCATGATGCACATAACGTCACTCTTCCAACTCTACAGAGCTCTTTTGCTTTCCTGAATATTTCTTCTTCTTCTTCTTTTTTTTTTTTTTTTTTTGAGACGGAGTCTCCCTCTGTCGCCCAGGCTGGAGTGCAGTGGCACGATCTCTGCTCCCTGCAGCCTCCACCTCCTGGGTTCAAGCAATTCTCCTCCGTCAGCCTCCCCAGTAGCTTGGGTTACAGGTGTCCACCACCATGCCCAGCTAACTTTCTAGTGATTTCACCATGTTTGTCAGGCTGGTCTTGAACTCCTGAGCTCACGTGATCCTCCCACCTCAGCCTCCCAAAGTGCTGGGATTATAGGCCTGAGCCACGGAGCCCGGATGGTTTTCTGAACATTTCTAAGCCTCAATAATACTCTTGTTTTCAAAGTCTCATTTGTTCTGAACTGCAGTGGATGATGAATTTATGGAGAATTAAGACATTAGGTATACAGAACACAGAATTATGATTAGATGAAAATAATACATTTCATCTTTCTATTTCAAGATGAGAGAGGTGGGTAAGAAAAATCATTTCTATTCAGACTTGGAGAAAAGAGAGAAAACCCAGGCCACGGGCTCCCAGCTGCTCAAATGCAACCAGGACACAGAAGCAGTGGAAATGTTGGACCTGAAAGCATGCAGCCTAGGGTGAGAGGCAGTAGAGCCAAAATTTGGGTGGATGGAGGACTGGCAATCAAAGCAGGGAGGCTCTCCAGGGTCTGCATATTCTGTGCTAGGCTCAATTCCAAGTTCTTTACATATTATAACTCACGTAATCCTTATTTTCCATCTGGCTCTGAAGTCTGTACTGTGCTGAGTTCATGCGGAAGGACTCAAGTGAACGTGAAAATGCATGAATGCTTTTGTACCGTTGAAATTTCCTGACCCTTGGCCCATCTGTAAAGGACAGGGAACCCTGAGACTATCCGAGACTGAATTTCTTGCTGGTCCAGTAGGACGAGGATTTGGGGCTAGATTTTATTAAAGATAATAAAATGGTTAATTCTCTGAGAATGTTGATTTTTATACCTGCTATACTTGTAATTCATGAATAACTTATTTTGTTCTTTTTCTTGCCTCTTAACAGAATGATAACCCATTTTTTTTTTCCCATAAGGCACAGACTGTTCCACCTGCAGCAAAGGCCAAGCAAACCTGAAAAGGGATGAGGTGGGGAATTAATGCTACAAATTCTTTGGTCAGGCTTCATGATTAAGACAGGCCTGGCAGGGCACGGTGGCTCACACCTGTAATCCCAGTACTCTGGGAGGCCAAGGCGGGCGGATCACTTGAGGTTGGGAGTTTGAGACCAGCCTGGACAACATGGCGAAAGCCCATCTCTACCAATAATACAAAAATGAGCCCAGCATGGTGGCACACCCATGTAATCCCAGCTACTTGGGAGGCTGAGGAACAAGAATTGCTTGAACTCAGGAGGTGGAGGTTGCAGTGAGCCGAGATCACGCCACTGCACTCCAGCCTGGGCGACAGAGTGAAAAACTGTCTCTCAAAAAAAAAAAAAAAAAGATAGGCCTAAGAGGTCTTAATAATTGTCTTGTCTGAGAGGGAAAAAGGCAGAAAACCCAATCTGTACAGGACTGTTGTGAACTGACATATTATAAGAGGGGTGACAAATTTCTAAATGGCATTTTTTTCAGGGGTCACAGCCTGCTTATTCTCAACTGAATCGCCTGCTCTGATTTGCTATTCAAACATCAGAATTGTGTTTTTTTCTTTTTTCTTTTTTTTTTTTTGAGACAGAATCTCGCTCTGTCGCCCAGGCTGGAGTGCAGTGGTAGGATCTCGGCTCACTGCAAGCTTGGCCTCCCGGGTTCACGCCATTCTCCTGCCTCAGCCTCCCAAGTAGCTGGGACTACAAGCACCCACCACCACACCTGGCTAATTTTTTGTATTCTTAGTGGAGACGGGGTTTCACGTGTTAGCCAGGATGGTCTCGATCTCCTGACCTTGTGATCTGCCTGCCTCGGCCTCCCAAAGTGCTGGGATTACAGGAGTGAGCCACCGTGCCCGGCCTAACTCAGAAATACCTTTGAAAATTAATTACTATTTTTTTTTTGAGATGGAGTCTTGCCCTTTTTCCCAGACTGGAGTACAGTGGTGCAGTCTCGGCTCACTACAAACTCTGCCTCCCAGGTTCAAGAAACTTTCCTGCCTCAGCCTCCCAAGTAGCTGGGATTACAGGCATGGGACACCATGCCCGGCTAGTATTTTTGTATTTTCAGTAGAGACAGGATTTCACCATGTTGGCCAGGCTGGCCTGGAACTCCTGACTTCAAGTGATCTGCCCACCTCGGCCTCCCAAAGTGCTGGGATTACAAGCATGAACCACCATGCCTGACCATTAATTACGAATTTTAAAAATAGATTTATTTTCGTTGTAGAGATAGTCTCTTACTCAGTTGTCCAGGCTGGTTCAAACTCCTGGCCTCAAGTGATCCTCCCACCTTGGCCTCCCAAATTGTTGGGATTACAGGCATGAAGCACTGCACCCAGCCTATAAACCTTTATCTTAATTTTCAGGTTTCAGACCAATTCACTGCATGTATATATGATTACATCATTGCTATATTCTTTCCTAATGAATTACGAAATTCACACATGAACTCAGGAGAAGTCCAAAACTCAAATCCTCTTTACATTCTTTCAATTCACCAAGCTTTTTCCTCTTTCACTCTGATGGCCCCTGAAGTGCATCTCTACTGAGGCTCTCTTCTGACTCAATGGAATAAAAATGGTCACCATTTTCCTCAAATTACGATGTGCAGATAGTAACTTGGACAGTAATTACCCCATTGTAGGCTTGCAGTGACTAAAGTATTAAACCTTTGTAAATATACTGCCAGTGTTTCATGCTGTATGTTTCAAAATGCCTCTTTGCATGTATGTTTATCTGCCCTAAAAGCTTATAGAAAGCAGAAAAAGAATCTTCTGTTGTATGGATTATAAAGGACCCAGAGAAACATTTAATAAGTTAATTTAATAATGAATATGGTAACTTACACATAATCAACAATGTAATTCCTGCATTCACTTTGAATATATAGCTTCTAATTGGATTTATGTAATGCTTTTTCTCCAAAGAGCTTCACAGGCTACAAACACAAGGCAACCCAATAAATGAAGAAAAGGCAGGCGCCAGCCAGAAGCGGCTCACGAAACAGTATAAAAAGATAGGTTGTTATGGAGGATGCTCTGAATAAAAAAGACGGTGGAAGGGCAGTTTGCAGAGTATGCTAAGAAAAAGTTCACTTACAAATAAAGGTTGAGGATGAGAAAAGTAAGAATTTTTCCATGAGCTTTCTCAAATGGCATGAAAAAAAAAGTAGGAATGATTTATTTCAGTTGAAAATATTTATTTTATAGGTTGTTTAAAGCACAGAGTAGAGCTGGATCTACTTGCCTTGCAATAGAAACAAATTTGTTTTCTAGTTTCCTGGCCTGTAGTGGATTTAGAAAAGGATGTTAGAGGTAGGCATAGGAATAATAGTGAGAGGAGATAGGCCAGAACAGAGGAAACTGAAAAACTACTAAAAATAAAAAAGAGCTCAGAGACCAGAGTACTAGTGGGAGAGGTGCAAATATAAAATATTATTAAATATAAGGGCAAATAGTCTTAAAGACCTAAGGGTACCAGCAAGCAATACTTGGGTACCAGCAGCAAGATTAGACTGATTACTTACATTATCAGATTAAATTATATTATGTGTATGACGTTTAAGGAAACAGAAACACAGCGAATAGGAAATGCTCATTAGAAAAGTTTTTATCCAAAATGTTGTTTTTAAATTGTTACTTTAAAGGTCAAGCAAAATTTGTTTTTTAAAGAGAATTTCTGTGGGACATGTTAAAAAAACCCGCATCCTTCCTCCCTCCCTTCCTCCCTCCCTTCCTTCTCTCCTCACCCTTCTCACAATTACAGCTATACAGCTACCCGTGCGACTCTTTGACCTTGGGCAGCTAGGAAGCACAGAGCTAAGTCTGAATGTCAAACATACCAGCTTTGTAGGCCTTTATGGGATGGACTTTTGGGTTGCTTTTCTAATCTCAACCTCATCCTTCCTTGACCTTGACTTTTATTTATATATTTTCCTAGTCTTGATTGTTTATTACCGTTTACCTTTCACCATTGTTTTTATTTATTATTTGTGCTATTGTTATAGGATATTGGAAATGCTTTATGGAGAAGATTGAGTCTATGTTAACAAAGTCTCCTGAGACTTCTCTGAGATATCTCTGACCTGAGATAAATGGTTTAACATTTTCATTGATACTGCATCATACAATCAGTGAGAACTCAATGAAGAGCAGCCAAGCTCCTTGCAGATAAAATGAGATTTTCCAATGGTTTAACATTGCAAGTGCTTGAATAATTCCCTGGAGCTTTTTACGTCATAATCTGCTGGACCTGGTTATTGAAAGGTTAATGCAAAATCACACATCCTGAAAATTTAAAGTTAAATTCCAAAAAGTTAAAATGGACTAAATATAATCACAGGAAATATGCACAACATGAAGGGCAGCCAAAAAACAGTCATAGCTGCTGATGACTTTAGAAGGAAGGAAGGTGGACATCCTTAAAAAAAAAAATGCAGCCCTGCCATTATCTGACAATGTCAACTCCATGTAGCCATCATTCTGTCATTTGCCCACCTTTTTCGTTTGCCCAGAAACACGTGCAGAGAGTTGTCAGCTAAGAGTGTAAAGCGATTGCTTTGTATAAATGTTTTATCAGAGCTCTCTCAAACTTTAGGGAAGCTAATATACATTTTATAGCTTTTGGGAGATTTTTAAAAACAACATCCTTGAACTTTGTAATATATTAGGATCAAATCATTGCGTGATGTGATTTATAAATAGATTTGCTTATTTATGCTTATTTAATAGACATGCTAAGTCATAAGGTACAGTTCAAGGTTCAGTATAACCCAATTCAGGGCGTGTGGCTAATCTCCACCTTTTTGGTGTTCTGACTTCTGGAATACTGGGTCAGGAGTCCCAGAGAACTAATGTAAAGTTGAAGAGACCACATGCGGAATCCATGATAGTCATTTGATTACCATACGACCTGCTTTCACTAAGTCTTTGTAAGTCTCATTGTATCCTATAGTCTCTATAAATCTACAAGGAAAAAAAAAATTTGTTCTTTTTGGGACAGAGTCTTGCTCTGTTGCCCAGGCTGGAGTAGAGTGGCACAGTCACAACTCGCTGCAGCCTCGAACTCCCAGGCTCAACTGAGATTCCTTCCTTGGCCTCCCAAAGTGCTGGGATTACAGGCATGAGTCACCGAGCCAAGCCAGGAAAACAAAAGTCTTTCAAAGATAAAATTTTTACCATATCATAACCTGTAGCAGATTGTGGAAGCAAATCTATTTATAAATCACATCAGGTAATGATTTGATTCTAATATATTACAAAGTCAAAGGATGCTGTTTTTAAAAATCTCCCCAAAGGCTATAACATGTATAATTTTATAGTACATTTATAGATTCTATATTAATTATACATTAATGTATAATTTAATCTCAAAATGTTAAATTGGAGAGAGCTCAGATAGAATACTTAAACAAAGCAATCACTTTCCACTCTCAGCTGACAACTCCCTGCAAGTGTTTCTGGGCATTGACTGGGTTGGCTGTCTGTATTTTCTCCTCTGCTCTCTGCTCCCCATCAACCTTTATGAGTTGTCCCTTTCCCAGACCTCCATGGTGTAACCACCTTCAGGATCTCAGCACCCCTGTTAGCACAATGTGAGCCGCACCTACCTCTGTGCCCACCATAGTAGACTTAGTGGGTACCAGCCCACATCAGAGCAAAAAGTCTCCTCCCAGGGATGCAGGCCTAAGAGAATTCAGTGTTAGCCTGGATTGTCTTCTAAGGAGAAGAGATGTAAACCTGGGAGTGGTGCTGGTCAAATTCCTCCCTGTGGAGTAGGGAGATGAGTAAGCAGATGGGCAGAAAGAGAAAGAGGGATTCAGAGAAGACTGAAGAACGGGCAAGCAGAAGATAGCAGAGAAGAGATGAAAAACAAGACCTATTGGAGTTGCATCGAGCCCCTGTGTCCCAGCTCCCAATCCAATTGCTTTTCAACATGTTGCAAGGGACACAGCTGTAAAGATGTCCTTGCACTCTTGGCCCTCTGCTTCCTATAGGTGGATCCAGATGCTAAACCTCCAGGAGGATTGCACCTATACAATGATCCACAGGACTCCTGTGTGTGAATGTTGAGGATGGGGTAAGGAGAGAAAAAGAGCAAGAGAACGTTGTCATGGGAACACTAAGGCAAATCACAAGATGAGAAAGGATTGAAACCCATTTTGCTATCTCAGGCTTTATTTATTCAAGTAATAAATCAAGACATCTGTGTCAAAACCAACGTAGCGTAAAATGAACTAAAGATAAGCTTTTCAATCCCATCAATACTGACTCCTAAATACCACATTCTTTTAAAATGGATGTTTCACTGCACATTTAATCTATATTTTTGTTAAAATTACTATGTGAGCATTTGTGCATGCTCTTTCTTTGTTCTAGTTTCTTTTATAAAATTCTAAATGACTCACCAAGTAGAATTAATATAAAGACAGAATTATCTAGAATACTATTTTATGAGAAAAACAACTTTTAAACTTATGACAGGCCAGAAGCCAAACAGGCTTGAGTAACAAAATGTTTACCTTTAATGAGGTAAGTGACTGCTTCCTGGGGGTTAAGTAGATCAGGGAGTCAATGTTCAACTCGTAATAGGGGACTTTATTTAACTAGAACCATTACAGGACAGACGGCTTGCAATACCAGTCCAAAATTCTGTGGTGGGAATTTGTATTACTGTTCAAAGAAAGCACTGACTCTTTCATACCTGAATGTCTTGCTCCTCATGGAAATCCCAGTTTTCCCTAAGAAAGGTAAGCTCACTCTATATGTAAGTTTCCTGTAGTGAAGTCATTTGACAAAATAATGAATCTTTAGAGATAAGCTGAGATAGAAGAAAATAGCTTTTTTTTTTTTTTTTTTTTTTTTTTTTTTTGAGACAGAGTCTAGCTCTGTCATCCAGGTTGGAGTGCAGTGGTGCAATCTTGGCTCATTACAACCTCCACCTTCTGGGTTCAAGCGATTCTCCTGCCTTAGACTCCCCAGTAGCTGAGATTACAAGCACCCACCACCATGCCTGGCTAATTTTTATATTTCTAGTAGAAATGGGGTTTCACCATGTTGGCAGGCTGACCTCAGACTCCTGACTTCAAATGATTTGCCAGCCTCAGCCTCCCAAAGTGCTGGGATTACAGGCGTAAGCCACCGCGCCTGGCCAAAATAAATTGTTTTAATACTTATCCTTCCTTAAAGAGTTTCATTCCCTTTCTGTATTCATAGATGCATAGGTATTATAGAATTTTTGAGGTAGAAAGATTTCCTGGAGAAAATGAGAGAAGCTAGCTTTGTTCAGGGAGATGTCAGAGGCCACAGAACTAGTTTGTCAGCAAAACCAGAGCTTCTTTGTCATCTTGTGAACTAAACAAAAACTTTCTACCCAAAAGGTAATGTACTTTATAGATTTACATTTCAGACATTAGTTTGATTTTAAGGAATAACAGTCCAAGACAGAGAGTTCACACTATTTTTCCTAGTCTGCTAGACAGTGTCTGCATATAAGAAAATAGACCTCCATTGCATTTCCACTGATCAGATAAATGAATGATGTCCCAATGCCTGTCTCCCTCTCACACAAACCCCCTGGCTGGCTCCTTGCCTGTCATGCTCATTTCCTCGCTGTCTCCTAAACCCTGAACAGTCTTATAAGCTAGTGATCAAAGCTCAAAAAGTGAATTGGTTTTGAGGACCAATGGTGAGGTAGGAAGGGAGAAAGGAAGACCAACATAGAGCAGTCAATCTTTTTGCAAATTTAAAGCCATAGATAAAATTGAGGTCAGTAAAAATGAGGGACATTAAAAAACTTATTTCACTAATTTTCTAAGGCTGCTTATATACCAAAAGTCACTGCCATTTTAAGACACAAAATATGTAAAATATGAAGACCTAGCAAAAAAAAATTTAAGATGTGGAAATGTCCTGAAACGATGATAGAGAAAGCTTTTCCCCCCTGTCTTTTGAGTTGGGTCTGCTTTCCTTATCCTCTTATCTTTAGCCCCAAGTTCAAATCAAATGTGAACAGTTCCCTGGGTTCCCACAGAGGGGCAGCAGCACACGAGGCCCGGGAGATGGTTAGGGCAGGCTCTGGTCCCGGCCCATAGAATATTCTCTGATTCACACTGACAGACTCACCACAGAAATGTTAGAGCCGTCCGTTGGCACCACCCTGAGCTGGGACTCCACGTCCCCAACACCTAGGCCTTCACTGCTTCTAGAAAGCTGGCTGAACTCATTCGTACAAGGTTAGGTCACTAGACCTAAAGTCTTGAGTGTCTTTCTCCCACCCTCTCCACCAGAGGAATTAGGAGTGCAGTACAGACCACCAGGCCTCAGGAAATGTAGGGTTACTTCCAAGGAAATCTTGCCAGCTGGAAAGACAGTGAAAGAAGGCAGAGAGAGCCCTGGACTCGGGGTAGACAACTTGAGGGCTGGGCCCAAGCTGCTTCATCCTAGTCCCATGGAGTTGCTTACCATCTGCAAGCATCTTTCCTTTCACGAGTGAAGTGGGGTGATAATAACATACATCCTTGCAGAATTTTGAGATTTTCATAAGAGGAAATAATGCAATGGAAGCCATCCAGGTCACAGAACGCTCCGATTATTTTTACTAAAGCCTGGTCATAGAATAAACTAAGAACCAACCAATGAAGATTTGTTCTTCATTCCTTATAATACTTGGAAAGATGCAAGCCAAGATTTTTTACTATGGAGCCTGTGATGTTTCATCATTGAGAGAATAAATTCAGCCATTTTGAATCCTGCAAATAAGAAAGTTTACTCTTCAGATCCAGGATTTTCCAAATTGACACTAGGACCTCAACTCTACTGTACACGTGTAGGAATGGAGTTTCCTTCCCTGTAACCAACGTTTCACTTTAATAAACATAACTGAGCACATTTTCCATAAGTTCATCGACTGAAAGCTTCCATTGTAGGGGATCGAGGGCATTAGCATCCACAGTGGTCAAGAAGATATTATATTTTAATCAGCTTTTTGATACTTTGCGACAATTCATATAGCTACATTCTAAAACATGAAAGGATTGAGTAATTCTCACACACTCATCTTTCAAGTCTAGATAGCACCTTAATCTGTCCAGGGCTGGACACATGGAAAAACTATTGTGCTGCTTTGTCTAACACCCAACCCTGGGCAGGGGTTCCCTGGTTAGTGATAGCCGTATGGCACCTACAGGATCTAAGGGTGCTAACTTCCCAGCTCCTCTCTCCCCATGGCAGAGGGAATCACATTGTCTGACCACCTCTGACTCCATGGGTTCCCTGGTCCTACCTGGTGTCTCATTGATTTGGCTTCTCCTCTTTTCTCCCTTAGAACTACTGAGGGCCCCTTTCACTTTAGTCCGCAAATCTCCATTGCAATGGGAAGCAGGGGACGTCATCAGTGTTTTCATGGTGGAAAAACTGAGCCTCAGAGAGCTCTGGCGGGTTGCTCTCAATAAGGACTTGGACTTGGGGCTTCTAACTTTTTAGCCAGAAATCCTCCAACCTTTAACTTAGACTGAGCAGATGTCGGGGACCCATTTGCAGCCCTCTGAATTAGGTGGACAAGGGTGAGATCCACACACTTGGACCAATTCCTCTCCCCAGAGAAATGGCAACAGCTCTGAGGCTTCAGCTTATCCCCCGAAGGCGGGAGGGGAGAGTGGGAAAAGATGGGGTTTTCAAGTCATCAGGCCAGCACTGAAGTACACAAACAATAACTATGTGACCCCACATACACAGATGGGCTCTGATGCAGGAGTATGTCATTCCTCCTAAATCCCGGTAGGAAATGAGAGATGCAAGAATTAGGATGGAATGTAAACTATTTCTTAAGGAAGCATGCTAGCATCTCTTCCTCCAAGAACGCTACTCTGGAGAGAACTTTCTCCCCGTTTCTTAACTGCGGCTACGCAGGCCCTTGTTAAAAAGAGAAAATGGAAGGAAGGGTGCTGTGAGAAGCCTGCAGGAGAGGGCATGGTGTTTGGATGAAGCGGTACCCCCTCTAAGCCTATGGGAGGCCCCTGCCAGATGCTGTGAATTTCATTCATTTCTTCTGTGACTTCCCTGAGATTCCTGTCCATGCTAACCCTCAACACTCCAATGACTCCCTCTTCCTTCCGTCTCATCCCACTACCCTCCACACCCTTCCTCACCTCCACCCTCATGCTCACACACATGCAAAGGATAGCAAGATGCCCACACTGTGAGAAAAGAAAGCTGAATGCAAATTTTAAGTTTTGTCCACCCAATTTGAGAACAGTGCACCTGAGCTGGGTGGAGAGGGTGGGCTGCAGGCACAAGAACAATGGGAAGGCTGGGCCAGAAGTGCGGAGTGTGAGATGCTAACAACAAGGGCAGGCAAGGCCATAATCAGAGGCAGAGCCCATAGAGCTGGAAACAGGAGCCCACAGAGCTGGAAACGACCTTGGAGGCCACACAGGGCTGCCTTTCCCTTCCTGATGGGGAATGGAGGCTCCTGTCCCAGGCTGCACATCCATTTGGTGGTGGTCTAGGTGTGTTGGGGAGATGGAAGGTACATGAGAGCCCTAGAAAGTCAGGTGTTCATGGATGACAGTAGGGTGTGGCTGAGTTCCAAGGCTGTGCTCCGGTTCTGGAAACCTCCACAGCTCCCTGGAGCCTCCCCCATTGTTCCCAATGCCCATTCTGGAGAACAAGCTTTGCTTTTGCCCTTGTGTTTCTGCAAGAGTGGGGAGGATGTTTGCCCAGTCACATCTCCATCCCCTCATCTGAAACTGGAGCTGTGGAGCTCTATTTCTCAAAGTGGTTAAGACGAGTAAGGGGATGTGAGAAAATGCCTAGCACATCACAGGACCCAATAAATGTCTGGGTACCTCCTTTGACCTTCCTTCTGGTGTTCCCCTATAAAGTATGCCTGACTTTTCTTTTCCCGTCTTTGGCAGAAATCTCGGGAAATAGTTAATCCTTGCCTCCTTCCAAACAAAATGTTTCTGGTGGCCTGGAAGGTGGCAGAGGACAGAGCAAATGCCAGGCCTGGGAAGGCTGCGGCTCGTGGGTACCTCTGCTGTTGAGGTGTGGCCCATCTAAGCAGAGGAGAGAACCAACGCCAGAAATTGGAGGCCAGGGTGGCATGTCTGTCCCCTGGCTCCCTTTCTTCTGCTGGGATTCAGGACATGCGAGTTCTTACCTTGAGAGGCAGAGTGGCAGGTGGGGCTGGGCAGCCCTTGCTGGTGTGCACAGCTGGACAGTACCTGTAGAGCCGTGCCCTTGTCGCCTGCGCTGTGGTACCTGTGGCCTCCTTACAGCTCCTGGGGAGTATTTGGCAGGTCTCGGCGCCTCTCCTCAGCACAGTCCTTTCCGCTCCATCTGCAGCGTGGACCAGGACAGCCCTTGGAGGGGAGCATCCCAAGGCATCCCTGCATCGGGGGTCCATGCCCCACAGATCCTGGGTGGCAGAAGTGACTGGCCAGTGCTTCCAGCCCATGGAGGGACTGCTGCTTTCATCACTCATGATGGGAGCTGGGCTAGGAAGCCTCCATGCCAGGGGCTGTAGCCAGCCCAGTGTCTTGGAGGCAGGGGCCTGGCAATGCCTGTGATGTGGGGATCTGCAATCACCACCCCTGCTTACGTCCAGATCCTGGGATTTTTTCCTCCCTTCCTTCTTTTCCTTTGGAGCAGAGCAAGTGAAAGCAGCTGATTCCTCCGTCTCAGGGCCTGCCTTCTGCAGCAGCCTCAAAGGAGGGGCAGCTGAGCCCTGT
Organism: Pan troglodytes; assembly: GCF_028858775.2. Classification (NCBI taxonomy): domain Eukaryota; kingdom Metazoa; phylum Chordata; class Mammalia; order Primates; family Hominidae; genus Pan; species Pan troglodytes. Next base: position 27,393,077 of record NC_072405.2, read on the forward strand.
GTGCGCCTGAGGTCCCAGCCTGCCAAGAGGCCTGTCCTGGGACTTGGGAAACTGTGTCCCTCCTCCAGGCCCCCTGGGGTTGCCGCTGGAGACGGGGCGGGGAGAGTGCAGGCTGGAGGAGCCCGCAGCTGGATGAAGAGGAAGGAAGTTTTCATCTGCTGCTGCTGAAACTGCCCAGCCATTTCCTCCAGGGGGGTCGGGCTGGTCCCTGCCAGGGTGGAGTTTCAGGCCTCAGTGCCCAGGGATACGAACAGCAGCAGCTGTGGGCAGACGTGACTCAGCCCCATGGTTCCACCGACAGCCTGAGGAAGCAAACAACATGTCTTCAGCACCCAGGGGAGTCTTAAAATAGGGGGGTCAGATAATGATCTTGGCCATGGAGCTGGACTTTGCACTTATATCACAGAATCACAAAAAGATATTAGTGGAGAATAATCTACAAGTGAGGGGTGACAGTGAGGACAGTCAAGACAACCCTTCTCAACTTTGTTTTTGTTTTTGTTGAGACAGAGTCTGGCTCTATTGTTCAGGTTGGAGGGTAGTGGCGTGATCTCAGCTCAATGCAACCTCCGCCTCCCAGGTTTTAGTGATTCTCCTGCCTCAGCCTCCGGAACAGCTGGGATTACAGGCACGCACCACCGCACCCACCTAATTTTTGTACTTTTTAGTAGAGACGGGGTTTTGCCATGTTGGCCAGCCTGGTCTTGAACTCCTGACCTCAGGTGATCCATCCGCCCCACCTCGACCTCCCAAAGTGCTGGGATTACAGGTGTGAGCCACTGTGGCCGGCCCCCTCTCACCTTTGTGTATCTAAATGGAATCACTTTTTCTTCACTGCCCCCTTCCTCCTATTTGAAATGAAAACACTATTCATTTCATAATTTAATCCTAAATTCTGTGTTAGCTATTCTTGTTACTTGGTGACTGACCTGTGAGACACTGGTTTATAAATGAAGCCTCCAATAAGCTTTGAAGTGTACTTTTCATCTACTTTGTCTGCATTATTTTTACTAAATACTTTTAAGACCTCTAGGATAAAGTGCGCAACAAACAGTTGTAAGCAACTTTAATGTTTTCATGAGTTTGCACTTTAAATCTGTGGTCATTTATGGGTTCTCTAGGAGAGGTCCCACATCAAAATACTTGGTGTCATGGTTTGTGTCTCCTCCAAAATTCTGGTGCTGCCAATGTGATAGTATTAACAGGTGGGACCTTTCAGAGGCAATTGGATCCTGAAGGTGCCTTCCTTCATGAATGGGATTAAGACCCTTATTAAAGAAGTTTCACACAGCTGTAGAGCAGTAGGTTGCCCTTCTGCCTTCCACCCAATGAGGACACAGTATTCCTCCCCTCCAGAGGACAAAGTCCTCACCAGACGAGGCACCAGGTGCTTGATCTTGGACTTCCCAGTCCCCAGAACTGTGAGAAACCAAATTTCACTTCTTTATAAATTACCCAGTCTATGGTATTTTCTTAGAGCAACATGAAAGAAATTTGGTATTACCCCACAAAATGAAAAGAAAGTGGTATTTTGTTGCAGCTGTGCAGAAGACACTTAGCATCAAAGAAAGTAAGAGAGTGAGAGAAAAGAAAGAAGGAGGGAAGGAGGGAAGGAAGGAAGGAAGGAGGGAGGGAGGGAAGGAAGAAGGAAGTAAGGGAAAAAGAAAAAGAGAGGAAGGAAGGAAGAAAGAAAAAGAAAGAGAGAGAGAGAAAGAAAGAAGGAAAGAAAGGAAGAAAAAGAAAGAAAAAACTAAGAAAAAAGAAAAACATGAAAGAAGAGAGAAAGAAGAAATAAGATTAAAAAAAAAAAATCCAGGTAACAAATCAGGCTGGAAGGGCTTTTTGTTGTTGTTGTTGTTTTGAAAAATAATTTAGCCCATCTTAATTAGAGGGAAGAAAAAAATAATCTAATCTTTTAACTTGTGAGAACATGGCAGTGCTTTTTAAAAATGGAGATCATTTCTTTTTAGCAAATTGTAATAGGTAATTGAAAAGTATAATAAATAAAAAATGAGACAAAAGGAAGAAGAAAAGAAATCACCTTAAAATTCAGTTGACTCACTCACATTCAGAGTATTTCTATAGGCTCAGTACCTCTTAGAGGGAAAGAATCTTTGTGAGTCATGCTGACCCTGTACCTGAGGAGGAAAGAAGGCAGGTGTGAGAAAGCTCTAGTCTTCATCAATGTGAAATAACTTGACTAAAAGGGAACCAGGAAATCATCCTCCAAAACAAAGTGAGCATGTGGTCTAGAACTTTCTTGCTCTGCATGCAGCATCATGTGAAGCCTGGGTGAATTCTCCCTCCCTGACTCCTCAGCATCCCCGCACACGGGCAGCACCCCTGAGGCATCAGGGGCCACTGGCCCTGGCTGACCGTGGCTGACCAGGCTGAATCCTTGGAAATTCTCAGGATGCCAGGATGCCCAGTTGGAGTCTTATGATAGTTTTCCTTGTTAAACGTCTTCACACTTTAAAAGTTTTTTCACCAATGGTTAAGGAGGTTTTGCCCACATTTCCAATAGCTGGCAAGTGACTCAATCTACATCTCATTTAGAAATGTGATCAAATCTGTTCAGGCCAGGCACCGGCTGCTATAATCCTTTTTATCACATCTACAAAGAAAATTTTGACAAAACCATATTATGTCTAACTGTAATTGTATGTTGATCTCATTACATTAATGTTCATAAAACATTTCACATAAGTGATGTCTAGTCCTCTATAGGTAATTTTCACACTCTCCTATACAAGAACTTGTCTGAACATTGTAATCGCTCAACAAACAGTACTGCGTGTTGACTGATTAACTGCCAGTAACATGGGAAACTATGTCTTCGTAGGGAACAGGAATTTGGGTGAGAAGAAACCTTCTGAAGGTACCAACCATGACATCAGGGGCTTTGCATGGTGTATTTCATTCAAGGTGCAGCACAATCCTGTGAAGTAGGTGGCATCATTTCTATGTTGCCGTTAAGGAATGTGAAGCTCAGGGAAGGCACAACTGCCCCAAGTAGGCAGGGGCTTTAAAGAGCTGTCAGATGAGAAGTTTCACTCCTTCACCTCTTTCCATTTCAAACGTCCAACTTCTAAACCACATGAGGTAAAGTACCAAGGAAACCATGGTGGTGCTGGTAGCGTGTCCAGGGCACTTCTCTCTTCTTTTTATTTGCAAGCTCACCACAGTGGGGATTACTGCCTGATATTTCATTTCTGGGTTATGTGGACTGAAATAGGAGAAGGGTAAATAAATGGTGGATGACACTTGAGAGCTGACAGGAGGGCTGACTTGGAGGATTCATGTAACGCATTTTCTTGGGACACCCTTAAGTATTAGCAGGCACATTTAGGGGGTGGGAGCTCTGTGTGAGATGTGGGGGAAAGTGCCAGAGAAACATGAGTAAATAGCAGAGTGATTTGAGAGCACAGACTTTGGTGCAACAGACATTTCTCAGCCCTGCTTCCACTGTGTGGCCGTGTGACCTTAGGCAAGTGTATTAGTCTGGTCTCACGCTGCTGATAAAGACATACTAGAGACTGAGTCATTTATAAAGGAAAGAGGTTTAATTGACTCACAGTTCTGGAGGGCTGGGGAGGCCTCATGAAACTTACAATCATGGCAGAAGGGGAAGCAAACATGTCCTTCACATGGTGGCAGCAAGGAGAAGTGTAGAGCAAAGAAGGGAAAAACCTCTTATAAAACCATCAGATCTTGTGAGAACTCAATATCACGAGAACAGCATGGAGGTAACCACCCCCATGATTCAGTTACTTCCCATTGGGTCCCTCCTGTGACACGTGGGGGATTATGGGAACTACAGTTCAAGATGAGATTTGGGTGGGGACATAGTCAAACCATATCAATAATTTACTTGGCCTTTTTGACAAACAGGTCCTCTTCTCTAAGATGAAGTAACAATAACTACTTCCTTTTTAATAATAGCTATTCTGACTCATGTGAGATGGTATCTTATTGTGGTTTTGATTTGCGTTTCTCTAACGATCAGTGATGTTGAGCTTTTTTCGTATAGTTGTTGGCCACATGTGTGTCTTCTTTTGAAAAGTGTTCATATACTAACACAAGAACAGAAAACCAATTACTGCATGTTCTCACTCGTAAGTAGAAGCTAAGTGATGAGAACACATGGGCACATAGAGGGGAACAACACACACTGGGGCCTATTGGAGAGTGGAGAGTGGGAGGAGGGAGAGGATCAGGAAAAATAACTATTGGGTATAGGCTTAATACTGGGTGACAAAATAATCTGTACAACAAACCCCCAGGACACAAGTTTACCTATATAACAAACCTGCACGTGTACTCCTGAACTTAAAATAAAAGTTAAAAAAAAATAGCTACTTTCAAGGGCTGTTGTGAAGATTAAGTGCAGGTGCAAAAGGCTTCCTTAGCGTATTGCCTGCTACCTAATCGGTTCTGTAAAATAAATGTTAGTTACTTTTAGAATTTAGACCTGCATGTTATCCTGGAGAAAACTTGTTCACCCAACAGAACAATTTGAGTTGTTTCATGAAATGTAAATTTTTTTAACCTGCAACAGGTAATTATGTGCATGTTTTCATGCTTCCTGTCTGATGGGAAAGCACCTAAGAGCTGAGGAATTAATTGGGATGTAGGAGGGTCAGCAAGGGAGTTGGGGTCGGGGAAATGGCTCTGAGTTCTGGAGTAACTAATCTTTAGCTGTGACTCACAACAAATTTGAACCTCAGTGGACATTATTTTAACACAATGGAGTAAATTTCTGCCCTTCCTACCTTATGGAATTGTTTTGCAGGTCAAATGGGATAATCTATGTAGGAATACTTTGTAAACATAAAACTGATATAAGGTCACACACCACATGACATTTCGGCTAGTGATGGGTGGTCCCATAAGATTAAAATGGAGCTGAAAAATTCCTGTCATCTACTGATGTGGTCACTGTCGTAATGTCATAGCACAGTGCATCACTGATGATGCTGGTGTAAACAAACCACTATGCTGCCAGGCACATACAATTGTATGCAATTATGTATAGTACGTAATACTTGATAATACGTACTATAGTATGTAACACTTGATAATAAACAACTATGTTACTGGTTTATGTATTTACTATTTTATCATGATTTTAGAGCGTACTCCTTCTACCTATAAAAAAAGTTGGCCGGGTGCAGTGGCTCAGGCCCGTACTCTTAGCACTTTGGGAGGCCGAGGTGGGCAGATCATTTGAGGCCAGCCTGGCTAACATGGTGAAACCCTATCTCTACTAAAAATACAAAAATTAGCCAGGTGTAGTGGCAGGCACCTGTAATCCCAGCTACTCAGTAGTCTGAGGCCGGAGAATCACTTGAACCTGGGTGGTGGAGGCTGCAGTGAGCCGAGATTGCACCACTGCCCTCCAACCTGGGTGAGAGTGACACTCTATCTCAAAAAAAAGTTAACTGTAAAACAGCCTCAGGCAGGTCCTTCAGGAGGTATTCCACAAGAAGACATTGCTATCCTAGGAGAGGACTGCTCCATGCTTGTTTTTAGCCCTGAAGACCTTCCAGTGGGACAGGATTTGGAGGGGGGATACAGTGATAGTGATGATCCTGATCCCTGTCTAGGCAGTTGTATGTATTTGTGCCCTTGTCTTTGACAAAAAAGCTTAAAAAGTAAGAAAAAAATGTTAACAGAAAAAAGTTTTATTATAGAATAAGGATATAAAGAAAGAAAATATTTTTCTACAGCTGGAAACTGTGTTTTAAGCTAAGTGCTACTACAAAAGAGACAAAAGGTTAAAAGAATAAAAGAGTTTATAAAGTAAACCTGTTACAGTAAGCTAAGGTTAATTTATTATTGAAGAAGGAAAAATATTTTAAAAATAAATTTGTTGGAGCATAAGCGAACTATGTTGATAAAGCCTACAGTAGTGTACAGTAACGTCCTAGGCCTTCACAGTCACTCACCACTCACTCACTCACTCACCCAGGGCAACTTCCTGTCCTTTAAGCTCCATTCATGGTAAGTGCCCTATATAGTTGGACCTTTTTTTCTTTTCTTTTTTTTTTTTTTGAGACTGAGTTTTGCTCATGTTGCCTGGGCTGGAGCGCAATGGTGTGATCTCAGCTCACTGCAACCTCTGCCTCCCAGGTACAAGTGATTCTCCTGCCTCAGTTTCCCAAGTAGCTGGGATTACAGGTGTGTGACACCACGCCTGGCTAATTTTGTATTTTTAGTAGAGACAAGGTTTCACCATATTGGTCAGGCTGGTCTCAAACTTCTGACCTCAAGTGACCCACTTGCCTCAGCCTCCCGAAATGCTAAGATTACAGGCAAGAGCCACCACACCTGGCCAGGTGGACCATGTTTTATCTTTTGTACTGTATGTTTACTATACTTTTTCCACGTTTAGATATGCTTAGATACACAAATGCTGATCATTGTATTATCATGCCAACAGTATTCAGTAGAGCAATATGGTGCACAGGTTTGTACTCTGGGAGCAGTAAGCTAGACCAGAAAGCCTAGGTGTAGGCTATACCATTGAGGTGTCCAAAAGTGCACTCTGTGATGTTCGACAATGACAAAATTATCTGAGGATGCATTTCTCAGAACATATTCCTGTTATGAAGCAACACATGACTGTGTATGTTAGATTCTTGAATTGTGATGAATGTTGTTATAATAATATTATTCTTACTAACAGTAATTCTAAACTAATCATCATTTGCGATTCCTCTGAAGTCTCAAGGTTTCTTGCTCTGAAATAATGCTAAGTTTAGGCCCTATTTTTTTGCTAGCACCACAGACCTTCAAGATTCATAAACTATGAATGCAAACAACAGATCATTAAAAGTATACTTTATTTGTGCTAGTGATTTCTTCTCATCACTTCAACAGAGAAAAAGAACATTCTAGAATCCTAACAATGGTGGCAAGGGGTGTGGGCACAGCGTTGTTAGGAGGGGGAGACACCAGAGCACCAACTTCTCTCACTTAAACCTTATGACAACCTTAAGAAGTAGGCAGCATGATCCCCTTCTTGGAAATGCAGAAAGAGAGAATGGGGGAGATTGAGAGGCTTGCAGAATGTGACATCATTAGGGAGAACAGTGGTTGAGGTGGGTATACAGGTCTGGCTCTTTCCTCTCCTCTCTATGACCAGTGGACTTAATATAAACAGCATGTCCAGCCTGACTGTACTTCCTGGCCTCAATACCCAGGTTCCCAAGAAAGATCCACCCACCCCACACGAGCTCCCTTTGCTCATCAGGGAGCTTTACCGTCTCTAATGTTGTTTCCCTAATGTTTTTAAGAACTTGTGTGATTCAAGATTGTATAAAAAAGGTACTTTATCAAGACCATTGATTGAAGTGAAGAAAAACAGTGATCTCAAAGGAATGATGATTCCAGAGAACAAGTGTTAGAGGCTTAAGACCCAGGAAATCCCAAGGATTCCTGAAAATATTCCATTCAGAGTTTTAGATCAAAGGAGGCACAACCTGCCTCCCAATTCTCATTCATTCTCTCAGATGGTGGAGTCCACCACTGTCTGTCCTTGGCATTTATTTGCAGAGCTCTTTGGAGTCACTGTGCCCAATTTGGTTGTGATCTGGAGGGCATTCACAGCTGATAGGAAGAAAAAAAATGTGGTAATCTTAGCCATTTACTGCTGTAAGAATTGTGTTTGGAAAATGACCTGCATTCTTAAGTCAAGAAAAAGTGAGAGACAAGGTACAGCTGGAATGGGACACAGGACCGAGGGAGAGTTTGGCGGAACTGAAACCTGAATAGCTAGGAAGGTATGAGCGTGTTAAGGGAGTGTGTGTCAAGGGCATAGATGAGGTGACTGAGCTGAGAGATGACCTAGGAGAATCAGAGCAATGGTAAGAACTAGCACTGACCATCCCTACTCATGCTTTAACAAATAAAGCTTCAAGATGTTCTAGGATGTTCTATCTACTGGTTAGAAATACATCTTCAGAGTCAGAGCTTTAGTTTTTTCCATTATTATAAGGAAATTTCTGTCCATGTGAGCTTCATGTAATATTGGTATTGACAATGATGATGATGATTATAGCTACTGTCTTAGTCCATTCAGGTTGCTACATAACAAAATAATATAGACTTGGTGACTTACAAACAACAGAAATTGATTTCTCACAGTTCTAGGGGATGGGAAGTCCAAGATTAAGGTCTCAGCAGATTTGGGGTCTGGTGAGGGCTGCTTCCTCTTAGACAGTGGTCTTCTTACTCCAACCTCACTGGGTGGAAGGGGTGGAAGTTTTCTCTGGAGTCTCTTTTATAAGGGAACTAATCTCATTCATGAGTGCTCTGCCCCCGTGGCCCATCACCTCCCAAAGTCTCCATATCCTAATATCATCCCCTGGAGAGGTGAAGATTTCAACATTTTACATTCGTCATTTCTAATCTTTAGAACAAAGTAAATATTAGAATCTCTGTCTCAAAGACATGGACACAAGTCTGCAGAAGTGAAACTCTTTCCCTGAAGTGACAGCAATGGAGTGGATGCGGGTCCATGTTGTTCAGGCTCCAAAGTCCACGCTGTTTCCATGATGCCAGGCTGCTTCCTAATTAGTATATTTAGGAGATAACTGTATTTTAAAGATAAAGACCTGAGATTTGGAGAGGGGAAGAAAAGAAGAAAACATTTTCACCTCCTCTCCAGGAACCAGGGCCCGTCATCCCCTCAACCTCTTAAACTCGTGCTTTTTCCAAACTGAGTCCCTGGTGACCATTTTTTGCCTCTCCCTGAAAAGCAAGCCCAGTTCATTTCTTCAGAAGATGACACTGTGTCAGATATTTCCCCTTGTGATGATTATTTCTGGAAGAACCAGATGGGAAAGCTTGGGAAACATTCTAATTAGAAAGAGTCTTTCATTTCCATCCTGTTTCTATTTCCCTTCCAGCCCCCACCCCCATCCCATGCACACATTGGCACGTTCTGAGCACTTCTTTGTATTTCAGGTCGATATGTGCCTACCCTGGCAGCTGATCACACAGGCAGACTGCTTTTGAAGTAAATGGAAAGACTGCCCAAACAGACAAGAGTACTGAGCCACGGGGAGTTTGAATGCCCTGTTCTGTGTCAAGCCCAGACGGCCTGTTCTCTTATTCATGGTTACTGAAGCCCTTTATGCTAAAGAGTGCTGGGCAGTGAGAGACAGGGTCCTTTAGCCAGGCAGGGCTCAGGTTCCACACCATGAAGTGAGTTGGAAGCTGCGGTAGATGCCATTTGAGTGTGAGGAGTGAGGTGTGGGGTGGCTGTGCACTAAGCCACCCAGGCAGGAGCCAGGGGCTGTACCTCCTCCCCTTAACCTCTCATTGCTCCTCAGTGAGGTCATCCTCACAGTGTTGTGCATTTACTGGAAGCAGCCTTCACAAAACCTTGATTAGATGAATAGGAATTACTTCTAAGAGCACATTTTCTAAGTAGTCAGTTCATGTCTGTTGACCTCGGTAATGGCTGCAGTTGTATCTAGTTAGTGCCCCTGTGAGACAAGCAGTTCCCATTGGCTACTCAATTTCATCCTCCCCGGGCTACAGCGATGAAGTAACTGAGGCCTGAGAGCTGAAGCAACTTGCCCAAGGTCACTAACAAGAGGCAAAGCCAGTTCTTGAACCTTTTTTTGTCCTAACTCCAACCTGGGGCTCTGAAGTCCTGCCGCTCCACTGGAAGGGCCCTCAGTGCCGTCCATGCCCAGGGCGGGGCACTCAGGCTGGGTGGGGATGCAGTCACCCCGAGTAGGCCCGTGATCTGTTTCACCTCTGCCTGGCAGAACTGGAGGTATGGACAACCTTGGCAGGGTATGAGTGGGATAGGAGCACATGTGCTCAGCTCACATGCTCTATGCCTTTCAGAAGCAAATCTCGCAATAGTGGAAGGATGGCCTTATTTATCTTAAAAAGTCACACCAAGTAGATGAAGTGTGACACGTAGTGGGAGGAAAGCAACAATTAAAAGTACAACCATGGCTGGGCACAGTGGTTCATATCTATCATCCCCACACTCTGGGAGGCCAACGTAGATGGATCACTTGAGTCCAGGAGTTTGAGATCAGCCTGGCTGGCCGACATGATAAAACCCCATCTCTACAAAAACAACACAAAACAAAAATTAGCATTAGCCACGTGTGGTGGAGCATGCCTATAGTCCCAGCTATTTGGGAGGCTGAGATGAGAGGATTGCTTAAGCCTGGAAGTTCCAGGCTGCAGCAAGCTGTAATTGCGCCACTGCAATCCAGCCTGGATGACAGGAGACCCTGTCTCAAAACACACACAAAAAAATAAAAAAGCAACTGTTTGAAGCATAAGGCTTTTCTTTAGGTCTTCTTGATGGCAAATGACTGCTTATTCCCTTGAGCACATACATGCAGTTGAGCTTGTTTTTCAACCTGTCTTCCTTCCCCTCTAGTGAAAAAGCCGTGTAAGTAGGAGAGGAAAGGGTCCTTCCTCTCTGGGAAATGCACCCATCAGAGTGCCATAGAACCAAGAGTTCTACCCTTACAGATTAATTTTTCTGGGTTAAGCATTGTCTTGGGGGGTAAGAGTAAATTCTCCTTTAAAATATTAGCTACTCTGGGAGGAGAAAACCCTCTATCCCTAATATCATGCTTCAAGTGGTTTTCTGAGACTGCTTCCTCCTATACTGCCAGGTCCAGCAGCTCCTGCAGATGGGTGGTGGTGGAAGGAGGAGAGAATGGGCCACAGGCAGGCCAAGGGCAAGCTTAGCAGCACTCAACAGCCTCCATGAACTCAACAGAAGTCAAGAACGCACGCAGCTCATGATGAAGACCTGCAGCGGCCCAGGTTTACCAAGCTCATTCACAGTTGCAGTTGGAGAATTCGTCTTTGGTCATTGTCTACTTTGGAAATACGGTAAATAATGTAACAATGTTTTTAAAAACAAGCTTCATCCCTTCCAGATCCTTTTTATAGCAAATATTTGCATCTAAAGGAAATATACTTGTGTGTGTACACACGTGACTGTGCTGTTTGTTTTCCACCCCGCAATAGGAAAAAAACAGTTCACATGCTTTAAAAAAGTCATCCAAGCAGAAAATTGGGAAGAGCAGCAGCTGTGAGAAGAGATGTTTGCAGGGGTTACAAATGATTTCTCATTAACTCCAGACGCTCTTGTTCCTGGTCACCACAGCCCCATCTGAGAGGCAGATGTGACAGCGCTGGCAGTGACAATGACAGAGGAAGAGATGGGAGGGAGAAAGGGTTAGCTTATTTGTTTTAAAAGAAGCTGCTCAAATGTTTTGAGTCCTTCCATGCCTCGTGAGTCACAAACCCACAGAATGGGCAGGGCTTGGCTTGAAATTGAGGACGGCCTGCCTCTGCCATTTCCTGAGCGGGTGATCTTAGGCAAGTCACTTGGAATCTCTAATGCTCATTTTCTCACTAATAAAATGATGATGATAATACAGTCTGCTTTACAGAACAGAAGCAAGAACTAAGCGAGATAGTATGTAAGAAAGCAATTTATAGAATGGAGATTACTATGTACAAGGGAGTTATTTTTCTGAACAAATGGCTTGACTCAAGGTCACTAAATATCCATGACAACATGCCCTTTAGGGTAATTCTGAGTAACATGAATCTTAAAGGATAATTAGGAATTGGGCAGTTAAAGAGGAGGAGAGAGAGCAGTTAGCTTTTGCATGAGCAAAACACACACACAAAGAAACCACGAGGCGTGTAATCTGCAGGGCAGGCTGGGGCATGCAGACATGAGGGGTAGCGGGTGAGCAGGGGTGGGTAGATGAGCATCCAGGTGGTTTGGCTCAGCAGCAACTAAGTCTGAAGCAGACAGTGGCAGGAGCCTGATCCTAGAGGCATTATATACCTTCTCAGGAAGCTTGAATTTTATACCCTAGAATGATGTTGTATCTATTATGTTCAGTGAAACTTTAACAAACATATCTTTTCAAGAAAGTTTCTTTAGTCAAGCAAGTTCTAGAATGGTGATGTAAATAGTTAACCCTGTTTCTCTACTGCAGGACTAGTTGGAGCCTTTAGTATGCTAACATGAACCACAAATCTTCAAGAAGGAAGTACCCTGGGATGTTTCTTCAAGACCTTTGAGCACAGGACTTTTTTTTTTTTTTGAGACAGCATCTCACTCTGTTGCCCAGACTGGAGTGCAGTGGAGCAATCATCACTCACTGCAGCCTCGAACTCCTGGGCTCAAGCGATCCCCCCACCTCAGCCTCCTGAGTAGTTGAGACCACAGACATGTGCCATCACACCCAGTTCATTTTTTTAAAGAAGTGTTTTTGTAGAGACAGAGTCTCTTTCCATCGCCTAGGATGGTCTTGAACTCCTGGGCTCAAGCAATGCCCCTGCCTGGACCTCCCGAGGTGCTGGGATTACAGGTGTGAGCCCCCAGGCCTGGCCAGGACCTTTTGTTGGTCCTCACTCCCTCTTGCCCTCCCACTGCTCCAGGATTTCCATGTTCTTACTCCACAACCTGGGGAATGCTAGGACCATGAGGGGCCATCAGTGAGCTCACTACAAGTCTGTGCTCGTAAACGCCACTGTGGTTTCGCCAGCTTTTCCTGATTTCCCATGCGCCTGCCAAAGACACCCTTCCCCAGCTCCTCTTCACACAGTCTACTGCTTCTTCCTCTCCATGGATGAACTCACCACTTCCCCAGTAGAAAGGGTGACATCCAAGCTGTGGGCCAGCCTTCTGCTCCACTCCAACACATCTACATCTACAGACTCTGTCTTTGCCAGTCCCTGAGATGTTGGTCCTCCTTTCTAAAGTGAAAGCCATATTCTAGTCTAAGATGAGAATAATTGTCAGAGAAGTGAAGCTACCTGTTCAAGGTTGGAGAGTTAGTAAGAGGCAGAGCTTTGGCTAGCATTCAAGTCCCTTGAAACGTGGATGAGGACCCCTTTCCTTGGCTCGTCACTATCTGTATCTTCCATTCTGTAGTCTTAATCCAAGAGGTTCAAGTACATGACAGATGAATGTCATTAACACATTTTTAAAATACTGGCATAAAATCACTTAAACACATTGTGAATGCCTATTGGCTTTAATCTGTCAAGTTTCTTTTACTTGAATTATTTTTTTCCTTTCTTTTCATTACACTATTTCTTTTTGTTTTGTTTTGAGGCAGGGTCTTGCTCTGTTGTCCAGGCTGGAGTGCAGTGGCATGATCATGGCTCACTGCAGCCTCAACCTGCCAGGCTCAAGCAATCCTTCTACCTCAGTCTCCCAAGTAGCTAGGACCACGGGTGTGTGCTACTACATCCAGCTAATTTTTTTTTAAATTTCTTGGTAGAGAAGGAGTCTTTCTGTGTTGCCCAGGCTAGCCTGGAACTCCTGGGCTCAAACAATCCTGCTTCAGCCTCTCAAAGTGCTGAGATTATAGGCGTGAGCCATCATACCCAGCCTGCACTGTTGCTTCACGACAAATCACTCCAGTCCTAGAACTACCTAGGGATTAATATAAAACCTTCTGTACTAACAGTGAAAACTGAAGTTAATGAAATTCAGCTGCCTTTCACAGTAGTTTCCATTTTGTTTCCCCACATTTTCTCTGAGTTTCTACTGCACTGGGGATGCCAACTGAGGGTGGGTGACAGTTGTGCTGGGTGACAATCAGGGAGGTTCCCCACCTGCAGAGCCTCTGAAGCAGGTACCTGAGTTGCAAGGGCATTTCAGCAGGTAGCGGACCCACTTTCACCCCTGTTATCTCTTCATGCATTACTGACATGGAACCAAACGCATCCACTGGTTCGCGCCACTGAAAATGTTTGGATTTAGAGACAGCATCTGAAAAAATGTCTCTCTAAAGCCCTTTGCTTTAAAGAAGGTCTCTTGGCATAAAGTCAACACCTTTCTTTCTCCATTGCCTATTTCTCCTGGTGTTTAGAGTAAAACTGTTCTTTGCCTCTTTCTTTGTTTCCCGAGTACTTTGGGTAGAATTAGTTTTTGTTTGGTTTGTGTTAAACCCATCTTTAAAACCTGTACGGCTATTTTCTAAGTTTTCAAAACTCATCCACTACTTTAATCACATTTTCCAGGCACTATTTCAATCCAGATAATTTGAAGGCACCAGGCTTCAGAACTCAGAGCTGGCACACACATGACCTGAGAAGAGGGCTTGCTCACCAAGTTTACAGCAAACAGATTTGGAAGGAGTGAATGGTTGATTGTGTTTAAAAATAGTCAGTTGAATATGGGAGGCTTTTTCCAGTTACTGTGGAGAGACGCTTTTAGGCCTGATTAGCCCCCAAACAACAAACTATAAATGCTTTATAGCTTGTGGGAATACATATATTCTGAGATAACCTGGGACATTCATTCCAAAGCTATAATAATATGGACACAACAAACGTCAGGCTGAATTATTAAATGAAGTCTAATAATGTTAATTATTAATAAAATATTACTATATATAACTTTTATAGTTATATATAGTACTACTTTTATATAATCTACACTTTTATATAATCCTTTTTCCTTCTCAGAATATATATATCTGCTGAATCATTTTATTTTTCCAGAGCCTTGCCTCCAGTTTTTTGTTTTGTTTTTTTTTTTTTTGCTTGTTTATTTTTGAGACAAAGTCTCCCTTACTCTGTCACCGAGGCTGGAGTGCAGTGGTGTGATCTTGGCTCACTAGAACCTCCTCCTCCCAGGCTCAAGCGACTCTCCTGCCTCAGCCTCCTGAGTGGCTGGGATTACAGGTGTGCACCACCATGCCCAGCTAAATTTTGTATTTTCAGTAGAGACAGGGTTTCACCATGTTGGCCAGGCTGGTCTCAAACTCTTGACCTCAAGTGATCTGCCTTCCTTGGCCTCCCAAAGTGCTGGGATTACAGGTATGAGCCATCGTGCCCAGCCACCTCCAATTTCTTTCTAATGTAATCTATCCCTTATATTGTTGCTAGGGATATTTGTCCATAACACAGATACAAGCAATTTGGTTTTTTTGGCTCAAAATATTTCATGTTTCTCTATATCCATTAAGTCTGAACTCTCCACTATGACATTCAGTACTCCCCACAATCTGGCCTCTCACTTTCTAGCTTTCTGTGCCTCTAGTAACACTTTACCATTTCAGCTACCTCCCTCTCAATAACGAACATCAGCAAATATTTATTAAGCATCTATATTACATGCCTTGAACTTTGCTAAGTGTCAGGTTAATGTTGGTGAATAAAAGAGTTATGTCTCCAGGTCTTGTGTAGCTTTCCATCGAGTCACTAAGGGAGAAGATAATATAATTAAAAAACAAACCAATTCATACGAATTCATTGTGAGAAGTGTCATGAAGCAGATGCCGTAACGGAGAATCACAGGGGAAAGGCACTTCACTAGGAATCAAGGAGGACTTCCCTAAAAAGATTACAAGGTGAAACATGGACTGTGCATTCCAGGCAGAGGGACTAGCATGTGTGAAGTCTCTGATTCAGACCTGTCTGCAAGGTGGGCTATGTAAAGTGAATATTCACAGCAGAGGACAGTATGACGGGAACATCTCGGGGCAAGGGGCGTTATGCAGCCTACCACAGTCACTGACTAGAAAACTCACTGTTAGATTTGACATCCTGGGGTACATTGGGTTGAGAAATACAATTTTGGCAGAAAACAGTTTGGAGTTGGTTGAGGAATGAATGAGAAACCAAGGAATGAGAAACCAAGGAATAGAAGGATCATAGACAATCCTTTAGAGAAGTTCGCTTTGATAGGTGATAGCGTAAGGGGTTTGGGGAGAGAGATACTAGAATGTGTGTCTATGCCAAGACTGATTGAGTAAAGAGAGGGAGATTGATTCTGCAGGAGAACTGGAAGTTGAGCTTACCAGAGAAGTAGAAGACCACTGACAAGCAATTGAGAGCTCATTCGAAGTCTAAAGTCATTAATTTGGAATGAAAGAAATAATACAACTTTCTGCAGTTGTGCTCATGCACAGAGAAAGAAGTCTGAGTTTATCCATGAAGCTATGGAAGATAAAGGAATTTATGGTCTTCGTAAAAAGTAACTAGAATGGTGGAATATGGAATTGAAACTAGGCAAGAAAGGAGGCATTTATGAGGATATCGATGAACAGTGAGAAAGTGAGAGAATGGATGGAGTGGAGGCCATGAAGAAACTGAAGGACTTTTCTAGTAGGGATACTTGAACAAATAAACTAGAAGGTTATGGAATGGCCCAAGAGCTTGATGTTGGCCTTCAAGATTTTAGAGGTTGTACAATGGTCCAGTGGGCAACTATTGGAGTGCATGACTGAAGTAGACAGAAATAAAAGATCCCTAGAGATAAGGAGGTGAAGAAACTGAGATGCCAGGGGACTGAAATGGCCTTTCCTGGGAATGCTGAGGTTACAAAGAGTGATGACAGAATTTGGGGTGGAGAGGAAGACAGGGAACCAGAAACTAAAATCTTCAGTGAATAAAGAGGAGTGGTGGGGAGACGGTGGGAACAAAGGAGACGGTGTATCCAAGTCACACAAACCCAAAAGGGCAAAGTTTCTGCAGGAAAAGGGGGACAATGGTCTGGTGGTGACAGAGGAAAGGAAGGAAAACACCCACCTTACATGGTTACTTGGAGTATGGGAAATAAAACAGCCTTTGGTGGCCATGGGAGAAGTGGTTTCAGAAAACCACCGCATTTCAGAATGGAGATGAAGAGAATGTTACAAGCGGAGGCTGTGAGATGGAAACATTTTATGGTGGAAGAGAAGGAGAACTTGGTTGAAGAGGAGTAAACAGAGATGTATGAGAGTGAGAGCTCTGTTGACGGTGGATGATGGGATGCTGGGACCTCTTCCATGGTTGAGGCAAACGGAGATGTGCACAATGAGATTTGGCTTGATGGCCTCTTACAGGAGTCTTGGTTCTGGTGGTCTGGGACCACAGTCCTGCCCATGTGGTCCAGGGTGGCAGCTCCCCTGGGACACCCTGCATGAACGTCTTCCTGCTGGATCCGTGTCCTCGCAGACCTCCAACACATTCTAGATTTTCCCCTTTCTGAGCTTGGCCCCCAGTGCTCCTCCATGTAAGATGCTCTTACCCGCTAGTGATACCTAATTTAGTCTCATCTGTCTTTAATGCCTGACACGAATGTCACTCTTTCTGCAACATCCTGCAAGATCCTTTCAATCAAGAGACCACTGCTCCCGCTTCTGAATTTATGTAAGTGGAGTGGGATACGCAATTCAAAATGGGATGTTTTAAGACATATTTTTCCCTCTTCAGCAGAAAACTTTTTTTATGTGCATTTTTGAGGCAGGAGGTATATGCTGAAGGGAGGTCCCTGTAGTTAGTTCTAAGGACCCCCAAACCTCCCTTCCAGGAAGGCTAAACAGGATTTTTATTGTGTTGCCAAGGGTTTGGGCTCTAATTTTTGTCTTTCTTTTCTTTTTCTTTTCTTTTCTTCTCTTCTCTTCTCTTCTCTTTTCCCTCCCTTTCTTTCTTTTCTTTCTTTCTTTCTTTCTTTCTTTCTTTCTTTCTTTCTTTCTTTCTTTCTTTCTTTCTTCTTTCTTTCTCTTTTCCTTCCTTCCTTCCTCTTTCTTTCTTTTCTTTCTTTCTTTCTTTCTTTCTTTCTTTCTTTCTCTCTCTCTCTTTCTTTCTTTCTTTCCTTCTTTCTTTCGGGTCTTGCTCTATTGCTCAGGCTGGAGTGCTGTGGTGCAATCACAGCTCACTGCAGCCTTGAACTCCTGGGCTCACATGATCCTCCTGCCTCGGCCTCAAAGCAGGGGGCTGTAGTTTGAGGGACCCCTGAATTCCTGATTAGGAAAGAGACAGAGAATGAGGCTTTGGTGAAGGAAGGCTAAACAGGGTGTGGGTAGAAGCTGTTTGCGGGGAATCTGAGAAGACTACAGGAAATCGGCAGAAGGGATCTGAGCTTGGAATGTTCAGACGCCAGGGGCCATCCAGGGGGCCATAGAAGCCCATTCTTAGAAAGTACTAGGGTGAGGGAAAAGAAGCAGGGACTGTACAAAACCAGAACCCAGATCCGAGGCCTGACTTTAGTCTTCTCCTGAGTGAACATCACTCATCTGTACCAGAACCCTCACCTGTCCACAGATAGTGCCTTGCAAGACTTGCAGTTTCTGGCTCAGTTGCTTTCCAGTCCCTAGCAAGAAGCCTTGTGCATATGTGGTAGATGCTCAAATAAGTTTCTTAAGTTAACGGACTATCTTCTGAGATAAGCAAATGTGTTCGTCCATCCTTGCATTGCTCTAAAGAAATAAGTGAGACTGGGTAATTTATAAAGAAAAGAGGTTTGATTGGCTCATGGTTCTGTGGGCTGTATGGGAAGCATAGTGGCTTCTGCTTGGCTTCTGGGGAGGCCTCAGGAGACTTACAATTATGTTGGAAGATGAAGCGGGAGCAGGCACCTCACACAGGGAAAGCAGGAGCCAGGCAGGGGGAAGTGCCACACATTTTTAAACGACCAGATCTCACAAAGACTCACTATCCTGAGAACAGCACCAAGGGAAGTGGCGCTAAACCATTCGTGAGAAATATGCCCCGGGATCCAGTCACTCCCCACCAGGCCCCACCTCCAACATTAGGGATAATATTTCAATAGGAGATTTGGGCGGGGACACACACCCAGACTATATCAGTAGGTTAATCACCTCAACCTTGTTATACTTTAGAATCTCCAGGACTAACTTCATACATTACTCCTGGAGATTCTGAAGTACAACAAGGTTAAGGTGATTTCTTTGTATTTACTTAAAAAGCAACTGACAGAGGAAGTAAGAATTCAGGCTACTTCATGTATGGGTATCTTTGCCATTTGTTTTAGCCTCAGCTGTGTAGCTCCCCTGAAGGAACAGAATGAGAGTCTGCCACTAAGGTGACAACTTGCAGAAAAGAAAGGCAAGATTCTATGAATCCATAGTAACATTTTCCCTTTGCAAAGAGCTTGCATAAACAAGGCCATTTAAAAATAGTCTTCTGATATGAACTCTACAATAACCATAGTGTACAAAAATTAGAGTCCATATGGACGCGACCTGGGAGACAATATGCAAAAATTAAAGTCGTTGTAGAGTTAGGTTGAGATGATGAGTAATGGCCCCTGACCTTTCTTCAATCACTAGTTCACAATTTTTATACTACATTTTCAATACAAATGCTTCAGAAAATTCTCCACTTTAGAATAAGACACCTTGTTATGTAAAGTCATCATAATAACTTTATAATAATAGCATTCATTTAATTGCTGTTAAAAAGAATCACAGATAAAAAGTATTTTCTCAGCTCTGCCCCTGGAACACAGACAGAATGCTCTTTAGGGCAGAGCAGCATCAGAAGCCCTCCCACGGTGGGGGACATTCCAGTTGGCATCCAAAAGGCCCTAAGTATTAACTGGGGGACTTTAGGGTTGAATGCCACAGCTGCAGGTGCCTTTTGTCAAAATGCAGTGAGTAGGAAGCTGAAGAAATGACTAAGGAGCAGAACTGTGGAAAATGGGAGGGAGGTGAAGTCTGTGATATTAGTTTCAGATCATCGTCATCAAACCCTACCCACTGCCAGTCTCCCCCTTCCCAGTGCTCATCAGCTGTCACCCTGATACCTCCAGCTGGCAGTTCCTGAGTAAATTCTGAGTACAGCAGATGAGATCTCAGGACACTCAGATCCATCAGTTGCATACCCTTGAATTAGACTTGCTGCCGTAGGCTGCAAGGTTTGGAGGGCCTGAGGCATCATGTCCCCCACATCAGAGCATTCTCCTGAGTCCTGCACGTAGAAGTAGTTTATTCAAAGTTAAGCCTGATCAAATTAACTTCTGCTCTTAGAAGTCAGGTTAGTGGTTTCCTTGAGGATGGATGGGTGGCAGAAGAAAGAAGGAATTCCTGGAGTGGTAGTAAGTTTTTCTTTCTTGATCAGGGTGTTACTTGCATATGTTCACTTTTTGCAAATTCATTGAGCTGTTGTACATTTATTCTATGTACATTTTTTCTTTAATGTGTTATAATTTAATAAAAAGTTAAAGGAAGAAGAGAGGAGAGAGAGGGAGAGAAGAAGAAAGGAGGGGAAGAAGGAAGGAAGAAAGAGAAGCTCGATGATAAAACTAGATCGAGGAGCTTGAGCCTGATTCTATATGCAATTGAGTGCCACTCTAGGTTGTTTAGCCGAGTATGACATGATAGTTGCATTACTGTAGGAAGATTAATTTTACCGTGGAGAGCAGTTTAAATGGGATGAAACTGAAGGCAAGAAAATGAGGGAAGAGTTACAGTGACCTAAGTCTGCATGATGAGGGCTGAGACTAGACTGGGAGGATGGTGATGATAGTTAGAAGGGTAGTGAGGGACATTCACCACATAAAGAGACAGTTTTCACATAAGCTATTACACAAGTGAGCCGACATTCAGCACACACTACAGGTTGTTTACATATATAATATTTAATATCGTGTTGCATACTCACTTTGCTTAAATTGTAATAAGAAATCTTGCTGTTATCAGTTGGCATAGGACAACTCACATAGACTCAAGTCCATGGCTGAGGGCTACAGCTCTGGGTCTAACTAGACTCTATTCTCAGATATGGACCATTTGTCAGGAGGCAAGAGCAAGGGCCTAGGAGTGACTCTAGCACAGACTAACCAAATGATTGGCAACAAGAGCCTTGCTTTTTTGCTTTGTTACGGTTTGGTTTGGTTTTAATGCATCAGGATAATACTGGTGTCAAATGCTTAGCTTGCCAGATCAAACTACTACACTTTCTGGGAGCTGTTCAAAAGATTAATACAATGGCTATATGTTTGAGATTAAAGAGGTAATTGCTTTCTGCAGCCTATAAAGAAGATTTTAAAAGACGAGATCGAACAGATTGATGCGTATCCTTCTGCAAAACAATATGAAAAATATATTGGCACAGGGCCCTTAGTACAACTTAGATTTATGCAAAACTTTCATTTTTCACAATCCAAAATTAACAAACTCAGAATGACACAAATGTGTTGAAATGCAATGCAAACTAAACATTTTAGTACATCGTCCTACAGTTCAACAGAATGTTGATATTTAAATTCACAATTAGGCACCTCATTTAATTTCTGCATGATGATCCAATGGGCAGAAAAAGATGAATTGCTGACACACTGACTTTTTTTGAACTCCCAAAAGGGAAACAAAAGTTTGCAGTCAGAGATGAGTGAGGAGTTCATCTGGTTCATTAGTTTGCATAAATCTGTAATTATGTACAAAAATAATTTGTATGTACTGTGCTAACTGTATGATTATTATTATTTAGCTTTGCTCTGATGCCAATCATTGAAACATAATCCAGTTTTATTAAGTTCCTCAGAGCCTTGGAGAATGTTAGTTACAAGCCCGTTCTCTGCTCATTAGCGCTGACCTTTATGGTTTGTTTATTTGGAATTTTTAAAAAGTTTTTTTGGCCTCCTGCCCCTAAGTTAACTCGCCTTTGTTTAATAATCTATACTGTCATTATGCCCTCTTGACCCAGAAAAGAGGCAGATGAATGGGAGTACCGATGCCAGCTTTACAGCTTCTGCACACTGGCAATGTGCCTGAATTCCTATCATTTGTCTCTGATTTCTTTTGAAACAAAGGGAGCGAAGAGAAAGAGAAGAACAGGTATTCAAGGTCTTTGTGGACTCATAATTAAGCACTGTTATATAATGTGATTAAATAGCACAGGGCATATAGTAAGTCCAATGTCAATATCATTTATTATCATTGTTGTTGATGGTGTTGTCTCTTCACATTTTTGAGCACCTCCACTTCAGTCTTGTGCCCCATCTTGAGGCTTTGTTCAAAGGTCTTGTACCCCCAAATCTAAGGCCTACCCAACAGAGCAGCTGTTTTCTTTCTACCCTCTTCAAAAGGAACAAGAAAATGATCACACAAAATGATCAGCCAGATAGGTGGAGCTATGTGAGGACACGCTAAAAGGGAAGAACACTTCAGCCTGCAAGATGTCCAAACAGCATCATGTTCAAAATCTATCAAATCTGAATGGCATGCGTAAGCTGAATATGGGTAGTCCCTAAATCTACAGGTATTCAGATGACAAGTGGACTGTGAAGTTTAATGATTGAGAGCTTAAGACAAAATGAATTTTTTATTTCACACAGTAGGTGATAAACTTAATAAATTAATTACTGAAATGGTCACATAGGAAATACACCTTTTTTTAATTAAAAAAAATTTTTAGAGATAAGGTCTTACTCTGTGGCCAAGGCTGGAGTACAGTGGCATGATCATCGTTCACTACAACCTCAAGCTTCTGGGCTCAAGCAATCCTCCTGCCTCAGCCTCTCGAGTAGCTGGGACTACAAGCATGAACTACCACACCTGGCTAATTAAAATTTTTTTTCTAGAAACAGGGTCTTGCTATGTTGCCAAGGCTGGTCCTCGAACTCCTGGCCTCAAGCAATCCTCCTGCCTCAGCCTCCCAAACTGTTGGGATTACAGGCATGAGCCACAGTGCCCATAGGAAATATAATTGAATTGTAAAAAGGTCAGAAACATTTAACAATCATTCTCTAAGTATCTATTATGAAATGATGCAAACTACTAGCCAGGGATGGTGACATGTCCCTATGGTTTCAGCTACTCAGGAGGCTGAGGCTGGAGGATCACTTGAAGCCAGGAGTTCGAAACCAGCCTGGGCAACACAGCAAGAGCCCATCTCTACAAAAAATACAAAAATCAGCCAGGCATGGTAGTGTGCGCCTACGGGCTCAGTTACTTGGGAAGTTGAGGTGGGATGACTGCTTGAGCCCAGGAGGTCGAGGCTGCAGTGAGCTATGATTGTACCACTGCACTCCAACCCGGGCAACAAAGCAAGAAAGTGAGACATTACCTCAAATTAAAAAACAAAAACTACCTAAAAATTTGGGAAATGATTATATTTTAAATAATTATATTATATTTAAAAGAGAATATATTTTAAGAGAAAAAAACAATTAAAATTAAATGTATATCACAAATACAGTAATACAAAAATATGGAAGCTTGCAACAAAAGAATTTATTAAAATGAAAGTAATTCTGGTAGGATTGGGGGCAGTTTTCTTCACTCAAAGAGTTATTTAATATGATTTTGCTTTAAATTAACATTTTTCCATTTTACCTTTTTCTATGCTTTTATTTCGACCTTTTGATGTTATGTTTTAGGTGTGTCTCATAAATAGCGTATAGCTGGAATTGTTTCCTCAGTGGTGACAATCTCCCTCTCTCATGGTTTACTTTGCTTTTAACTTGTAAAATGATATAATTTACATTCATTGTGCTTATTGATATAGTTAGACTTGTTTATAACACATTAACTGATTATTTTCATTTGTCCTACTTTTTCCGCGCCTCTTTTGTCATCTTCCTTGCATTTAAAAAAAATTTAACAAGGTTTTTATTTATTTATTTTTATCCCCTGGCTTCTTTTTTTTTCTTTTGGTTTGGAAGCTAAATATTCTATTGTTATTCTTCTGTTACTTTCCTTGAAATTTAAGTAAAAAAAGCCCAAGTGTAATCAGTATCTTAGTCTTTTTCTCAAACTAAAATAACCTTGGAATACCTTATTCCACAATTAGACATCATAATTTTTTATTATAAACAACATGCTTTCTTTTTTCTTTTTTTAAGAGATGAGGTCTCACTCTGTTGCCCAGGTTAGAGGGCAGTGGTGGAGGGTCTTGCAGCTGCGGTTGCTCACTGCAACTTCAGCCTCCAACTCCCGGGCTGAAACAGTCCTCCAGCCTCAGCCTCCTGAGTAGCCAGAACTACAGGCATGAATCACCAAACCTGGCTAATTTTTTAAATTCTGTAGAGATGGGGTCTCACTACATTGCCCACACTGGTTTTGAACTCCTGGGCTCAAGCATTTCTGCTACCTTTGCCTCCTAAGTTGCTGGGATTTACAGGCATGAGCCACCATGGCTTGGCCAATAAACTACATATTTTCTAATATATTTGCTCACCATTCCTTCTTGCATATCATACAATCCTTCTAAAATCATTTCTCTTTATCTTGAAGTAGAGTCTTCAAAAGTTTCTTTAGTAAAGGTCTGCTGGTGGCAACTTCCCCAGCCTTTCATTATCTAAAACGGTTGTTGTTTTACTCTCATTCTTGAAACAGTTTTTTCTGGGTTTTCATTCAGCTGTTGATGATATTGTTCCACAATATCTGACTTTGTCTTTTATTTTATAATATCTTATTGATGCATAACAGGTACACATCATTCTGGCTTCCTTTCTGTGTGTGTTGACATGTCTTCCATGTTTCATTGTCATACCTCTGCAAGTGAGCCACCTTTTTTCTTTGGCTGCTTTTAAGATCTTCTCTTTGCTTTTAATATTTTGCAATTTCACTAGGGCTTATCTAGGTACAGTTGTATTTTTATTGATCTTGTTTGCTAAGTTTCTGTACATATACGTTTTTCATCAGAAACCCATTTTGCTTTTCAGTTACCACCTCTCTTCCGTTCTTTCTATTCTCTACCTCTGTGGCTCTGATTGATAATATGTATGGTAGAACTCATCATTCCATCCTCCATATTCCTTCCACATATTTCCTGTGTCTAGGCTGATATAGTCTCTCTTCAGTTGTCATTAATTCACTATTGAATCTGTTCATTGAGTTTTTATTTTAACAATTATATTTCTCACTTTTTTTCTACTCTGTGCTTATCCAATCCCTCCCTCCCTCCCTTTTTTCCTTCCTTCCTTCCCTCCTTCCCTTTTTTCCCTCCTTCCTTCCTTCCTTCCTTCCTTCCTTCCCTCCCTCCCTCCCTCCCCCTCTCTCTCTCTTTCTCCCTTTCTCTCTTCCTTGTTTTTGGTTGTTGTTTTAGTTTTGGGTTTTTGTTTGTTTGTTTGAGACAGGGTCTTCCTCTGTCACCCAGGCTGAAGTGCAGTAGCATGATCGTGGCTCACTGCAGCCTCAGCCTCCCAGACTCAAGCAATCCACTCACCTCAGCCTCCTGGATAGCTGGGACTACAGGTGTAAGCCACTATGCCTGGCTAATTTTTGTATTTTTTGTAGAGATGAGGGTCTTCCCATGTTGCTCAGGCTGGTCTTGAACTCCTGGCCTCAAGGGATCTGCCCGCCTCGGCCTCCCAAAGTGCTGAGGTTACAGGCATAATCCACTGTGCCTGGCTGTATTTTTTCATTTTTGAAAATTCCATTAGTCTCTTTTGTAAATCTACCTATCATTTGGTTTTTTGATCAAGTTGTTTATGATACCATTCTTTATTTCTACAAATACTTCCCACTTAATTATTTTATGTCCTTTAATAATTTTTAAAATCTGAACGCCTTGGGGTCTAAGTCTGTTTACTTCCTTCTTATTCATCAGTCTGACTTGTTTCTTTGTGTTTTTTGCTGATCTTTGATTGTGAACTCATATTTGCTTGATATTAATCCATGCAAATGATGCCGATTTCTAAAAAGAGAACTTGTGCCTGTTTTTGCTGCTACTGAAATGGGCGCTTTTAAAGTCCTCTTTGGAGTTCTCTGGTTTGCACCAGAATAGCAGGTTTAACTCACCCACCTGGTGCTGGCCTGACGCTTGAGCTCCTAATTGCAATGGCCTTTGCTCTCAGGGAAACACTCATGTCCCATTGCTGACTGTTCCCAGCTCCCGTTTCTGTTTTTACTTACTTTATAGTTGGGAGACAGAAATGGGGACTAGAAGCTGTGGGGGTAAGAAAGTCCTTGAAGATTTCCTTTACTTCTCCTGAGTCCTGCAGTATATTAAAAGCTGTAATTTGTATCAAAGGAGATATTTTTTAAATTTCTAAACTTCTTAAGCAATTAACATGGTGTTTGATACTGTACTTATTTAACAAATGAATAAGTAATTTTAAAAATGTATAAAAATAATAGCAATAACATTCATGGGGCATAGCCTTATGCCAGACCCTATGCCAGTTTTAATCTTCCCAACAATCTTACAAGGTCAATATAATTATTGTGATTTGTTTATTTTACAAATGGTAAATGGCTGTTATGACTTTAACCCAAATCTGTCTTGTTCCAAAGCCCATGCACATAATTGCTACGTATATTGTTTTGGCATAAATAAATGAATAAATATAAAATTTCACCATTAAATTAATAAATATTTCTTGAGGATTTATAAGTAAATAGTAATAAATTTATTATAAATAAATAGTAAAATATCTAAACATTGTTTTGTAAATACTGGGATATAGCAACGAACAAAAGAGAAAAATATTTCACCTATGTGGGGCTTACATTATAGTGGAAGGAAAAAGATACAACAAAAATATGTAAGCACATTTAATATATGAAATATGGAAGGAAGATTGAGTTTACCAAGAGCTGGGCAAGACTATTACTATTTTCCTTTAAGTGACCAGGGAAAACCTCATTGACAGGTGACATTTGAGCAGAATATATGAATGAATAAGTTTAAATTTTAGCTGTCTTGATACAACATGAGACACATTACATATAATTTAAACATAAAACAAAATTGGATTTTCTTTGATAAAAGTCATGTTCTCGAACAGTTATTTTTTTATTTTATTTTATTTTTTTGAGATGGCGTGTTGCTCCATCGCCCAGACTGGAAGGCAGTGGTGGGATCTCGGCTGACTACAACCTCCGCCTCCCAGGTTCAAACGATTCTCCAGCCTCAGCCTCCTGAGTAGCTGGGATTACACACATGCACCACCACGCCCAGCTAAGTTTTGTATTTTCAGTAGAGATGGAGTTTCACAATGTTGCCCAAGCTGGTTTCAAACTTCTGAGCTCAAAGTGATCTGCCCGTCTCGACCTCCCAAAGTGCTAGAATTACAGGCGTGAGCCAACACTCCCAGCCTCTAAGAGATTTTTGTTGTTGTTGTTGTTTGAGATGGAGTCTCACTCTGTTACCCAGGCTGGAGTGCAATGGCACAATCTCGGCTCACTGCAATCTCCGCCTCCTGGATTCAAGCGATTCTCCTGCCTTAGGCTCCCTAGCAGCTGGGATCACAGGCATCTGCCACCACGCCTGGCTAATTTTTCTATTTTTAGTAGAGACAGGGTTTCACCATGTTGACCAGGATGGTCTCGAACTACTGGCCTCAGGTGATCCACCCGCCTCAGCTTCCCAAAGTGTTGGGATTAGAGGCATGAACCACCAGGCCCAGCCAAGAATTATTTTTAATATTAACAATGTATTATACTATGCTTTCTATTTAAAATAATCAAATATCTTAGTATTATATTTTTTGACCTTATCCTGGAAAGCTAATGGGTGAAGTGTCAGAGTGAAATGGTTATTAACATGTGTTTGAATTCGGATGCATTTATACCTCCCTGTGTGATCTTTGGTGAGTTACTGTACCTTTTTGGTCTCAGTTTCTTAAAGTGGGAATAAAATACAATGTCTTCTTCACATGGTTATTGTGAGGATTAAACAAATCAATAAATGTAATACACTGAGAACAATGCCTATAATAAGTGCCAGCTGTTGTTATTATTATTCTCATTTTCTAGTTGAGTAATTCTAGTCGCAGAATGATTGCTGAAAAACAAGACTGTAAAATGTAAATTCCCTGGTTTCAGCAGGGAAGAAGTCTAATTGCCTAAACAAGCTTAAAGTCTATTTTTGAATCATTTCAACATTCACTTCCTAGCATCTCTTTTCATGCATTGTGCTTTCGTTAGAGCAATTTAAGTTGCTACTAACAGGATTTCAGGGTTAAATTCAACAGAATATATATGATTCTGCAAATGTTTTTTCAAAAAGATAGATGGGCAAACCCTTTCTTATTGCAGTTTTCTCCCATTTTCTTGTTTGTTTTTCAATTTTTAATTATATTTTTTAAAATTTTTGTGGGTACATAGTAGGCATATATATTTACGGGTACATGAGATGTTTTGATACAGGCATACAATGTGAAATAAGCACATTGTGGAGAGTGGGGTATCCATTTTCTTAAGCATCTATCCTTTGAGTTACAAACAATTCAATTATGTTCTTTATTTTAAAATATACAATTAAGTTATTATTGACTATAGTCACGCTATTGTTCTGGCAAATCATCTCATTTATTCTTTTTATTTTTTTGTACCCATTAACCATCCCCACCTTCCCCCGCCCAACTCTCCAGTACCCATCCCAGCCTCTGGTAACTATCCCTCTACTCTCTATGTCCATGAGTTCAATTGATTTGATTTTTAGATCCCACAAATAAGTGAGAACATACAATGTTTGTCTTTCTGTGCCTGACTTATTTCACTTAACATAATGATCTCCAGTTCCATCCATGTTGTTGCAAATGACTGGATCCTATTCTTTTTTATGGCTGAGTAGTACTCCATTGTGTATACGTACCACATTTTCTTTATCCATTCATCTGTCGATGGTCACTTAGGTTGCTTCCAAATCTTAGCTATTGTAAACAGTGTTGCAACAAATATAGGAGTGCAGACATCTCTTCTATATACCGATTTCCTTTCTTTTGGGTATATACCCAGCAATGGGGTTGCTGGACCATATGGTAGCTCAATTTTTAGTTTTTTGAGGAAACTCCAAACTGTTCTCCATAGTGGCTGTACTAATTTACATTCCCACTTAGAGTGTACAAGGTTCCCTTTTTTCCACATTCTTGTCAGTATTTCTTATTGCTTGTCTTTTATAGTAAGCCATTTTAACTGGGATGAGATGATATCTCACTGTAGTTTTGATTTGCATTTCTCTGATGATCTCAGTGATGTTGAGCACCATTTCATATGCCTGTTTGCCATTTGTATTTCTAATTTTGAGAAATGTCTATTCATTATCTTTTGCCCATTTGTAAATTGAATTATTGGATTTTTTCCTATAGAGTTGTTTGAGCTCTGTATGTATTCTGGTTATTAATTCCTTGTCAGATGGGTAGTTTGCAAACATTTTCTCCCATTCTGTGGGTTGTCTCTTCACTTTGTTAACTGTATCCTTTGCTGGATACTTGATGTGATCCCACTTGCCTTGGTTCCTTGTGCTTGTGGAGTATTGCTCAAGAAGTCTTTGTCCAGACCAATGACCTGGAGATGTTTCCTGATGGTTTGTTGTAGTAGTTTCATAGTTTGAGGTCTTAGATTTACATCTTTAATCCATTTTGATTTGATTTTTGTATATGGTGAGACCTAGGGGTCTAGTTTCATTCTTTTGCACATGGATATCCAGCTTTCCCAGCATCATTTATTGAACAGACTGTCTTTTCCCCAGTGCATGTTCTTGGCATCTGTCAAAACTGAGTTCATTGTAGGTGTGTGGATTTGTTTCTTGGTTCTCTATTCTGTTCTATTGGTCTATGTGTCTGTTTTTAGTTTCCTCAAATTTTGGATTCAAATTGTGACTCCTATTTAACTACGGAATGATGTACAATTCTCAGCACGAATCTAGTGTATTTTACTGATTTACAGGAAGTACTAAAAATAAAATTATTTTTACTAACGGATGGTCTTTATTTCACTTTATAATATATAGTAGAGTAAATATGAAAGAAATTTCAAAGTAGAGGCCATTCTTTTTCCAGAAGAATCACAGATCGCTGAGGATTTGGGCACCAGCTCTGCTTTCTAAACATTCACATTCCATGAACCTTCCAATAAGGTAGCTAATAGCTATACGTAGCTATTGAGCACATGGAATGGGCCTAGTACAAATTGAGATTATCTCTAAGTGTAAAATACACATTAGATTTTGAAGTCTTTGTATAAAAAATGAATATGTAAAATATTAATTTTTACATTAATTATATTTTGGGATCTTGATATTTTGGATATATTGGTTTAAAATATATTATTAAAATTAATTTTACTTGTTTCTTTTTACTTTTGTAAATGTAGCTATTAAAAACTTTTAAATGATAAATATGACTCACATTATATTTCTATAGAATGGCACTGGTCCACACAGCCTTAGTAAAACCTTCCTTTTTCTTTTCTTTTCCTCTCTCTCTCTTTTTTTTTTTTTTTTAATATAGAGACAGGATCTCCCTCTGTTGTCCAGGCTGGTCTCAAACTCCTGCCTTCAAGCGACCTTCCTGCCTGGCCTCCCAAACTGTTGGAATTACAGACATGAGCCACTGCACCCACCCAGTAAATCCTTTCTGATACACCCTTAGTACTTCCAACTAAGTACCAGTCATCATTTTCCTTCATTTCATGGGTATGGGGACAAAGAAAATGGTATATTCAGTTCCCAAACTGTCATTTCTGCCAGTCCTACCTAAAAAATTGGTCCATAGCCAAAAAGATGGTCTTACTTCATTTTGACTACGTTTACTATGCTTAAGACAAGGTGTTAGTTATTTCAGTACCCAAAATAAAGCTTTTCAGAATTTGTTCATACTTTTTTTTTAAGAGATGGAGTCTAGCTCTGTCACGCAGGCAGGAGAGTAGTGGCGCTATCTCGGCTCACTGCAACTTCCGCCTCCCAGGCTCAAGCAATTCTCCTGCCTCAGCCTCCTAAGTAGCTGGAATTACAGGCATGCACCACCATGCCCAGCTAATTTTTGCATTTTAGTATAGACAGGGTTTCACCATGTTGCCCAGGCTGATCTTGAACTTCTGACCTCAGGTGATCCACCCGCCTTGGCCTCCCAAAGTGCTGGGTTTACAGGCGTGAGCCACTGTGCCCGGCCTTGTTCATACTTTTAATTTCATTTAACTTGATTTGGGGGCACAAAGTTCAGTGGGATGAGAAAGAGAATAGAGAAGGAGAAAAGACAGGGACACCTCGCCTATTTAAATACACTAGGAAATTAAACAATTTTAAATCATCAGATTACCGAGGACTACTTAGATGCTAACATATAATTTAGGTAAAGGTGGATGATAGAGGAAAAGATTCCCCAGGGTAATTACTTGGTTACTCACATATTCACCATGATTCACCAAATCCCACAGTAATTACACTCCTTCTCTTGGGTGTGTTCCTAACAAGAATCTATTAATTTGACTAAACGTCAAATCCACGTCGTACAGGGCACAATGTCGGGGGCACCACATAGAGGTAGCGGCCTCCTGTTTGGCGCTGCTGTCTCTTGCCCATGCTCTATTGTGAAGGGTTGTGGGGGAGACAGAGGACAAAGAAGACACTGGAGAGGATTTTCCACCAACAGCCTAGGAAGGGATTTCCCTCTCTGCAGGAAGAAGAGGGCAGAGTCTCTTAAATCATCTTCGTGAAGTCCAAAACCCCTGGGAGTTTGAAACACACTTGACCCCATGAGTTTCAGATATAGGGTTGGAATCTTGCTGTGGGCTGCCACAGCTTGGGAGGCAAGGCAAGGAACTGGGACCTTCATCTACTCACTTACGCTGCTCTGAGCCACTTTCCCAAAGGTTACTTTTTCCCTTCTGTGCTTTATTTGCTTATTCACACAATCATGCCCTAACTCGAAGACAACTCAGTGGGTGCTATAATGGTTGCCAGATATGTCTCAGATATTCTGGGATAATGCATGCTGTCTCTCTATGATGTGGGCCAGTCTTTGCAAGTCTATATACAATTATAGTAATTAGATTTACCTTCTCTAAATCTGCTAACACAGAAAGAAGATATGTAGAATCTTTTTAGTATAACTGTAAAGAGAAAATGAATTCCATGAATTATGAAAAGAGTAGTGTGTGTAAATATGTGTTCTTGTTAAGATTATAACTTATTTTGAGAAACTGTGCAACAATCTAATGTATTAAGAAAGTTTATTTATCCTCAAATTTCCTACTAAGAATTATGGTTTAAATTCATTTTCCTGAAAGATTTCAAGGATCTGGGTAGAAATTGGCAACTAAAAATGTAATTAGATGTAATTTACCGTAACTAGGACTTTAAAAAAAAACCTACACTGTTTCTTTAACACTTCTAATTATCTGGCTTTGGTGAAAGCATTTATGGTTCCTTTCTTGGAAACCTTTCCTTAGTAACTACTCACATACCACTCCAGATGGGTGTTTCATATTTGTTACTGCTTACTGCCCTTTGTACCTAAATTTCATTTTGCATAAAGTTAGCACATGAGAAAACTAATGAAAAGGATGTATAATTTCTTGTCTCTTAGAAAAATCCCATTTCTTTTCTTCTGAGAGTGAGTGAAATATGTAACTCTATATATAGTTTACAATATGCAGTAATTATATTCAAATGTCTTTCAAATTACTATTTTCTTCTGAGTACTATTGCTCTAGTATAAGTTCAGCACTCTAGTATAGCCAGCTTACATGATACACAAGCCGTAATGTACTTCCCAAATCTTGCATACCACATAGAATTTCTACATGCCAGTCTGTTTGGGACACCCTCATTCCTTCTGCCCCCATGGAACCATCTGAGTCATGACTTGAAAATCCAGATGAGATTCCCTCATGCTCAGGGTCCCTTGAAAATGCCACGTTCCCCAAAGAAGGTGACACCTGAAGCTACCGCTCCACTTTCAACGGCCAACGACTGTATCCCATTGCTTGATGTGTGGAGAGCCATATTTCTGAAAGTTCCTTGACTCTGTGACAGGTCTGTCTCATTTTCCCCTTTGAGCTTCCACCTGCAGCCTGAGTTTGCCACTGCTTCCCTGTCTCAATCAGTGGTTCTTCCTCCAGCAGTAGATCTGGGAGCAGCTTCAAGAAAAGGTTCATCAGACATTTTCTCCTAACACTAAAACCATCTGACACCATCAGATGGGTTTCTGGATAATGAGCTTTTAATTGGCTCATATGTTTTTGAAAATGTCATCTTTCTGCCGTTAAACTTGATTCTCTTACCATTACATTCTTCTTTTGGGAGTGAATTCAAATGAGGGCTGGTTTAATTGGGTCATCTATCCTAAACCTCCATGAATGACCAGAGAAAAGGCACTCCATGCATAAATAATTTGTTGATGATGTATGAGACCCACGTGCTTTTTTTTTGTTATTGTAATAGTGTTGTTTAGGTTTTGTTTGTTTCTTTCTTTTTTTCTTTTCTGTTTTTTTTTTTGTTTGTTTGTTTGTTTTTCTGAGACACAGTCTCACTCTGTTGTCCAGGCTGGAGTGCAGTGGCGTGATCTCGGCTCTCTGTAAACTCCGCCTTCCCGGGTTCAAGTGATTCTCCTGTCTCAGCCTCCCGAGTAGCTGGGATTACAGACGTGGGCCACCACGCCTGGCTAATTTTTGTATTTTTAGTAGAGATGGGGGTTTCGCCATGTTGCCAGGCTGGTCTCAAGCTCTTGGCCTTAAGCAGTCCTCCTGCCTCAGCCTCCCAAAGTGCTGGGATTACAGGCGTGAGCCACCGCACCCGGCCTGTTTCCTTCTTTCTATTAGCTAGTTTTATTTGTGCCTGAGCTTTACAAGAACATATGAAAAAAGTTCTGCCCTAACTCAGGCACCCTTAGACTGGCCTATCTATACTTTCTTGTGGGTTTTCTTTTGCCACAACAACATTGCGTTCATTCAGCTTGAACAACCGCAATTGCAAACACGGAGCATGTCAGCCGTTGCCCGGGGAGCGCAGTGACCCAAGAACTCAGCTCGACTCTGCTTATCTGGGAGGCCCACTCAGTCTGGCAACAGGAATCCTCTGCGCATTCCTCCTCAACAAAAATCAGCTGTACAGGCCCCTTTATCCATTTATTTTTCTGGATCATAAAGTTGTCTCTAAAGCTCCAAATAATAATTTCTGGAGGATACCTTTTCATGTGGTAATGTTTAATTGGGATATAATTCATAGAACATGAAATTCACCATTTTAAAGTGGTTTTTAGTATGGTCAGTTGTTTTTAGTAAATTTGCAATGTTGTACAATCATCACCACTATATGATTCCAGAACATTTCCACCATTCTGAAAAGAACCTCTATACCTGTGAGCAGTCATTTTCCATTCCCTGCTTCCCCCATCCCCTGGAAGCCTCTAGTTTACTTTCTGTCTACGTGGATTGCATATTCTGGATATTTCATATAAAAGGAATCATACAATACGTGGTCTTTTGTGTCTTGTTTTTGTTCCACTCAGGTAACGTTTTCAAAGTTTATCTATGTTGCAGCATGAATCAGTACTTCATTCCTACATGAATAATATTCCATTTATGGCTGGATAGTATTTCATTTATACATACACCATATTTTATTTATCTATTCCCAAGTTGATAGGCATTTGAATTCTTTTTTTTTTTTTTTGGCTATTTTGAACTAATGCTGCTATGAACATTTGTGTACAAGTTTCTGTGTGAACGTATGATTTCAATTCTCTCATCTATGTACCTAGAAGTGGGATTGCTGGGTCACATGGTAACTCTAGTTTCACTTTTTGAGCAAATGTCAAACTGTTTTCCACAGCACTACCATTTTAAAATCCCAGGAAGAATGTATGAGCATTTCAACTACACAGCATCACTTGTCATTATTTCTGTTTTTAATCACAAGTGTGCAGTAGAATTTTCCATGACATCATTGTTTTATCAGCTCATGGAATGTGTACTTGTGTATTCTCATGTTTCACAACATTCTCAGACTTAATTTATAACATATTTACATCTAATATACATACGTATCTCATATATCTAGCTAGCTTGCTAGCTCTCATAAAAACAAAAGCCAGAATCTCTTAGGGATTCTCAATAATTTTTGTTTTTAGAGTGTAAAGGGGTCCTTAGACCAAAAAGTTAAAAAATGCTCATCTAAAGAGATTAAGCAACATAACTATGTTTTCTGTGACGTGTTTTATTTCTACTATTCTGGAAAGAAAACAAAAGATTTTTTTAAGAGATTGGGTCTCACTATGTTGTCCAGGCTGACCTGGAACTCCTGGGCTCAAATGATCCTCCCACCTCAGCCTCCCAAGTAGCTGAGACTATAGGTGCACACCACTGTGCCTGGCTATATATATATATATATATATATATATATATATACACACAGACACACACACACACATATACACACACATATATACACACACACATATATATATACACACACATATATACACACACATATATATACATACATATGTGTATATATATATTAAATTCTAGGGTATACAGTTGCATAGTTGTTTAAAATTCATTAACCTGTAAGAATTGCCCAATTCTTAGAATTATGTGAAACTTTTGTAAGATTTGATGCCTTACTGTATTCATGTTATACTTCAATTTAAAAGTAGTTTCAAAACATGGACGTTAAATAATTCTGGTGAGGAAAGGAATTAGAAAATAAATAGTTCTGCACTAATCCCAGATAATTGTCCAGGTTAAGATTTTTATAAAAGCATAAGTGATTTTACAAAACCAAATTTTACCTCCCTGCAATTATTATCTCATTCCTAGAGAATCTTTACCTTAGAACTTCCCTCTCAGAAACTAAAGGAGAGAGTATTTCAAGAATGATGGGAAGGTTCTCAAAAATAAAATTCTGCCAGTGTACTGATAAATAAACTGGATTGCTATTTAAAGAAACGGAAAAGATTCATGTACAGCATAGAGAAGACAGGACCTGCAGTAAGAAACAAATTCATGAAATTATATTTTTGGTTTTAACCAGCTTGTTCTATTTGTCTCCTACTCTAACCTGACTTGGACTATGTGACACAGAGCAGCACTTTCCCTAGAAAAAGTAGTTGCTAGAAATAAAACAAGTTTTAAGTTTTATTTCAGTGACGATCTGGCCCAAACTGATGGTGACTATGTAGAACAGGCCCCTTCCC
The DNA here is from genome assembly GCF_028858775.2 of Pan troglodytes. NCBI lineage: Eukaryota > Metazoa > Chordata > Mammalia > Primates > Hominidae > Pan > Pan troglodytes. Next base: position 27,428,703 of record NC_072405.2, read on the forward strand.
ATCCCTCTAACTTATTAAATAGTTCTAAGATTGGAGGAGAGAGAGACAAGGAAGAGGAAGAATACAATTAGAAGTAGTGGCTGGGCATGGTGGCTCACGCCTGTAATCCCAGCACCTTGGGAGGCTGAGGCGGGTGGATCACCTGAGGTCAGGAGTTCGATACCAGCCTGACCGACATGGAGAAACCCTGTCTCTACTAAAAATACAAAATTAGCCGGGCGTAGTGGTGCACGCCTGTAATCCCAGCTACTCAGGAGGCTAAGGCAGGAGAATTGCTTGAACCCGGGAGGTGGAGGTTACAATGAGCGCAGATCGTGCCACTGCACTCCAGCCTGGTGACAGAGGCAGACTCCGTCTAAAAAAAAAAAAAAAATAGACGTAGTGTATGGACCATGTGCTCTGCCCCCATCTCCATCCTCCAGAAGAAGTTGGGAGTGCCCAGTGAAATCTTTTTTAAAATTTGAGGATCTGAAGGAGAGAAGACCTGGGTTATAGCCTAAGGTAAGAAATAGGCAGCCTTGAGAGAATGCCTACCCCTGCTCCATGCCATTCTGGTGTAGAAATGATGACAACGGATATACTCCGCAAGAGGTCACTTCATTCAACTCCATAGCTCCAAACTGTGGCTGACGTACCAGCAACTACCAAATGCCATCTATCTCCAGGCCAGACTTCAATTCATAGTTTTAGACACTAAGATACCCAACTGCCCACTCAACACATCCATGCAGGTCTCTCACAAGCATCTCAATTTCAACATGTTGAAAACCCAATTTATAATTTTCCCCGTGCAAACTGCTCCCTTGCCATTGTTTGCTATATAAGTCAGTAATATCATTTCCTAGCTCAGTAAAATTGACATCTCCACCTAGATGTTTAATAGCCATCTCAAATTTAACAAGGACAAAAATAACTCTTTACTTTTGGTACTTATTATTTATTATATCTGTTAATGGTACTACAAGACACCCAATTGCTTAGGCAAAACTTTCATTGCTGTATTGGATTTTTCTTTTTCTTTTCTTTCTTTTTTTTTTGTTTTTTGGAGACAAGAGTTTTGCTCTTGTTGCCCAGGCTGGAGTGGAGTGGCACAGTCTTAGCTCAGTGCAACCTCCCCCTTCCAGGTTCAAGTGATTCTCCTGCCTCAGCCTCCCAAGTAGCTGGGATTACAGGCGCCACCATGCCCGGCTCATTTTTGTAATTTTAGTGAAGACAGAGTTTCATCATGTTGGCCAGGCTGGTCTGGAACTCCTGATCTCAGGTGATCCATTCGTCTAGGCCTCCCAAAGTGCTGAGATTACAGGCCTGAGCCACTGCGCCTGGCTGGATTCTTCCCTTTTACTCGCTCTCCACCCACAGTTCCAAAATAAAACTGTAGCTTCTGTCTTCACTTCGGAGATCTGACCACTGCTTTCTACCTCCTCTGCCACCAAGTAGCTCACATTAGCTTTTGCTTGGGCTGAACCAATAACCTTGTAAACATCTCTGGACTTCCACTGTAGGAACCATCTATTCTCCCTACAGCAGCCAGAAAGAATTTTTAAAACACTGACCTTTTCAGAGGCATTTCATTACACATAGAAGGAAATAAAAACCTTCCTCTGGCTTTCAACGTCCCTATAATGTGGCCTGTCTCGACTTCTTTAAACTCACTCCACTTTCCATTCACCCACTAGATACAGCCACACTGGCCTCTCTGTTCCTGGGATTGTCAGATAAGGATTCCCGTTAAATTTTTTTTCAGTTAATTGACTTTTATTTTTACAGCAGTATTTGGTTTACAGAAAAACTGAGCAGAAAGTACAAAGAGTTCCTATTTACCCTCCCCAATCCATATACAGCTTCTCTTACTGTTAGCATTTGGCATTAGTGTGATACATTTGTTACAACCAATGAACCAATATTGACACGATATTATTAACTCAAGTCGATAATTTACATCAGGATTCACTCTTTATGTTGTACAATTCTAAGAGCTTTGGCAAATGTGTAATGACATGTGCTTATCAGCTGTTTGTTTATCTTCTTTGGCGATTACAGTATTTATGCAGCATAGTTTCACTGCCCTAAAAATTCCCCACACTACTCATTCAACTCTCTTCCCACTCTCCATCAATCCCTGGCAACCACTGAACATTTTACTGACTCTATAGTTTTGCCTTTTCCAGAATGTCTTGTAGTTGGAAACATACAGTATGTAGCCTTTCCAAACTGGCTTCTTTTGCTTAACAATATGCTTTGAAGGTTTCTCTATGTCTTTTTGTGGCTTGCTTGACAGCTCATTTCTTGTTGTTGAATAATATTCCATTGTATGAACAAACCACAGTTTGTTTATCCATTCACCTATCGACGGACATCTTTTTGCTTCCCTGTTTTGGCAATTATGAATAAAACTGCTATAAACATTCATGAGCAGGTGTCTTAGTCTGCTTTTGCTGCTGTAACAGAACACCTGAGACTGCGTAATTTATAACAAACAAGTTTATTGGCTCACGGCTCTGGAGGCTGGGAAGTCCAATATCAAGGTGACAGTATCTTGCAAGGACCTTCTTGCTGCATCATTATATGGTGGAAGAGATCAGATGGCACAAGGGCAAAGAGAGAAAGAGACAGAGAGACAAAGGGGGGCAAACTCATCCTTTTATAAAGAACCCACTACTGTAATAACAAACCCATTCCAAAAATAACCACATTAATCCATTCATGAAGGCAGAGCCCTCATGGCCTAATGACCTCTTAAAGGTCTCACCTGTTAATACTGTTACAATGGCAATTAAATTTCAACATGAGTTTGGGAAGGAACAAACATTCAAACCATAGCAGCAGGTTTTTGTATGGACATAAGTTTTCAATTCATTTGGATAAATAGCAAAGAGTGTGATTGCCGGATCATATGGTAAGACTATGTTTAGCTTTGTAAAAAACTGTCAAAATATCTTGCAAAGTGGCTGTACCATTTTGTATTCCCACCAGCAATGAATGAGCGTTCCTGTTGCTACACATCCTCACCAGCATTTGGTGTTGTCAGTATTTTGGATTTTAACCATTCTAATAGGTATATAGTTTGTTTTAATTTGCAATTCCCTGATGACATGACATTGAGCATCTTTTCATATGCCATTTGCCATCTGTAAATCTTCCTTAATGAGTGGCTGTTTAGATCATTTACTCATTTTTAATTAAATGGTTTGGTTTCTTATTGTTAAATTTTAAGGCTTTTTTGTATATTTTGGGTACAAGCTCTTTATTAGATATATGTTTTACAAACACTTTCTTCTAGTAAGTGGCTTGTCTTTTCATTCTCTTAACAGTATCTTTCACAGAAAAGAAGTTTTTAGTTTTAATCACCAATGCAAGGTTACTTAGTTTTTCTCATATGTTATTTTCTAGAAGTTTTATAGTTTTATGGTTTAGGTTCTGTGGTTTTGTAGTTAGGCCTATGATCAATTTTGAGTTAATTTTTATGAAGAGCGCAAGGCCTTTGTCTAGATTTGTTTTTTGTTTTTTCTTTTTGCATGTGAATGCCCAATTATCTTAGCAATACTTGTTGAAAAACTATCCTCTTTTCATTGAATTGCCTTTGCTCGTTTTTCAAAGATCAGTTAACTGTATTTATGTGGGTCTATTTCTGGGCTCTCCATTGTGTCCTATTGATCTATTCATCTACTCATTTGCCAAAACCACACTGTCTTAATTAATGTAGCTTTATAATCAATTTCAGCTGTGTCAGTCCTCCAACTTTGATTTTCTTTCTCAATACTGAGTTGGCTATTCTGGGTCTTTTGCCTCTCCATATAAACTTCAGAATTAGTTTGTCAATATTTTCAAAATAACTTTCTGAGATTACGATTGAGATTGCATTGAATCTGTAGAACATATGGGAAATAAATTATATCTTAACAACGTTGAGTCTTACTATCCAGGAACATGGACTATCGCTCCATTTATTTAGATATTTTTTATTTGTTTAATCAGAATTTTATTGCCTTCCTCATATAGATCTTGTACATATTTTGTTAGATTTACATACGCCTAAGTATTTCCTTTTTTGGTGCTAATGTAAATGCTGATGTGTTTTAAATTTCAAGTTCCAATTGCTCATTGCTAGTATATAGAAAAGCAACTAATTTTTGTATATTAGCCTTGTATCCTGTACTCTTGATGTAATTACTTATTAGTTCTAAGAGCTTTTATTTGCTCTTTGGAATTTTCTGCATATTCTTAGTTAAATTTGTATTTCAGATAAACAACAAAGTTTTCTTTTCTTAGTATAGCATGTCCCAAATAGTGCGTCATACATACTTATATTTTTAAAAAATGTTGCTTCTCTGAAATTCAAAATTAACTAGGTGCCTTGATTTTTATTCATTAAATATGGCAACTCGATTTATCATCTCACCAAGCTCATTTCTGCTTCAAATAGTTTCATCAATTAGTACCTCTTCTGGGAACATTCTTTTTCCTACTTTGCATGGTTGGCTGCTTCTTGTTGTTCAAAATTAAATTTAAATGTTATCTCCTCAGACGAGCTTTCCTAACCCAATCCAAAGTGGCCTCCCCATCCTTCTCTCTTACATCTGCCTATGTTAATGCTTTGCAATGGCAGTCATTCCTTAACAATTTATTGACCAATTGATCAATTGTTTCATGATCTGCCCCCTCCTCTCACCAGCCCATCTCACTAACATGAGTTTTCTTGCTTGGCATTCTCCCCTCAACACTTAGAATACCTGGCACATAGTAGGTACTGAACAAACACTTGTTGAATTGATGATGGAATGAACTTAATCCACCAAGCTTAGTAATCCTTTAATCCTTCCTCTTTTCCTTAATGTTTGTATCTAATTAATCATAAATCGTGTCCCCAAATCCCACCAAATATATCTTAAACCCATCCTCTTCTCAGGTTTCCAATGTCAGTCCTTGGACCATGAAGGAACTAGGATGCCTTCTAGCATCCTGAAGAGAGTGCTGACTCATACTCCCACCCAGTAGATTCTCACTGAGTGTCTGTCTTTTCCATTTCTCTAAGCTCCACCAAGCAGGGATGGTGTCTGAATGCTGCTGTATCCTCTCTGTCCTGCACAGAGACTGATGCATAGTCAATATTCACTAGGTGTTAGCTATGATTATTTTACAGTAGTTACAATAAACATTTATTAGAAACCCATGTGATTTCACTGAAAGATGCATACTGATTAGAAAGAAATGTAATCTTACCAATGACAAAGCACTACAGATATTCCTGAAATTCTCTGTTTCCTAGCAAACTCAGTTACCTAAAATGAGCAGTTCTCAAATGTTTTGGTTTCAGGACCCCTTAACACTCTTAAAAATTATTGAGGGTGCCAAAGAGCTTGTTTATGTAGATTATAACTACCAATATTTACTGTGTTAGAAATTAAAACTGGGCCAGGCATGGTGGCTCATGCCTGTAATTCCAGCACTTTGGGAGGCCGAGGTGGGCGAATCACCTGAGGTCAAGAGTTTGAGACCAGCCTGGCCAACATGGTGAAACCTCATATCTACTAAAATTATGAAAATTAGCCAGACGTGGTAGCGGATGCCTGTAATCTCAGCTACTCGGAAGGCTGAGGCAGGAGAATTGTTTGAACCTGGGAGGTGGAGGTTGCAGTGAGCCGAGACCATGCCATTGCATTCCAGCCTGGACGACGAGAGCAAAACTCAATCTCAAAAAAAAAAAAAAAAAAAAAAAAAGAAATTAAAACTGAAAAAATTTTACAATATTAGCTTATTTAAAAGCTATAATAATGAACCCATTATATGTTAACATAGGCAACATATTTCATAAAGAATAATTGTATTTTACAAAACAAAAAATGTACTGAGAAGATAGGCATTGTTTTTCATATTAGCGAATTTCTTTAGTGTCTGGCTTAATAGAAACATAGTTGAATTCTGATATCAGCTTCTGCACGCATTCTGTTATGTACAACACACTGTTTTCGCTCAGGTGTGTTTTTTAAAAATTGAGCCTCACACTCATATGAATAGCCTTTTCAGATAATTGGGAATATTCTTTTTTAATTTTATACCAAAGCTGAACAAGTGGTACTTTTGTAAAGCAACTTGTAAAATCTGAAACCATATCAATAAACTTTCTAAATCTCTTTACAACAAAGAGATTTAGTACATTTTGTACCTTGAATGGCTGTTTTATCCATTCGTGATTTTGTTTCATCATTTGCCATTTGGAAAATATTTGTTTGCTACGTTACAAAAACACTCTAAATGTTGACACATTTCGTTACATAACATTGAAAAATCTTATTAGTCAACATCACTGCTGATCTCATCAGAAAAGTTTCATGTATGGAAACTATCAAACGCATGGTGGCAGATATTAGTTTCCTAAAATGCTAATTTTTACTTGAAACCTCAAATATTATTATTTGCAACAAATATTGTCCATTGTTGTGCTCTAAGTGATCTGCTTGACTCACTTTGCTCATTTTTGAGAAACTATCTGTGAAATATCCAAGTCTAAATAACCATAATTTGTATGTGAGTCATTTGTTTCAAGTAAAAATAGTGTTCCATTTTAAGAAGTGGCATGTTTACCTCGCAACCTGAATAATCATACAAGTCCTTCTCCTTGAGAATCAAACAGGTGCATTTTTGGTTGGCAACAGAACTTTATGTGTATTTTCCCCTTTGTCCCACCGAATAGTAAAGATATGTGTGCTCAAGGGGTTGATTTAATAAAATTAATAATTCTTATTGCTTTATTAAGTAAATTTTATTTTTTGAGATGGAGTTTCACTCTCGTTGCCCAGGCTGGAGTGTAATGGTGCAATCTCCGCCTCCTGGGTTCAAGTGATTCTCCTGCTCAGCTTCCTAAGTAGCTGGGATTACAGGCATGTGACACCATGCCTGGCTAATTTATTTTTTGCATTTAGTAGAGACAGGGTTTCACCATGTTGGCCAGACTGGTCTCGAACTTTTGATCTCAGGTGATTCACCCACTTCGGCCTCCCAAAGCACTGGGATTACAGGCATGAGCCACCAGGCCTGGCCAAGTATGTTCTTAAGTAAAATTAGCATTTCCTTCATTAAAAGTGCATGGTAGCGAGGAATACTATGACAACTAATACAGTTTGGTGCCATGTCGTTGTTCAATGTGCCAGCAGTTTGACACCATTATTGCTTTTGCACCACTAGTGCCATGACAAACACAGCAAAAAAGGGCAAATAATGTCTTAGTATTATTACGAAGATACTTCTGATCTTATGGATCCTCTGAGAGGATCTTCGAGATTCCACAGAAGTCTACAAACCGTGTTTTGAGAATGACTGAACTGAAAGTCTATACATTGATAGACTTTTGATTTACATTCAATTCCTTCAGAGGCTCTAGGCAAGTGCATCACACTTTGGAAGTAAGAGGTGAGCTTTGTACATTCTTTTTTTCATGGCCAAAAACTCTAGCCTAGTGCTTAACACACTGTTTAAACTCTCCCATAGTATTCAAAACAAGAAAGATTTGATGGTCCATTCTGAGTCACTGATCAAATTTGGCAATAGGATTGAGTTCCAGATCCTACACATTGAAAGGGATCGTAACAAACCAGAAACCCTGATGCACAAGAAATGAGGAAAGATACAGAAAGACTTTGTCCCAGAGAAGAGAAAATGAATGAAAATGCATAACTATTTTCAACTAATATATGAGTTGTCATATGTAAGAGACAATGAACTCAGCCTTTGTGGCTTCAGAGGGCAAGATATCATAATGACTAATAAGGAGGTACATTCTCACTCAACCAAATAACTTCCTAATAAGTAGGGTTACTAAAGAAGAACAAGCTAGTTCATGAGGTCACTGGTTCCTGTCATTACAAGGCTATAAATTGAACTCAAGTGACTGCCAAACACCAAACAGGACATCCTTGGATAGGGACCAAGGCCTGTACTCCAAGCACAACCTTGGGAGTGGTGAGTGAGCTTCCAGGAAGCAGTTATCAACAAGGCTGGCCACTCACACTCTGAGGTCACTCTCTCAAGGTGAAATCAATGCCTAACTAAAGGCATTTATGCAATTATTGGAATAATTCATGTACCACACAGCAGACATATTGGATGAAAGTCCTGCCATCATCAAGTATGACCTCATCTTAACTAATTGCATCTGCAACCACACTATCTCCAGTAAGGCCACATACTAGGGGCTAGGACTTGAAAACATCTTTTGTGGGGGACACAATTCAACCCGTAACAATTACTAGTGAAGAATAGGTTCTAGTGAGATTCCTTATTATATTTTAATTAATGAAATCTGTTTCTCTTTTATTTAAATTACAGAAAAACCTAGGCAACATTGCCTATATTCCCTTTCCCTCTTATCATTCCCCATTCAATATGATTTTTAGAGTATGGATGTAATCATTGCATAGTAATTGGGTTCCTAATACTACCTGATGGCAAAATGCTTCCAATGTGGACACTAGAATTGAGGTAGTGTGTAGGCTTTGTGACCAGATGCATCTATACTCAAATTCTAGATCAAAATTTGGGTTGGGAGGCTTAGATTGGAGAAGACTTGGATTTATGAAATTCGAGTAAGTCTTTCATTCTCTCTGAGATCACTACAATATTAGAAAGAGAAGATGATAAGACTGACTATGTAACTGGGTCATTATGAAGTCAAGCGAGAGAACAGACTTGAGGCTCAAGTTTTACGAACTCAAAAACAGGTTCCAACTTAGACTCAAGCCCACAGATGTATTTAGTTTTTTTGTCTATTCTTGGCCCACACAGAGCTTTAACACGTTGTACTTGCTTGTTAACCTTTTCAAAAGGGAGATTTTGTAGGAAAAACTGCATTTCCAGCTTCTCTTGGTAGGCCTGTACTGACATTCCTGGAAGCACAACCAGCAGGACTATGAGCTGCAATGGGGACCAAGAGACAGCTGCCACTGATCATTGGACCTGCTTCTCCATTTTATTACACTGGAATTTTTCTTGTGATGGGACAAAGAGAAGAGTGAAACATTTCTTAGGTTCAGGATTCTATCAAAAGTTAGAAAACGAAAGCTATACTGAGAGAATCACATGGCTCAGGATAAACAAGAGGAAGCACATTTCTTTACAGAAGCTAAGAATATTCTTACATTTAGTATTCAAATAAAGTCTATCTGTGTTCAAAGCATATGTCCTAGGGTGCTTTTATAGAACAAACTCAGCCTGAATAATTGTGATTCTTACTCTAATATGTTATACAACGTTAGCAAGTATTATGTCAGCATCTACTTAGCTGTTATTTATTTCTCTTCCTCTCTTCTATTTAGCAGTATATGAATTGCTTTTATGTTCATTAAATTTCTCTGTGATGTTAAAGCACTCTATCCTATAATTTTGCAGTATTATCTAATAAGTTCCAAGTATCTCCAATCTAAGTATGAATTGCTTATTTTTATCTCCCCATATTTCCAGGCTTAGATTTAAATCCATATTAAAATGCTTAACACTTGTAGTGATTTTTAAAGTTTCGTAAGTGGAACCTCATCAATGAGCCCAAGGCAACATTTCTAAAACATCAAACGCCCTGACAGAAACCAAAAGATGTCGTCGCTCTCAAGACGCATGGTGTCACATAAACACACAAAAGATGTGCCGGGTGCTTCATTTTCATCCAGATGTCTTGGCATCATGCAGACAGAACCTTTAAGGAACTGAATGATGGGTCATAACTAGCATGTCCACCATCTGCTGCGGGACACCACTTGTGCGAGATTTTAAAATGGACTCACAGCATAAGATCAATTATAATGTCTGGAAGCCACCCAGTTTGCATTTCCTCCTGGAAGACACCACCATTGGCTTTTATAGCTTCCTCTGAGGTCAAAAACATTCTAACTTCATTTAATGGCATCCATACGTGCCCAAACACCCAGACTAGAAACTCAGATTTACTTTTGGGTCATTGTTCTCCTTCACCTTCCTCATTAATTTAGCTACTAAGCTGCATGAATGCTGCTCCACAATGTCTGTGGAATTTGTGTGATTTTCTCCATCCTCACAGTGTAAATAATTTTTTTTTTTTTTGAGACGGAGTCTTGCTCTGTCGCCCAGGCTGGAGTGCAGTGGTGCGATCTCGGCTCACTGCAAGCTCCACATCCCGGGTTCACGCCATTCTCCTGCCTCAGCCTCCCGAGTTGCTGGGACTATAGGCACCTGCCACCATGCCTGGCTAATGTTTTGTATTTTCAGTAGAGACAGGATTTCACCATGTTAGCCAGGATGGTCTTGATCTCCTGACCTTATGATCCACCCGCCTCGGCTTCCCAAAGTGCTGGGATTAGAGGTGTGAACCACCTCGCCCGGCCACAAATAATTTTTTTAACTTTTCAGTTTTCTGCCTCCCCCCACCTCATGCTGTATTTATGATGTGTGTATATTTTTATATTATATGTATGTGTGTATATTATATCTATATTTTCCCCACAGTTTTCTATTGCCTGATAAGGTCCAAAGTTCTTACCAAGACACCTTCTGGAGCTGGGCCCTTGTGTAGCGCTTTAACCTCAACTTCTATCATTTCAGACCCCATTCAGACCTCTCTCATTCATTCACAAATTTCACAAATATTTCTTGAACACCTACAATATTCCAAGTGCTATTCTAGGTTCTGCTGATGCAGCAGTGAACAAAACAGACAAAAATCCCTCCCTTTCCAGAGTTTATATTCCAGGGATGGGTTATACGTGGCAGATAATAAACAAAATAAACACATAGAATATAGAATGTATTTGATAGCGATATGTGATACGACAAAAATAAAAGAGAAGAGGATAGGGTGTAAGGGGGAGACTGCCATTTTACAGAGGAGGGTGAGGGACACATTCCAGGAAGGATCATCGCCTAGAGACTGTAGGGGCTGGAACAAGTCGGTTGGGGAGGCTGGAGGAAGAGCTAGGCCAGTGTGGATGCAGAGGTAGGCAAGAGAGAGGAGTAGAGGGAGGAAGGTGAATTAGGGAGGGGGAGTGCCAGGTCAGGCAGGGCCTTGTTGGCCATAGTGAGGACCGGTTTTTACACAGAGTAGAATGAGGGCCACCGGAGGGGTGGTTTGAGTTAGAGAATTGCATGATCTGTCTTGCAGTATAAATGGATCACTCTATCTGCTATGCAAACAGATCACACTATCTGCTATGTCAAGGACAGATTGAAGTGGGGCAACCCTACAAGAGATGAGAGGGACTTGGACCATGGTGGAAGCTTCTGAGCTGGTGAGATGTGCTGGGTTCTGGATCTATTCAGTGGAGCCAAAAGGATTTGCTGATACCTTGACACCTTGGCTGTCGCTATAGACAAGTGTCAATAGTGCCTCCCAAGCATTTGGTCTGAAGGATGCACTTTCCATGAACTGAGAATAGGAAGGCCATGGGAGGCACCTATAGGGGTGGGGCATGGAGGAATAAGAAGCTCAATTTGGTATACATTGAGTGTGAGTTACTTATTAGATATCCACCTGGAGATGTTAAATAGGCAGTTTGAGATATGTATCCTCCCCACCTAGGATTTGCAGCATTCTTGCTAAATACCTCATTCTTTCATGTCTCTATGCCAGTTTATACAATCTCCTTTTAAGGCCTCTTCCTCTTCTTTGCTTGCTGAAATACATTTTCTCGGTGGCCTCTACCACTTATTGAAGTGCATTTGCAATGATATTTTGTTTGTGTGTGTGTGTGTGTGTGCATTTGCGTTTTGAAATAAGGTCTCACTCTGTCTCCCAGGCTGGAGTGCAGTGCACAGTCATAGCTCCCTACAGCCTCAAACTACTAGGCTCAAGCAATCCTTCTGCCTCAGCCTCCTGAGTAGCTGAGACTACAGGCACGTGGCACCACGCCCTGCTAACTTTTTAAATTTTTTGTGAAGGAGTCTCACTATGTTGCCCAGGCTGGTCTCAAACTCCTGGCCTCAAGTGATCCTCTTGCCTTGACCTCCCAAAGTGTTGGGATTACAGGCATGAGCCACCGTGCTTGGCCTGTAATGGTTATTTTAACTTATTTATTCTGCTACCATACTGTTCTGCTAGTAATTCTCAACAAGATGCCTGATACAAATAAATAATCAAGAAAAGCTCATTGAATAGTTGAAACCTATGGGGGGGCCATAATCTCCTGCATTCAGTGGTTAGATTTCTTGAAATATGTTGTTATTTCTCCTCTTCCATAAAAGGAACTCTTTGGCGCATATTGTTTTAATCAATGAGAATTAAATTCTATTTTTGTTGATGTGCTTTTTTTATATTCCCTTGGGCATGCAATTTATCATGCATGAGTAATATCTGGCACACAGAGTCTCTAATAGCTTCCTTTTTATTATTAGATCAATGATTGTCTGAATTACTGAGAAAGGAAATATCTAGGAAGAAAATGCCCCTGAATTCCTTGAATTCATGCTAAAAAGAAAATATGGAAGTATAGAAACATTAACAATGAAATTGCTTTGGGGCACTTGAATCCTTATTTACGGAAACTTGGAACAAGTTTAAAAGTGTATTTTCAGCAGTCAGTGACTTAGTAATGATAATTTGGTTTCTGAATATTGAATGCATTTATTGTGTCTTTAATGTTTGACATATGTTAAAAGATGCATTTAGAAGAAAACTAATTTTAACCAACTAATTCTTTCTTCTACCACTCTATTTCTACCAGCCCATCAGTCCCTCTCCTGAGCCTAATCCAGTTAACAGCTATTTTTCCATTTTCCAGAGACTGTCTAAGCCTTAATATAGACTTATATTTATGTCTATCTTATTTTTACATAAATGGGATTCTACTATGTATTTTTCTTTTTCTTTTTTTTTTTTGATGGCACAAAACCAACATTGTCTGAGTTTTATTATTTGATCATCAGAAATTCTGTTGACAGCACAGGTCAGAAAACTGATTAGTTCACTTAAAATATCTTCAGATGCTTAAAAATAATAGTATTTTATAATAGCATGCATGCTCATATATATATATATCAATGTACCTTTTTCTTGTCAACAGCTTCATAATATCCCATTGTACAGGCATACTATAATCTAATTAAACAATATCCTACAGTTAGGCACTTAATTGTTGGACATTTATTGTTGTAACAAAAATGTTTCCATGGGCCAGGTATGGTGGCTTATGCCTATAATCCCGCCACTTTGTGAGATTCTAAAAAAAATGAAAAAAATTAGCAGGCATAGTGGTGTATACCTGTAGTCCCAGCTACTTGAGAGGCTGAGGTGGGAGGACTGCTTGACCCCAGAAGATGAGGCTTCAGTGAGCTATGATCATGCCATTGTACTCCAGCCTGGGTGACATAGTGAGACTCTATCTAAAAAAAACCAAAAAGCATATATGCAGTTTGAACAATTTTGTGCATATAAGCACTTTGTAATCATATACATACACACACACACACGTATGTACTTAGTGCTAATATAGCTAGACTTAGACAGGCTCACACTCTGTTGCCCATTCTGAGTACAGTGGTGTGATCTCGGCTCACTGCAACCTCTGCCTCCTGGGTTCAAGCAATTCTTCTGCCTCAGTCTCCCAAGTAACTGGGATTACAGGCTCGAGCCACCATACTCGGCTATTTTTTTTTCTTTTTGTATTTTTAGTAGAGACAGGGTTTCACCATGCTGACCATGCTGGTCTCAAACTCCTGACCTCAAGTGATCCACCTGCCTCAGCCTCTCAAAGTGCTGGGATCGCAAGCATGAGCCACTCCCGGCCCGGCCAATTCAGACTTTTTAAAAATACCTTTGCTATTATAATTTCCTACATACAACTGA